>NC_080179.1:55202247-55848098 GCF_950295315.1 Erinaceus europaeus | reverse complement strand
TATGGTCAAAGAGTTATTACTTGCTCTGCCCCTCACAAAAGTTATGTTACTCTGCAGATAATTGAGAGACACCTAAGTATTTTTTCGTAGAAGATAGTCATAGCAAATGGGTACTTGTTCTGTTTACTCATCAGTATTTATTGAATATAAGTATTATGTTCAAAGTTAAGACATGATTCAATTTTAAGTCAGATGATGAACAGAATAAAGTAAACCAACATGTACATAGAATGCCTGAACTCCTGAGCAGAGGTCTATGCAAGGTAAGATGGAGCACAGAGCATGCAGGCTGGCTGGCATGGCAGGAGGGGCAGGTATCGAATCAGGGATGGTTTCCCAGAGATTTTATGCAGGGAGTGGCTGCAGGACACTACACAGTGCTGACAGAAAATGAAATGAGAAAAGTAAAACTGTGATGAACAAATATTTGAGATTTCATAAAAATATTAATATGTGTAGTGACTTCCTTAATATCTGGACAAGGACAAGTAGGAAGTAGGCATAAAAAGTGGGGTTGTAGGGAGTTGGGCGGTGGCGCAGTGGGTTAAGCGCACATGGCACAGAGCACAGGGACCAGCGTAAGAATCCCGGTTCGAGCCCCCGGCTCCCCACCTGCAGGGGAGTCGCTTCACGGGCAGTGAAGCAGGTCTGCAGGTGTCTATCTTTCTCTCCCCCTCTCTCTCTGTCCTCCCCTCCTCTCTCCATTTCTCTCTGTCCTATCCAACAACAAAGCAACATCAACAATGGCAATAATAACCGCAACAGGCTGCAACAACTAGGGCAACAAAAAGGGAAAAAAATGGCCTCCAGGAGTGGTGGATTCATGGTGCAGGCACCGAGCACAGCAATAACCCTGGAGGAAAAAAAAAAAAGTGGGGTTGTGATTAAACAAACTCTTTAGCCCTTTGAATTAATTTAATGGAAAGTTGTAAGGAACAGAATAAGCAATGAACTAATTGAGGACAAAGCCTTCAATTTTATACACAGAAACAGTAAACTTTCATTTAAGGAAGTTGATTATTCTGCCTACTACAGGTAAAGACACTTTTAAACCCAAGGAATACTTCACACTATCAAACTCATTTTTACCAGTTGCCAGTTTCCTTACTGATATTGATAATAACTGAAAGATGTATAAGATTTCTATTCTCTTCCATTATTATAAAAGATAGAACCTGGCAGTCGGGCTGTAGCGCAGCCGGTTAAGCGCAGGTGGCGCAAAGCACAAGGACCGGCATAAGGATCCCGGTTCGAACCCTGGCTCCCCACCTGCAGGGGAGTCGCTTCACAGGCGGTGAAGCAGGTCTGCAGGTGTCTATCTTTCTCTCCTCCTCTCTGTCTTCCCCTCCTCTCTCCATTTCTCTCTGTCCTATCCAACAACGACAACAACAATAATAACTACAACAATAAAACAACAAGGGCAGCAAAAGGGAATAAATAAATAAAAATAAATAAATATTTAAAAGATAGAACCTACCACATTTCACGGTTCATAAATAATTTGTGTGAATTTCCCTACTTCATGATCATTTATCTTCCTTAAAAATAAAGCTTTATACTAATAATTCTTTTCTCCCACTCTCTATTAAAATTGAACATGCATATATTTGAGAAGCTACAAAGTAAGTGGCAGTAAATTTGTTCAGAATGATCCACTTTGACTCATTTTCTCATAAGATTGCAGATATATATATATATGTGTGTGTGTGTGTGTAATATCCATATGCATATATGATATGCATATGTATATAATGCATGTGTGTATATGTGTGTACTACAGATTTCTTCCTGTAAATTATTATGTCTGATTACCATCAGATACAAACATCTCAAGTTTTACCTGGAACTACCCAAGTCTGACATTTTCAAATGCAGCACCAGTGTGTTTCCATTGCAAGCTCACACTTTATGGTGCATTCTTCTGTGTGTAGGAATCACAGGACAATGACAGTTCCAAAACATCTCAGTACAAAGAGATTCATGAGTAAAAGAATGTCGCCTAGAGAGTCACTTCACAAGTGGTGAAGCAGGTCTGCAGGTATCTGTCTTTCTCTCCCCCTCTCTGTCTTCTCCTCCTATCTCCATTTCTCTCTGTCCTATACAACAACAACAACATCAGTAACAATGACAATAATAATCACAACAATGGGAAAACAACCAGGGTAACAAAAAGGGAAAAGATGGCCTCCAGGAGCAGTGGATTCGTGGTGGTGCAGGCACCGAGTCCCGGCAATAACCCTGGAGGCAAAAAAAAAATCTTTAGGGGCAAAAGGGAATCAGTAAATCCAAAGGATGAGACATACTATGACTAGAAGAGGTAGGACATAAAGTGCAGTTTCAGTAATTTACTTTGACAAAATATGTAAATTGAATTAAAATATATATTAAGATATTTTTGAGAGCCATGGCTTACTCATTTCTATTTGAACTTTGCTAAACAACCACAAGTAGATATGTAGAGAAAAGTCTGCACAATCAGACAAAGCAGGAAATTAAGAAAAAAAAACATGATGACTAGAGTATATTAGTTGAAATTGTATTATATCAGAGTAGTTTACCTATTTAGGTTATGGTAATGATTCCTCTATAGAGTCTAACCTCTTGGGTTTGCTTGCAATTCTGCCACTTAAAAGGAGCTATTCTCTTCCTTGATCCAGCTTTCTAGACCTTTTTCCAGCCATGCCATCATCTCCCCAGACAATAATATGAGTCCACCTGCATATCAGATGTCAGGCTCAGGAAAAAACTAGTATAGTCATGGGCCCTTTTGAATATAACTAAAATAGGCCTACTAGCTATCTTCAAAATGGAGACCCCAAATCTTCATCTGAAATATTCCAGTCATTAGGTTTATTATTTGTCAAAAATTTGTTTAGCTTTATATGATAACTCCTTTTTCAGCTACTAGGTTCCAGATGCTACCATGATGCCAACCGGACTTTCCAGGACAGACGAACCACCATTGTGTTCTAGAGCCTTGCTTCCCCAGAGCCCAGCCCCACTAGGGAAAGAGAGAGAGAGGCAGGGAGTGTGGATTGACCTTTCAACATCCATGTTCAGTGGGGAAGCAATTACAGAAACCAGACTTTCCTCCTTCTGTAGCCCATAATGACCCTGGATCCATACTCCCAGATGGGATAAAGAATAGGAAAGGTATCTGAGGAGGGGATGGGATACAGAGTTTTGGTGTTGGGAATTGTGTGGAGTTGTACTCCTCTTATCCTTTGGTCTTGTCAGTGTTTCCATTTTATAAATTATTCTTTTAAAGTCTATTTGTGGGGGCTTGGTGGTAGTGCATCGGCTTAAGTGTATATGATACATAGCAGAAGGACTTGAGTAAGGATCCTGGTTCGAGCCCACCTGCAGCAGGGTAGCTTCACAGGTGGTGAAGCAAGTCTGCAGGTCTCTGTCTTACTCTGCTCCTCTCTGTCTTCCCCTCCTCTCTAGATTTCTCTCTGCATTATCCAACAACAATGACAGCAATAATAACAATGATAAACAAGGGCAACAAATGGGGGAAAAAAATACCCTCCAGGAGCAGTGGATTTGTAGTGCAGGCACGGAACCCAGCAGTAACCCTAGAGAAAAAAAAAATCTACTTCTGAAGGAATATGTTAGAGTTCCACTTTGCAGGATGTCCTAAAAGGTAGGTTGCTGGTCTCTTTCCTATGCTCTGCTAAATCTGTCAACACACGGAGATTTATCTGAAACCAGCCCATTTATCTGACACCCATCTGGGTACAGTTCTGATTATTCAAATCTGAAAACTGACTCAAGACCGTAAACAGTTTCTCCAATGTCAAGAATTAATTTGCTCATTCTCACACATAAGTATCACTTAAGTATTTAAAGACAGTTTTGGTCACTGGGGGTTTCACTCTTCTAGGGCAAACTTTGCAAGTTCTCTCAGAATGGCAGTATTAGTCAATCTGTTGGCTTTGTTCTTCTTTATAATAGCCACATAAAAGTGGAAGACAGTTGTCAGGAGCTACCACAGTGTACTCACAATCAACTCTTGATATTACAACAAAAAGTCTCTTTCTGGTAACACTGATAGAAAAATCACAAGTGATTCAGTGAATCCACACCATAACTAAATTATACTGATTGTCCTGGTCAAGTCACATGAGCACTTCAGGAAGCAAGAAGTAAGTGCTCATAGACACAATTTGGAAGAGTATGTGGCACTGGATATTGGGTGTTAAACCAAAAACTCAAATGACTACTATCGATAGCTAATGAAATTCTTATGGTACACTCACCTCAGGAGGACAGTTTCACAGATAGGAGAAACATGAGACTCATAGGAGTCAGATCAGTAGAAGAAAAATTTTCCAGGCTCAAAAAATATGCCACTATATTTTCAATTTTAGCCTCTGCTCTCACGTAGGGCCAATGTGGCATTGTATGCTGCTAAATAATTTATTCCACTGACACAAAGCTAAATCCAGTCATGTCTGCTTTGCAAAGTACCTTTGAGATCAAGGGTTTAGCTGAGGACCCATGTGGCTAGCTTCCTTACATAGTGAAATAATTTACTGTAAGAGGGCCAAGTGGTGGTGTACCCGGTTGAGTATATACATTGACATGCTCAGGAACCCAGATTCAAGCCTCTGGTTACCACCTGCTGGAGGAAAGCTTCTTAAGTGGTGAACCAGTGCTGCAGATGTTTCTCTGTCTCTTTCCCTCTCAGCCTCCCCCTTCCTTCTTGATTTCTGTCTTTATCAAATGAATAAAGTTTTAAAATGTAGGATAAATTTAACTTTACTTATGTCTGATTCATTGATTAATGTTTTACTGCTTGAGTGTAAGAATCTTAATAATGTTTATATATAAGAACACATATAATATCCACTTTCCTCATCTTCTGTGGATGAACATGCCTTACATTTGACTGTTTTTATATTTACTGTCTTCATTTAAAACAGTAAGAAACATCTATAGCAATACATTATATTAAAATTTTGATTAAAATATATTTGTATACAATAGTTTGTACATGCATAACATTTCTCAGTTTTCCACATAACAATACAACCCCCACTAGGTCCTCTGCCATCCAGTTGCAGGAATTTAACCATCCCCCCACCAAGTATATCTTAAACTTAGTTTAAAAGAAAGTTATGATATTAAAGAAATTATGACAGCAGGCTATGTGACAGGATTTTGTGATTTTTTGTTTTTACTTTGAAAGACCCCATTTCAAGGAGCATGGGAAGCAATTATCAGCATTAGGAAGAATCTATGTGGAGCAGATTATGTTAGTCATATAAAATTCAATTCTCTTCTAGAGTGAAGCTAATTTAGCTGGGTAATTTTCTAAATTAAGTTACAAGAATTTAATGGTATAGGTTGCAACTCAGTCAGTTAGTAATCTGGGAAAACAATAATTCTCTAAATTCCCATATATTCATTAGCTCTGTTATAGTTATCCAATATATTCCATTTATCTGAATGCCATTTTACTTTTTTATTTAATTTTTAAAATTTATTTATTTTCCCTTTTGTTTCCCTTGTTTTTTATTGTTGTTGTAATTATCATTGTTGTTGTTATTGATGTCTTTGTTAGGACAGAGAGAAATAGAGAGAGGAATGAAAGATAGAGAGGGGGAGAGAAAGACAGACACCTGCAGACCTGCTTCACCACCTGTGAAGCGACACCTCTACAGGTGGGGAGCCAAGGGCTCGAACCCGGATCCTTATGCCAGTCCTTATACCTTGTGCCATGTGTGCTTAATCCGCTGCGCTATTGCCCAACCCTTCTGAATATCACTTTAAATTGTAAAAATTATATATATACTAAATCTTTTATATCAAACAAGGGCAGAGATTCCCCAACCTGAGACTTAGTTGGATCTGCCAGTGGGTGGTCCTCATTTCCATATTATCAGTGTCACTAAGGTTCTTTTTCTTCACTTACAAGTATAGTTTTCTAGGGTCTCTGTTACAGAAGTCAATACAAGTATGGCTTTGAGGGGCAAGGAGGCAAATCAGCAAGAAAGAACATATTTTGCATGAATGAGACACTGCTTTTAATTTCCAGCACCATATAAAATGGAGTAGTATTCTGTTTGTGCTCTATGTCAATTAAAAATGAATAAAAAGGAGTTTGAATTCAAAAGTAAAACCATTAAGCAAAATATTACTTTTTGTTAGAGAAAATATTTTAATGCTGAAACCTATTGAAAAGCACAAATTATTTTAGAAAAACAGAAAGTCTTTTAATTTAACTGATTTTTTAAAATTTAACTGATTCTTTTTTTTAAAGATAGAATTTTTTTTAAATATTTATTTTATTTATTTATTCCCTTTTGTTGCCCTTGTTGTTTTATTGTTGTAGTTATTATTGTTGTCGTCGTTGTTGGATAGGACAGAGAGAAATGGAGAGAGGAGGGGAAGACAGAGAGGAGAAGAGAAAGACACCTGCAGACCTGCTTCACCGCCTGTGAAGCGACTCCCCTGCAGGTGGGGAGCCAGGGTTCGAACCGGGATCCTTATGCCGGTCCTTGTGCTTTGCGCCACCTGCGCTTAACCCGCTGCGCCACAGCCCGACTCCCTTTAACTGATTCTTTAGGCTGAAAGATTAGAACCCAGAAATGCATCCTTTTAGAAAAGCAAGAAGAAAAGTGTTAGATTAGAAAGGAAAGCTTTTATATGATTTTCTAAAATAAAAAAAAAGAGAGAGAGAGAGGGAAGCCACGAGTTAGTTCACCCTGAAGAGCATGCACAACCATCTGCAAGGACCTGAGCTCAATTCCATCACTACCATGTAGAAGAGAAGCTTCGTAAGAACTAGAACAGTGGTGGGGCCAGGCAGTGGCACACCTGGTTAAGCACACATATCACACTGGGCAAGGACCCAAGTTCATACTCCCACTTCCCAACTGCAGGGGGGAAGCTTCATGAGAAAAGAAGCAGTCTACATATCTCTCTCCTTCTCTGTCTCTCCTCCTCTTTCAATTTCTCTCTTTTATGTCAAATAAAAATAGAGAAAAAATGGCCACCAGAAGTGGTGGATGTGTAGTACCTGCTTAATAAAGTTCAGTGATAACCCTGGTGGAAATAAAGAAATAAGTAAATAAATAAATTAACTAAATCTCTTTCTCTTTCCCTATCTCTTAACTTCCTAACAAATAGTCTTCACCAAGTTGTAGACACTATCATGATTCCATCCTGACTTCCTTGGGCAGAAGGCCTCATCAATGTAACCTGGGACCTCATCTCTCCAGAGTCCTACCCCAGTAGGGAAGTAAAGAAACATGCTGGGATGGATGCCCTGTCAACACCCATGTCCAGTAGAGAAGTAACTACAGAAACCAGAACTCACAACTTCTGCAACCCAAAAAGGATTCTGGTCCATAATCCCACCAGGAAAGAAATGTTGTGGCAAGATGAACAGAGGGCTCTGAACTCCATCCCCATCAGGGACCAGGAGAGGAAGAGGAAAAAGGATAAACATTCGAAAGTAGTGATGGGTGTAAATATGACTTAGAAAGAAAGAGAATGCAGGACCGTAGAAAAAAATGGTCAACTATATATAAATATAGATGGATAGTTATAGAAACAATAGTCAATTCTTATCTGTAACTTGAGAAAACTATTGTAGTTTCCAATGGAGGGAACAGGGACACAGAACTCTGGTGTTAGGAATGCTGTGGAATTATAACCCTGCCATGTCATAATTTTGTAAATCAATAGTAAATAATTAAGAAGAATTTTTTTTCTAATTAATTTTCTGGGAGTGCTAGAATCTTGCTCGTGTAAATCCCAAATTAAAACAAAGTCAATCAAAACAAAACTAGAGATATTAACTGGTCAATATGTCATAAGTAGAAAAAATATCACTATGACCAAGAAGCCTTTGCAAGACATTTTATCTTTTTCCTATCACTTCATGGTTTTCTTTAAATCTCAGTTCCTTTATTACCTCCTTAGGAGTTTCCCTGACTCTCAAAGCAGATTAACCCCCACCCTTAACTCCCACCGCCATTAAGTTGCTACATTAAGCCTTTATTGCTTGGGGGGTGCATTTTGCAATTAAGACTCTACAGTGGGGGACCAGGTGGTGAAGCCCTGATTGAGCCTACACTTTAATATGAGCAAACCTTGCTCTTGCCAACTCTCCCCTGCAGCAGGGAAAGCTTCAGATGAAGCATGTCTGTAGGTGTCTCTATTCTTTCTCTCACCCTTTCTATTTCCAACTCACCTCTCAATTTCTTTCTGTCCTATCAAATGAAATTAAAAGAAAAGAAAAACCTCACAGGGAATGATGTCATACTTTTAACATATCTAACTACCATGTGTTAAATTCTGTGACTAAAGGAACCATGTCCATCTTTCCAGCACCGATTAGTGCCATTAAATAATCCATGAGGTAATTTTTGAGTGGATGGCTGAATCAAACATCTGTCTAACTTAACTAATTGTGATTCTAAAATAAAATCAGAAAGCATATCACTATTTAGATGACTGGGTGAGGATATGTTTCTGACACTTGAATTTGTTTATGACACTTGAATATGTTTCTGACACTTAAATTTCTTAGATTCTCTCAATTACAAATCTGGGAAGGTGGATAAATTTGACAACCATCAGTACCTCAGAGAAAAGTGAACAGAGAAAATAAGATGATGTTTATATGACTACCAGAGGAGAATTAAAATTCTAATTAATAATTTGGATTTGAGGGTCTAGGTGCTGGCTGACTGTACATGTTACAGTAAACAAGTACCACAGTTCAAGCCACTAGTCCCCACCTGCAGGGAGGAAAATTCACAAGAGTTGAAGCACTGATGCAGGTGTCTGTTTATCTCTCATTTCTATCTCCCCTTTCCCTCTCAATTACTGTCTCTATCCAGTAAATAAAATAAAATAAAACTAAAAAGTATTGATGCTTTTGGAATAGGTGCTTACTAGCAGACACTGTATGCACATGTTTTAGGATTAAATGAATTATTTTATGTGAAAAGTGATAATCTTGCGGGAGAGACAGCATAATGGTCATGCAAACAGATTCTCATGCCTGAGGATCCTAAGTCCCAGGATCAATCCTCCGCACCACCATAAGCCAGAGCTGAACAGTGCTCTGGTGTGTCTGTGTGTGTCTCTCTCTGCATCTCTCTCAAAAATAAAATAAAAAAAGAAAAGTGATAATCTTAATGTACAAAAATGGTAGTTACCATATAAGTAATTTCTGCTTCCACCTAGTGCTTCATTTTTAACTTTGTTATTAATATTAGGTTACAAGATTGTAAGATTACAATGTATAGTTCCACAGCACACCCACCACCAAAATCCTGTATCCCCACCCTCCCAGCTCCCAAAGATAACCACCACAGTTCTCACATACCTTAGAAACAGTTTGATTGCTTTTGGGTTTTTTGTTTGACGTTTTTTTTTTGTGCAAGTTCATGTGTATCAGAGCTCTAGATTCCACATATGAGTGAAACCATCTGGTAGCTCTCTTTCATCTCTTTACTTATTTCATTAAGCTTAATCACCCTGAATCCCATCCATTTTGTCCCAAATACAATATTACCATTTTTATTGCACTGTAGTATTACAAGGAATATATAGCCCATAACATCTTAAGCCAGTTCATGGACATTTAGGCTGTTTCCACTCTCTGGGTACTATAAATAATTCAGCTATGTATGTATGGGTGCATATACCCCTTAAAATTAGTTTTTGAGTGTCCACTGAATAAATGCTTAAGAGTGGTATTGCTAGATAATAAGGTACCTCCATTTTTATTTGTTTAAAGACTCTCCACAGTCTTCCAATGGAACTGCACGTTTACATTCCCACCAGCAGTGAATCAAGAGTTCTTTTTTTCTTCAAAACCTTTCCAATGTCCACATTTCCCAGTTTGTTGATGTAAGCTATTCTCTAATGTGATTATCTCAGTGTACTTTTCTTCACTGTTTTTCCCCTCCAGGGCTATTGTTGGGGTTCAGTGCCTGCTCTATGCATCTGCTGCTCCTGGAGGCTTCTTTCCCCCTTCTGTTGCCCTTGTTGTTTACTGTTGTTGTTATTGCTGTCATTATTGTTGGATAGGACAGAGAAAAATAGAGAAAGGATGGGAAGACAGAAGGGGAAAGAAAGATAGACACCTGTAGACCTGCTTCACCTCTTGTGAAGTGACCCCCCCTGCAGGTGGGGATCCGGGGGCTCGAACACGGATCCTTACACTGGTTCTTGCACTTTGTGCCACCTGCTTAACTCACTGTGTCACTGCCCAGCCCCCTGTGTCTCAATGTGGTTTTAATTTACATTTCTCTAGTGAGAAGTGAAGTGGAGCATTTCTTCATGTGTCTGTGGGCCATGTACATCTCCTCTTTGGAAAACTTTCTTTTTTCAAATATTTTATTTACTTATTATTAGAGACAGAGAGAAATTGAGAGGGGAGGGGAGACAAGGAGAGAGACAGAGAGACACCTGCAGCACTGTTTCACCACTTGTGAAGCTTTCTTCCTGCAGGTGCGGGTCAAGTACTTGAATCTGGATCCTTGCACATTGTAGTGCTTGCACTAACCAGGTGTGCCACTGCCTGGCCCACTCAAAAACTTTATTTCTTTGGCCTGCTTTTTGGGCTATTTTTACTTATTTCATAGATTTTTACACATTCTCTATAGATATTTGATTATCAGTTGCTTACCAGATATGTGATGTGCAAATATCTTCTCTCATTTCTTTGATTGCCTAGTTATCCTTTTGTTGTTTGCTTTCAGTGTGTAGAAATTTTCTTAGCTCCATGTAATCCCATTTCTCTGCTCTTGTTTTATTTCCTATGCCTAGGGGTCTGAGTCTCCAAATACATCCTTTATGTGTATTTCTTGCAAAGTTTCACTGACATTGCTTTTTATAAATGTTAGAGTTTATGTTCTAAAATCCAGAACTTTGATCCATTTTGACTTGATTTTTCTG
The DNA here is from genome assembly GCF_950295315.1 of Erinaceus europaeus. NCBI lineage: Eukaryota > Metazoa > Chordata > Mammalia > Eulipotyphla > Erinaceidae > Erinaceus > Erinaceus europaeus. The sequence continues at coordinate 55,837,172 of NC_080179.1, read as the reverse complement.
TGTGGCTGTCCAGTTTTCCCAGCACCATTTTCTGAAAAGACTTTCTTTAACCCACTGAATAGTTTTGGCCCCTATGTCACATATTGCATAGTTGTATTTGTGTGGCCTCATTTCTGGGGTTTCCATTCTGCTCCACTGATCTAGTACCACACTGGTTTGATTACTATTGCTTTGTCATTTAAACTAAAGTTGGCAAGCAGGAAACTTCCCTGTTTTTCCTTTTTTTTTTCTCAAAAAATGCAGCAGCTATTCTGACTTTTTGTGGTTTTGCACACATTTTTGGACAAGTTGTTCAGTTTACTTGAAAATGACACTGGGATCTTGATAGAGACTAAACTAAAACCTGTAGGCTGCTTTTGGTAAAATGGTGATCTTATTAATGTTTTTCTTCCAATACAGGAACAAGGAATGTTTGTTCCATGTCTGTATGTCCTCTATTTACTTTAACAATGTCCTATAGTTTTCACTGCAAAGGTCTTTCATCACCTTTGTAAGATTCACCCAACGATATTTTATCTTTTGGGTTTAATTGTAAATGGGATCAAGTCTTTTATTTCCTTTACCTCTAGCTCCTTGTTTATATACAGCAGTGTCACAGATTTATATGTACTGATTTTGTATCCTTTTACTTCACTGAATTTATGAAGTATTTCCAGTAGTTTTTTGGTGAAGTTTTTGGGGTTCTTATCTATGTTATCATGTCATCAGCAAATAGTATTAGTTTGGTTACGGTTACTTCCTTTTTAGGCTGTATGCTTTTGATATCTCTTTCTTGTCTGATTGGCAAGAGGACTATATTGAAAAAAAAGTGGAAATAGTAGACATTCTCTTCTGGCTCCCTATTTCAGGGAGAGAACTTTCAGCTTCCCCTCACTAAGAATGATGTTAGATGTGGGTTTGTTATAAATGGCCTTTGTTATGCTGAAGATTTGTCTTTGTATTTACAGTTTTTGGAGTGTCTTTATAATAAACAGGTGTTGGAGCCTGTCAAATGCCTTTTAAGCATCAACTGATAAGACCATGTAATTTTTACCTTTCTTTTTGCTGATGTGGTAAATTATATCTTTTTAATTTCTTTATTGGGGGGTTAATGGTTTACAGTTCATAGTAAAATACAACAGTTTGTACATGCATAACATTTCTTTTTTAATTTTTTATTATTTATTTATTGCATAGAGACAGCCAGAAATTGAGGGGAAGGGAGAAGAGAGACAGAGGGACACCTGCAGTACTGCTTCACCACTCGTGAAGCTTTCCCCCCTGCAAATGGGGACCATGAGCTTGAATCTGGATCCTTGGGCATTGTAACATATGCTTTCAACCAGGTGCGCCATCACCTGGTCCCCATGCACAACATTTCCACATAACAATAAAACCCCTACTAGCTCCTCCTCTACCATCATGTTCCAGGACATGACCCCCCCACACACACACACACACACACACACCACCCCAGAGTCTTATACTTTGGTGCAGTACATCAACTCCTGTCCAAGTTCTGTTTCCTCTTCTGATCTTGTTTTTCAACTTCTATGAATGAGATCATCCCAGAGTTACTTGAGGCTAATGAACCATTCCTGTTTCACAGGGTTGAATCCCCTTTGGTTGCTCCATTTGATTTGCCAAGATCTTGTTCAGGATCTGTGCATCAGTGGCCATCAGTAATAGAGGTCTATAGTTTTCTTTTCTGGCACAGTTTTTTTCCTGCTTTAGGGATCAAAGCAATATTAGCCTCAAAGTGTTTGGGATTGCTTGTCCTTCAATTTTCTGGAAAAGTTTAAGGAGAATTGGTATTATTTCTTCTTTGAAAGTCTTGAACAATTTGTTACTAAAGCCATCTGAACCTGGGCTTTTATTCTTGAGAAGATTTTTGATGACTGATCCAATTTCTATACTAGTGATTGGCTTTGTTAAGCTATCTACTTCATCTTGGGTTCAGCTTGGCACAGGTTACATGATTTTAGAAGTGCATCATCTCATCTAGGTTGTCCAATTTATTTGTGGCTTTCTACTTTAATATAGGTAATGCCAATTCTTACAAATGATTTTAATCCATTGTTATATACTAGAACAGTAATGAATAAAACCTAGAAATAACCTCTCCATGTACAAGACAAGCTAGAGTACAAGTATGTGCAATCCTTTAATATTGTTTCTGTATTTGATTCTGTTATTACTGGGGGAATAAATGTTGTAACCTAGTATATAAAGACAAGTTCCTGAAGCTGGAAATAGCTATTCTTTAAAATAGCTTAATGCATGATATAACAAGTCGATGCTTTGATTGAAGGAATGCATTGAGTCCTATTTGGGAGAAATGCATAAATGTACCCTTGTGACAACAAAAGTCCTGTAAATTAATATCTCCTCAATAATGCTATGTTGGAGTTGGAAATAAAAAGAAGAAACATAGGGGGAAAAAGGACAGAGGATTAAAAATAAAATGAAATAAAATAAAATTGCTTAATGTGTTCTTTGAAATCAGTAACCAGATTAAGCAGAAGTTTCTTCAAAGGAGTTATCTAGCTTTGAAATCCAATAAAGAAAATTTTCCATCCTGAAAAAAAATAATGTAAATTTTCATCTGTGCAAAGAAACCTGTTGCTCCCTATCCCTCTGTTCTCAGAAAAAAACGTGAAACTATATGAGAAATTCTCTTAACACACTTACTTTGTATGGGTCAACCTGTCAACACCCGTGTTCATCAGGGAAAAAATTACAGAAGCCAGACCTTCCACCTTCTGCATCCCACAATGATCTTGGGTCCATACTCCCAGAGGGTTAAAGAATAGGAAAGCTATCAGGGGAGGGGTTGGTATACAGAGGTTTGGTGGCGGGAATTGTGCGAAGCTATACCCCTCTTATCCTATGGTTTTGTTAGTGTTTCCTTTTTATAAATAAAAAATAAAAAATAACCTATTTTGTTAATTCCATATGAGAAAAGAAAGGAAACCAAGTGTTGGTATGCTTCTAGTTCTGCTTCTGGGATCCCTTCTGTTACATTGCTTGACACTGTGGTCTATTTACATGGTCATTCTGTTACATTGGTTTGGTCTCACTCCCCCTGCCTCCGGGAGATTTTGGTTTAGTCCTAGCTGGTTCAAGTTTCTTCCTTCTCCCCGCCCCCTATCTTATGTATTTCCTTTGTTCCTTGGTTCCTAACTCTTCCTCCAGAGGAGAGAGATGCAAGACAGAATTGTGTTGTGATTAGTTTGTTGTACTGGTCCCCGCTTGTCAATAAAGAAATACTGCTTCTCCACCAGCCATGAGTCCCTGGTCATCTCTGTCTACCGCCTGCAAAGCCAGCCCAGTGAAAATGACAACCAAGAGCACCACATTTGCATATGCAGACATATGCAAAGTCGGGGCATCAGACATGCAAGTCTTGTATCTGCCCACTAAGTTCTTTCCTAGATGACAATTAAGTATAAGATAGTCACCGTTTATTTTACTGTTTTTAATCTAAATATTTTCCTTGGTGCTGAAATATTCTGCTACTTTTTACTGGATCATAATAAGTAAAGTTCTTTGTCATCTTATCAACACAACACTACATATTGACTTATTTATGGGTATCTTTAAAATATTTTTCTTAAATGTATAGTTGTTGGGGTCAAATAGTGGTGCTATCAGCAGAATATACACATCACCATGCACAAGGACCCTGGTTCAAGCCCACTGTCCTCACTTTCAGGAGGAAGATTCAAGAGCAGTGAAGCAGTACTGTAGGTTTCTTCTCTTCTCTATTCCCTCTCTCTCTCCCTTCTCTCTGTTTCTATCAAACACAAAGAAAAGGAAAGGGGAAAAAATGATGAACAGGAATAGTGGAATCTTTTCATAGTCACTGAAACCCAGTGATGATACTGGTAGCAGTTTAACAAACACACACACACACACACACACACACTTATTACCAAATACTGTACGCTATCTAAAGTTACTTAGCTAAGGTTATAAATCACCAGGACTTCCGGGAAGCGTGGCCTTGGAGTAACAAGTATTGGATTGGTTCTCCCCCCAAAACAACAAATAAATACGAGACCCAAATAGAACTCCATCAACTGTAGCTGAAACATCTGCTGCCTCAGACACCAAGTTGCAGATTCTATCCTTTCTTCTCTGAGCAGATGACTTCACCAATGTGTGCTCACCTTTCCAGAGCTCTATCCCACTAGGAAAAGATAGAAATAGGTTGGGGGTGGGAGTTGGGCGGTACATGGTGCAAAGCGCAAGGACCGGCATAAGGATGCCAGTTGGAGCCCGACTCCCCACCTGCAGGGTTGTCGCTTCACAGGCGGTGAAACAGGTCTTCAAGTATCTGTCTTTCTGTCGCCCTTTGTCTTCTCCTTTCTCCAGTTCTCTCTGTCCTATCTAACAATGACATCAATAACAATAATAATAATAACTACAATGACAATAAAAAGCAACAAAAGGGAAATAAAGTTTTTTTGTTTGTTTTTTTGTTTTTTAGGAAATAGGATGGGGGTATGGATGGATCTGCCAATGCCCAAGTCCAGTGGAGAAGAAATTACAGGAGCCAGTTTCTACCTTCTGCAACCCCAAAATAGTCTTGATCCATACTCCACAAGGGGGATAAGTATAAGAGGAAGATGACAAGAGGGCTCTGAACTCCAGGTAAATCAGGACCCACAGAGAAAGGAGGAAAAAGGGAAGAACATTTGGCTGTAGTAATAGAGTCATGAGTGGCTTGGCAGGGAAGAGAGGTCAGACCTGGAATAAAAATGTAGACAGATTGTTGTAGAGATGATAGTTAACCTATGCCTGCAACCTTGCGAGAACTGCAGTGGTTTGCAATATAGGGACTGGGGATTCAGAATTAAATGTGTGGAATTACATACCTGTTGACATGTAATTTTTTAAATCACTATTAAAAAGATTACCAAAAACACCTGTTTTAGAAGAATCCATATGAAATTTATATACAGTTTATAAGTGTAATTTTTAATCATAGCCAGGACTTCACCATTTCAGGCTAACTTTTTCAGATAAAAATGGAGAAACTGGGGGAGAGGAAGGTGCCCCACAGCACCAGGGTTTTCCCACAGTGTCCTGGGAGCCAGACTCAAATCTGAGTTGAGGTATGGCAAAGTTGGAACTTCCCAAAGTGAGCTATCTTACAAGCCCTGGTTTATGAATGGCTTATTCCCAGTAGTATAGTAGCAAATATCACATATATATAGGGGAGAAGTACCCTATTATCATAATGTTCTACAAAGATTTCTCTAGAGATTCAAAGTTCATAAATTGTCCAAGGTCAGATCTGAAATGACAGGAGCTAAAATTATTCACAGTTGAGTCTCAGTAATATACATAATGTTCAAGACAATGAGAGAATATTTGTTACCACAGTCAACATTGAAAAGACATGAAGAATTTTAGGTTCTCTGAGAACCTCTTTAGAGCTGCTGATAAATTATACATTTGACAGTTATTTGCAAAGAACAAAATTATTGTAGCAGATTTGGGTCTCTTGGATGATTTGTAGTCTTACTCAGATGAAAAAAAAATCCTTCAAAGATTAATCCTCTGCCACTGAACAAGCCTATACTTAAATCATCTCAGCTATTACTAGAAAAAGAGATTCAATAACTTATACTAAAAAGAGATTCAATAACTTATACTAACAAGGAAACAATGCCCATATACCAGAAAGACTTCTGTCCACAATTCGTTTCTACTTGCATTTATTTTTTATAGAAAAAATTGATATTTTTATAGTTTTTATGGTTTTCTTTTTCTGATCACCAAGAAATAATGATAGGGTTAATGATATGGTTTAGGACTGCCATATCTGAAAAGTCTGAATTCAAAATTTCACCAAAACTATCAGACCATTCCCCCTCATACAACACCGTCCTAAAGCCATGACTGTGTTAGCAAAGAAGAGAGAGAAAAAAACAGAGAGCAAATAAAAATAAAAGCATTTAACTGCTCTCTCCTTTGGATTCACACATTTTCTCTTTAACTTTTTTATAACGATCAAACTAGGTGTCACCAGTAGTTTCTTAAACATACAACCAGGAATATATACAATTGCTTTTTAACTATTTCTTTATAAATACCTATACTTCATTGGAATTGGGTATATTAGAATTACACCTACATTTATATTTGTTTGTTTTAATCCAATATCACTTTATAGAGGAAATAGTGACCTAAAACATTTTTATTATTTTGACAAGGTTTGTAGCTACATATTTCCTCAAAACAGATATTGGTATGTTACCTCCATGCAGAGTGACTCTTAATTGAAAGGATTCCATGCTGTAGTATGCAGTGACCCTCCTGCTCCTCCTTCCTCCCCTGACCCTGATAATAGAGTACCAAACAGCAGTAAGAAGTGAGCTTGGTTCCTACAGGTAGGGGGAGTGCTTTACAAGTTGTGAAACAGTACTTCAGCTGTCTTTTTGTTTTTCTCCCTCTCCCCACTTCAACTCAATTTATCCCTGCCTCTGTCTAATAAATAATTCAATGTTTAAAAAATCAGAAGTGAATCCATGAGGAAAAGCTCTCACTTATCTAAACAGATAGTCTTTCACGTGTATTTTCAGTCTCCAATAACTTTCTGTGAAGTTTTTACTACAATTCTATGTCTCCTTCTCACCTACCCAAAGAAGAGACAAAAGGAGAGAGCTATTGATTTATTCCATTCTTCAGCATCAAGAGAAGCCGATACACCACAATCAGCCTTTCCTTGGCGAATGCCAGAGATTCGGAAACACACTGATAAAGTTCTTATAAAAAATAGTGGTGAACATTAATATTGTGTTTAAAGAATTTTCTTCTCTCCAGTCACTAAATGCTAGAAGATATTCACCTGTTCTCTTCCCTCTCTTTATTTTGCACAATGGAAAGTTTAGACTAAGGACAAAAATCCTACATCAGCAATTTTGCAGGTTAATCAAATAATTCCAGCATCATCACAGGCAAATTTGTCTCCTATAAGCTTAACTTTAATACCAGAACTCACTCTGAAAGGTACCTTGATCTCAAGGATAGATAGTGTAGGAAAGTTTTGTTGATGTCCTTTGCCCATTTTCAGATGGTGTCGTTTGCTTTTTTGGTGCTAAGTTTGCTGAGCTCTTTATATATTTTGGTGATTAGTTTCTTGTCTGATGTATGGCATGTGAAGATCTTCTCCCATTCTGTGAGGGGTCTCTTTGTTTGTGTGATAGTTTCTTTTGATGTGCAGAAGCTTTTCAATTTGATGTAGCCCCATTGGTTTGTTTCTGCTTTAGTCTTCCTTGCAGTTGGGTTTGATTCATCAAAGATGTCCTTGAGGTGTAGGTGGGAAACTGTTTTTTTTTTTTCTATTTCTTTCAGTACTTAGTTTATTAAAATTTTTGTGAGTATACACACACACACACACACACACACAAACCACAATTCAGGATTCAGGTCACAGTCCACCTGTTCATTCCATAGATACATTTGTATAAGCTGAAATTTTCAGGTCTGATATTCACTTTACATATAAAGGCAACTAGGTATAAAGGTACTTAAGTACTTATTATGCTGAGAATAAACAATAAATTCTTCACACTGAAGTGCTAAAATGAATTGTTAATTAACTTGCTTTATTATTATTTATTTTTGCCTCCAGGGTTATTGCTGGGACTCAGTGCCTACACCAGGAATCCACTGCTCCTGGAGGCTATTATTTTCCCCTTTTATTGCCCTTGTTGTTTTGTCGTTGTGGTTATTATTATTTTTCTTACTGATGCCATTGTTGTTGGATAGGACAGAGAGAAATGGAGAGAGGAGGGGAAGACAGAGGAAGAGAGAAAGATAGACACATGCAGACCTGCTTCACCACTTGTGAAGCGACTCCCCTGCAGGTGGGGAGCCAGGGACTTGAACCAGGATCCTTGTCCCAGTCCTTACACTTTGTGCCATGTGTGCTTAACCTGTGATGCTACCGCCCAACCCCCTATTATTATCATTTTTTTAGAATTGTCACTCCACACTTCATATATGCCTGAATTCACTGCAGTACATATTCTGCTTCCTTCTGATTTTTTGTTTGTTTGTTAAAAATCTAAGGTATTTTCATGTTACACATACAAGACATTGTAGATTGATCTATAACTATGTAGAAGGCAATTCAAAATGTAAGCATACCAGTTTCAAAGTTTATCATTTTCCTCTTCTGTAAATTATTTAGATTTAATCCTAATTCATACTACTTCAATTGATTATTTCATCTTATTTTCCTATGATAAGCATTTTCATGAAGCCAAGATAAATTTTTTAGAAAATCTGTTATTTACTTCTAGTTTTGCATTCAATTAAATCTTCACAGAAATAATAAAATTTAAAATTAAAACATTAATTTAAAATACCTAAAATCAATACATAATACCAATGCAACACTCAATTACAAATCATTTCTATACTAGAACTCTAATGATTTCTCTAACCTTTCATTCAGCTAGTAGTACTATTTCCATTTTTAATAGGGATCCCTAGGGGTATTCTGGTTATTATGATTTGAAGATAATTGTTACAGTAAAGATATTTTATTACATTTAATGATAGAAATTGCGTATATTTTTGTTCCCCTTATATAAATGTGGTTCAAATGTTGGCAAAATAGCTTACCTTCATAGTGTACTTCTTTGGCATATACAAAATCCAGGGTTGAACCTGGGCCCCAAAACACTGAAAGGAGTTTTCAGTGCTGTGGTCTCAGGGTCTCTCTGTCTCTGTCTCTGTCTCTGTCTCTGTCTCCTCTCCCTCTCCTCTTCCCTCCTTTGTCTCTCTGCCTCTGTCTCTATCTGAAAAAAAAATCCATTGGTTTATATATGATTAATACTAGTAATTGTAGGTGGAGCTATTTATTGAATCTTTACTAAAATAGACTAATCATTTTAAGCTCAATTGAAAGTTTAGTTTCAGCTGAGGAATGAAATACAGCCACATTAGTAGGGTAAATATAAAGTTAAAATACCTGAATATTCGAATCGCTAGGTTAATTATGGTGGGAAACTGTTTTACCAATGTTTTCCTCTAAGTATTTGATTGTTTCTGGTCTGACATCCAGGTCTTTGATCCATTTGGAGTTGATTTTTGTTGAGATCCAAAAGGCTAACAAACATATGAAAAACTGCTCTAGGTCACTGATTGTCAGAGAAATGCAAATTAAGACAACACTAAGATACCACCTCACTCCTGTAAGAATGGCATACATCAAAAAGGACAGCAGCAACAAATGCTGGAGAGGCTGTGGGGACAGAGGAACCCTTTTGCATTGCTGGTGGGAATGTAAATTGGTCCAGCCTCTGTGGAGAGCAGTCTGGAAAACTCTCAGAAGGCTAGACATGGACCTTTCATATGATCCAGTAATTCCTTTCCTGGGATTATACCCCAAGGACTCCATAACACCCAACCAAAAAGAGGTGTGTACTCCTATGTTCATAGCAGCACAATTCATAATAGCTAAAACCTGGAAGCAACCCAGGTGCCCAACAACAGATGAGTGGCTGAGAAAGCTGTGGTATATATACACAATGGAATACTATGCAGCTATCAAGAACAATGAACCCACCTTCTCTGACCCATCTTGGACAGAGCTAGAAGGAATTATGTTAAGTGAGCTAAGTCAGAAAGATAAAGATGAGTATGGGATGATCCCACTCATCAACAGAAGTTGAGAAAGAAGATCTGAAAGGGAAACTAAAAGCAGGACCTGACCAAATTGTAAGTAGGGCACCAAAGTAAAAACCCAGTGGTGAGGGGTAGACATGCAGCTTCCTGAGCCAGTGGGGGTGGGAGTGGGTGGGAGGAATGGGTCACAGTCTTTGGGTTGTGGGAATGGTGTTTATGTACATTCCTAGTAAAATGTAGACATATAAATCACTAGTTAATTAATATGAGACAGAGGAAATTAATTTTATGTCTCAAAGTTTTTAAAACACAGACTGAGTCTTTTTAATATATAGGCTGTGTATTTGATATGCGGACTCTCTCAAAAGCCTAGACCAAGTAGATCAGAAGCAACCAACAGCACAGCTATATACAAGATACTAGGTACTGTACAGCAAACCCTAACAAAAGGACTTTTCAAAGTTAACCCAATTAACAAATAATGTGATGATAACATTAACTATCGATTGTCTTTTTGAACCCTAAGACAGCAGGAACCTCACATCTCCACTATAGAGCCTCTACTTCCCCCTGTCCTGGAACTTTGGATAGGGCCCACTTTCCCGTATTATATTTGTATTATATTTGATATAATACATTTCCCAGTATTATATCAAATAATACTGCATCGGCCGATCGCAACCTTATCAACGCAACGATGGCCACCTCAACATGCTTCACTTCAGACTGTGTCCAGAGACTTGACGTGTGGAATGACAACACTTCAGCTTCAGTACTCGGGTGAGACTTTTCCTTTCATAGTATTCTCTAATTCCATCCCAGGTGGATCACTTTCTAACAAAGTCCCAAAACCTAGATATACACCAGTTTCTGTGAGAGAGAGCATATGTTCACACATATTCATAAACTAGAGCAAAATATATACCTGAAAGCAGGATTACACTAGAGTTTGCAGTGAGTACCCCCCTAACACTTCCTCTCCACTATTCCAAGCTTTGAGTCCATGATTGCTCAACAATTTGTTTGGCTTTGTATGTTAACTGTCTTTTCAGTCACCAGGTTCCAGATGCCATCAGGATGCCGGCCAGGCTTCCCTGGACTGAAGACCCTACCAATGTGTCCTGGAGCTCTGCTTCCCCAGAGACCCACCCTAATAGGGAAAGAGAGAGGCAGACTGGGAGTATAGACCAACCAGTCAACGCCCATGTTCAGCAAGGAAGCAATTACAGAAGCCAGACCTTCCACCTTCTGCAACCCACAATGACCCTGGGTCCATGCTCCCAGAGGGATAGAGAATGGGAAAGCTATCAGGGGAGGGGGTGGGTTATGGAGATTGGGTGGTGGGAATTGTGTGGAGTTGTACCCCTCCTACCCTATGGTTTTGTTAATTTATCCTTTTTTAAATAAAATAATAATAATAATAATAATAATAATAATAATATAGTGTAGGAAAAAGTCTGAGAACCCACAGCTACTTCCGGACCAGTGAAGCTCAATTCTGACAGAATATTAGGAACATCTGAGTTCCTAATTTTAAAAAAGTGTGTGTTCAAATTCTATCATCACAAACTTACTCAAAAGCTGCTGTCATTTAAAGATATTTCTTCAATCTCATCAGTGATTCTAACATAAGATTCAAATTCATATATATATATATATATATATATATATATACATATAATGTATATGTCTTTGGATTTTTACTATAATACTGAGGCCTTTTTTTGTTTTGTTTTGTTTTAGATATGAAGATCACCAGTAGCCCTGGACGATAGCAGCAGAGTGTAGCTTCATCAGTTATCTTATGCAACAACAAATACAACAAATAACCTTCTATTTCTCAGTGGTTTCAACCTTACAAACAGACTCTCCGGCAAAATTGGGGATTTCTTTTAAATCATTCTTAGTGATGGAATCAGACTCAGACTCAGGGAGGAAGGGTCCAGTGTCAATCCACACACAAAAGCTAAGGTAGGAATAACGTGAAACAGAATCTTTCAGTTACTCTTGGTTTTCCTCCAGAGAAGACTAGCTTTTGTGGAGAAGGCAAATCTCAGTGCCATTTTGAGAGGATAAGGAAGCATGATTAAACAAGGAATGTAGAGCCATGAATCACTGGTGATCAGCACTAAGTATAACCATAGCTGTCTTTACAGACTTATTTCCAGGCTTCTAAAAGGTTTCTAGAACTGAAAAGTAGATATGCAGGTAGAGAACTTTTCTCTTCCCTTCCTTCCCCTCTGCTTTCCTTTCCCTTCTCTCTCTTCTTCCCCTCCCTTCTACTCCTCTTTACCTTTCCTACTCTTTCTTCCCCATCCATTTCCCTCCCCTTGTCCCAATAATTTCTTTCTTTCTTGAAACTTGAGGTTCTGAGATTATTTTCCCAACATCGCATTTGATGGAACAGGGTTCCAAACTCCCTCTTCCTCTCCCTTAAAACACATTTGGGTTAGGAAGTTTGATCAGCAGGTGAAGTCCAAGATCTATATAAGTGGGTCCCAAATTCAATCTCTACCACTGCATATGCTGGAGCAGGTCTCTGATGACTCTTTCCTAAGCAAAACAAAACAAAACAAAACAAACACAAATCAAAAACCAAAACTGAAGGTTTAGGAAGTTTCTCAGAAATGTATTTAGGTCAAATCCTCTCATAAATAAATATGCAACATCATACATGGAATCTTATGAAGAAATTAGGCTTAAACATTAGTACATAAAACAAAAATTAGGTTTAGAAGAAAATGATGTAGAAACTACATATTAAAACTCTCATGTTGAAGCAATACATTTTGAGTAAGTCCATTAAGATTAGAGTTCCCTCCATGTTACTAGCCCTATTTTTTCTCCCCAATGGATAGAATCATTAATTTCATTTTGTAATCATGTGAAACAGAAAAGCTTAAGAGTCTTGCCCAGAGAGATAAAATAATAGAGACCAATGACAGGACAGTAGAATCAAATTTCCTATCTCAAGTGTACTCCAGGATATATGGCTACTGAAGTGAAGAGTGGGCAGAATTTTATATACTGCTTAAGCTGTTATTCTCTCTATAAATTTTTGTCATATTCCCCTATAACTTTTGTCACTAAGATTATACAGCTGAACCTGTGAAAGTTAAATTCACACATGATTCAACTCCACTGTGTTTCTGCAACGTGTTACAGAACAATACCCTTATTCTTTCCTGTCCATTTAAATTGTATTTAATAATACAGTCATGGAGCAGCAGGTAGTTGTGTAAAGATGAATTATATAACCATAAGAGTGTAGTAAAATCTTATAATAGTTAAAATATTGGAAATAATGTGAAGCCTCCAAACACTTGTTTAAATTGTTGTAGTTGAATAATTTCTAAGCCAGCAGACTCGGTGAGTTATAAGGTATATGTATGCCATTATCATACTTTGCTTTAGGTTAGTCTGTGAGTTTTCTTCTCTTAGTTTTCTTTCTTTTTTTTTTCTTACTAGACAGAGGCAAAGAGGGAGAGAGTGAAAGAGACCACAGCATCAAAGCTTCCTTCTATGCAAGTTCGGTCAAGCTCTAACTTGGCTCATATACATGGCAAAACAGCACTCTATACAAGTGAGCTATTTCACTGCCCACTCTAAGTTTTATACTGTTCCAGATAAAAAAAAAAAAGATTCTATTCCTTTCACGTGATAGTCTCTGAGGAAATCAAATGTGAAAAACTGCCTACAGAGCTTTTAACACAGAGTATGATTGACAGCATAAAATTTAGCGTACATGAAATTCAAATGCTACTGCTCCTTCACAAATTTTCTGAATTCCACTCAACTAGAAATGTTTTTTTTATCCATATTTCCATCATATTTACTATCAATGAAAATATATACATACATATACATCTATAGATATCTATATGTAACATATGCATTTTTATTTTATTTTATTTATTCCCTTTTGTTGCCCTTGCTGCTTTTTTTTTATTGTTGTAGTTATTATTGTTGTTGTCGTTGTTGGATAGGACAGAGAGAAATGGAGAGAGGAGGGGAAGACAGAGAGGAGGAGAGAAAGATAGACACCTGCAGACCTGCTTCACCACCTGTGAAGCGACTCCCCTGCAGGTGGGGAGCCGGGGCTCGAACCAGGATCCTTATGCCGGTCCTTGTGCTTTGCGCCACCTGCGCTTAACCCGCTGCGCTACAGCCCGACTCCCCATAACATATGTATTGAAAAGTAAATTATGTATAGAACTGCAGACATAAAGGGTTTAAGTTTGATGTATATGCATGTACATAGGTGTAAACATGTACACATATATATGATTATATTTATCATATATACATATACATGCATATATATATGTAACAGAAAATGTCATGTAAATCCAAATAAGAAAAAACACTATACAAATATATGTACACATAAACATATTGCATATGTGAAGATATGTTTGCATATATGATATATATTAGGTAGAGTCGGCTCTGGGTGACAGCTCATACAACAGAGTACACATTTAACCTGATGTGATGACCAAATCTGAGCACTGTGCCACCACATAAGAGAGCCATGCATGGAAGAAACTTCAAGACACTAAGCAGTGTTATGATGACTCATCTTCTTCCTCTCCCTTTCTCTCAAGTTCTGTTTAAAGAAACAATAGTCTGCTGGGACTGAGTCAAGGCCAGCTACAGAAATGCAAACCAAGGAAACCAAACAAATAATGTAACCAATGAATGGGATAAGGTTTTTTTCTTTTTTAAATCCAATCCTGCTCAGAAGAGAGATATTTAGGAAAGATGCCATAGAATCTTGTTTTACAGGGCTAAGTGGGCTAGTGGCCAAAAGAAACCACAAACTGCAAAGTTATAAAAGATCCTGTCCATTAATGCTGTCAAATTACAAATCTTGACTTCTACAGCAGCACAAGTTGTATTATTTTTCCATTTGTCTCACACCCATTCTCTCGTGATTAGAGTCTGCATGAGAACGAGTCCTATTTTGGCAGTCACCTCTGTTATGCCACACAAAGTCAGACTGGTTTATTCATCAAATTACTCTATTAGAGACATGGACACAATATAGATCTCATCAATTCTAGTCCTGGTTTTTTCTTTTAAAAAATTTCTGTTCAAACACTGCAGCTTCTAATAGCAACCTTCCCAGTGATTCATCATGGTAAAAAATAGGGATGATGTATTTGAATACAAGGACTAATCTCTGCTATAAAAAAAAAAAAAGAAAGAACATTATCTTTGACTCTAATATAAGCAAAAAAAAAAAAAGGCATGCATTTCAGATTCTATGTACCACAATCAAACATGAATGTGTGTGAGATGTAAAAAAATAAAATGTGGATATAAAATAAATTAAGACAGTGAGAAAATGAGATGAGTGCAATATTAAAATTAAGTACCATTTAATTAATTAACTTATTTGGGCAGTTGGGCTATTGCAGGGTATTGGTGCCATTTCCTTTTTTTGAACAAAGGTCAGGAAAGAAAACTTCAGCACTGCTCTACCATTCATGAAGCTTCCTCCAGCACATAAGTTTATGCTTTACCAGATGAGCTGTACACACTCCCAAGGGAATGTTTTAACTGAAGGAAAATGGTATAAATGAACTAGAACTTTCTTTCCTAACTGCAGGATAAACTCTAACTGAATAGTGCCGTTAAATTTCATTGACTGATCCCACTCATCAACAGAAGTTGATTAAGAAGATCTGAAAGGGAAACTAAAAGCAGGACCTGATCAAATTGTAAGTAGGGCACCAAAGTAAAAACCCAGTGGTGAGGGGTAGACATGCAGCTTCCTGGGCCAGTGGGGGCTGGGAGTGGGCGGGAGGGATGGGTCACAGACCTTTGGTGGTGGGAATGGTGTCTACGTACACTCCTAGCAAAATGTAGACATATAAATCAGTAGTTAATTAATATGAGAGGGGGAAAATCAATTGTATGTCTCGAAGTTTCTCAAAACACAAACTGAATCCTTTTAATATATAGGCTGTGTATTTGATATGCGGACTCTCTCAAAAGCCTAGACCAAGTAGATTAGAAGCATCCAATAGCACAGCTATATACAAGATACTGGATACTATACAGCAAACCCTAACAAAAGGACTTTTCAAAGTTAACCCAATTAACAAATAATGTGATGATAACATTAACTATCGATTGTCTTTTTGAACCCTAAGACAGCAGGAACCTCACATCTCCACTATAGAGCCCCTACTTCCCCCAGTCCTGGAACCCTTGGATAGGGCCCACTTTCCCGTATGCCTCTCCCAATCCAAACCAAATAATATTGCATCCGCCGATCACAACCTAACCAACGCAACGATTGCCACCTCAACATGCTTCACCTCAGACTGTCCAGAGACTTCACGTGTGGAATGACAACACTTCAGCTTCATTACTCGGGTGAGACCTTTCCTTTTATAGTATACTCTAATTCCATCTCAGGTGGTTCACTTTCTAACAGAGTCCCATAACCTAGATATACACCAGTTTCTGTGAGAGAGAGCTTATGTGCACACGTATCCATAAACTACTGCAAAATATATACCTAAAAGCAGTAGTACACTAGAGTTTGCAGTGAGTACCTCCCTAACACTTCCTCTCCACTATTCCAAGCTTGGGATCCATGATTGCTCAACAAATTGTTTGGCTTCGTATGTTAACTCTCTTTTCAATCACCAGGTTCCAGATGCCACCACGATGCTGGCCAGGCTTCCCTGGATTGAAGACCCCACCAATGTGTCCTGGAGCTCAGCTTCCCCAGAGACACACCTTACTAGGGAAAGAGAGAGGCAGACTGGGAGTATGGACCGACCAGTCAACGCCCATGTTCAGCGGGGAAGCAATTACAGAAGCCAGACCTTCTACCTTCTGCAACCCTCAATGACCCTGGGTCCATGCTCCCAGAGGGCTAGAGAATGGGAAAGCTATCAGGGGAGGGGGTGGGTTATGGAGATTGGGTGGTGGGAATTGTGTGGAGTTGTACCCCTCCTACTTTATGTTTTTGTTCATTAATCCTTTCTTAAATAAAAAATTTAATAAAAAAAATAAATAAAAATAAAAAAAATTCATTGACTGTCCAATCTTTAGGACCTATCAAGGTATCTTCCCTTTCCTCATAGCTTCCCTAATGTTCTTATTTAGACTTATTATGGTGGCACCAAGGACTAAACCTATGGCCTCAAAGCCTCAGATGTGAAGGTATTTTGCATTACCATTATGCTGTCTCCTTGCCCTCTCTTGATTAATCTTTTATACAATGTCATGGTAGAGGTTTCAAGATTCCCCCTCCATGGTTCAGATAAAAAAGCAAAAACATGGAAATATGCATTCCTCCCACCAGTACAGGTAGAGAGATGAATGATGAAGTACGTTATACCTTCATTACCCCAAACCTATCAAGGGTAGAGTTGTATACACATAGGGATAATATTAACAGAATGAGGGGCATAAAAATATAAGGCAATTTTATGACATTTATTGAAATTTTTTGGTTGTTATTATGCCTGAATATGCACCTCTGCCTTTCAATTCACAATTCTATAATCATGATCAATTTCACATACATACTGTAGTTTTTAACTTTGAAAGCATATCTTATGCATTCATCTTAATTGCAGAAGCTTCTTTAAAGCTCTAGAACTAATGGAGTCTACTGATCATTAACCTATTTACTAACTATACTGTTATGTGATTTAGGAATAAAAATTCAAATATAAATAATTTTTCATTGCTATAGAATGACCTATTCGGAATTTGCGGATAGACTATACTAATTAAAATTTAACATGTATTCAGAAGAAAAATAATTTTTAACCTAAATGCTAGAATGATCTAGTTATGCCTAATTTCTTTTTTGTTATGTTGCATTTACTTTCTAAGAGTAATGCTGACTAATCACCTCTGTATTAAAAGTGAAATATACCTACTATATAGGTAATCACTGCTTATTTTCATTTACATAAGTTGAGATTCCTAGATCTTACCAGACAAATTTTGTTGATCTACAAATTCATTTGACTATAATTTGCTTATATAATGATAAAGCAGTGAAGATACCCATATTTAAGTGTAAAACAATGGAAGATATAAATTTATTTTTACTGGAAATGAGCGTTCCACTGTTCTGCACAATCCATTAACTGGTATACCTCAACAAAGTCTTTAAAACATTATGTTTTGCATTTCATGAATTTTTATAGCTAATGTGTTTTCAGCCAAGAATAATGTGGTGATTAGAACAAAGTTCAATAAGACTTTATGGCAAAGTGATACATATAGAAGTTAATGAATTTCTCAGTGACTAGCAAACAATTATTGATCACCAATTTCTGAAAAGCTTTAAATCAATTTTTACTACATATAAAGTTTCTGAGAAAAATTCAAGACAACTTAAATGAAAGGTTTTGAAACTAATAAGATATTGATTTGTCCAGTTTTTATGTTAATTTGTGGAATTAATAGCCCTCTATTTAATTATACCATACTCTTTTTCATGAATTTCCTTGAAGAGAAAGGCTAGGGTGGGTGGTGGTGCACCAGGTTAAGGGCACATAGTACAAAATGCAAGAACCCATGCAAGGATCCAGGTTCAAGGCCCCCCCCCATCTGCAGTGGGGGGAGGGGGGTTGCTTCACAAGCAGTGAAGCAGGTCTGTAGGTATCTTTCTCTATCTTCCCCTCCTCTCTCAGGTGTAACCTACCTGAGAAAGTATTTTATATTTATTTATTTATTTATTTTCCCTTTTGTTGCCCTTGTTGTTTGTTACTGATGTCCGTGTTGTTGGATAGGACAGAGAGAACTAGAGAGAGGAAGGGAAGACACAGAGGAGGAGGTTAAGAACAGAACCTGTAGACCTGCTTCGCTGCTTGTGAAGCGACACCCCTGCAGGTTGGGATCCAGAGGCTCCAACTAGGATCCTTATGATGGTCCTTGAGCTTTGTGCCACATGCGCTTAACCTGCTGCGCCACCACCCAACTTCCCCTTAGGAAGTATTTTAAGAAAGCAATCTGTCAAATTATTAAACTGGGAAAAAAATGGGTCATTTTAAGTTGGAATAATTCCTTCCTGAATAATGTGTAATGGGAAGGTAATCTCTGAAGAGAGCAGATTTACAAATAATCTGTTTCTCCTATTAGCCATTTTCATTGCTACTAAAGCTTCATCTGCACCCAAGTCAACCCCACTGCCTCTATGTTGCCCGCCAACATCTCTTGGACATTACAGCCCCCTAGTGGCCATAAGGACAAACTATTGATCACCTTTCTTTGTTACTAATCTTCCCCAAATCTCAGAATTTACACAGCATTGCTGTGGTTTACTTTTCTTATCTGCCTTGTCCAACTCAATTAATTATACCTCATTTACCAGATTTCATAACCATTCACATATCTCACTGTTCATTGTCAATTTTCATATCTTCCAACTTTTTGTAAATGTCTTTATTCCCTCTTACCATTTTCTTCTCATTCTTTAATTTGTATGAGTTAAAAATATATTGAGTGTAGGGCTAAGGTTCATATAAATCATCCTGAATAAGTGCATTAACTCTAGTTGTATGAATTTATAGAATGATATTGAAGAGTTATAAGTGATATACAACTATATCAGGAAAAATAAATCCTATGACTAGCATATATCAGAACCAGTACTATCTACTATCTTTTTTATTTTATTTTAGTTTCATAACTGGGGCCTCTCGTATATGCAATTTCACCACTCCAGGTTGCTTTTTCATTCAGAGTCAAGAGCAAGATGAACACACACACACACATACACACACACACACACACACACACACACACACACACACACACACAGGAGAGTATTATAGCACCACATATGGTACCAGGGCTTGAACCAGAGTCACATATGGTAAAATCATATCCTATCTGCTGATCAATCTCTCTGGCCCTATATGGACTTTTGAAAAAATTAAAAACAGATTAAGTATATCTATGCTAAATGTAATGAAAATTATCAGAAGTATTATTCTTTCTATTAAATTAGTTAAGTTATTTGAGGTTTCCATAACTGTTTTTTCCATCTATTAAAATTTAAATATATATATACATATATACATATCAAGAACTGCATATTCAATTATAGTCTTAGTTTAATCTTTTTTGCCTTTGTTTTGGCAACAAAATATTCTACTCTTCTCATTTTTAACATGGGGCATTTTATGGACTACATATAACACAGATAACAGATTTTTATTCTGCTTGACTATCCATTTTTTCTGACAATGACACAAGTACTTTGAGGGCACAGACATGCCTTTTTTAATTTTCTTTGTCATCACCGAGGTGTCACTGCTCGAGGCTGGCTTTTTCGATAAAGACACAGTATCATTGAAGCTGCATTCAGTGCTGTTGAGACTGGGCTGGAACCTGTGTTCTGTGAATGACAAAGCAAACACACTATGCAAGTGAGCTATCTTGCTGACTCATGAGGGCACAGATATCTTACAAATACCTTCCTCTAAGATATTTTCTTAGAGGGGTGTGTGGACAAAGAACAAACTTGCACCTGAAACAAAACAAAGTGAACAAACAACTAAAAAAAGAAAAAGAAAACACAAAAAAGACCCTAAATAGCACAAACCTTAAAAAAAAAATTAGATGCAAAGGGTGGCACACCTACCAAGAGCAAGGACCCAGGCTTGAGCCCACAATCCCCACCTGCAGGGAGCAAGCTTCACAGGCTGTGAAGCCAGGTCTGCCGGTATCTCTCTGTCTCTCTCCCTATCTCCCCCTGCCTTAATTTATTTCTGTCTATCCAAAATTAATTAATTAATTAATTAATTAATATATTTAAAAAGCAGATGCAAAAGCCTGCCATTCTAAAGCACATAAATTGGATCAATGGCTTTGTAGAAAAACAAGATGCATACACTTTAGTGCTACTGACCTATTTATGCAGAATGTGACAGAAATGGGAAGTCACAGCAGAAATGGATCAGCAAAGCAAACAATCACTGATTTAGAGTGATAAGTGTTTCAAAATTAAATTGACTAAACTAAAGCAACCATCTGTTTATAAACCTAAGCGATTAATTTTTAGTAATCTTCTGATGGAACACTATTTTTGGCAGAACATTAATTTACAAGGAATAGAGCAAACAGGCAATCCAGCACATTTCGTAAAGGATAACTACATTTCCCAGTTATCCATCTGGGTCCTTTTCATTTCAGTGGTTTAATTAAAACTCAATGGTATTATCAATCTGTTACATTTTTCATGTTGATGGTTATTGCATTTACAGTACAGCAGGAGTACAAATTAAAGTGAGAAGATGATAAATCTCATCTCCAAATTTCATTGCTGTTTTTCTAGTAACTAATACTCTGGTAATATTTTTTAGTTCATTCATGTTTACAAAAAGACTCATGATTTTTATGATTAAAATAAAGGAAAATGAGAGATGCCTGATATTGTGGTAGTATTTTTTTTTCCTTCATGCATGCATTATATTGAATGATTCTTTTACCAACCTAGTCTATAAATATATTTGAGTGAGGCTTCTCATAATCAGTAATAAGCTTGCTTTATGACTTTGCTTTTCTGAAACAGTTGCTTTATTTCCTAAATGAATCTATTAATATTAAATTTTCACAAATTGAAATAAAAACTGTATGATTCAATTAAGAATTCTGAAGTTATAAATGTATATGTGAAATACAACTATATTTTTGTTACAAATCAGTCACAAAAAAAGAAATGATTGCTTTTTCATGTCTAGAATGTATCTTCACTGGAGTTAAGAAAAACAAATAAGTAAACAATACAAAAGCATAAACAAAACCTAGGGGTTTAGATTCAGAGAACATATTGGTGGTGAGCAATGGGGAAGGAGGCCAATTACATAGTAGAAGATGGAAACCAGACTTCAGGTCATGTGCACAGATGTGCATATACAATTTAGAAAGACTTTTGTGATGCAGTTAGTGGGTTGTAGAGATGTTAAATACTTATAATGCTATATGCCAATATTACTTCAGAAACAATTTTTAAAAAGCAGAAATCTTCAACTCTAGATCATTAAACATATATTGTTTGGGGATACACCAGGGATAGAAGTACAAAATCTTACAAGCATGCAATAAATTGGTTTTAAAAATGCCACACATAGGACACCTTTGTGTGAGCAAGTTTGCAGAAAATCAGACCCCCTTCCACTCCCTTTTTCTTTCTCCTCCTCCTCCTCTTCCTCCTCCTCTTCTTCTTCCCCTCCCCCCCCACACACATACCAGAGACAGAATAAAAAATCAGCCTAAAGAAGTGCAACTGCACATGTGAGAGGCCCTAACTTTACAAAAAGAAAAAGAAAGGGAAAGGAAATTAAAGAAAATGTATTGAAATGTTAAGTATACTTTCTGGTTAGTGTGTTAATATTATTATCTAGTACCAAATGAGAATTATATCCTGGCTAACAAAGTGGACATCCTCCTCCAAAACAATGTGGCTTTGCTAGATATTCCTCCCTTTCCCTTTCTACCATCTTCACAGAACAGAAAATGCCAAGATTTCTGGTCATGAAAAACTGATTAATGTAAGGTAGAGGAGAAAATGGCAAGGCCCCTGTAGAATCAGGTGTGAAAAGAGAGGCAAAGGCATATGTGACATGCTAAATATGATTTGTCATAAATCTTCCCTGTTTAGAGAATGGTGGCAGTAGCCACCTATACTGAGCTCCCACAGTGGACAAGACAGTCATGGAAATTAAAAGAAAGTGCCAGACATGGTTACCTTGTTCAGGTTTCTCATGTTCACCAGACGTCTTAATATGGGCCAGAGAACCAAGAGGTAGACAGTGAGAATGAATTGAAAGAACACTCCAAGGAATGTTAGGCCTTTGTATTCCTTTGATAACATATATAAAAACATACCTGAGATTAAGATTTAGATACTGAAGAAAAATGAATACTAACATTCAAAAAACAATCTCAGACCACTTCTTTCCCCCATTAACCTATCTTTAGAGCTTTGGAATTGCCAAGGAAAATAGCCATCTTCACAACATTATAAACAGTCATAAAGATAAGGGACATTATACTTCACATAATCTAGGGACAGAGTGTCATTTGGTCTAATTGCTCTATTGACTGTAATTAAAACTAAGATACTCTGTTTTGCAAAGAATGGTCTGCAAAAACAAAAGCTTTATGAATTCTACCAGCTAATGATTTCCATTAGCATACTAATTAATTCTATAATTTAAAAAAAACTCTAAGAATATTAAGAGCTTGGGAAATACTGAATTGAAATTGTCATTGATTCTTTAAGATAATAACTTTTGCAACAAATTTTAAAAATTCTAATTTCTGAGTCAGAGTGTGCTTTCTATTGTTCTATCCTGGTATATGGGCTTACCTTTGTTTCATTTTATTTATTTATTTTTTAGGATCTTTTAAAAAACTTTTATTATCTTTATTTATTCTATAGAGTCAGTCAGAAATGGAGAGGAAGGAGGAGATAGTGAGGGAAAAAGGCAAAGAGACACCTGTAGCACTGTTTCACCACTTCTGAAGCTTTCCCCCTGCAGGTGAGGACTGGGGGCTTGAACCTGGTTCTTTACACATTGTAACATATGCGCTCAACCAGGTGCACCACCACTTGGCCCTTGGGCTTACCTTTAAAGAGGCATAAAACTCAGTGCATGCTACTTATTTCTTACTCTGATGCCATTTCCCCCAGACAATATATTTAGCCCACCTGCATGAGAGCTGTTGGGTTCAGGCAAAAATTAGTTAAGTCATGGGCCCCTTGGGATGCACCTAAAGTAGACTTCCTAGCTTTTCCCAAATTGGAGAACCCAAATTTTATTTGCTATATTCTTACTTTTAGATTCCTGATCACTAAACAATTCGTTCTACTTTATATCTTAGTGCTTTTCTGCCACTAAGTTGCAGATACTATCATGACACCAACCTGACATTCCTGGGCAGATGACCTCACTATTGTGTCCTGGAACCCCACCTCTCCAAAGCCCTGCCTCACTAGGGAAAGACAGAAACAGATTAGGAGTATGGATCAAACTGCCAATGTCCATGACCCAGCAGAGAAGCAATTACAGAAGCCACAATTTCCACCTTCAGCACTCCATAATGATCCTGGGTCCATGTCTTGGAGCTCTGATTCCCCAGAACCCCGCCCCATGAGGGCAAGAGAGAGGCAGGCTGGGAGTATGGACTGACCTCTCAATGCCCTTGTTCAGTGGGGAAGCATTTGTAGAAGCCAGACCTTCCACATTCTGCATCCCACAATGACCCTGGGTCCATACTCCCAGAGGGTTAAAGAATAGGAAAGCTATCAAGGGAGAGAATGGGATATGGAGTTCTGTTGGTAGGAACTGTGTGGAGTTGTACCCCTCTTATCCTATGCTTTTGTCAGCATTATATATATATATAGGTGTTGGGAACATGTGTGAGCCTGATAGAGCTTAGGAAGAACCACCCCCATCTTTGGATGGAGGTCTGAGAAGATAACCTCTTGGTAAGTCTCTCTCAACCGAGGTGAGCATAAGGGGGGAAACTCAGACTTGGTTCTTTCCTTCTTGACTCTCAGGCCCACAGTTACCCCAGTACTTCCCTCCATTAACTGCAGGCCACATGGCTGCAGATTCATTCATTCAAAGTCACCTTCTGATCACAAAAGAACACACCTTATCACACACTTCATCACACACCTCAGACCCCAGACAAGAGAAATGCCAAACTATATGGCCTTTTGATATCCATCTTCTCTCTGTCTCACCCTACGGGTTTAACCCCTATGCTTCACTCAAATACCTTTGGATAATTAAGTTGCTTGTGTTATGGAAAATAACTGTCTTGTATCTCATTAATTCCTGTCATACCAACCCCCTACCTGAGGGGCATGCTGACTGTTAAGAAACCTGTAATTTCTGTCATATTGCAACAATAATTACCTCCATTGCTTTTCTATTTAACTCATGTCAATTTTGCTAATAAACAGACTCTAGGATTCTGGGACTCTAAGGACTCAGATTCTAGATTCACTCTAAGAGTCCCCTGGTGTCTTTTACTTCGTGTCACCCCTGTCGTGAGCGAGAAAGAACCAGCCCATTACCTTTCCCCTGGAGGACACCCTGCCGGAGAAGGAGAGAGACACCCCGAAATAATGGCAAAAGGATGTTGCCTGCTTTGTGATTGCCAGGGCTAGTCCTAATTACCTAATTACCAGAAAAATAATCAAGATCATGACTTGGGAGAAGGAGCATAATGTATCCCATGGTATTATCATTTTTAAACGACTATTTCTCTTGTGTGTGTGTGTGTGTGTGTGTGTGTGTGTGTGTGTGTGTGTGTGTGTGTGTGTGTGTGTCTTCTTTAGTCAAGGGCTTTGAGAGTAAAAAAGACAAAATTTATTGGATTGCCAATTACTTGCTACTGCTGTCCTAAACTGCATGCATTTTTACGGAATGTATCATTTGGGAAATTGCTTTGCTTTGGGGCTTGGGAAGCACTACTTTAAAGGACTAGAATGTAAGCCACTTTTTAAAGGAGTTGTAAATTGACTGCATAACATTTAAGACCTAAGATATAAACTACTCAATGAAGAGAATAGTAAATCATGGTCAGAACTACCACTCATAGAATTCATGCTCCAGGGATCCCCAGTGTTAAAAGGAATTATCTACTTTATTCACACAGGTCAGAAGATCAGTAAATTATATAGTGAGAATGGGAATATATAAAACAGAAGAAATTAAGGACTTTTCAGACTCCACTGATTGAGTTTAAATAATTTTCTTCAGTGGAAAACAAGGTAAAGATACAGCTTAGAAAACTAATTAGTAGGGGGCCAGATGGTGGTGCACCTGGGTATGTGTACAAAGTTACCATGTGGAAGGATGTGGGTTCAAGTCCCTGGCTCCTTACCTGCAAGGCAAAAGCTTCACTAGCAGTGAAACTGTGCAGCAAGTGTCTCTCTGTTTCTCCCTCTCTCTCCCTTTTCCTCTCAATTTCTCTCAGTCTCACCAAATTAAATAAATAAGTTTTTGTTTTACGAAAACTCCCTAATAGACTGGGTTCCTATAGTAATGTTCAGGTTGAGGGGGTACAGAATCTTACTGGTGGGTGTGGTGTGGAACTATACTCCTGTGATTTCTAATTTTCTTTTTTTATCTTTATTTATTGGATAGAGACAGCCAGAAATTGAGAGGGTAGAAGGTAATAGAGTGGGAGAGAGACAGAGAGACACTTGCAGCACTGCTTCACCACTTGCAAAATTTTGCCCCTGCAGGTGGAGACGAGGGGCTGGAACTTGGGTACTTGCGCATTGTAACATGGGCTCAACCAGGTGCACCACCAACCAGCCCCTAATTGTCTAAGCTATTACTAAACCACTGTAAAATAAACTGTAAGTAAATAAACAGGCTTGGCTTCCCAGTCTACTTCTAGTAATTCAAACTCAGAATCCTGGTTACAGAGAATGACAAAGCTTGGGCTATTCCTGCTATTATCCTCTCCTTCAAGAATGTGAGTAACAAACCCCTTAGCTGTGTATCTATATCTTGAAGGCTTTAATTTTGCGTATTGCTACAGTCTACACCCAGTCTTCATTACTTGCTTTCAGAAGAAAATAAGGTCAGCCTCAAGGAGTAGGTCTTAAGCAGGATGAGAATAGATAGAATGTTGCAACTATATTTGGCAAGGTGATTCAATAAGAGGAAAGGGGAGATGGATTTTGTCCCACCCCCTGTAATTTTCTATTTCCAACTCACGGAAACCAAAGTGGGTAAATGGAAATGAAACAGTTTTCAATTCTTTTCTAAAATAGGATGATGTGGGTGGGAGATGATGCACTAGAAAGGTTTCTCTAAAAGTCAGGTGACTCCCTAGTTGTTTCTATCTCTGTGACCTTCAACAAGTCAGTTTTCTTTGGAGAGCTAGGGTTCTTCACATGTATACTAAAGAGATTATACACGAATAATCTCTGAAAGAAAAAAGAATAATCTTCACAGTCCATTTCACCTTCTGAAAATGTATTAGTATTAGATGTATTAGTATTACAAGTATCAGTATCATATGTTTAATCAATCAAAATTTACAAAAATTCTTGAAAGTTTTCTGAAAAGTAGATTTTAATGGAGTTTAAATACATTAATTTCTTCAGATGATGAGTAGTTCCAAAATTGCTACTGATGCTCTAGAAGCTTATTCCACACAACCCCTAGCCATTCTATTTCAGTAAAAAGAAGTTAAGCATTTAGATACTACTCATGAAATTTTAAGCTAAAGTAATCATTCAAGGAATATCTGAATTTTTACAAACCTACTGATGTCAGTTCACAAAACAGACTATTTACTTTGGGAAATAAAAGAGTCCTGAGTGAAAGAACAGAGGGGTGGTCCAACTTCTACTTATGGCTTAGGTTACATAGAATTTGTACCTTAAATAATTTATATAATGTGATCATACTTAGGCCTCATCTGTGGGAACAGCCTGAACAGCAACCAAATATGTCCCAATCTGTATACTTATCACTGTTCAATGGCAGAGATGCGGTAGAGAGTCCATTAAGCTAGCCAGAGTCTGGTAGTCTCATGCTACTTAAGCACTGAGCAGATGCTCAATTCTAGTTGAAATGCCTAATTCAGCCCCACCCCTAACTGTGAGCTCAATAAATGTAAGCTGACTCACCAGTCAGTTAGGCAAGAGCTGGCTTCAGGAGCCCACAGACAAAACCATGCAGCTCTCATCTTCATCCATTCCCACCGAAAGAGCCCAATAAAGTATGTTGCTGCAGTAAGCTAAATGACATCTGCAAAAAACTGAGACAGTGTGCATCTACTTTCATCTAATAACAGCAGCTAAGGGATTAGGAATGAAGTGAGAAATGATAGTATCACTACTCCAAACAGGAGTTTTATAAAATTTCAAAAAGGGGAGTATCTGGGATACCAAACTTTGAGATTAAATAATTGCATCATTTGTAAAATCACATCATAGTGAAAATATGTTTCCTATGAAGTAATCCATTATTCACATTGCTTCCTAAATGGAATGGCAAAAATATTATCAGTTCAAATGCCATTTTTTCTAGATATTTCTATAAACTTTCATTTTAGAACCTCATAATAATGCCATCTGTAACACAGGATGGAAAACTCAAATCCATTTGATTACTGTGGGCCCTGAGATCTATTCAAAGAAGTGCAATGTTACAACTGAACAATGAAATCAATGGTTCGTGACAACCAGTATCAGTATCCAGGTCATTTTCTATTATGAAGAACAAAGTATTGTTTGCTTCCTCCACCCCTATGTAAGAGCTCAAACTGAAATCATGCAACTATCAAAGTAGTCTCCACACAAATAACTATGTGGCCCAAACTGAAGGTGGGAAGCCCAAAAAAGACACAGTCCATGCCTGCACAGAGGACACAACATTTCTAGATCACTCATTTGTGATACAATGAAAGACATTATGGGATGGTGGAAAGTGGCAGGAATCCTAAAGACCCAAATTCAAACCTGAACTCTTGTTACTTTTAGCAAATTTCTAACTTATTTATTATTATTACTATTACTATTATTATTATTATTATTTACCTGGTCCATTTCACAGATAACATAGAGATAACTGTAACTTCTTTGTATTGTTATTGTCAGGAAGTTAATAAAGAGACTACCATTAACTTGTGTACCTGGCATGGTTAAACCTTATATAAACTATAATTTTCTTAATGCATCTGTTGAATGTAGCTGAAACGTCTTTTCAAGGCCACAAAGCTTACTCTGAGCCAGAGGAATGGGAAATATACTGTATTCCATCCTCTAACCATCAAGTTATCTACAGCCCACTACTCACTTAAAATAAGCACACTGAAACTTGTTCTTCCAGCATTTTATTGATAGTAGATTAGAGTGGAGAAATAACTCATTTGATTCTGCACTGCTTTACCATTTGCATGGTCCAGGTTCAAGCCTTGTCCCTCCTACCTTGAAGGAAACTTTGATATTGTTTTTTTCTCTCTCTCTGCCTTCTCTCTCTCTTTCTTGTCTTCTCTCCTCTCTTTCTCTCTCTCTCTCTCTCTCTCTCTCCCTTACTTCCTTCCCTCCCTCCTTCTATAACTCTCCTTTTTATTTACTATTTACACATCTATCAAAAATTTTTTTTAAATGTGGATTACATACACAGGACTAAGTGGCACCTCACTTGGCTTAAGAAGCAGCATTAAATGTTATCAATTATGCTTAGCTATTACTGAGTGAATTTCACAGGTCTTCGGAGAAAATGGAAAAAAACTAAAGACTAGTTGGGCTAGTTGAATTCTCGGGCGTTTAAAATAGCATGTTACAACAAAGTGCCTGAAATACCTTTGTATTCATGCTGCTTGCTGCTAAAACAGGAAGGAGGCAGGAGAAACGGTTTTCTATCACCACGTTTATAACAAATATAGAACACACAGAAGTTTATAATAAAGTTGTGTATATCTAGACCATATAAATTAACTATTTATACATAGTTAAAAAAAATAAATCCTCTTGTTTGGGAAAGTCTTTTATTATTATTTTTGTACTGGGGTTAATGGGTTAATATAGTTGTTGGCACAGGGCTTTAACTCTCTTAACTTAGCTCAGAGTGCAGTGTGGCCCTCATATAAGTGTTTCTTCAGTGTCTTGAAAAGGCTGGGAACTCATTGTAATGCATGGCAATGATTTCACTCTATCAGTCTAAGATGTACCCTACAGATAAAAAAGACACCTTCTATATGTGGCATTTCATAGTATATACAATCCCATCGAGGATAATCTGGAAGTCATATTTGTGTTCCTTCATGCCAAATGCAATTATTTTTATCTTAAATTGCTCTAGTACAAAATGGCATCATGAAATTCTCATTGCATTTACCTTATCTTTTTCCAATAATGTTATTTAAAGCATGACTCAAAATTTATATAATACATATCAATAGATAAACACTGCAAAGCTTCACAAAGCTCATATTCATTCCCACAGTCTGTGAAATAATAATTTTTACAAGTGACAAAACTGACACAGAAAGAGCTGGGTTAAACTACCCAGGTCATACAAGTAGAAGAGTATATATTATTATGCCAAATTCTTGATTTCTTTACTTCCTTATCACCCTACGCCTCCTTGCTACCCTCCATATGCCCATCAGTCCATCATTCACCACTGTACAAGTAACCTTGAATCCACTTGCTCATCTCCCTTCGAGCTATCAAGTCAGGCAATAGGTAGGGAGAAAGAAGAAAGGGTAGCATGACTTTAGAAAGAAATTTAAAATTTAATATATATTAGTAGGATTTGGTGACTAGAAAATACTCCCTTCTAGTAGACTAGCACAGCAAACATCATTAAAGAAACAGTACTCTAGATGAGTGCCAACTAAAAAAAAAAAAAAAAAAAAAAAGAGCTCTAGGGGGTCAGGCGCTAGCATAGCGGGTTAAGCTCAGGTGGCACAAAGCACAAGGACTGCGTAAGGATACTGGTTCCAGCCCCTGGCACCCCACCTGCAGGAGCGGTCTCATCACAGGCGGTGAAGCAGGTCTGCAGCTGTCTCTTTCTCTCTCCCTCTCTGTCTTCCCCTCCTCTCTCCATTACTCTCTGTCCTATCCAACAATGACGACATCAACAACAACAATAATAGCTACAACAACATTAAAACAAGGGCAACAAAAAAGAAAATAAATAATAAAAGTTTTTTAAATGGAGCTCTAGTGAAGAAACCCAGTTATATGAGCAATGTTACTCTACAATACCCATGTTAATGGGATATGAACATTATATCTAAAAGGAGGGGCATAATAAGCAATTTTTTTCTTTCAGTCAAAAAGAAGGCTTGGTGGGATTATGCCTAAACAATCTTTTCTTTCTTAATGAAACTGCTATTGATTTTTCATCCTGGTGAATCATTGCCTCAAAGCAATTCCTAATAGCTGCAAGTTCTCACATTTAATTTGGATCTATGCTTAAGGGAGAGGTTATCAATAAGATCTCTAGAAGAACGCCAAAAGGTTGTTATTAGAAAGAAACAAAGTGAATTTATTAATTTTGTTAAAAACAAAGATGACCAAGGAATTATTAATGAATGACATTTAAATAACAATCTTAAAGGCGACATAGGTCATGTCAACATAATCATCACTCTAAATGTTCTCCATAGTATAAAAAATAAAGATTTCCATGGAATGTGCCTGTCCTTGGGAAAAAGAGTAATACATACTTTGGACAAAAGCTCAACTTCATGTTGACTTTGCTGACTGAAATTAATATCTCCTGAAATCTTTCAGCATCGTTCTTTATTGATGACGTCCTTATGGAATAAAACATGATCTAGTATTCTCTCATTTTACCTTATGATTAAAGCACCATAAAACCCAACTTTATACACAAAGACCTTGGTACAACTTATGTGACCAAATTATATGTATGTAAATGTACCTGTCTCTCAATCGCTCTCTCTCTAGAGTATATATGCAAAACCATCGGTGCAACTCGTGTTTTTTTCCAGAACACATTTATCACTTCTGAACTGAACTGTTCATATAGAAAAAGAAACCAATTTCATTTACTTCTCTATATATTTTTCAATAAATAAATATTTTCATTAATTCCATATGAACATGCATTTTCAGACTAAGCTATGCTGATACAGTATCAATGACCACAAAGTCACTGCATATTAGAAATTACATTGTTTTCCAATTTGCCTTTCTGCATACATAATTTCTTCAATTGATCCACAATGGTTTACCACTGTAAAATTTAGTCTGAAGATTCATCAGAATACTAGAAATAGACCTACTCTATGACCTGGCAGTTCTTCTCCTGAGGATATAACCACTATAAAATACTGGAAATATAGTCACACACTCATACCTACACACAAAACTTTGTATTATATGTTAGTTCCCTCATATAAACTAGTTTCCAAAATCTACATTAACTCTGTTGTTTTTGTCAATGTATAAAAACAAGACCTTTTGAAAATAAAAAGTCACTCTTGAGGTCCAACTTACTTTCTTCAGATATTCAAACATATGTTGACATTATCAAACCATACATGGGCTAACTACATCCCTCTCAGTCTATAACCCTATATCCTTAAAAGTACAAGACACTTTAGAATGCTAGCACTATGGACAGGACTATGTGGAGAACCACCCACAATCTGAAATTTTCTTGGCTCTAATCTCTGAATTTCTTTCATTCTATCTTTGCATCTTTCTTGCTCTGCACCTTTTTCCTCACACTGTGTTTAGTCTGTATTCACCTCCATATACTCAAGTTGTTTTCCTACTCCTGGAGAGATTCCCAATAAGTTGATGGCACTCTATTTGACTCCAGTTTTCCAAAGCATTGGATCCCAAAATTCAGGAACTTCCTTCCTGGATATAGTAGTTAAAACCAAAGTATCTCCCTTATGGGTCCCAGTGGGACTCCTGCTATCATTATATCTCTAAGCCTATAACTTTTCTGGATGAAAAGAAAAAAAGTGAGAAAGAAAAAAAGAAAGTAAGAAAAAAAACTTACTATGCTGTTTCGTTATTGGGATTCTCAGCAAGTTATCCAATTATGCCAGTAATTTTTGTTCACCCCCTAGGAAAGGAAGTTTTACAGAAGAAAAAAAAAAGTAACAATAACCCCAAACCAGAATAAACAAGTCAGTAGCACTATAAAACGACTTTGGTAGCTTGACCACATCACACTTAAAACATTACTTGAATTCTAATGAAGTCATCACTTTTAAATTTATTGAACCATACTCTCAAACCCTCAATGAACAATGACATTCACTTTTCTCCTTTATTTCTAATACAATTTTGCAAGATGTTTATATAACCTAATGCATATTAAGAGTTTCTCGGACAAATAGAAGTTCAAACTAAATCTTCCAAATTGCATGCCTTCATTTGTTATGTATTCTTTGTATGTCTACTACACTTATATTAAGTTCAGAACTGAGAAAGACTCTGAAATTAAAGAAAAAGTGAGGGCAATAAAGATGAGGAATTGGTCTTTCTATCAACAGAGTTTTATTCTAGCAGTGCAATCAGTATAGTCACATATAATCAATCTCTCCCAGTGCTTCTATATATTTACTTGTTTTGTAATTGTCCAAGGTTATAAATTTAGAAATTATAATCCTCAACATTGCTGACTAAAACACCCCACTCTTTCTGATAAGGAAAATAATTCACTAAGATATTGCTGTAATGTAGTCCATACAATTATTTAAGTTATGATGGCATTCATTCCAACATTTTCATCATAAGAAGTAGGTATTATGCACATGTTGCCCAGTCTTCTGGATGATTAATGTATAGACTTAGGTGTTTCCTCTAAAGGAGACTCCAGGATTGTATGGTTTGGTCAATATACAGTCTCAGGATCCCACTTTCCTATTTATTTTTTGTTTTATTTTTGTTCATGGTTTTATCTAGAGACAGAGAGGTAGAGAAAGAGTGTGTGTGAAAGAGACCACAGTATCAAAGCTTCCTTCAATGTGGCAGGGGCCAGGCTCAAACTTGTATCACAAACA
This sequence comes from Erinaceus europaeus, assembly GCF_950295315.1. Classification (NCBI taxonomy): domain Eukaryota; kingdom Metazoa; phylum Chordata; class Mammalia; order Eulipotyphla; family Erinaceidae; genus Erinaceus; species Erinaceus europaeus. Next base: position 55,804,016 of record NC_080179.1, on the reverse strand, counting down.
TGGTAGAGCAGTGTTCTACCCAAGTGAAATATATGCTGATCTAGTATTCCATTACCAAATTCTTGAACAATCTGAATTTCTTACCAAGAATATTACAGCTCAAATTCTAACTTGCTACTAACAACAAAATATGACTCAGTATCTTCAAGTATAATAAAGGGACAAAATCTTACAGAACTTTAGCGAAAAGTCATTATACTTATTGTTATCGCTGCCATAATTTCTAACATTTTCATGGAAATTTTATAAATTTTTCATATATGTTATTAATTTTACATGACACAGTAATTTATGTAGTTATTAAGGTTTTAAAATAAACCTAGGAGACAACTTTTGGCAGTCATACATTTCTTTGTAAAAAAAAATCTATTAAAAAAGCAAAGTGTTTTAAATCAAAGTTGTCAAATAAATTTTTCTAAGAGATTAAACGAAAATTGAATCACTCAATTTTGAAAAACTTAAGATACTGAAATTTGAGACAAATATAAAAATGTCAGATAGATGTTTTTTTCATTTGATATAACCAACTTTGTCAAATTTTCTCAACTATTAGTGTCATCCCTAACACCTAAGTACTGCACCAAGGTAGACTTCCTGCTGCTTAATGTTGGTGACTTTTATTTTTCAGATTCAGAAGCAAAAAAACACACTTCTACCTAAATTCTTTGTAGACCAGCAAAATGCAACGGTTGCCTTTTCAGAAGAAGGAGAAAAGTAGGACTTTTAGTTTTGGTAAACCATAATTACTATATCAGTTTCTCTAAAACACAACAGAACATATTTTTTCAAATTTTAAAAAGTCGCACTTCACAACTGTAGTAAATTACTTAAAACATGAAATTAAGCAGTTTAGCATATCTAATTTAAGTAAGTAACAGCTTTTCTATAGTCCTTATTATTTTTCTCTTTGTTTGGATTTGTTCTCTTGGTTAAGAAGTATGTCCTTGATACAATGAAGTTGGGCAAATATAAACATAAGCTTATAACTACCCACTTGGACAGATATGAAAACAAAATGCTTCAATATTCACTTACAATTTTTAGAGCAACTTATTTTTTATACTTTGTAATTGAGTTAATAATGAATACTATTGAATAATATTTAATTCTATGGCATACTTCTTCCTTTATTCAATATTAATGAAAATACAGTGACCTTTTCATGTTTTTCCTTAGGAAATTTATATAAATGAGCTACCTTGAGATGTAAGGATACTACAAACATCTGAGTAATTTTTAATTGTAAACAATATTTTATTAAACTTGATTTTCTCTATAAAATCAATAAAAATGTTCATGTGGTTTCTATACTATTACCTTCAAGATGATATTTGCACAGATTTTACAGGAAAAACACTTGAAACACCATTACTTATGTTATATTCCTTCCTCTGCTTTATTTTACACACAATTATCACTGATTATGAATTCTTTTCCCTTCATTTTTTTCCTGCCACCAGAATTATTGCTGGGGCTTGGTGCTTGTATTATGAATCCACTGCTTGCAATGGCCATGCTCCCTCATTTAAAAAAAAAATTTAAACTTTTATTAGAAACAACAGAGAGAAGTTGAGAGAGGAGGGGGAGAGAAAAAGAATGATAAACACCTGCAGGCCTGTTTCATTGTGAAACGTCCCTCCTGCAGGAGGGGAGCAGATTGTGTGACGTAATATGTGCCCTTAACTGGTGCGCCACCACCTGGACCCAATTATGAATTCTCTATCAAGAAATTAAGGGGAGAGTGTAAGAAAAAATTAACCAAAACTTTTAATGCAAATACAGATTTTTCTATGTCTAATCTGTGCATATATATGAATATATATTGCATTTACATACCTAAAATTAATTTTCTTTCTAAATAATATTCAGAAAACATTGTGGAAGGTTATATATGCTAGTTAAAAGTTTCTTATAGGATATCTTCCTGTAACTGGATAATAAAAAATAACCTTCAAATTTTAGTCCCTTAAAATTTACTTTTAAAAGTGGATAAATGAAGGAATAAAGAACATTTCAAGGAGGCTGGGCAGTGGTGCACACCGAGGTTTAGGCACACATATCACTATGCTCAAGGATTATTGTTCAAGCCCCCTCTCCCCACATGCAGGCAGGATGCTTCACAAGCAGCGAAGCAGTTCTACAGGTGTCTATCTTTCTCTCTCCCTCTCTATCTACCCTTCCCTCTCAATTTCTCTCTATTCTGTCAAATAAAAAGAAAAAAATGGCCATAAGGAGCCATGAATTTGTGGATCGACCTTCTCGTGGTGCATCCCGTGAGTACCCATTCATTGGGGAAACTGACGATCCTTCCTAGCCGACTGAATCCACATGGATCCCAGTCACTTTCAAAGCCAGCAACATGCAGCTCCTGACAGCTTTCAACCTGACACTGTTGACTGGCTATGGAAGAAGGGCAAACGCTAGAAGAAGTACCAACTCCGAGCCTCAATTATAACCCTGGTGGCAAGAATATTTCAATAACTCTATTAAAAAATGGAGAAATGAGATGTGGAATGACAGTAAGCAGAGCAGAAATGAAAAGTGTGTGTGTTTGTCTGGGAAGACTGGCAGTATACCAGCCCCATGTTGTCTACCAATATGTATAGATTCAGGGTAAGGATTAACAAGAGTTATTCCTCCTCTCATATTTTCAGGTTTCTCAGGTGAAAAGAAAAGGCAGGGGGTAGGAGTGGTACTAGCTCAGCCACTCTATGGTCTGAGGAATCTCTTGGCTAATTACACCAACGAAGTTTGCAGATGAGAAGAAACAGATAATCATAGATAACAGAAAATCTATTTGCTAAGAGCACTCTGTTTTTCTTTTACACTTAGCTTTCTTCAGTTCCTCTGTTGAAACAATTATTTTATTTGCTCCAAATTACCTTGCAGTGAGACTGCATGCTCATTCATTAAAGGTTACTGGTAGCCTCGAATGCTCTAGCTTCTATCCTTGTGAACAAGGAGTGCTGTTCTTTATTAATATTATTATTTTTACTTTTCTTTCTTGAAGTAGTTGTCAAACCATTGCTCTTTTTAAAAATTTATTTATTGGGGAATTAGTGTATTACAGTTGACAGCAAATACAATAGTTTGTACATGCATAACATTATCCAGTTTTCCACATAACAATACAACCACTAGGTCCTCTGTCATCCTTTTTGGACCTGTATTCTCCACCCCCCCACCTACCCCAGAGTCTTTTACTTTGGTGCAATACACCAACTCCAGTTCAGGTTCTACTTGTGTTTTCTCTTCTAATCTTTATTATTATTTTTAACACATGGATAAAATTTCTCATCTTACTATGATAAGCGTCTGCAAAAAACTCTCAACCACAAATCTAGTCCCAGTTTTACTTTGTTTCCCTTTTTTGTTCTTGTTTCTGTTGTTTTATCTAAAAACAAAAAATATGGGACCGGGTACTAATGCATTGGGTTAAGTGCACATAGTAGAAAGCGCAAGGACTTGCTTAAAGATCCTGGTTCCCCACATGCAGGAGAGTCTCTTCACAAGCAATGAACCAGGTCTGCAGGTGTCCATCTTTCTCTCCCCCTCTCTGTCTTCTCCTCTTCTCTCCATTTCTCTCTGTCCTATCCTATTAAAAAAATGGTAAAAGTAGCCTCAAGGAACAGTGGATTCATAGTGCCAGTACTGAGCCCAAACTATAATCCTGGAGGCAAAAAAAAAATGACTGAGGGGTGGGGAGTAATGAATTACAGTACAACTTGTTCACATATGTGTACTGTTTCCCTGTTCTTCATAACAGGTGTCTGCTGCACACTTTATCTCCCACCTATCAGGGCCCTCAAAACCACTTCTTCCCCCAGCTCCCCTATTCCTTTCCTTCCCCAGAGTTCCTTGCTTTGTTGCAGTACCCTTCCCCCAGTCCAAGTTTCACCTTAAGTTCTCCCCTTCCTAACTTTGTCTCCAGAGTCTCTCTTGCATGTGGGATTATCCCATATTCATCCTTCTTTTCTTGACCTACCCTACCTGACATTTTTTCTTCTGTTTCCAGCAAAGGTGAGGCCAAGACTGAGACTGAAAAGTTTCTGTTCAGCTCTCTAAGCCTCTGGTAATTGGCCTTGGGTTACTAACATAGGGTACATAACTCTCCTTTCTGCCCTCCCTTTCTCTATATGGTTAGTCCTTTTGTTACTTTTGTTTTGAGTTTCCATTTATATTCTACCACAAATTACCTCATTTGGAGTTGGAATTTCTTTACTTCTTTTCTTTTAGTACTCCTTTCAGTATTCTTGCAAGGCAGAGTTGGTGGTGGTGAATTTCTTTAGTTTCTCTGTTTGGGAAGCTTTTGCTTTCTCCTTCAGACTTGAAAGATAATTTGGCAGGATATAGTATATGTGGTTGATGATTATTATCTCTTAATATTGTAAAAATATGCCATTCCATTCCCTTCTTGCTTTTTGGGTTTGTGTTAAGGAATCCGATGATAGTCTTATGGTTCTACCTCTGTATGTCAGCTTCCTCCTTTCCCTTGCAGCTTGCAATATTTCTTTCTTGTCAATACTTTTGGACAATATTACTAAGACACTCCTTGGGTTATCTGTTTAGTGTCCAGTATATTTGGCTTCCTTTCAACTTCTACTACATTTAATTTTTGATCATTCTGTTCTTAACCCATCCCAGATCAGCAGTCTGTCAGAGGAAGGGGTTTGATAAGTCATCCCAGCATATGCTTCTGTTTCTTTTGAAACCAGCCCTTAAAGTACTTTTTCCAGTAACCAGTGGTATGAAGAATTCTAATCACTGCATGCTACCCCTCCTCATTGCACCCTCAGTATTGGAATGCCACCACTACATCTCTTTGGTTATTTCTAACTTAAGGACCATAGTTGCTCATTCACTAAGATTCTGCCCCATTATCTCCCAGGATGGACCTAGCACAAGCTACTATGAGATTTCTAGACCCTCCAGGGAAGCTGCTGCCAATTTGTGACACTACTTCATTCAATTTTGACCCTTAGAAATGATTACTTCTACTCTCTTATAATTACAAACCTGCACTTATTCTCATCTCTTTTTCTGGGAAAATTTGAGGAAATATTTAATTTTAACACTTTCAAAAGAAAAAAATGCTTCTGGTTCAATTAGGAGAATCATCCAAGGACTGTCCCTGGATTCAGAGTCTCCTTTGAAAGTTATGTTTTATTGACTGCCTTCTTCACAGAACAAGAAAGGGGGAGAGAGTTCCAGATAAGGTGACAGTCTTATGCACTATGCTGGAAGCTCTAGGGAGACCTCATATTTTATTTATTCTAATAGGCAACAGGTTTTCAAAATAAGTATTCCAATCTCCTTGAAAGTCTTTACCCAACTCTTCAGACTGTTAGAATGAACTCCTTCCATTTCTGCAACTCTATCTTCACTGGGTCTGAGCCTCTATCTCTGCCACCCAGAATAGATTGATGAGGTCAAGTGGAGCAGAAAATCTCCTTCCAATACTACTCAGCTGTTAAAAATGAAATTGGTTCCTTTGCATCCCCTTGGTTGAAACTTGAGGGCATCTTTTTGAGTAGGATAACCCGAAAAAAAGACAGAAATCAAATAATCTCACTTATTAGTGGAACTTAAAGTAGGGGCAGGGAGGGAAAGCACAAAATGAAAAATGGACTGAACATGATATACTGCTACAAAACAAAGGACTCTGAGGAGGGAGGATAGGAGAAAAATTTGTGGGCTTGGTACATAATTAAATTGTATGCATATGTCAATGACTACATTGTAAAGCATTAACCCACTCAATTAAGAAAAAAAAGAAAAAGAGAAAGATTTCATTTTTTGTATTCTCCAGCTTTTCAGCAATCAACTAGCATTACCTTAGAGGAGTTTATGATAGAAAAACACATTATGAGTGGTCCAGGAGGTGGTGCACTGGACCCTCAAGTGTGAGGTTCCGAGTTCAATCCCCGGCACATGTACCAGAGTGATGTCTAGTTCTTTCTCTTTCTCCTATCATTTCTTTTTTATTTTAATTTCTATTATCTTTATTTATTCTCCTATCATTTCTCATGAATAAATAAATAAAATATTTAAAAATACATTTTGATGGTTTATATTCTAAATTGAAACATATACAAAAATATCAAACAAACAATAGTAGAACAATACAGAGAAAAATTCCTTCTAAATGTCAGAAGAATACCTTCAAAATTACAGTGCCTCCCCACCACTATTTTATCATTTTGCCCTTAATTCTTTAGCACCTGATAACTTTTTACCAGTAGAAATTTGGTTTTCCTATGCCAACAAGTCAATACCAGTAACAACTTCTCATATGGATCATGGGATATATGCTGGTTTCTGTACTAAATGCTTTATTTATTCTTGTATTTTAAATGTTTGGCAGAGCTGGAACATCAAACATGAACAGTTTCACCATTCCAGGTTGCTTTTTCAATCAGATATGGAGAGACAAAGAGAAAGGAGAGACACCAAAACAGTGGACCTTCCTCCTCTACTCTACATCTGCCAAGTGGTTTTAGGACTCCAAGCTGAGTCATGTGCATTGCTGGCAATGCAGATTATTTACTTTTACCCTCTAGTGAGGGTGAAAATGACCCAGGGTTCCATAGGATATAGAAACATGGAGAGGATGAGCAAATTCACATGTATGTGAAAACACAGTTCAGACATAAACCTGTGTCATCCAAGGTCAACATGCATTTATGCTATATATCAAACTGTGATACTAGCCATTCTTGGCACTGACATTAAAATGGCCCTTCCTCCCAATATTTGGAGTAAATATTTGAAGTGGTAGTTTTTAGTCACCAGGTTCCAGAGCTACCAAATTGGTTCAGTCTCTCAGGTATTTTTCCTTGGCCTACCAATTTCAAAGGAAATGACTTTCTAGAGTTATTCTGGAAAACTCTGCTAGTGTTTCCACTGACCTTTCTCCTCAGTGAGAACTCTCAACTGAATTAATTGATTTGAACTCTCACTTCAATGATATCTACTACTTATACTGTAAAAAGTGGAAAATGATAAGATTACAGAGTTAAGAGTTTCACACCACACCCACTGCTATAATACTGTGATCTTTCAAACTACTAAACAGTAAATAGTTTAGATGATCTTTGGTGTCAGAACTAACTACTTTTCTAGTGTTCAAACTGCTAATTCAATTACCATAAGCTATGAGCTCTATCCAATGGATTCAGTATGTACTATACTCACCCTTAACTCCATTTTTCCATACTATAGATTCTATAACAATACAGAAATTTCCATTATACAACTTGAGTGAACTAAGGCTAAGACACACCACTAAATCCAAGCCTGTATTATTCAGTTGAAGATATAAAGGAAAAGAAGTCCTTCTACACTATTGGTAAGAACACAAAATAGTCTAGCCCCTGTGGAAAATATTTTGGAGGTTCATGAAAAATTTAAAAATCAATTTACTATATGATCCAGCAATTCCTCTCCTAGGCAACTATCCAGAGAACACAAAAACACCTATTCCAAAAGATCTACACACACGTGTGTATGTGTGTGTGTGTGTGTGTGTGTGTGTGTGTGTATGTGTTCATCAGATCTTCACCAATCCAAGTTGATTTTTTTTTCATAGTGAGATATAGATGCAACATTGATGAAAGAAGGGAAAGAAACCATAGTACTGAAGCTTACTTCAGTAAGGTGGAGGCCTAGGTTGTTTGTGATAAAGTAAACACACTAGCTCAGTGAACTTTCTTGCCAGCCCTACTAGTTCATTCTAAACAGTTTCACCATATCTTAAAAATCTTATTTTGGGCATTAGGTTGTGTGGTAATTAAATAATTCTCCTGCTCTGAAAGCTGGCTCATCAATTTCAAAATCAATCAAGGGCAAACAAATCAGAAAGTCTAACAAAGATGGAATAAAAGATTGAAATCCTACCCTAGAATGCATTATTAACTTTAACATTGAATACAAAACGCTTTTCAAAGAACTTCTTCAAAAGTATTCTTCATTTCCAAAAATTCTGGTGAAAACACATATTTTCTTTCTTATTTATTATAAAACACTGGGGAAATTTCTCCTTGTTAAAGTTCACTTACTGAAAATGTCTTCAAAATATCAAAATGACTTAAAAAACTAAAGGCATAGGTCAGGTCCAGCATACTCGGTAAAGTAAACATAACAGACAGAGGAACCCTTTTACATTGCTGGTGGGAATGTAAATTGGTACAGCCTCTGTGGAGAGCAGTCTGGAGAACTCTCACAAGGCTAGACATGGACCTTCCATATGATCCAGTAATTCCTCTCCTGGGGTTATACCCCAAGGACTCCATAAGACCCAACCAAAAAGAGGTGTGGACTCCTATGTTCATAGCAGCACAATTCATAATAGCTAAAACCTGGAAGCAACCCAGGTGCCCAACAACAGATGAGTGGCTGAGAAAGCCATGGTATATATACACAATGGAATACTATGCAGCTATCAAGAACAATGAACCCACCTTCTCTGACCCATCTTGGACAGAGCTAGAAGTAATTATATTAAGTGAGCTAAGTCAGAAAGATAAAGATGAGTATGGGATGATCCCACTCATCAACAGAAGTTGAGAAAGAAGATCTGAAAGGGAAACTAAAAGCAGGACCTGATCAAATTGTAAGTAGGGCACCAAAGTAAAAACCCAGTGGTGAGGGGTAGACATGCAGCTTCCTGGGACAGTGGGGGGTGGGAGTGGGTGGGAGGGATGGGTCACAGTCCTTTGGTGGTGGGAATGGTGTTTATGTACACTCCTAGAAAAATGTAGACATATAAATCAGTAGTTAATTAATATGAGAGGGGGAAAATCAATTGTATGTCTCAAAGTTTCTCAAAACACAGACTGAATCTTTTCAATATATAGGCTGTGTATTTGATATGTGGACTCTCTCAAAAGCCTAGACCAAGTAGATTAGAAGCATCCAATAGCACAGCTATATACAAGATACTGGATACTGTACAGCAAACCATAACAAAAGGACTTTTCAAAGTTAACCCAATTACCAAATAATGTGATGATAACATTAACTATCGATTGTCTTTTTGAACCCTAAGACAGCAGGAACCTCACATCTCCACTATAGCGCCCCTACTTCCCCCAGTCCTAGAACCCTTGGATGGGGCCCACTTTCCAGTATGCATCTCCCAATCCAAACCAAATAATATTGCATCCGCTGATCACAACCTAACCAACACAACGATTGCCACCTCAACATGCTTCACCTCAGACTGTGTCCAGAGACTTCACGAGTGGAATGACAACCCTTCAGCTTCATTACTCGGGTGAGACCTTTCCTTTTATAGTACACTCTGATTTCATCTCAGGTGGTTCACTTTCTAACAAAGTCCCATAACCTAGATATACACAAGTTTCTGTGAGAGAGAGCTTATGTTCACACGTATCCATAAACTACTGCAAAATATATACCTGAAAGCAGAAGTACACTAGAGTTTGCAGTGAGTACCTCCCTAACACTTCCTCTCCACTATTCCAAGCTTGGGATCCATGATTGCTCAACAAATTGTTTGGCTTCGTATGTTAACTCTCTTTTCAATCACCAGGTTCCAGATGCCACCACGATGCTGGCTAGGCTTCCCTGGATTGAAGACCCCACCAATGTGTCCTGGAGCTCAGCTTCCCCAGAGACACACCTTACTAGGGAAAGAGAGAGGCAGACTGGGAGTATAGACCGACCAGTCAATGCCCATGTTCAGCGGGGAAGCAATTGCAGAAGTCAGACCTTCTACCTTCTGCAACCCTCAACCACCCTGGGTCCATGCTCCCAGAGGGATAGAGAATGGGAAAGCTATCAGGGGAGGGGGTGGGTTATGGAGATTGGGTGGTGGGAATTGTGTGGAGTTGTACCCCTCCTACCTTATGTTTTTGTTCATTAATCCTTTCTTAAATAAAAATTTTTTTTAAAAATTTACATTTTGAGGGGTCAGGTGGTGATGTACATTAACATTTGCAATTACAATGTGCAAGGACCTGTGTTTGAGCCCCTCATCTGCAGGGGGAGAGAATTGCAAGAGTTGAAGTAGTGCTGTAGATGTGTGTTTCTCCCCTCTCAATTACCCATCCCTCTCAATTTCTGGCTGTCTCTATCTAATAAATAAAATAAAGATAATAAGAAAATTTTTCAAAAAGTACATTTTGATTAAATTCAAAATTGTCACAAAATATGTAAGGTTACAGAATACATGGAAACAGGACTACACAAATGATATGTGTAGGATAAATAGTGTTCCTTAGAAAGACACAGGACCAAATCCATGTAGGCAGAATAAAGATCAGATAGGCATTTTCTTTTTTGTTTTTCTGGCTTTTATAGAAATATAACAAAAAGCAGCAAATTAACTTCTTTATGGTTATATTACTTCAATATTTAAAATATTTTCTAAATTAAAATATAGAGGTTTGTTGTTCAGGTAGGATCTCTTTCTCCCCCCTGTATGTGTGTGTTTTCTAAATTAAGCCATGGCTCAGAGGCTTCTATTAATCAATAGCAATACACAACTCCAAGGCATCCCTAAGGCAGAGGAGCCAAAGAGCATTTTTAATAGTTACAAATGGCTTATTACAAAGACACAGAAAAGCAGTCAGGAGACAGACAGACAGACAGACAGACAGACACACACACACACACACACACACACACACACTTATTACCAACACCCAGTACTTGATGGATCAAGTGGATATCTAGACATGAGTCTAAAAATCCTATACTTAGCATCAGAAGGACACCAAGTATGGGAATAGCTCTCAGCTACAAAGATGTCTAATCTTCCTTCAGGGCGTTCCAATTGGATTTTCTTTGAACATATGTCCTTTCAAGTGAAATTAATCAATCTCTTTATCACTCACACTGCATCTGGAGTCATAATCATTACCCAACTGCTGAGAAAGAAATGAAACCACTAATCTCATAGGGAGTAAAGCTTGGTGTTCATACCAGCAAAGTTTTTATTAAGTTCTAGTGTTTTTTTTTTTTTTTTTTTTAACCAGAGCACTGTTCAGCTCTGGTTTGTAGGGGTGCTGGGGATTGAAATTCTAATAAAAAAAAAATTCTTTCATGACTAACCATACAAGACAGGAAAAAAGGTTGAACTACCTACCCACCTGCATATTATCAATAATATATTAACAACTTTTGAATTTATACTTTATTATTTTAGATACTCGTTGCTAGCACTAATCAATAGTCAATATGTAAATAGTCTGGATAGAAATATCAGAATCTATCTAATTTCTTTGGCTATTATCAAGCACATGGACTTCTATTTATTCATCATTAATAATACTTAAATTTCCCCACCAGCAGATGTGAAGCCACAGTCATTACTGTAACATAAACCTACTGATGTGAATGAAAAAGATCTTCAACTGCTTGGTACTTCTGATGCCTTACAAACCTCCTACTATTTTAGGACAATAATTATAACTGTGCTTAACTAAATACAGTAGGCATTTTCTTCTAAGTCAACTTATGTTACCTGGAATACATTATCCAATTGACTTACCTTATAAAATGGGCCTGTCTGGTAGTTTCATGAAATAAACTTTAACAAAAGTGTTCTTTTATCACAAATACTTTCAATGTATAGTTAATCATCTGTAAATCAAATTTTCCATAAAAGGGAAAATTACTAGTTGACAGTTTGATTTCATATCTCCATTGACAGAGTAATCAATCAACCAACTTGGCAGATTTTTTAATGCATATAAGTCACCTGTCAGTTTGCTTTCATTTTCATATTGATGAAATAAAAACATAACTCTTTGCAAACCATTACACTGTCATTTTCTAGTAGAGATGTATGCAGACTGGTGTTATACTGGTTTCATTTTTTTTTTGGAAGTTTAACTACCAGAAATTGCTTTCAAATACATAATACTACAAATTAGCAAGACTTGGAAGACAAGTGCTATGGTACAATCCACACAGAGAAAAAATTCAGGGGCTGGGTGGTGGTGCACCTGGTTGAGCGCACACACTACAGTGCACAAGGACTCAGGTTCAAGCCCCTGGTCCCCACCTGCAGGGGGAAGCTTCAAGAGTGGTGAAGCAGGACTGCAGGTGTCTCTCCCTCTCTACACTTCTTCCCCTCAATTTCTCTGCGCTTCTAATCAATAATAAGTAAATAAAAATATAAAAAATATTTGCACAATATTGCTATATACATACATTTAAATATATTTGATCAGTCACAATATTCAATATTTTGTATTTTTTCATCTAATATTGTTATTTTTTCACATTTCATTATATACTTTTGAATGTTTATCTTTCTTCCATTCTCACTTTTATGGCAAATTTGTCTTCTGATCAATTAGTTATGCAACAAGAACACTTCAATGAAAATGCTGTAATAAAATCACAACTTCCTACCACCTGTAACATGTATTCCCTAAAGAAAAGATACTATGCCAAAATACAATTGTTCCAATAAACATTTTTTCACCATCTATCTGAGTGGTAAACAGTAGTTACAAGAAACATAGTAAATGACAATACATATTAACATTAAAACCAAAATAAGATATTTAAGTCTCAGTAGGTCCAAATTATATAACAATACACAAAACTCTGATGGACTGAACTTTAAAAAGATTCTTTAAATAGATATAAACAAAACCTCTTTCCCATAAAAGTAAGGTTTTCTCAAAAAAATAATACTAGGGCCCTGTGGTGGCGAACCTGATTAAGCACATGTGTTACAATGCAAAAGGATCTGGGTTCAATCCCCCAATTCCCACCTGCGGGAAGAAAGCTTTACAAGTGGTGAAGAAGTACTGCAGATGTCTCTATTTCTCTTTCCCTATCATATTCTCTCTCAAGATTCCAGGCTGTTTCTATCCACTAATTAAATAAAGATAATAAAAATTAAAAAGAAAGGAAATATTTCTTAATTTTTGTGTTTTATTTATTTATTATTGGATAGAGACAATAGAGGAATTGGGAGGAAAGGAGAAGACAGAGAGGGAAAGAGACAGAGATACCTGTAGCCCTGCTTCACTACTTGTGAAGCTTTCCCTCTGCAGGTGGGAGAAAATATACTTAAAACTATTTTTAAGGAAAGAACAAAACCTGAAGGACAAGGTAATTTGCTGCTATAGTACCATAACATATCACTTAATTAAGGCCATTTTTCTTAACATTGTTCATAGGTACTTCAAAGTATATGTCCTATGGCCATAAACACTGGAAGAAATCTAAACAGGAGAGGTTGCAATAATCATTAAAAGAATCATTTTCCCACTACTATAACCCAAATGAGTTTGAACATACTACCACCTATTGTTGAGTAATGAGTAATGAGTACTCAGATTTTACTCCTCCATTTAATATCAAGAAGGTCCATAGAAATGTTATGTAACATTCTAATATCGGTTTTAAAATTAAGAATTATCTCTATCACTGAGTAATAAGCTTAATAATTAATCATGGCAATATAAAATATCTACAGAAAATCATATTGCTTTGTATCACTAGTGAATAACTTTAAAATTATGAGAGTAGTTCCAATAAAAATGAATAAGATTTATGAAAAAAATATAATGAAAGAAGTGCTGATTTCAACCTAATCAATGCAACCAGTACCACCTCTACATGTTTCACTTCAGACTGTGTCCACAGACGACAGGCCTGAGATGCCAACCCTTCAGCTCCAGTACTCTGGTGAGACCTTTCCTAGCTCATAGGATTCCTTAACACTTAGCACTTCCTAACACTTCCTAGCACTTCCTAATACTTAGCACTTCCTAACAAAGCCACAGCACCAAGATATGGACCAGGGCTCAAGAGACAGAGCATATGTGCACATGTATCCATAAGTTAGGGGAACATATATACCTTAAAACAAAAGTGCACAATAGTTTACAGTGATCTAATAAGTATAGCAAACAAGTATAAAGACCTAGAAAAGACACCATAAAGTATTTAATCAAATAGTTTATACTTAGACCTTGATATTCTCCTCACCTACTTCCTATTTCACTTCCCTCAGTCACTCTAAGGCTAACCTTGTCAGACAAGGCAAGGACTACAAGAGCAGGATAAGAGCAAGAGAAGAGCATACTTTAATACTAGCCCTTTTGATTACTACTATCAGGCCACCTCATCTTCCAAGGCCCTAGTCAGGGAATCCTGGAATTCCCACACAGACATGATGGGCCTAGACCTCTAACAGATCCCTCACTCAACTGTCACTGGCCATCTTCATCAGGAACAACATAATAGACCCCTTTGTGGGCCCCTACAGGGCCTTGCTCTCATAGTGGATCAACAGTGGTAGAAACTGCCCCATTCTCTGAAGGGAGGTTGGGCCAAAAAGCAAGTTATTGAAAAATCTCCCTTTCATAATAATATTAGCACAGTAACAACATGCTATGTTTTAAAAGCCACTGTTTGGCATAAGCAATTTGTTTACCTGGATTAAATGCAAAAATAATAATATAAAATATGAGCAAATACAAAAGCCCTTATTTGCTTGTTTTTTGTTTTTTTTGTGTGTGTGTTTGGGTTATGAGTCTCTATAGAAAATGGATGCAGAGTTCTGGTGGTGGGGATTGTGTGGAGTTGTACCCTATTATCCTGTGGTTTTGTTGATGTTTCCTTTTTATAAATAAAAAAAAGAAAAGGAAAGAAAGAAAGAAAGAAAGAAAGGAAGGAAGGAAGGCAGGAAGGAAGGCAGGAAGGAAGGAAGAGGAATGAAATGGCAATATCAAGTCCTGGAGGGGGCGCAGTGACTAGGGCAGTGGACTCTCAAGTCTGAGTCCTGAGTTTAATCCCGGGCAGCACATGTAGCAGAGTGAAGTCTGGGTATCATTGAGACTCAGTGCCTGCATTGCCTCCAGTGACCTATTTCCATATTTTTTTTTTCCTTTACTTGATAGGACAGAGAGTCCTTGAGAGATGAAAGGGAGATTGAGAATGGAAAAGGGGTACTCCTACAGTACTGCTTTATGGCTTCGAAAGCTTCCCCCACCCTGCAGGAGGAGGAGACTGGGGGACTTGAACTGAACTTGGGTACTTGAGCACAGTAATAAGGGTGCTCAACTGAGTTCTCCACTGCTCAGGAGTCTTTTTTTCTTTTTTTTTTTCTTTTTAATGCGATCCCAGGGAATGAACTTGGGGCCCTGAGCACATGTGATATCACTAAAGTATTATGAACATTCTCTAGTTGAGAAGGCACTACATCAATGAAATAAAATGTAATGTAATAGGTAAAATAAAGAATATTTAAATAATCATTTAAATGGAAAGTAACATTTTAAGATATCTGAATAAAAACAAAAAACAAAATATAGAAAATATCCACAATTGAGGTGGATCATCTATACAGGAAGTTTCAAAAAGAACAAAGATAACCTGCCTCACCAGATGCCTGCCCCACTAAAGAAAGAGAGAGACAGGCTGGGAGTATGGATCGACCTGTCAACACCCATGTTCAGTGGAGAAGGAACTACAGAAGCCAGACCTTCCACCTTCTGCACCCCACAATGATCCTGTGTCCATGCTTCCCAGATTTATAAAGAATAGGGAAGCTATCAAGGGAAGGAATGGGATATGGAGCTCTGGGGTGGGTATTGTGTGGAAATGTGTCCCTCTTAATCTATAGTCTTGTCAATATTTCCATTTTATAAATAAAAATTTTTTAAAGGTACAAAGATAAAATGAAAAAAGAATTATATACTAATTTTCTCAGAACTACTGGGCATGAGAAAGTGTATTGAAATATTCTTCTAATGTGCAGGAGAAAAGATTCATCTCAAAGTGTATAATCGCAAATCTTCTGACTTTGTGTATGAAAGAAACTTACAAATAAGGATAAAAAACAAGTTTTATACAAAGGGATAAAATCCTGAGACAAACTCAGTAACAACAGTGGAGATGGAGCACAGTGGTGCAAAACCTACAAATATCTGAAGGCAAAGTGCTTTGTAACCTTGAACTCAAAACCTAAGCCATCAGTCAAATCTCTGACAAGCACAGAGACCCTTTCAGACATGAAAAATTACTCTCAATGTAGCCTATTTTAGCAGTACTGGAAGATGAATTTTAGCAATTCTAGAAAATAAAACTATAAAGGGGAAAGAAGAGAAATGTAGAATAGAGATTCAAGATGAGATCATGAAAGGTTTCCAAGATGGCAAATGAGCAGAGATTCAGAGTGAACCGGGAGGAGGATGGTCATAATAAGAACCCCCTGAACATGCCAAAAATGTCAGAGTCATATAAATTTATTGATGAACAGGAAAATTTTCAAGTGAAACACTGGTATTAGCAGTAGACTCAAAGAAGGTGACTCAGGGTTGGGAGGTAGTGCAGCATGTTAAGTGGACATGGCACTAAGCACAAGGACCGGCATAAGGATCCTGGTTCAAGCCCCCAAATCCCCACCTGCAGGGAGGGGGTCACGTCACAGACAGTGAAGCAGATCTGCAGATGTCCATCTTTCTCTCCCCCCTTCTGTTTTCCTCTTCTCTCTTCATTTCTCTCTGTCCTATTCAACAATGGCATGGATAACAATAATAATGATAACCACAACAAGGATAAAACAACAAGGACAACAGAAGGGAGAAACCAGGAGCAATGGATTCATAGTGTAGGCACCGAGCCCCAGAAATAACCCTGGAGGCAAAAGAGAAGGTTACTCATAGGAAAGATGAATTTTCAACATATATGTGGGAAAAAAACAAACAGAGAAAGGGTACATAAGCATGATGTACTGCTTAACTAACCAGAAACCAAATAAAAATAGCACTATAAGCATGCTCAGGGTAGCCAGGCTGTGGCCCACTGAATTAAGCACTCATAATAGGAAAGCTCAAGAATCACCTCAAAGATCCCAGTTCAAGCCCCGGTTCCCCACCGCAGAGGGGCCACTTTACATGTATTGAAATAGGTCTGAATGTGTCTATCTTTTCCCCTTTCTTCTCATTTTCTCTCTGCCCTATCCAATAAAAATGGGGGAAAAAATGGCCACCAGAAACAGTTGATTCATAATGTGAGCCCCAGCGAGATAAAAAAAAAAAACATAAGCAAGCACTATTCAGGAATTTAAATATTTTGAGACAGTTACTTTGAAGGATGAAGTAAGGAGGGGAACATGAGAGAAATTTTTCAAGAGAAAGTCAATAGGAGTTGTGTATAAACATAAATCAATAAATATCAATAATGAACATACTACTTAGAAATTTCAGAGATTAAAATAATGGTACTAGATGGATCCAGTGCACCTGGATAAGCACACACATTAACATGCGCGAGTGTTGGTATGCTTATAAATTCTGCTTCTAAAACCCCGTCTGTTTCATTGGTTTAATCCCCCCTGCTTAACACTGTATTCTATTTACATAGCCACTGTTAACTAAGCACTACCCTACCTCCAGGGCATTGGTTTAATCCTCACTGTTTTGCATACTTTTTCCTTCTCCCCACCCCCTAGCCTACGTATATCCTCTTTGGATCTGACACTTCCGCCTCAGGATATATAAGAACAGGATTGTGATTAAAGATAGCATAGATTGTGCTGCATTCCACACGAATAAAGACTGAACTGCATACCACTCAGCCATGAGTCCCTGGTCATCTGTCTTCCGCCCGCAAAGCTAGACTGGCAACTGGCGCCCCTAACTGGGACTGGAACACAAGGACCTAGTTTAAAGTCCTGCTGCCCCCTACAGGGGAGACTCTTTAGGAGCTTGAAGAAAGTACCGCAGGTGCCAAACATCCACCCTCACCCTCAGACAGCAGGAACCTTCCACTTCTTCTGTAGAGCCTATATTTCACCAGTCATGGAGCCTCGAGAGTGGGACTCACTTTCCTGCATGCTTCTATCAATTCATACCAAATGATATCACATCTGCTGATTCCAACCTAATCAACTCAACAAGTGCCACCTCGGTATGCTTCATGAAATGTCAACCATTCACCCTCATTACTCGGTTGAGACCTTTCCTTTCATATGATTCTACAATTCCATTCCAGGTGGTTCACTTCCTAAACAAAGTCCCAAAACACAGATATAGATCAGGTCCCAAAAGATAGGGCAAATGTTCACATGTATCCGTATTAGGGCAAAATATATACCTGAAAGCAAAGGTACACAATAGTCTGCAGTGAATCAGTATGAAGTTCATAATGAAATACTGTCTAATTAGATACACTCATCACCTATTTCCCATTATACTTCCCCTCATTCATTCCCAAGCTATCCTTAACAAAGCAAGGACTGCAAAAGCAGAATATGGGCAAGAGACTGGCATACTTTAAAGATGACTCTTTAGTCACTATCAGGCCACCCTATCAGCTGGGGCCCTATTTGAGGAGTCCTGAGATTCCCAAACACACATGAGGGGCCTAGGCCTCGAATAAATCCCTCTCTCCATTGTTACCGGTCATCTTGATCAGGAACAACAGACGCCATTGTAGGCCCCCATAGGACCTTGCCCTCAACTTGGATCAACAATAATAGAGAATGTTCCATCCTCCAAAGGGAGGCTGGACAACATACTCTATACTACACCTGAGGAAGATGGGTCCTGATATTGGGGCAGCTTGGAATGTTCCTACTATGACCACAGAATGTGAGCTCAGATCTACAGGGATGCTGAAGTCACATAGGCTCCTAAGTTGAATATGGGCCCCAGATCACATCAATTCAATGGGGTTTACAGTCAACAATATTTATATACCTTTTCCATATTAGAGAGCTACTCTCTTCCCTGATCCAGCTTTCTGGTCCTTCTGCTAGCTATGACATCATCTCCCCAGACAATAACTTGGATCCACCTGCATATCAGATTTCAGGCTCAAGGCAAAAAACAAAAACAAAAACAAAACACACTAGTATAGCCACAGGCCCTTGATAATATAACTAAAATATGCCTACTAGCTATCTACAAAATGGAGAACCCCCTGCCAACTCTTCATCTATACTACTCCAGCCTTTAGTTTCATAATTAGTCAACACCTTGATTGGATTTTTATGTACATAACTCTCTTTTCAGCCACCAGGTTCCAGATGCTAGCATGATGCCAACCAGACTTCCCTGGACAGACAACCCCACCAATGTGTCCTGGAGCTCAATTCCCCAGAACCCCACCCCACTAAGGAAACAGAGAGGCAGGCTGGGAGTATAGATCAATCTGCCAGTGCCCATGTTCAGTGGAGAAGCAATTACAGAAGCCAGACCTTCCACCTTCTGCATCCTACAATGACCTTGAGTCCATACTCCCAGAGGGTTAAAGAATAGAAGAGCTATCAGGGGAGGGGATGGGATATGGAGTTCTGGAGGTGGGTATTGTGTGGAGTTGGACCCCTCTTATCCTATGGTTTTGTCAATGTTTCCTTTTTAAAAATAAATTAAAATAAAAAAGATTTAAAAAAAGAAAGTACTGCAAGCATCTTTCTCTCTCCTCTTTCTCCCTCTCTATTTCTCTCTCCATCATTAGAAAAGCAGCTGGGGTGGTTGGATATAAAATAAAATGAGTGCAAGAAGAGTCTATGTCATAGTGCAGACACCCAGCCTCAGCAGCAACCTTGGTAAAAGGACAGACAAGCTTTACAAAAAGAGAAATATAGATCATATATTTACATATTTACTAATGTACAAAAGTAAACTCTGCTTTTCGTTTATCGTTCAATTTCTCCTGAATATATCTTTCGTGTTCTACAATAACAGGGATTCTATTCACTATTTATTAATTCAGGTACCTCTCGTCCTCCCAAATACACACATACAAAAAGAAGGTGTTCTGCTTTTATTAGTAACCACTTCATGTGCTGGGGATACTGTATGTAGTACTTTTAGGAACTGTAAATACATTAGTTAATAAAATAGACAAAGTGCTTGTCCTGGAGAAGCCGACATTATAGTTCTATTTCAAAATAGAGTGATTGGTTTTATATTATTTAAGTAAATAAGACATTTTCGGACTTATGGTGACTGAGGAAATAAACATTGGATTTTCAGCATAAAATCCATGCCAAAGGTCTACAGTATCACAGAAATCGCTCCACTGAGTTTGTTTCTTCACACACAAGTATGTAGAATACATCAATATTTACAGCAGTAATTAAAGTGATTTCAATTTAATCAAATCCCCAGAATAAATATTTCATGGACTTCTATCTAGTAAATAATCAGAAAAGTAGCCCTCTCTTAGAATATTTTATTTTCTCTAAGATTCTAAAACTATACATATTTGTTACATAATATATAACACAACATATATATTGCAATTATTCTTATAATCCTTAATACTCTCAACACTGAACACATTTAATTTAAACTACAAAAAAAAAAAACCTAGTATAGCCACAGGTCCTTTGGAATATAACTAAAATATGCCTACTAGCTACCTAAAAAACGAGTCACCCTCCCCACCCAGCTCTTCATCTGCACTACTCCAACCTTTAGGTCCTTGATTGCTCAACAATTTGTTTGGCTTTGTATGTTAACTCTCTTTTCAGCCACCAGGTTCCAGATGCTAGCATGATGCCAACCAGACTTCTCTGGAGTGACAACCCCACCAATGTGTCCTGTCCTAGAGCTCAGATTCCCCAGAACCCCACCCCACTAGGGAAAGAGAGAGGCAGGGTGGCAGTATGGATTGTCCTGTCAATGCCCATGTTCATCGGGGAAGCAATTACAGATACCAGACCTCCCACCTTCTGTACCCCACAAGGACCTTGGGTCCATACTCCCAGAGGGTTAAAGAATAGGAAAGCTATCAAGGGAGGGGATGGGATATGGAGTTCTGGAGGTGGGAATTGTGTGGAGTTGTACCCCTCTTATCCTATGGTTTTGTCAGTGTTTCCTTTTTATAAATAAAAAAATAATTAAGGAAAATTAAAAAAAAAGGAAAAACTAAAAAAATTAATTTAAACTACAATTAAATGCTAACTTGTGATTAACTTATGTAAGATTCTTTTGGTTTTATACAATATCATTTTAATAATCTTCTTTTACTTCAAAAAGATTAATTTTTACTTATCCACATATTTATTTTTTTAATTGTTTATTGTCTTTATTTATTTATTGGATAGAGACTGCCAGAAATTGAGAGGGAAGGGAATTATAGAGAAGGGAGAGAGACAGAGAGACACCTGCCACACTGCTTCACCACTCACAAAGCTTTCCCCCTGCAGGTGGGGGCCAGGGGCTCAAACCTGGGTCATTGCCCATTGCAACATGTGCACTCAAATAGGTGTGCCACCAACTGGCCCCTTATCTACATATTTTTATTTATTTATTCATGTCTTTTAATTCACTGGGCAGGAACTATTTAAATTAAAACTTTACAAGAGTTAATTACATAGAAAATTCAAGAACTACAAAGACAGATAAATCACATGTGACCATTTATTAATAAAAGTAATCTGAGCTTCCCTTTGTCATGTAGCCAAGGAATAAGAAGTGCAAATCTGAATAATATGAATATAATAATAAATATCTAATATATTAAATTACTAGAATCTAATACTATAACTACTGTCTAATTAGTAGTCAATAGACATTTAGTCAATCAATAGTTAGAAATTTTGAATTGGTTTACTTAGTTTTCAAAACACTTCCTTTGTATGATTTAATTTTCACTCTTTCACTTATAGAAAAGGAGAAATCAACCCTACCTTTGGTCAAGGGAAAAAATTTCTACTTGGAAGTATCTGGCATATTAATTTTTGAAAATTAAAAACACTTCTGTGATTGTTTATTATCCTCAATATGAGGTAGGAAAAAAATGAACTGAGAGGGTTTAAATGACTTTCTTTTTTATGTACTTAGCGTTTGAATGCACGTCTGCCTGTGTATAAGGCTTTAGCTCTTTCTAATATAGGATGATTAAAGCTATTAAAATGACATTTCAAAAAAAATGTAACAATAAGTAAACAGTAACAAATACAAATAAGAATTCTATTTTTCCTCTCAAACTTTTATTTTTTTTCTTTAGGTAACACTTTTACAAGGCTGTTTTCTTTCTCCACTACTATTATTGCTGGGACTTATGGCATGCCCAACTCGCACATTCTTTTTATTTTTAAGGTAGAGAGTAAGAGATAAGAGGGAGAGAGATAGGTGGGGGAGAGAGAAGGGAAGACATTACAGCACTGTTACACTTCTCATAAAACTTCTCCATGCGGTGGCCAGGGGACTGAACACAGATCCTCATCCATGACAAACTGTGCACTGCGCAGGGTGAGGCACCTCCCAGACATCAGGCTTAATGATAACACACTTTCTCCCTCCCCCTCATCACTTCAGGTCAAATTTTTCAGATTGAAAGTCAGAAGCATATGGAAAGACACTTCCCTCAGGGAAGCAGGGGCTGGATCTGAAGTTGGGTTGTGCCTATAACAAATCCGCTGCGCTATCCAAGTGGGCTATCTTGCCAATTGTAAGTGCACAATTTCACAACACTTCCTGGCATATGTAACTACATCGTGATGATCACAAAGCACCAATAACTCTGGCTGAGTCCCTGACCCTTTGGAAACATCAGTTCTGCAGTCAGAACCCAGGGGATTGTTTCCTTTTAACCTTCTGTATCCCCTTGCTTTGTCTATGTCCCACATCTAAGTGAGACCAGCTTTTGTTCTGAGACAAAGGAAACTAAATGATGATGGAAACAAGTTGAGTGTGGGAGTGTTCTGCAGATACCTATCCTGGCTAGATGAAAAGCTATACTTATGTGCCAACAACTGTACTATAAACCATTAACCTCTCAATAAAAAAAAAAGAAAAAAGAAAAAGTATGTATAAAGAGTAAACAAATGGGACTACAACTAAAAAAGCTCCTGCATGCTCAAGGATACTCTCACAGAAATGAAAATGTACTCTAAATGAACTGGAGAAAATATCTACACAACATACTTCTGACAAAGGAATATAAAGCCTGGCAGATGGCTCACCTGGTAGAGGGCACAGGTTTATTATGCACCAGGGCCAGAACAAGCCCACTCGACCACCACCATCCCCTCACCCTAGCTCTCTTTGCCTCTCAACCTCTATCTATAGGCAAGAAAAAGAGGGAAAAAGGCAACCAGGAACAGCAGAGTTCTGCTAAGTAGTTGTTTGGTTTTTTTTTCCACCAAAAAAGACACACAGATGAGCAAGTGGCGCACATGAAAATGAACCATTATCCTTTCTAATCTTGGAAATGTATATTACAACTGCAGTAAGATATCACCTCACACAGTAGTAATAGCTTATATAAAACAAGGCAGGAATAGCAAGTGATGGTGAGGGTGTGGAGAAAACAGAACCTGTGAGTACCTTGTAAGAATGTAAACTGGTCTCATCTTGATGGAAAAGAGTATAATGGGTCATCAGAAAACCATAAGCAGGGGCTAAACAGAACAATGGTTATGCAAACAGACTCTTATGCTTGAGGCTCTGAAGTCTCAGGTTCAATTTCCCATGCTACCATAAGCCAGCTGAGCAGTACTCTAGTTAAAAAAAAAAAAAGATAAACTAAAATAAAATACATCACTACAATATGATCAATATGACCCAGCAATCCTATGAACATTTATCTGAATAACACAAAAATGCTTTTCTAAAAAGATATACAGATATCTATATTCATTGCAGCACTATTTACAATAGCCAGGATGTAGAGTCAATCCAAGTGTCCAACACAGAGAAGTAGATTAATAAATTTTAGTATTTATACACAAGACATACTATACTCATGTATGAGAAAAGATGAAATATTATCCTTTATAATAAGTGGATAGAAGTGGAAAGGGCTTGCTTAGAGAAGTATCTCAGAAGGAAAAGGACACTTTTTTTTTCTTTCAGATTATTCAAAGCTAAATTTGGCTCCTAAATTTTTATAAACTCACTTTAAAAAATGTAGTTTTGTGTGATAAAAATGTTCTCTAGCTACATGTTGGTGATGTTTCTACCAATCTGTAAAAGACTAAATGTCACTGAATATACATTTTCAAAAGGCTAAAAAGGTCAAGTTTATGTTATATGTATTTCCCAACAAAAGAGTTTTTTTTTCTTAATCGCATAGGATAGAATGAAATTGAGAGGGGAGAGAGTTGAGAGGGTGATTGAGATGGAGAGAGAAAAATAGACTCACTGTACTAGTAACTCAAACTTTTCTCCAACATATAACTTGTTCCTGAATTTGCACACAATATTCACATAAGCAACCTTCTAATCAGCTTTTTCCCATGAACTTATAATAAACTCAATACAGAACTTTCATGTGTCAACTTGCAAGTTCTTTTTTTATATAATATTTTTAAGGTTTTTTGTTATCTTTATTTATTTATTGGATAGAGATAGCCAGAAATTCAGATGGAAGGGGATGATAGGGAGAAAGAGATGGGGAGACACATGAAGCCCTGCAGGTGGAGACCAGGGAATCGAACCCAGGTCCTTGCGCACTGTAACATGTGTGCTCAGCCAGGCGCACCACCACCTGGCCCCTCGAGTTGCAAGTTCTTAATCTCTCACAGCAGAGCCTGCCCAGTCAGTCCGGTTGAATAATAACACTACCTTGCAGCTGCACAGGACAGCTTTACTCTCTTCTCTGTACCTAACATAAGCAAACCCAGCATTCGGGTTTTTCAATCTGAGCACTACTAACCTTTTGAGGTCTGAAGTTCGTTTTTTTGTTTTGTTTTAATGGTTTACAGCCAACAGTAAAATAGAATAGTTTGTACATGTGTAACATTTCTCAGTTTTCCACATTTCCATTCAACCCCCACTAAGTCCTCCTCTGCCTTCATGTTCTAGGACCTGAACATTTTCCCCGCCTCAGAGTCTTTTACTCTGGTGCAATACACCAACTCCATTTCAAGTTCTGCTTTGTCTTTTCCTTTCTGTTCTTACTTCTCAATTTCTGTCTTATGAGTGAGATCATCCCATATTCTTCCTTCTCTTTCTGGCCAATCTCACTTAACATGATCCATTCAAGCTCCATCCAAGATGGGCTGAAAATGGTGAGACCACCATTTTTAATAGCTGAATAGAATTCCACTGTGTATATATTCTACCACTTGCTCAGCCACTCATCTGTTCTTGGACACCTGGGTTGCTTCCAGGTTTTGGCCATTACAAACAGTGTTGCTATTAACATAGGTATACACAAATCTTTTGGGATGGGTGTTTTCGGTTCTTTGGGCTATATCTCCAGAAAGGAATTGCAGGAATTGTTGTTGTTATTATTATTATTTATTATTATTATCATCACTGTTGAGTGCATTCCAGGAAGTTCAGTAGCATCTATGACCTATGACTTCTGACTAGATATCAGTAGCACACCCCTTTTGTGACAATCAAAAATGTCCCCAGGAAGCATTAAATATTTTGTGAAGGTTAAAAATAAAAAAAACAAGACCTTGCAAATATCCAAAATCTAACTTTTCCCCATAATTTATCATGACCTTGGATTAAACTATGGTTATCTTACTTTATGTTTGCAATAACCCCCTAACTTCCCCATCCCAATTACAGATTCCCTTCTTCTACCATCCCTATTATTCTCACCAAGCTACCCACCATAGTAATAAGATCTGATTAGAAGGAAAGTCATGTCACCACTTCTTCAGAACTCTCAATTTTTTTTTCTCTCACACAAAGAAGTCAAAGCTGTATTTTGCCTTATAAGAACAGATTTTATTTGAGATCCATGATATCATGGCTGGCCCCTAAGTGCACTGTTCCAACATGTTGATTCCTTTTGGGTCCTCAAACATGCTCTGCCTTAGGGTCATTTTTGTCCAGGATACTTCCATCTGAAATATCTTCACTGTACAAGTCCCATGACTGGCTCTCTCACTTCCACCCAGTTTTTAATCACATCCATTTCCTCAGTGACTCAGGGTATATAGCCCACCTACTTAAATTTTCAGTTTTCATCTAAGTTTTCCATCTAAGCACTTACTACATCTAGCATGCCCTCTACTTAACTTCTTGATCTGTTCTTGTTTATCATCCTATTCATAAGGAAATGGGGCTTTTCTTCTTTTTTCTCATTTGATCTCATGTGTGTTTAACTGTGTCTGGCACACAATGAGGATCCCACATTATCAGTTGGATGAATGAACCTTATAGAACAATAATGAGTGATTTGTTACTGTGGCTTCAAAGACCCTGATCTCTTTATCTATAAAAAGCATTCAGGCATAAATATGTTTACTTAAAACAACTAAGAGCAGTACTCTTGCTGACATGACCCTTAATTTCTGGAGTAGGTGAAAGATTGCCTAATGCTAAATACTGATCAAAGGATTACATCACAATGATAACAAGCATCCACAGCCTTGCTAGATGAATGGCCCACAGCATATAGCTCACAGGGCTTATCCTGAGCACAGAAATTCGTAAGAATGTAGTATGCCACTTTTGCATTCATCAGTCTGTCGTATCTTCAAAACTAGGATTCATCAATATGCCTAGATTAGATAGTTTGACAAACATTTAGTGTACAGATCTGAGAGAAAAACAAAAGATACCAAAAAAGAGCTTAAGTAGTTGACAAGACAATTTGAACCCAAAGAACTGCTTCTACATTTCTATGACAAAATATATTTATCTGGATCTCTGTGGAAACATGTTTAAATTCTGATTACTATAAAGCTGATCTGTTGGATTTAATACCATTTTAGGAAGGAATAAAGGGCTAATTTCAACTGCTATACAGATAATACATCTTTCAAAATTCTAAATGAAATTATAATACATTCATGCATAAATAGGTAACTGATTATAGAATATTGAGGTTATCTGTGAAGGTGATGATGCAGAATTGCTCTAGGGAATATGACTCTTCAAACTCACTGTTTACCTTTAAAACAATTACATTCAAGTCAGCATTATTTGTATTAGCAAAAAGAAAGAAAAAAGAAAAAGAAAATAAAACCCTGCAAACAACTAAAATGCCAAGCAAGAGGAAGTAAAAGGTAAAGTAACAAGATACCAGTTAAACAAATTATTGAACTGAAATACAAAAGAACAGTAAACAATCATTAAAAGATCAAAATTTCTTTATGATGATATTTAATGTTCATCCAGACATAATTATATAATAACAAACTGCAAAAACTGGGCACACTGTAGGATTCTGACTCATACTGCATTTATCATGTGAATCAGTGAAAGTATGCAGACCTATCATGTATGGATTACATATTAGTATTGTTTATTTTGCTTTTCTATAGAATCTGCAACTCATACCTACATGAATTCACCACTCCCAGTACACTTGTAAAATTTCAGATAGACAGAGAGACGGAAGCATATCACAACACTTTAACTTCCCCTGATACCCTGTGCCATAGCCAGGGGTTCCAGGGCTCTACTTGAATGGCACATGGCAAGATATGAACCCTGTCTGTGATCTATTTCTCCACTTCCAGATACTTTCAGATTTACATTCTTCTCTCTGACCTTGTCTGTGGGTTGGTCTGTGTGAGAACTTGATGTCTTCACTTGCCTTGAAGCTTCTGGCTCAACTAAGCAAAAGAGAGTCTTGCAGTAGATGTCTAGGTCAAGGCTAAATAACCCTTTCTCATCTTTTGCTATTTTCCTATAGCATGGTAATGGTCTATCAATTTTCTTATCCATAAAGTCTTATCTCTAGACTCCAGACAACTCTTTCTTTATCCACTCCCCCCCACCCAGCAAACTAGCTCAGAGAAACCACAGATCTTCCAGTTCTATAACTATTCTTTTTTTTTTTTTTTTTTTTTTTTTTTTTACCTCCAGGGTTATCACTGGGGCTCTGTGCCTGCACTACAAATCCACTGCTCCTGGAGGCCATTTTTCCCATTTTGTTACCCTTGTTGTTGCGTTTAGTGTAGTTGTTTTTTGTTATAATAGCTGTTGTTGTTGGATAGGACAGAGAGAAATCTAGAGAGGAGGGGAAGACAGAGAGAAGGAGAGAAAGATAAACACCTGCAGACCTGCTTCACCACTTGAGAAGCAACCCCTTGCAGGTGAGGAGCTGGGGGCTGGAACCTGGATCCTTATGCTGGCCCCTGTGCTTTGCACCATGTGTGCTTAACCTGCTGTGCTACCGCCCAGCTCCCTATTCTATAACTATTCTTAAACTACTAACACTTGCCTACTTTTGTAAAGCATCCTTTTATTTAATTCTTCTATAACATATGTCATCTAATTTATGACACAACACTAATGAATACTAGCATAACAATGTGTATGTGCACATATTATATGTGTTTTACAAATATATATATATATTTACAATATATATATATATTACAATATATATAAAATATATATATATATTGTAAAATATATATATATATATATATATATATATATATATTCTCTTAGATGTGTAAGAATACAATTTGAGGGATACATAAGATACTGAAGGATGAACTAAATGGTCTTTTTTTTTCCATCAGTAGGGCTTCATTGCTCTAGGCCAGCTTTCTCATATATAGAAAGAGAAAGAGACCACAGCACTGATATTTCCTCCACTGTAATAGGATCCTTGCTTGAACTTAGGTGCCAAGCCGGACAAAGCAGATACACTATCAAGTGGGTTAGGTTGCTAGCTCTGGACTTGGCATCTTTTTAAAATATATTTTTATTTATTTATTTTGTATAGAGACAGAAATTACAAGGGAATAGGAAGCTAGAAAGAGCAGCACTGCTTCACTGCTCATGAAGTTTCTTTCCTGCAGTTGGGGACTAGGGGCTTGAACCTGGGTCCTTGTGCATGATAACATGTGCTCCACCTGGTGTGCCCCCCTGACTTTGTATCTTAATTGACTTCCTTTTAAACAGTATGGTATAAGGTTGCCAAGTTATCTTACTTGTATAGCATGCTTACTAGGTTATGGACACACCTAGGTTTGAGCCAGGCCCACATCTCACTGAAGAAAGATTAGTATTATTTTGTTTTTCTTTCTTTCTATTCATCTCTGTCTCTGTTCTCCTATCTGAAAAAGTATCCTGGAGTAATGAAGTTCCAGTAAAAATCAAAATACTATTGCTAATAATATTAATAAGAATAATAATTTAAAGTAAAAAAATACTGTCCTTGTGCATGAAATACAGTTGTAATTTAGAAGTTAAACCAGGACTGGGGGAAGTAGGGGCTCTATAGTGGAGATGTGAGGTTCCTGCTGTCTTAGAGTTCAAAAAGACAATGGATAGTTAATGTTATCATCACATTATTTGGTAATTGGGTTAACTTTGAAAAGTCCTTTTGTTATGGTTTGCTGTACAGTATCCAGTATCTTGTATATAGCTGTGCTATTGGATGCTTCTAATCTACTTGGTCTAGGCTTTTGAGAGAGTCCGCATATCAAATACACAGCCTATATATTGAAAAGATTCAGTCTGTGTTTTGAGAAACTTTGAGACATACAACTGATTTTCCCCCTCTCATATTAATTCAGTCCTGCAACCCTTGGATAGGGCCCACTTTCCCGTATGCGTCTCCCAATCCAAACCAAATAATATTGCATCCGCTGATCACAACCTAACCAACGCAACGACTGCCACCTCAACATGCTTCACCTCAGACTGTGTCCAGAGACTTCATGTGTGGAATGACAACCCTTCAGCTTCATTACTCGGGTGAGACCTTTCCTTTTATAGTACACTCTAATTTCATCTCAGGTAGTTCACTTTCTAACAAAGTCCCATAACCTAGATATACACCAGTTTCTGTGAGAGAGAGCTTATGTTCACACGTATCCATAAACTACTGCAAAATATATACCTGAAAGCAGAAGTACACTAGAGTTTGCAGTGAGTACCTCCCTAACACTTCCTCTCCACTATTCCAAGCTTGGGATCCATGATTGCTCAACAAATTGTTTGGCTTCGTATGTTAACTCTCTTTTCAATCACCAGGTTCCAGATGCCACCAGGATGTTGGCCAGGCTTCCCTGGATTGAAGACCCCACCAACCTGTCCTGGAGCTCAGCTTCCCCAGAGACACACCTTACTAGGGAAAGAGAGAGGCAGACTGGGAGTACGGACCGACCAGTCAACGCCCATGTTCAGCGGGGAAGCAATTACAGAAGCCAGACCTTCTACCTTCTGCAACCCTCAATGACCCTGGGTCCATGCTCCCAGAGGGCTAGAGAATGGGAAAGCTATCATGGGAGGGGGTGGGTTATGGAGACTGGGTGGTGGGAATTGTGTGTTGTTGTACCCCTCCTACCTTATGTTTTTGTTCATTAATCCTTTTTT
The DNA here is from genome assembly GCF_950295315.1 of Erinaceus europaeus. NCBI lineage: Eukaryota > Metazoa > Chordata > Mammalia > Eulipotyphla > Erinaceidae > Erinaceus > Erinaceus europaeus. The sequence goes on along the minus strand of NC_080179.1, from coordinate 55,773,816 downwards.
TAAATAAAAAATTTAAAAAAAAGTTAAACCAAATGGTAAATATAATATGTATACTATCACATTTATCAGGCATATTAAGGAGGGAAAGAGAAAATGACCAAAAGGGAAAATGAGAGTAAATTCATAGATGTTTTTCATCACCGTTGCTACTAGGGTTATCACTGAGGCTCAGTGTCTGCATTATCTGTGGCCATGTTTTTTTCCTTTTGTATACAGACAGAGAGACATTGAAAGGAAAGGAGGAGATAGGAAGAAAGAGAGACACCTGCAACACTACTCCACTACCCATGAAGCTTCTCCCTCCAGAAAGTAGGAACAGGGGGACTGAATTTGGGTCTATATATGATAGTGTGTGCATTCTACCAAGTGCACCACTACCCAGCCACACAGATGCTTATTTTAAACAGAGCAATGAGTCTTCTAGAAAATATTCTCACTTCTGAAAGTGTTGACAGTTATGAAGTATCCATCAGCTGAAGTGGTTTCTACAATCTTGTTCTATTGACCTACTTTTAGAAAAGCAGACTTATCAGGACTGGGCAGTAGCACAGCAGATTAAGTGCACAAGACAAAAAGTGTAAGGACCAGCGCAAGGATCCTAGTTCCAGCCCCATATCCCTACCTGCAGAGGGGTGGATTCACAAGCAGTGAAGCAGGTCTGCAGGTGTCTTTCTCCCTCTCTCAATTTCTCTCTGTCCTATCCAACAACAATGGCAGCAATAACAACAACAACAATAATAATAACAACAAGGGCAATAAAAGGGAAAAACAGTCTTGAGGATCAGTGGATTCATAGTGCAGGCACCAAGCCTCAGAAATAACCCTGGAGGCAAAAAAAAAAAAAAAAAAAGAAAGAAAAGAAAAGCAGACTTGTATTTTAATTTTTCTTCAAAATAAGCATATTTTAACACATTTCATTTAAGTTTCATATTTGTGGGCTTCTATTTTCATTTTATTTTTCAGAACTTTAAAAAGCACTGTTACTCATGTAAATGTACTTACTTGTATTTGATAAAGGTGTTAACCTTTTGTGACTAAGGGAATACAATACCGAATTTTAGAACTATTTACAAAGTTTCCTAAAATAACTGTGAGTTAAAATGCAAATGACTAAGATGTACTGGAGTCTACTATTAAATTAATTTACAAGGGCTTTAGTGAAATTAAATTTCCTACAGACTGTAACTCTAATGGTGCTGTGTTTTACTTAATATACTTTATATAATTCACTTTAATTTTTGCAAAGTCATTTAAATATTCAGATATCACTTTTATACATATTCTTCTGGTAACACAATAAACCTGTAGCCAAATTTGTATATGGTATGACTAAAATGAAACTTTTCCATGACCATAAATCTTCTGCAGCATCATATTCTCCAACTCCAATGCATGTTATCTATTTGCAAGAATGGACTCTTAAACATAAATAAATATTTTAAATTATCTGATTTGTGAAACTTTTAAGAAAATTAAAAATACTGTGCAAAGGAAAATATCACTGACATAATCAAGATATCTGAGGTTCACAACATTAATAAAAATTAAAGTTAATATAATATTGCCTTCTAAACATATCAGCTAAATTCAGATGTCATTTTTCTTATAACTGTACTGTGTGTAGTGATGGTCTACTTGACAAGGAAGAAGCATACGTAACCATGGAAATTATCATCTTAATTGACAACAACATGAAAATTCAGAAGTATTATAACAAGCATACAGAGGAAGGTGGAGGGGGCACCATTCAGGAATAGAAATCAAATGTAAGTTTTGTTATAAAGAAAAGAGTCTATTTTTCTTTTCTGGAATTCCCCCTCACTGCTTCACAAATATGAACAAGAACTGAAATGACATGCATAACACTTTAATGAAAGTGGGGCAAAGAAAAAGCCTGGACATTCCTACCTGGTTTCCAGATGAACTGACTATCCCTTTTGCCTTCCAAATGAGATATCTGGGACAGCAAAAGAGAAAGGAATAGAAATAGCCTCCTCATACTTCTCCATAGCCAGCGAGTGATAGTCAGATTACACTTTGGAAACATTCTTCAAATTGTCAACCTCTTGATTTGCCTATTCCTAAAAGAAAGGAAAAAAAAAAGAAGAAAACAAGTAAATTCATCTGTTCCAGAAATTACAAAAGTACACTTTGACAGATGATGTTTATATTTACCAATATAATGATATTACAATAATGATATTATAAAAAATGTACAGATCCATGGCCAGGTAGCTGGTATTGAACTCTTAAGCATATGATTTCAAGTTCAATTCCTGGCACTGCATATGCCACAGTGACACTTTGACTTTCTCTTTCTCTTATTAACAAAGAAATAACTGTTTGAAAAGGAAGTATATGCAATATTAGCATTTTAAGGTCAGCAGTTAATTGGTTACTTTTTTAATTCTTACCCATTGAAATCATCAATTCTGGCAACTCTATACCCGCTCCCTAAAATGTTATTTTTTTAAACATCAGAGCCACTATTAACCTAAATTAAAATAAAGAATAAAAAGACCTAAGCAGACTGAGGTACAGATAATTAGCTCTGTATTGACAAGAAAATTAAACATTGAGAAAAATCTTAGGAAAACACAAGGACTTAAGGGAGCAAGGAAAGGCAATCGGCCAAGAGAACCAGGTAGGTAGCATCATGGTTATATAAGTGTGCTCTCTTGGCTGTGGCCCCAAAGTCCCAGGTTCAATCCCTCACAACACATAAGCCAGAGATTAACAGCTCTCTAGTTAAACAAACAAACAAGCAAAACTAGGTACTGAATTACATTTTGTGACTGGGCATCCACCATGAGTGGGCTGTGACTATTATGAAGGACTCTAAGGATAAAGGGAAATGAATGAGATTTACAAAGTACATTTTAAAAAGCCTAGTGAGGGACTATGGCTTTCTTCCTGTGAATATAACAACAATCACAGGTGAGTAAACGACTTTCAAATAACTAACAACAGGGTACATAGTGGACTACCAGTGGACCATGACATAGAGGGAACTAGTGAAATTATCTAACTAAATATTGATAAATATATATTTGTTTGTTTCTGTCTGAAATAGTCAACTCAAAGCAAATGACCAAAATTTCATATGTATATAATAAATGGTAAGTCAGATTATCTGGCCTAGTGGAACCCCTTTACTAAGAAATAAGAAGAGAAAAAAAAAAAGAAAGAAGAAGAGAGCAAGTTTGAAAAAACTGACAGAAGGGTGCCTAGTGGTAACACATGGGTTAAGTGCACATGGCACAAAGGGCAAGGACTAGCATAAGGATCCCAGTTCAAGCCCCCGGGTCCCCACCAGGGGGGTTGCTTCATGAGTGGTAAAGCAGGTCTGCAGGTGTCTATCTTTCTCTCCCCCTCTCTGTCTTCTGGTCCTATCTCAATTTCTCTCTGTCCTATCCAATAACAATGACAGCAATAACAACAATGATAAACAACAAGGGCAAAAACCAGGAGAAGTGGCCTCCAGGAGCAGTGGATTCGTAGTGCAGGCACCAAGACCCAGTAATAACCCTGGAGGCAAATAAATAAACTGGTAGAAAAAATTTTTGAGCATCTTAAATATGATGTGTCTACTGGATACACAGAAAAAAATTGCCCAACTATCAGAACTTTCTATTTGGATTTAAGGAGACTTAACAAAACTCACCACAGCACATATACTAGATTCATAAAACTATGCACTTGCATCTCTCTTTCCCCCACCCCACTCCTCTCCACTCTTCCCTCCCTCTTATTGTCACCAGGTATTGGTGTCTCAGTGCCTGCACAACAACAACATAACAGATTCAGTGGCTTCCCTTTCTATCCCTTCATATCTCTCCTCTCTCTCTCTCTCTCTTTCCCTCTCTCTCTCTCTCTCTCTCTCTCTCTCTCTCTCTCTCTCTATCTGTGTACTCTATTGGATGTACCACTACGATGTCCCATTAGGAGACTATTAAGATATCAAGAGATATAGGTCAAAGTGAGATAAGTGAATTGAACAGTAAAAAGATACCAAAGGTAGAAGCCATTGTCCCTAAGTATTTATTCCAAATTGTTAACAAAGTGGGTTGCAGATTGGCTGTTTCTTAGTGCCTAAAAAAAAAAAAAAAAAGTAGCTACTGTATCTTTTCTATATATGTAGGAGAAAAATATATATCATTTATATTATGATTTTAGAAGCTCCTACCCTACTTCTAAGCAGTGATGGCATTTATCCCCAGAGTTCTCATAAAGTCAGATGATGTGCTCAGAAATGTGCTGAATATAGAACTACTTCAAATAAAACAGACAAGTGCAACCTGCAAAACAAGTCTTGGCACACTTGAAGAACACTCCCAGGGCACAGTAGCAACATACAATTTCATGGTGCCATTGGGGCACTACTAGACACATTGTAAGTCTTTGGTCACTGTGCCCTATGGTGGAGGTAGATGGCACTTTAGTGAAGATGAAGAATGCTAGCACATACTTGCAGGAGAAATGGAGTTGTACCCGAGGCCACAGCTATCTTGTGAAACAACATAACCCTAACTAAAGAACTAATAATGATATAAAGAACTAAACTGACTCTATTTCTTTAAAGCAGACATCGACAATACGATTCATCATGTGTGCTTATGCTAAACACTAAACAGCATGCATACTGAATTTGAATTTTCAGGCCAGTTGTTGGTTATTACACCAGGCCCCTGCATTGCTTAATGCTGTGGTCTATTTACATAATCATTGTTTTGTCTGAGACCCACCCTGGCTGCAGGGCATTGGTTTTATCCCCAAGATGAAAGCCTTGCTAGCTTTTAGCTCTTTTTCAGCTCTGCCCCCTCTCCTAGTCATTTCCTTTTTTCTGACCTGCCACTTCCATCTCAGAAGGTATAAAGGCAGATTCTTTTCTGATCAATAAAAGCACTCCTTTGCATCCCACTCAGCCATGAGAGTTCCTGGTTCCTCTCCTGCGTCCTTGAGTAAACAGCAGCCTAGGTTGACTCTGGCAGAGTTCTTTCCAACCCAGAGAGCAAGTGCCTGGGAAGAAACACCCTCAGGTGAGCCCGGCAGCCAGTGAAATAGCCCAGTTGAAGAGTGTGCTATTTTGTGAAACACCTGACTCAGATTTGAACCTGGTCCCCACTACACTGAAGGAAGCCTAAGTGCTGTGGTCTCTTTTCCTTTCTCTCTGTATATTTCTCTGGAAAATTGTACCCCACCCTTTTTTTTCTTTTTCTTATTATCTTTTCTTTTCTTTTTTCATCACAACACTCCTTAGTGCTGGCTTACAGCTGTGCCTGGGAGATCCTCAGGTTCACAATGGACTTGCACTGTGCTATGATGCCATGTTCCTCCCCGCACCCTCATCTCCGCCCACTTCCCAACTGTAGCTTTTCCTAAAATCTTTTTGATGCAAATAAAAACAACAATGAGATACCACTTCAACCCTGTGAGAATGGCATACATCAGAAAAGGCAGCAGCAACAAATGCTGGGGAGGTTGTAGGGTCAAAGGAACCCTCCTGCACTACTGGTAGGAATATAAATTGGCCAAACCTCTGTAGAGAGCAGGCTGGACAACTCTCAGAAGGCTAGAAATGGACCTACCCTATAACCTTGCAATTCTTCTTCTGGGGATATATCCTAAGGAACCCAACACACCCAACCAAAAAGATTTCTGTATACCCATGTTCATAGCAGTACAATTTGTCATAGCCAAAACCTGGAATCGACCCAGGTGCCCAACAACTGATGAGTGGCTGAGTGAGTTGTGTTATATATAGATAATGCAATACTACTCAGCTATTAAAAATGGTGAATTCACGTCCTTCACCTTATCTTGGATGGAGCTTGAAGAAATCATGTTAAGTGAGATGTCAGAAACAGAAGGATGAATATGGGATGATCTCACTCACATTCAGAAGTTGAAAAACAATATCAGAAGAGAAAACACAATGCAGAACTTGGACTGGAGGTAGTGTATTGCACCAAAGTAAAAGACTCTGGGGTGTGGGGGGAGTTCAGGTCTTAGAACATGATGGCAGAGGACCTAGTTTGGGCTGTATTGTTATGTGGAAAACTGGAAAATTTTATGCATGTACAAAGCATTGCATCTAATATCCACTGTAAAACATTAATCCCCCAATAAAGAAATTAAAAAAAAAAAAAACCTTTTTGCTACCTTGCATAGTATTTATGTGTGAAGCAGTAACAAGTAATCCCTCCTCAAGTAAAAATATGCTTAAGTTAGTTTGTCATTAAACAACCTGAATTATTCTGACTATGAAATGTTTTCTAGATACTACTGAAACAATCCAAGTGGCTATTCATACCTGGAATCATTCTGTGTCCCATGCATGTATGAGTGTTAGAACACACAGAACATTACAGTGAAGCATTCTTGTAACCTATCTCCTGCTCTGCAGGTCAGGATCCTACACCACAGCCTGAGTCATACCTGTGTAGATCTACACCAGGGGCTGAGGAGACAATGAAACTGGGCTGGGACAGAGAACAATCCCAAGTATATGTCTTTTCGTTGGTGCCTATAAAGCTATATTAGCCTATACTCAAACCAGCTAGTATAGAAAGGGGAGCCCCCTTAACTAGAAGCCATGAAATCTCTACTCCCAAACACATTTCCATTTATGTTATATGTTATTTACTGTAGCCCTTTTTATGAGACATTTGCACATATACTCATGCTCAGGAGGTTCCAATGAGACTATATATGAGCCTGGAATAGTCATACACTTACTCACATGATGACATGTTCACCATTCACTATCTCCATGCTTTACACACGTAAGTAAAATGAGAATCTTTGATGACTTGAAGGAAAGTATATAAGGGAATCTGAATACCAAACTACGATGCTCTCTTTCCTCCAAATATCTAAGACTGATTAAATTATTCTTTGGAAGATACTAGAAGTCATTTATATGTAATGTCTGAGAAGCAACAAAAAGTTCACTATAACAAGTGAGAGAAGACAAGAAGCAATTAGAGATTTTACTCCTCTGTTTATACAAGTGAGGAAATGTTGCAACTCTGATAAAAATAGATTATGCAGGAAGCATGTGCTACCCAACATAGCATGAATAATTAATGTCATGAAGGCCCCTGAATTTCCAAACTGCCATATTTACTATATATCTTAGCATCAAAATTGTTTTTGCAGGGTTAGCTCTAAACTGGTGAATACTAAAAGAAAATTTAAAAAGTCTTCTTTTATGACTCAGTTTTCAAAATATTTAAAGGCCATTCAAACTGAAAACTCTGTCTTATACTTCCTATGCATTTCATGTGTTTCCTTAAGTACATTCTTATCATTGAAATCTTTGAATATTTACAAGGCACAGTACTTAAAATAAAAACGGTTCCAATTTGCTTTCAGCCCAAAGGAAGAGCAAAGAGTGGGAGAAAAGCAAACTTAGCTGTGCATATCCCCATAGTGCCATCTCTTGGCAAATGCACAGAGAAGATGGCTCAATAAAACACACAGGCCATGGCCACTCAAATGTGGACATGGAAGGAGTTGTTGATAGTTGTCTTCTGCAAATGACCTGGAGAAATCACAGAAGTGTTTGCTCTTTACTCGCCTGTCTAGTCTTTGCAATACTCTGCACAATTTCTCCTCTTGTCGTCTGTCAATAGACAAAATAATGATCTAAGTACTTCATTTATTTCCTATCACAATTGTATTAAATATTTTCATATCACCCCTTGGCCATTTTTTTTTTATTTTTATCATTTCCATTGGGGATAAATGGTTTAGAGTGCAGCTGTTGACACATGGGTATGCTTTCTCATCTCTCTGTGAACTTTCTCTGCAGGACACTCTCATGTATAACTTCAGGCCTTTTTCATCACCATTCATCAGGAACCCAAGGTTTTATTTACCTGGTTGGTCCCTCCTTGTCCTTCCTGAGTCCTTTGTTTTGGGGATAAAAATAATGGACAGAGAGAATTTAGGTGAAAACTATTCAGAGATCAAATATTTACTAGAAGGTTAACATTTTGCTATGCCAGTGTTGAAAAATTCAGTGAAAGCCTTATCCCAGCAATATTTAAGTGATGTTTTTACTACTCTTCTGCCCTGCAGCAAAGGGGTGGGAGATCATTTCTCAGCCTCCCGATCCTGTGACTTCATGTCATATTTTTGAAGAGTTAGAAGTACTCTGTACCAAAAGCCCCATTAAAGATCAGAATGACTCTGTGGAGAAGAAAACAGGTATTACCATCATTACGAGAGAGTGACCCCTGGCCACATAATGACATGATGTGGAGTAAAATCTTCATGCCTTTAAACCACTGGTTTCATTCTCCATGTACCACACTAAATCACAGCAAACAGAAACCTGGGTTGCTTGCAAGCATAAGATAATACAACCACATGACATTCAGTTTATTGTCATTATAACAGGCCTGTCAGACACAATGAAGACTAAAGTTTTCAGAGTCCACACAAATACTTTACATACCTATGAATAAATATTTGCCATAGGGCAAAATAGATGGCAAAATAGATAAGAGAACTGGGTCATGTTTGCCAAAACCTTCAAAACTGCTTATTGGCAGCTATAACACAGAAAGCTTCTTCGTTTCTTCCAAATCTATGAGGTTTTGGTGTGTGTGTGTGGGGGGCAGCTCATCAAGAAAAGCACAGAATCTGTATATAGGAGAACTTGAGTTTGGTGCTTAGCATTTCACATGGTGATGAGCTAATCCAGATTCTTCTCTCTCATGAAAAACAAAAACAAAACAAAAATAAATAAAACAGTGCTGTGGAGATAGCATTATGGTTATGCAAAAGGTTTTCATGCTTGAAGCTCTGGAGTTCCAGATTCAGCTCCTATTATCACTACAAACTAGATCTGAACAGAGGTAGTGTGTGTGTGTGTGTGTGTGTGTGTGTGTGTGTGTGTGTGTGTGTGTGTGTGTGTGTGTGGGTGTGTGTGTGTGTGTGTGTGTGTGTGTGTGTTTCTCTCTAGTTTTCTCTATGTATCTTTCTCATTTAACAAACAAAACAAAACTACATTTTTTTTGAAATGGCTTTTCAAAAATTTTCTCCGTGAGTAGAGTGTAGAACTTGTATGCCTGAGACACCATGTTTGATCCCTGTCACAGTGCCTCATCTGAGTTGTATGGTACCCTGATATCCCTCTCTCTTTCCACTCTCCTCTCTCCCTCCCTCTTTTAATCATTACTTAACAAATAAAACTACATATTTTATAGGATGCCCAACACACACACAACATATATATTCCCAGGTTTCTCTACAGTTAGAGAAATGGCACAGTGCACAGTACTGTCCAATGCTTTTCAGGCACAAGTTTAAAGAGGACAGGTGAAATACGTTTACATTATCCCTCTCTGGAATACAGACATAATACATCAAGGTGCCCCATGTGTCTTGAAATCATCAGGACAAAAATCTCCACAATGAATGATGAAATAGAGTTGTAGAAGGGGCTTAAGAGTCCAAGAGCCATAATGCAACTGAAATAACCATCTGAAATGCTTAACTTCATGCCTTTCTGCTTTGTGTGGAAAAGTTGATTTATTTCCTGATATCTTACTTGTGTTTTCAATTACACTAGCTGAAAGCAAATCTCTTACAGTATCCATGACCCCAGATACAGTGGGTCTATTTATAGACATAACTATTTGGTTGTGTGTCTCTTTTATGATTCTACATATTGAAACACAGTCTCTCACATGACTCAAGCAACAGTGGGATATGTAAACCTGAACGTCTCACTTTTTAAGTAAGTGAGGATTTTAATCCTTTTCACAAAAGCTTCCTTCGGTGACCCATGCATTCATAGAAGGAAAAAAATTATAGTGTCATTGTATTAAAGAAAGGAATATTTTATGTATAATAAACAGTAGATTAAAAAGAAATGCAACATTTACTAAGTTGCCTTAGGTTTTCCCAAGAGAACAAATCAGCTTTTATAGACATTGTCTATAATATGAACATATTTTATGTGGCTAGTTTCTATGTAGTTGTCAACCCCTCCCTGATTCTAAAGAATTATGTATAACTTCTTATGAATAAAAATATGTTTCATCATAATCATCATCATTATCATCTCATGAGGAATCTCATCACCTCAAGAAATCATATCAGCATTACCCCTTATATTCCTGGTTCTTTCTTAAATCTTTCACTATTCCTTTGTTCTTAACTAGATATTAACATTGCATTAGTTGCTCCTTCTCAACCTCTTTTTTCTATATTCCTCCTCATTTTAATCCCTAAATTAATTCATCTCTGACTTTTGACTCTTTCTTCTCAAGTTTTGTCCATTCCCCAAATGATATAATTTAGTTCGCCACCTTAGGATGCCGTTTCTCCATATCCATTCACATAGATCAACTTTTGACTTCTTTCTTGATCTCACCACACCCAATTTCTGAATGTTTCTCCATGTAGGTAACCCATAAGTAATTTATGGTTTCCTATGGAGACTGAAGCGTTAAGTATCTCCCTTCAATATCGCCATCTCAAAAATATAATTGACTACTCCAAACCAGAAGCCCAGAATTATGCAGAATACATTTTTTTTCACGTGTGAAAAACAATCCATCAATAAACCTAGCTGGCAACTCCCTCGTAGTCACTTCCCATATTTGGGTTCCTATCTTAACTATCTTAACTTCTTATCTCAGACACTATAACAACATAGCTGAGTTTCCTGCTCTCACTCTTTGCCACCTTCTATGTATTCTTCCTCTTTAAAATTCTTTCATGCCTTCTTATTAAAAAATATTAAAAGATCTTGCTGGTCGGACTTCTGCTTCCTCTCCTTACCTATGTTCATTAATTCCTGCCTACCTTATATCGGTGGTGGCTTTCTTGTTTTAGGCAAGATATGCTAAACTTGAACATCTCAGGGTTCTTGTACTGCTGTTCCCTAAGTATCTCCATGATTTTCTTCTTCATTTTATTAGTCTCCAAGACTTAACCAGATTAACATATTTTCAGTAAAGTGATAATTATATCACCCTCTTTTCTTATTGTGTTACTTGTTTGTAACACTTTCAAAAGATTAGTTCAAACAATACAAAGGCACTGGAGGAGCTTTGGTATTGTGGTCTGACCTATCCCTCTCTGTGTGTGTGTGTGTGTTGTTGTTCTTTATTTCAATCTGAAAAAGCTAGTGAAGTCTGGGAGCTGTGGGGTGGAAGGGGAAGGAAAAAAAAAGGACAGAAAACTTCAGCTTGTTCACTCCTGTATGCCACATACCTAGCTCACTGTCTGGAAAGCAGCATCTAATCAATAGATATTTGGTAAAGGAATGAATAAGTCTTCATATATATATATATATATATATATATATATATATTTAATTCATATATATATATACCTTTTTACCACTTAAATTGTCTTAATCTTGGAACATAATCATGATGAAGATGTTTTAACATATAGTGTGAAATAGATTATTAAAATTACATGTCTGAAAATTGACTCTTTCAAAAGATAGTAAAATCATTTCTAAATTTCCAATATTTTGAACATATTTAGTAAATTCAAATAACACAGGTAATGGGTCCAATGGTCCCTTTCTCTCCCTCTCTATTTTGTCAGAAAAGAAATTTAAATAATATGAAATAAAAGAGTGCAAAACATGATAGAATCATTGTGCAGGCACAGTGCCCCAGTGATAACACTGTTAAAATATTAATAAGTAATGCCCCGGGCTATGCTAATGTAGTAAACAATTAATTGCATTTACATAATGTCTTCAAGTTTGTGAGCAACTATCTGCCCTAATCTTGCTTCCTACTTCTATTGTCAACTCTAACACCATCTTCCCAGATGATATTTCTAGCTATCAAGTTCAAATAAATAATACTAAGACAAAGGCTCCTAGGAACATACCTAAAATAGACTTCCTTCTACCCTAAGGTTCCTACTTTCATCTGCTCTACTCCTGATTCATGGTTCCTGTTTATTAAATATTTTTTTCCTGCTTTCCAGGTTACTACATTTCAGTCATCAAGTTGCTGATGTTTCAATAACACCAGCCTGACTTTACTGTGCAGATGAACTCACCAATGCTTCCTGGACAAAACCATACCATGAGACTCTGACTGTAGAACTGAGGTTACCAAAAAGGGAGGAGAACTGGGACAGAGTCTCGCATTTTAAAACCATATCTCTATGTCTGCTTGTTTGTTTGTATAAGGGCTTGACCTGAGGAGCCCCATGCTGGCCTCCCCAGCGACCATTCCAGTTAGTTCCAGGAAAATTCTTGACCCAATAAGTGTGCAGTACTCTCACAAATACCTTTGGACGAGAGGATGTATGTGGTGGGTGAAGGAGCTCAATGGATCCCCCCAAAATAAAAAAGAACTTTCTTGTTCCCCAAAAGGGTTTTTTCTTTTAAAAATAACCACCTATGTTAGCTTCTGTACCCTGCTTGCTTGTGGAAGTTGTGGGTTTTGGCTTTTTTCTTCTTTTAATTATTTATTTATTTATTTATTTATTTTCCCTTTTGTTGCCCTTGTTTACAACATTGTTGTAGTAGTTATTATTGTTGTTGTTCTTGATGTCATCGTTGATAGGACAGTGAGAAATAAAGAGGGGAGGGGGAAGACAGAGGGAGAGAAAGACAGACACCTGCAGACCTGCTTCACTGCTTGTGAAGGGACTCCCCTGCAGGTGGGGAGCCAGCGGCTTGAACTGGGATCCTTATGCCAGTTCTTGCGCTTCATGCCACATGCACTTAACCCACAGACTACCGCTCAACTGCCCTGGTTTTTGGCTTTATAAACAGCTGTGTAACAAGGGCTGCTGCTCTCTAGAAATCACCTTGCTGTGAGGTAGCCCACGGCTAGGAAATAAAGACTCAGGTTTTGGACCTTGGTCTCCAGTTGTCTCCTTTGCCTCTACCCCACAACACTTTATTTTGACAGAATGGTCTTTAAATGATTTATGCCTCATATAGGAAAGCAACATAAAGGGAAACAAAAACATTTAAGGGTTGACTTGTAAATGTGTGGCTTCCTACTTTTCACCTCTATTATTCGATCAATTGAGATATCTGCTTCAGGAAAAGATGTTGTCCGGATCATAATCCTTGCATTTAAAAGGAAAGTGAAAAGCACTGATTAAACTGTTTTTGTCATTTTAACTTTAATGGCTAATACAATGTATCTACTTTAAGATAAATTTAAATTAGTTAAATTGAAAACAATAATGGATTGTCTCATTTAAGTTTAACTTTTGTTAATTTTTATTTGTTTGTTTATTTTGTTTTTGTTTTCTTGTCTTTTTTTCAGCACACTACTGAGCTCTGGCATAGATAGAATGGGGACTGACCCTGGGACTTCAGACCCTATTCTATCTCTGCTGCCCTTTAAGTTAGGTTTTTGAACAGAGCAATAGAAAATTTTATGACACCCCCCACACACACACAAACATGCTTTTCTTTCCTTTCTCTCTTTCTTTCTATTTATGAGTGGGATCATCCCATACTAGTCTTTATCTCAGAGAAGACGGGATCGTTGTTCTTAATAGCTACACCTCACAACAATCCTGTGTCGATGCTCCCAGAGGGATAAATAATAGGGAAGATATCAAGGGAGGGGATTGGATATGGAGCTCTGGAGGTGGGTTGTGTGGAAATGTACCCCTCTTATTCTGTAGTCTTGTCAATATTCCCATTTTATAAATAATAAAAAATAATTTAAAAGTGGCTGCTGAGAAGTAGTGGTGGGGTCTTCCAGGCACCAAACCCCAGCAATAACCCTGTTGGCAAAAATAAGTGAATACATATGAGGTGAAATTAAATAATAATTAAAAAAAAACTAAATCTGATGGCAACTGTCTCCAAACATATTTTCTTTCCCACTGTAAACCTTAATATGGAATATAGTTATTCACTAAATTAATCAATATCATCTACTTCTAATCTCACAGAAACTAGTGGTTATAATGATTTTCATCTTTATGTATACTAGATTACACTAGTTTTGTGTTTGTATACATTAAAAGCATATGTATGTACAACCAAAATACAAAACCAAATTTTTCAAGAACTGATTTTTCTCAGAGTTCACTGGGTATCCAGTGAAATCTGCCACTGGAAATTTTACATTTAGAAGTTTAATTACAAACTTAGATAAGTGGGTTATAATGAAAGATATCTCTAGCAAGGGAGACCAGACAGATGCATTGTGAATGCATTAAACACCAGAGAGGGAGAGAACTTTCCATCAGTAGAAAAATTTTAATTAAACAGCAATTGGATAGAAATCTTCTGTGAAATGATATTACTGTTACCACAGTTCATTAAAACTCTGTTCTATATAATGCATTCTTTAAAGTCAGTCCATGCTGGAAAGTATGCTCACAACTTTCACTCTTAGTCCAATCTGTATACAGAAAATGACAAAAAGCCTTGGGGATGAAGGAGGGGAAAGGTCCTTTCGTGAAAGTGGGAATGAAAATGTCTGCTTGCATGCTGATCCATGTGAACTGTGCCCAAAGTGGCTGCCCACTGCATGGACAACCACTCACTGGTTTCAGAAAGTGAGTGAGTCAGTTCTGACCACCAAAGTGTCCTCCTCTCATTAGCAGTGCACGTTAGACAAATCCCAAGGGGTGGTTAGAATTGGTGTCTAATAAAACCATCCTTGGCATGAATGAAATTGTTTACTTGGGATAGTATGTTGGTAAAGTCATACATTTTCAAGTCTGAATAAAATTTCTGTGGCTCACTACATCCCCCACCAAAGCTCTATGGTGACTGACACTAACCTAGTGAGGCTGCACATTTATACCCCTGAAAATTTACAAATCTGTAAAGTTCTGTTGAATCACTAATAAAAAGGGAGAAAACAAGTCCTATGGTTCTAAAATGCCCAGTCAAAAGTCTAACCCTTGTATTACGGGACTACATTTGGGGTTTTTTGCTGTTACTCTAACATCTAGATCCAGTATAGAATACTCAAGTTTGAATATGTGAGGTGAATATATATAGAAATTTACTTACTCAAAATTTAATAAACTTAAAATAAACAAAAATTGGGAGCCGAAGGATAGTGCAGCAGGTTAAGCACACATGGCGCAAAGTGCAAGGGCCCGGCTTAAGGATCTGGTTCGATCCCCCAGCTCCCCACCTGAAGGGGGAAGGTTGCTTCACAGGCGGTGAAGCAGGTCTGCAGATGTCTATCTTTCTCTCCCCCTCTCTGTCTTCCCCTGCTCTCTCCATTTCTCTCTGTCCTATCCAAAAATGACAACATCAACAACAACAATAATTATTACAACAATAAAACAACAAGGGCAACAAAAGGGAATAAATATTTTTTAATTTTTTTTAAATAAACAAACAAAATTATGGGGAGCAACAAGATAGTTCTTCAGGACAGTGTCTGCTTTGCCACATGTTACCCAGGTTTAAGCATGGACCTCTCAGGGGTAAGCTTTGGTGCCATGGTACCTCCACCACCATTGTGCACCAGGATCTGAAATTAAAGACCCCCATAACCCCCAGAGTCCTTTACTTTTGTTACACACAAAAAGAACTAAAAAAAATATTAGTGACTTAATATTAATTTACAAAATTTTAATATAACATGGTTATAATTCTGCACTACCCCCAACACTAAAGTTTATCCCATTCCCTCCATTGGAAGCTATAATAGTTCTCCCAATGTTGCAGATATGGGTTAATGACTATTTCTATAACTATATGTCTCTCTCTATAGATATAGATATTTTTAATTGTCCTACCTTCTTTTTCTTTCTTTCTTTTTAAATTTATTTATTGGGTAATTAATGTTTTATATTTGACAGTAAATACAATAGTTTGTACATGCATAACATTTCCCAGTTTTCCATATAACAATACAACCCCCACTAGATCCTCTGTCATCCTTCCTGGATCTGTATTCTCCCCACCCACCCACCCCACAGAGTCTTTTACTTTGGTGCAATAAGCTAGTTCCTGTTCAGGTTCTACTTGTGTTGACAATTCGTTTGGATTTATATGTTAACTCTTTTTTTCAGCCACTAGGTTTCTGATGCTACGATGATGCCAACCGGACTTCTCTGGGCAGAAGACCCCACCAGTGTGTCCTTGAGCCTCACTTCCCCAGAGTCCCACCCCACCCCACTAGAGAAAGAGAGAGACAGGCAGGGAGTATGGATTGACCAGCCAACACTCATGTTCAACGGAGAAGCAATTGAAGAAGCCAATCTCCCACCCTCTGCACCCCATAATGACACTGGGCCCATGCTCCCAGAGGGTTAAAAAAATAGGAAAGCTATCAGGGGAGGGGATGGGATACAGAGTTCTGGTGGTGGGAATTGCATGGAGTTGTACCCTTCTTACCCTATGGTTTCTGTCAGTGTTTCTTTTTTATGAAGAAAATTTAAAAAAAACAAAATATATATATGATATTAAAAATTCAATATTAAAAAGTTGAGTGATTTTTGTGTAAACCATTTCAAACTGGCTTACTCTTCAAATGATAATATCTGTTCTTCCTTGATTTTATATTCCCTCAATAATTTCCAATATATGCCATGCTTTCCCAAATATGTTATTCTTCTTACTCTAGAGCAACTCTTTTTGTACCCATTCATTCACAAGTACAGAAAGAAAGAAGTGTAGAAGTCAATTTTTAACAAATAAAAGAATATTGGTAGGATTGATAGAAGGACTTGCAACATCAAAGGAATAAAAGAACAGGCCTTTATAGATCAGTGTTTTAAAATATTTGTTTATTTTTATCATAGATAGAGAGTAGAGAATGAGAAAGAAATAGTGGGAATGGAGCAGAAAAGGGAGAGTAAGCATGAGACAAGAAGAGAGAAAGAGGGAAGGAGGAGAGAGATGAAGAAGGGGAAGGGGGTAGGGAGGCTGAAGGAGAGGGAGAGGGACCAGAACAGAGCTCAAATCTCACATATGTAACACCAGGGTTTCAACCTGGGGTTTAGGCTCAGTACTATACTCTACCATTGAGCCATATCTCTGATTTTCACTTTATTTCTGGCTTTAATATTTTTTATAATCAGGCATCAATGAATAATTCCAATGACAGAATTAATTTAGTGCTTTATGAAATAGTTGATTCCACTTTTTTGATAGTTCCAATCATAGGACATGCATCACAATCCTAAAGCCTTTGATCATAACTCTTTCCAGTACAGATAAAATAGTTTTCAACTTTCTCCTGCATAACAAAACTCCAACTCTATTTCAGATGTAATATTTCCAGTTCATTGAATTATTTCCGTATTAATGGTTCCCAATTCCTTTACTAATGTGGCATTTTTCTCCAGACATGCTTCCATAAAGTAAAGAACAATTCTCTGGATAAGGACTTGATTCTGGGTCATTAGCAGTTAGATTCACAATAGCTGGCCAAATAAAGAACAATTGGGCAGGGCAATTGCCTCCAGAACCAGTCATGCTAAGTCCATTAAAATAAAATAGTCCCTAGTGCACAGACATATTCATGTAAAAGTCTATTATTAATGCTAATTTGGAAACATGACAATGTTAATCAGAAATACACTAACCTAAATGTATGCTATGGGAAATGATTAATTAACACTGTTATATCTCGTAAGTAGAGTATTGTATAATCATATTACGCAATTATAAGAGTAAGACAATATAGGAAATGTGCATATAAGCTGAAAAGCTACCAATATCATATGTTTGAGTAAAATGAGGGGGGAAATCTATGCATTGTTTCAGATGTTATGTGAGATAAGCCAGAAAGAGGATGAATAGGAAATGATCTCATTCATAGATAAAAAGAAACAAGAACAGAATTTGACTGCACCAACAGAATTTGTATTGCACCAACATAAAGGACTCTAGGGATTGGGGGGGGGGGGTGAGGTCCTGGAGCATAATGGGAGAGGAGGTCCTAGGTGTGTGTGTTGAGGGGCTAGAGTGCAGAAAACTGAGAAATTTTATACATGTATCAATCACTGTATTTACTGTCTACTGTAAACCATGAATCTCAATAAAACAATTACAATATATTTTAAAAGTGTTTCAGAGAAATACATTTAATAGTAATTGTATATACTTGGTAAAAATGTGAGAGCTTTTATTTGGCTTTATCTTTTTATTCAAGATTTAAATATATATACACATAATTAGGATATGCAATTCAGACTACCTTGATAGTGTAGACTTTTTAAAAGAAAAATCTGGAAAATGCTTTTTGTGTGCCTGACACCAAATATGGCACAACTTGAAGCATATTGAGTGCTTAATAAGCATCTGCTACCTGCTGGAAGAAGCCAATTCAGCAAGGCTATTTCACTGCACTGTACGGATTTTGGCAATTTGTCAGTGAAACAAAGTTTTTTTTTTCTTTTCCTGAAAGGAAAATAATCTGCTCCAAAAGCAACTTTAATGACTACTTTAAAAATAGTGTTGTTTCCCTATGTAGCCATTCTTCTCCAAGTAGCAAAGTGGGGACTTGCCTCCTACTCTTTTGAGTTGGACAAAGCTCATCTAAGCACAGTTGCCATCCACTTTTAATGTGAATGCCTGGGGAAAGACAGGAAGTAGACCTTGCATTTTATGGGCCCACATAAATAATCAAGGCCTGTTGCAGGATGCCATTTTATACTTTTGTCATGGAAGTTAAAACAAATGCAAATGACTTGCATCTGTTAGGAAGGTGGTCTCAATTTAATTTGTTTTTGTTGAAGTGGATCCTATGTTTGGTAATAAAAGCTTAAAATCAGATATCAAGATGTCTGTTGTCTCTGCTTTCTTTTTCCATTCCTCAGAGTCGCACCAGTCACGAGACCATCTTCCTAATATTGCGAACCAAGTGGAATCCATAGCAATATCTACTTTTCCCAAAAGAAAATATTTTCTGCTCCCGTTGGTTGTCCAACCAGAGAATGGAGACCAAATTTTATCAGAGAAGTAGTAACTATCCCTACCAACTGCCAGCTGACTTCCCTTAATATTATATGAATTTCTAGTAGAAAATTATCTGATGGTCACTTGAATTCTGTCAAAATCTGACACACACCTAACTCTTATGATAATATATATTAACAGCACAGTGAATAAAACTCTGTAAGTTGGTTACTACTCTAATACAACAGTTCATGTCAAAAACTTGTATCATCAAATATTTAATGAATACCAAAATGAAAAGACGAAGTAGAGTTATAGGATCTGGTGAAATCACAAAGGATACACACAGCCCATTGTTTAGGCTGCTTACCAACTAATTACAATTCATGGACATGCAATAAGTAAGGGTTTGATTAAATACACAAGATAGCCAACACAGTGCCAAATTTCCATTATAAACAATGAGCATCGCAGGTGTTTCTACAATGCTTCATAAAATAAGGACATTTTCGGCAGGATTGGAGCATTGGGCAACATAAAACTTCAATAAAGGAATATTGTGAAATAAAATACTCTGATATGACATAGATGTTTAGGAATAAAATGGAATTGGAGAGCAACTTCTAAAATGAAAAAGCTTAAGATTCTACTCAGGAGGCAGTGGCAGAGGTATTCAAGTGTTTCACCAACTTTCAGAAACAGCTGGTAGCAATATACAAAGCAGACTGAAAAAGATGAAGTAGAAGTGTAATACTAGAGCGGTGACAGATATGTGAAGACTTGTTGTAGGTAGAGTGGCCACTGCAGAGACAGAAATATAAGAAAACAGAAATAAGATAAATGAGAAATGAAACAATGGAAGGGGAAAATAGCTATGGGATATGATGACAACTTTTGTTGTATCATAAGTTTGAAGTAATGAGATACTGTAACAGTTTGTTAAGAGAGCTGGAGATCTAGCCAGACCTCCCACCTTCTGCACCCCATAATGATCCTGGGTCCATACTCCCTGAGGGATAAAGAGTAGGAAGGCTATCAGGGCAGGGGATGGATGTGGAGTTCTAGTGAGGGGAAGTTCTAGTGTGTGAAGCTGTAACCAGCTTATCCTATGGTTATTGCCAGTGTTTCCTTTTTATAAATAAAAATAAATAAATTTTAAAAAAAGAATAGGGAAGCTATCAAGGGAGGGGATTGGATATGGAGCACTGGGGATGGGCATTGTGTGGATATATACCCTCTTATCCTATAGTCTTGTCAATATTTGCATTTTATAAATAAAATAAAAATTAAAAATGAGAAGAAAAAAAAGAGCTAGAGAAATGGAAGGACTCGAGAGGCCAAAGTTAGAGATTCCACTGAGAAGGATTCTGCTAGACTGTCATTCAGAGTAGATGCACAGATAAAAACTTCCTCAGATAAGCAACAGTTGAAAGAATCAACTACATCACTAAGCCTTCTCTACAAGAACTTCTACAAGGTCTCTTATAAACAATAGCAACACCACCAAAATCATGCCATACATTAGTACATCTTCTTCTAGCGTTAGTACATCGAAGACAAGTTTACAATAATGGCACTGAAATTTCTTAAATAATAGCAACAGTGGCACAAAACAGAAAAGAGATAAATGATAAGTTAAGAAAAATGTCATTTATGTTAAGCATTCTACAAAATTCATCTATCTGATCAGAATGATTAAAGAAGAGTATGGTTAACAAAAGTGCTCCAACTAATTAAATTGAGGATATAAGAGGAATTAACTACAGTTCTTTCCAACATTAGAAGAAGACATTATAAACCACTTCATAATAGATTGGATGAAGTTAGAATAAAACATATTTCTGAAAAACACTATCACAACTGACATGATTAAAAATATGAACATAAAAAATAGAGATAAAATCAATCTCACTAAATTTGTAAATTCATGAAAGTAGAAAAAAAGAGAAAGCTCCACATGATGTGGTAAAGAAAGTGAAGATGGACATATACATAATACACACACACACACCTAGGAATTTTGTGAAAAAAAGTATCCATAAACAGATGATTGGCTAAAGAAGTTGTGGAATATATAAACCATGTAATACCATTTTTCAGTTAAAAAAAGATTTATTGTGTCCTGTGGGATAAAATGGGTAGAATTGGATGTAACTGTGCTTAGAAAAATAAGTAATGAAATAAAAGGCAACTACTAGATGGCTTCACTCAGGTGTAGATCTAGAGAACTGAAATACATGATCTTGTGGGGGAAAGAATTAAAAAGAAGCAAGCAAAGTGTTTCTAAGACTTTGTGAAAATTATAGTAGTGGTTGCCATTGGAAGAGTGGGGGGCACAGAACTTTGGTGGTGGATGTGGTGTAGAACTATATACCCTATAATTATGAAATCGTATAAGCCCATGAGATAGGACATATGTACATGTATCCAGAAGTTGAGGGAAATCATACAACTTAAAGCAAAAGTGCACAGTAGTTTGCAGGGAGTCAATAAATGTAGCAAACAAGCAGAAAGACCTAAAAAGACACCATAAAGTACCTAATAAAATAGTTTCTACTTAGGCTTAGATACCTTCCTCACCTACCTTCTATTGTATGTTCCTCAATCACTCCAAAGCTAAACTTGTCAGACAAAGTAAAGACTACAACAGCTGAATAAGGGGAAAGTCTGGCATACTTTAATGATGACTCTTTAGTCACCACCATGCCACCCCATCACCTGGGGCCCTAGTCAGGCAGTCCTGGGATTCCCACACAGACATGATGGGATCTAACAGATCCCTCTCATCACTGTCACTGTCATCATCATCTTCATCAGGAACAACATAATGGACCCCTTTGTGGGCCCCTATAGGACCTTGCCCTCAATGTGAATCAACAATGGTAGGGAAAGGGAATGTTCCATTCTCTAAAGGGAAGTTGGATAACATACTCTGCCTATCACCAGAAGATGATAGGTCCTAAAATTATTACAGTATGGAAAGTTCCTAGCCATGACCATAGAATGTGAGCTCAGACCTACAGGGATGCAGAGGTTACAGAGGCTCCTGCACAGACTATGGGCCCCAGATCAAATCAGTACAATTTACAGTTAATAATATTTATATACTTTTCACATAGTTGGTAGCTACTCTCTTCCCTGATCCAGCTCCCTAGTCCTTTTTCCAACTATGACACCATCACCCCAGACAATGACTTAGCTCACCTGCATTATTAGATGTCAGGTCCTGGCAAAAACTAGTTGGCTCATGGGCCCCTTGGAATATACCTAAAATAGACCTATTAGTATTTTCCAAAATGGAGACCCCAAATCTTCATCAGCAATATTCCAGTCTTTAGGTTCTTGACTAATCAACAATTTATTCTGCTTTCTATTTTAACTCTTTTTCAACCACCAGGTTCCAGATGCCACCATGATGCCAACTGGACTTCCCTGGACAGTCAACTCCACCCATGTGTCCTGGAGCGCCACTTCCCCAGAGCTCTGCCCCACTTGGGAAAGAAAGAGAGAGGCTGGGAACATGGATCAACCTGTCAACACCCATGTTCAGTGGAGAAGCAATTACAGAAGCCAGACTTTCCATCTTCTGCATCCCATAATGACCCTGGGTCCATGCTCCCAGAGGGTTAAAGAATAGGAAAGCTATCATGGGAGGGGATGGGATATGGAGTGCTGGTGGTTGGAATTGTGTGGCACTGTACCTCTTTTATCTTATGGCCTTGTCTGTGTTTCCATTTTATAAATAAAAAATTTTAAAAATCTTATAAGCCACTATTAGTGACAAATAAAAATTGATTTAAAAAGTGAATGTGAATACTATCTCTTTTTAGTAAAATATTATTTCTACCTGTTGGTTTTATAACTTTGTCTGCAACAATCGAAGGCAAGCACAAATGAAAACTTCCCTATAAGGGTTATCTCTAGGTCACCTGGGAATAGATAACTCACCCCAACCCAATTCACAGTCCTAAATTTTATGCTTTTCAATAATCATTTATATGTTCCTTTCATTCATGATTTCTAGCATAATATAACTCCTACCTTATTTTTACTACATTCTAGCACTGCCTCACACAAAACTATATTTAATACTTACTAAATATGCCATATATGACAAAGCTAAGGAAAAAAGTACCAGGCAGTTAGGAGGTTACCTAAAGTAGCAGGAATTAGTGAAATATAGCAATAATACCTAGATCTGATATAGATGGAATGGGATTATGGACATTAAACTGCTAGAGTTAGAATTTGTGGAGTATGGAATGGGGGAGCAAGTTCATTTTCCATAGAGTAGATATACGAATCATTTGCAGGTCAGCCTCTATTCTGATTTCTGCTGATGGTAGCATGGTGATTATCAATGCCTTGCACAGTATCCTTTCACAGTGAACGTGGAATTATGAAAATAATAATGTGGTGAAATCCTAAGCTAGTCCATAAAAGACACTGCAGGGAGCACATCCAGTTAAGTGCACAAGTTACTATGCTCAAGTAGTCAAGTTCTGGCTCCCACTCCCCACCTGCAGCAGGAAGTTTCATGAGTGGTGAAGCAGGTCTGTAGGTGTCTCTTTCTCTCTCTCTCTCTATCTCCCTCCTCCCCTTTCAATTTCTCTTTGTAGTATATAATTTTTTTAATTTTTTATTTAAGAAAGGATAAATTAACAAAACCATAGGGTAAGAGGGGTACAACTCCACACAATTCCCACCACCCAATCTCCATATCCCATCCCCTCCCCTGATAGCTTTCCCATTCTCTATCCCTCTGGGAGCATGGACCCAGGGTCGTTGTGGGTTGCAGAGGGTGGAAGGTCTGGCTTCTGTAATTGCTTCCCTGCTGAACACGTAGTATATAATTTTTTTAAAAAAGGAAAGAAGAATAAAAAAGCTGCTGGGAATGGTGGATTCACAGTGTCAGCTCCATGCCCCAGAGATGACCCTGGTGACAAAAAATAAAAATAAGTAGAAGACATTGAAATACTGTCTTGATAATTCATATTAGGTACTCTAGTTCTCATGTCACAAGATTACTCCATCAACCCTATTAAGAAATTCGGAGCTAAAAAACCCATGCATTTAATCATGGCTTAGCTTTTCAAGTAATCAGCTCTCATACAGGAATAATAAGTGATTAGCACAAGAATGTCTTGTTATACTGTACTTGTACTTCTATTTGCAGATATTGTAATTTTTACAAATAGGTCTGTGAAATTTCTGCATGGAAAAAGTAGATCAGCACTAATTTTCATACAGGTGGACTTAATGTCTTTCTGTCACGTGTAGTGAAGGTTCATACACCTTTTAAACAGAAGGTTATTATTGCACACAATAGGGCATGCTATACAGTAAACATAACCTTTTATGCCCGATGTAAACATTAACATATTTATTAGTAAGGACCAAGGTTCAAGTCTTATTCACCACCTATAATGAGAAGTTTTATGAATGCTGAAGCAGTGCTTCAAATGTCTCTACTTCTCTCTAATACTCTTTCCCTATCCTTCTCCCTCTTGATTTATCTCTTTCTAGCAGAGGAAAATAAAAAAGCCTCTGAGAGAAGTGGAGTCATTGTGCATTCACCGACACCCAGTGATAACCCTGGTAACCAAGGAAAAAAAGGAATATAAAATCTGTATATATATATATATATATATACATATATGTGTGTGTGTATATATATATATATATACATATACATATATATATACATACCCAAGCATAAATTATGTTCTTACCCCAAAAGAATAAAGGACTAAGAGAAAGTAATTATTTCATAGACAAAAATGTCTCCAAGGTGTGCCTATTAAACATCTGTCTCACTTAAAACATTTGCAGGCCAATCTTTGCCTCCCTATGAAGTAGAATATGTCTATCTCTTTGCTGTAGCAATTCCCTCCTGCACACTGAACTCCTCCCCTTCAGGCACACATTCTAATTCAAAATAAAATAATTCTCACTTGCTTCTTCAGTGAGTACCTACTGTTTACTGAGCATTGTTCTGAGTGCTAAGAATATTACAGCAAATATAAATATAAGGTAGATAAGATGAGCTGTTCATCTCTCCAGGAAGCAGGGCTTCAGACAGAAGAACTAATAAGTGCCAAAGTTCTGAGGCATGGAAGTCAGTGAAGCGCAAATGAAGTGAGAGTAGGCACGGACACAGATATAGTGATGCTAGCTAGAAAAGTAATAAAGTCAGTATACAGGTCCTCGAAGAAACACGATAATCCTGGCTTTTGCTAAGAATAAGACGGGAGGTTACTAGAGGATTCTGAATAAAAGAGTGACATGGCATGACTTACATCTGAGTAGGGTCTGTCCGACTGCTGTGTCAAGAATAGACTGCAATGCAGGCAAACACAGGAATAGGGAGACACAGTAAGATGAAGTGATGAGTGAAGACAGTAAAAATTAATCAAGTTTTAGAAATATTTTGAAGAGAATAAAACAGGATTTGCTTTTGATATTGAAGTAAAAGATAAGAATCAAAATGATTTTTAGAAATTTTGAAGTTATATAACAACTGAATAGAAGGGAAGGCTTATAAGGCGAAAGGGACAGGGGGGTATTGGAAGAAATAACAGAATTTCAGTTTCCATTATTAAGGTTTTAGAAAACTTACTATATGTAAAATTAGGCTGCATATACAAGTAGAGATGCCATTAGATCCATCCACGAATCAGTAACTCAGGGGAGAAACAGCTGTTGAAGTTTATATAAGCAGTATGAAAATGGATAAGGCAACACGCTATGTGAGAACAGAAAATAGGGGAGCCGGGGGGGGGGCATCCACAAGATAGCTCACCTGGGTAGTTGGCCTGCTTTGTCATGAGCACACTGAGATTCTAATCCAGTCTTCACCACACCGGGGGAGCTTCAATGCTATGGCTTTTTCTCTCTATCTCTGCCTCTCTCCATCTAAAGATTTCATTTTTTAAGTGGTGAAGAAAAAAAAAAGGAATACAGGAGAATAAGTACTAATAAATCCATAAATAAATAGTGATATCCTTCCACTCATATTTCCATCTCTTTTGAGTTTTCCATCCTTCCATCTTCAAGACTTTCCAAAATGCTGACCTCTATATTCCAAAGAAACATGCTTTACTATCTCAAGTCCACTTTAAATCACAATCTACACCCAACCTTTCTGATTCTAATTTCTAGAAAAATTTGTCCTCCACATTATTCTATTTATCACTGTAAACAATGGGGGAATGACTATCAATCTCTCTGCAGAAAATCTAATGCACCAGAATTTTTTTCTTTCCCTCTTTCCTGACTCTTTTTAGTTCTGGGTTTTCTTTTGGTTCATACTAATCCTCTTACAAAAAACATCAAATGCTGAGGGGTGACTTACACATACCATGTGTGGTTGTGAAATCAAACCCGTTAAATCTTATGATTTGATCAAATACTGTTAATTCACAAATAAATGAAAAAAGAAATAGTACTGAAGGACACATAGGAAAATTCTTCCTAATGACTATAAATATTCTATGACTATGCTGACCATTAACATATTGACCAGTAGTCATGGTCTGGGGGCTACCTTCATAGCCATCCCACCATTCAAGTCTATTCCTGTATCTACAAACCTATTTGGTGGCTTTTTGCTTCACACTCTTACTCTGAAATCACCTCTATGAATTTTGTAAGTTCTATCATGGTTTGGCCAAAAATGATCTGGAAAAGGACAAAAAAGTAAAGGACCATTAGCCTTTTATAGTATGTGGAATGAACAGACAATGGCAATAACAACTGAAGAAAAACCTTAAATAAATGGCATGTCTGCATGCCAAACTCATTTATCACTGGATAAATTAATAAATTCCTTTTTAAGTGTCCAATATGAGAACAAAAGTGGAAAATTGAAACATAATAGAAAGTGCAGAAATATATGCAAACTTTCACAGGCACCTACTAAATGACAAAGGGGCCAAAAGTGTCCAGTGGGGAAAAGAAATTCTCTCCAACAAATGGTGCTGGGAGAACTGGACAGTCACAGTAGAAACATGAATTTAGACCAGCATTTAACTCCATACATCATAATTAAATCAAAATTAATCAAAGACCTGGATGTTAAGTCCCACTTGTTTAATCTTGTTTTAGTTTCCCTGGCCCATGGTGCCCAGTCTTCAAATTCATCCTTAATGCTAAGGTCCTGAAGTGTTTCATCAATATGTTCTATGTATTTTAAATTTTCAGGTCTAACATCTAGGTCTTTTTAAAACAAAATAGAGTAAATATTTTGGAATGTGTATTACATGGTGCTCATAGGATCAGTCAACCAAGAGAACTTAACAGCTATTAATAGCTATGTGCCTAATGAAGGGTCATTTAAATACGTCAAACCATCTAGTGAAAGAGCTTCAAAATACATCAATAGCAACATAGTAATAGTAGACTTCTCCTATAGTAGAGGATGCCAGTCTCACAAATTGACAGTGAGTTGATAAGGAAACAAGAGAACAAAAATATAGACTAGACCGACCTACTAGACATTTTCAGAATTCTCCAATCCAGGAAACTGGAAAACACACTCTTTTTGAGTCCACATAGGACATTTTCAAGGATACCATATGTTAGGCCACGAAGACAGTGCTAACAAATTCAATAACATTGAAATCATCCTAATTATCTTTTCAGACCACAGTGGAACTAAACTAACACTTACAAATAAGCAGAATTATCAAAAGCCCCCAAATATGGAAACTCAACAGTACACTACTTAACAACTACTGGCCAAAGAGTAAATTAAAGAAGAATTAAAATGTTCCTGGAATTAAATGACAATGAAGAAATGAGTCCAAAATATTTAGGACACAACTAAGGTAGTACTAAGATGGAAATTCATAGCCATACAGGAACACATTAGGAAACAAGAAAAAGCTCAAACAATATTACTACATAACTTAAGGACTTAGAAGAACAAAGGAACCCTACAGCAGGCAGAAAAATTGAAATAAGTAAAAATAGGGCAGAAATAAATAGCATCAAATAAACAGAACCATACAAAATATCAATGAAGCAATTTGAGCATAGAAAGTAAAGTTAGGGCACCAAAGTAAAAACCCTGTGGTGAGGGGGAGGGTGGATATGCAGCTTCCTAAGCCTGCGGGGGTGGGTGGGGGTGGGTGGCTGGGATGGGTCACAATCTTTTGATGGTGGGAATGGTGTTTATGTACACTCCTATTAAATTGTAGTCATATAAATCACTATTTAATTAATATGAGAGGGGGAAAATTGATTGTATGTCTAACAAAGGGACTTCTCAAAGTTAACCCAATTACCAAATAATGTGATGATAACAATAACTACCCATTGTCTTTTTGAACCCTAAGACAGCAGGAACTTTACATTTCCACTATAGAGCCTCTACTTCCCCCAGTCCTGGGACCCTAGGGTAGGGCCCACTTTCCTACATGCTTCTCCCAATTCTTATCAAATACTAATGCATCCACCGATCGCAACCTAATCAACACAACGGGTGCCACCTCAAAATGCTTCAGCTCAGACTGTGTCCAGAGACTTCAGGTGTGGAATGACAACCCTTCAGCTTCATTACACGGGTGAGACCTTTCCTTTCATAGTATTCTCTAATACCCATCCCAGGTGGTTCACTTCCTAACAAAATCCCAAAACCTAGATATACACCAGGTTCCAGGAGATAGAGCATATGTTCACACGTATCCATAAACTAGGGAAAAATATATACCTGAAAGCAGTATTACACTAGATTTTGCAGTGAGTACCCCCCTAACACTTCCTCTCCTCTATTCCAACCTTTGGGTCCATGATTGCTCAACAATTTGTTTGGCTTTATATGTTAACTCTCTTTTCAGCCACCAGGTTCCAGATGCCATCAGGATGCTAGCCAGGCTTCCCTGGACTGAAGACCCCACCAATGTGTCCTGGAGCTCCACTTCCCCAGAGACCCACCCTACTGGGGAAGGAGACAGGCAGACTGGGAGTATGGACTGACCAGTCAACGCCCATGTTCAGCGGGGAAGCAATTACAGAAGCCAGACCTTCCACCTTCTGCAACCCACAATGAACCTGGGTCCATGCTCCCAGAGGGATAGACAATGAGAAAGCTATCAGGGGAGGGGATGGGATATGAAGATTGGTTGGTGGGAATTGTGTAGAGTTGTACCCCCCCATCCTATGATTTTGTTAATGTCTCCTTTCTTAAATAAATAAAAAAAGAAAGCAAAATTAATAAGATACAGAAATCCATGAGTCCTTCCTAACGGTGGATTTTAAATAAATGATCAAATAGATAAATGAAATCAAAGGGGGAACTTCCAACAGCAAAATGTCAACCTTGAAATGTACAAAAGAATGATGAAACTAAGTAATCACCATGATCCAGGAGGTGGCACAATGGATAAAGCACTGGACTCTCAAGCATGAGGTCTTGATTTCAATCCCTGGCAGCACATGTACCAGAGTGATGTCTGGTTCTCTCTCTCTCTCCCTCTCCCTCTCTCTCCTATCTTTCTCATAAATAAATAAAATATTTAAAAAAAAAGCAATGGAAACTAAGCAATCACCAATTGGCAATCATGATAGCGGTAGGTAATAACAAAAGGAGAACCAATAAATGATGTCTGAGGGGTAGAGACTAGCACAATATAGCACTATCTTCCTACAAAATTCAAATCAGACCAAAAGTAAGCATGATGTTTATAAGAATTTCAAAACCTAGCAGACAATAACTTGACCAGGTAGTCAAAGTTTGCAGCAGCAGAGGTTTGGTGGGTCAGCATTATGTGTCACATAATTCAATCCAATGAATAGAGCACAAAATCACTTTAAGGTACTAGGAAAGAATTTATATCCTCAGTATCACCAATAAGAAACAATGGATGGATCCATGCTAAGGATCATCCTTTAAAAATAATATTATTTGAATGGGCCAGGCATGGCACAATTATTTGAGTATACAGGCTGCAATGTGCAAGCACCCGAGTTCAAGCCCCTGGTCCAAATCTGCAAAGGGGGAAGCAGTAAAACAGTGATCCTAGTGTCTCTCTATCTGCCTTTCTAACTCCTCCTCCCCTCTTAATTTCTGTCTCTATATAATAAATAAATAAAATACTAAAAAAGGAGAATAACAAAAGGTAATATTCTTTATCTCTCAAAGATATGACAACAAATATGGACATATTATGTTAGACTGAAGGAGACACTGATACTTAATAAGTAAATGAAATATCCAACTCTACATTGCATCTTGACTACTTTCAATAGAGAGACATAGAGGCTGGGAGGTGCTGTATCCAGTTGAGTGTACATGTTACCATGTGCAAGTACCTGGGTTCAAGCATATGGTCCCCACCTGCAGGGAGGAAGCTTCACAAGTAGTGAAGTAGGTCTGAAGTTGTGTATCTTCTTTCTCCCTATTTCCCCCTCTTCTCAATTCCTGTCAGTTAAAATTTAAATACAAAAGGAAAAAAAATGACAACCAGGAGAAGCAGATTCATAATGCTGACACTGAGCCACAGTAATAACCCTGGTAGCAATGAATGAATGAATGAGTAAATAAATAAATAAACAGCGGTGAAAATTGAATGTGGCCCACAGAATGAATAACAGTGTTGTATCAATCTGATTTCCTCATTAGAAATTCTATACCATAGAAATTTAAGACCAGGGAGGCAGGTGCACATGGCACAAAGCTCAAGGACCAGCGTAAGGATCCCAGTTCGAGTCCCCGGCTCGCCACCTGCAGGGGAGTCGCTTCACAGGCGGTGAAGCAGGTCTGCAGGTGTCTATCTTTCTCTACCCCTCTCTGTCTTCCCCTCCTCTCTTGATTTCTCTCTGTCCTATCCAACAATGACAACATCAATAATAACAACAATAAAAGAACAAGGTCAGAAGGGAATAAATAAATAAATACTTAAAAAAGAAATTTATGATCATGTATTTTCTAGGAAGAATATACTATTTAAGGGTGGTTACTATGTATGAAAGTACACATGAATGTACAGACACTTTAGGAGATGGTAAAATATAGCAAAATATTAACTAGGAAATCAGAATTAAGAGGACTCACGGGGCTCTTTTACTGTTATTTCAACTTATCAAGTCATTGATAAGTCATTTCAAATAAAAAAACTTGTATATGAATATTTCCAACTGAAATATCAAAAACATAAATAAAATTAATGATAAGAAAGACAAGTAATTACCTCAATAAAAGTCACTCCAAAGAAAATTGTTTGTGAGGGGCTGGACGGTGGTACATTCAGTTGAGCACACCTGTTACAGTGAAGGAGGACCCAGGTTTAAGCATTCGGTCCCCACCAGTGTTGGGGAAGCTTCCCAATCAATGAAGCAGGTACTGCAGATCTCTCTCTTTCTCTCCCTCTTTATCTACCTCTTCCATCTTGGTTTCTGTCTGTCTTATCCAATAAATGGACAAACAAAATGTTAAAAAAGAAAATAAAATTAACTTTGTGTAGATAGAGATTTGGCAATTAAAATATTTTCTTAGTAAAACAAGACATAATATTGCAAACTAAATACAGATAAATTTCACTACAAAATATTAAATACATTGGCCAGTGAAGTGACTTGGCAGACAGAATACAGGACTTGCATGCATGAGGTTCCTCGTTCAATATCTGGTACCACATAGGTACCAAGCTGATCAGTGCTCATATTTCTCCCTCAAATACACACTCACACACACACACACACACACACACACACATATTCTTTAAATATGGGGAAGAACCAAATCAAATCCATAGAGATTATATTTACTTTCTACTGTTACTATAACAAATTGCCACAATTAACAATTTAGAAAAATATCCATTATCATCTAACAGATTCATTGTGTCAGAAATCTGCAAATCCTTTGTGGACTTAACATATGCAGTTGTCATATAAGATATACACAGGGATCAGGGGGACTATAATTCATTCCTTTTAATATTGAGGGATTAATAATTTACAGTAGATACAATTGTTGGTACGTATATAAAATTTCTCAGTTTTCTGCAAAACATTCTCACTCCCTGCCTAGATCCTCCTCCACCATCATGCACCAGAACCTGGAAGTCCTCCCCACCCCCTCACCACCACCACCACGGAGAACCCTTACTTTGGTGTAATACACCAAACCCAGTCCAAGAACTACTTTGTGTTTCTCCTTCCAGAACTTTTTTCTCAACTCCTCTTCATTAAGTAGGAGATTCATCTCAACTCCTATCCATAAGTGAGATATTCATCCTTCTCTTTCTGACTTTTCTCACTTAACATGATTCCTTCAAGCTCCAGCCAAGATGAGGTGAAGAAGGTGAAGTCATTATTCTTAATAGCTAAGTAGTATTCCATTGTGTATACATACCACAACTTTCTCAGCCACTCATGTGTTGTTGGACACCTGGACTGCTTCCAGGTGTTGGCTATCACAAACTGAACATAGGTATTCACATATCTTTTTGTATTGGTGTATTTGATTCCTTAGGATATATATCAAGCAGAGCAATTTATTGCTTTGCTTTTCAATTTGGTTATATATTTTGTAATTGATTTTAAATTCATTTTATGAAGATATAATTTCCATAACTCACGACTTTAGGCTTAGAAACCATGAACAACTTTGTTCAAGAGTCAGACAAAAGAGAGAGAGAATTTAAGTGCTACATTTTGCCATTTCTATTTCTTTAATTACCAAGAAAATATCCCTCTCTGCTTGCTGATGCAAAAACTAGCCTAGTTAAACCTATCTAATCCATAGACATGTGAGTAACTATAAGAGTTAGTTTTTAAAGTTACTTAGCTAGAAAATAATTTGGGTGAATGATAGCTAATAATATGATGATAATAGTTCTAGTCTACATGTAGTCAAAGAAAAATAATCATAAAGTATAAATCACATCCCCCAGTATCCATACAAAGTTAAGGGTTACAAATAGCAAAAACACATGGAGGGAAGTTGAAAAAGAAGATCAGAAGGGAAAATATTAAGCAGACCTTGGACTGGACTTGGTGCACCAAAGTAAGACTCTGGGGTGGGGGGCAGTGAGGTCCTGGAATATGATGGCAGAGGAGAACCTAGTGGGAATTGAATTGTTATGTGGAAATGTTATGAGTGTACAAACTATTTTATTTTACTGTTTACTGTAAACCACTAACCCCCCAATAAATAAATTTAAAAAAGAAACCACTGAGGGTCCAAGTTTGGGCAATTATAAGGTCTGCTGCTATGAACATAAGCATAGATCTTTGGGTACGTGTTTTTTGTTTTTTATAAATCCCAAGGTGACACATTGCTGCCTCATACAGTAGGTCAATTTCAAGCATTCTGAAAATTCTCCAAACTGTTTTCCATGAGTATTGGACCAAGTGACCTTTCAGTAATGTAGAATGTCTTTTTGTTCCTCATATCCATTCCAACATTTGCCTCTGTCCTTTCCAACATATGGCATTTTCACAGGTGTAGCATCCCATTATTGTCACAGAAAGTTGACTATGAGCTATTTTTTATGTGTCTGTGACCCTCTGTATCTCTTCCTCAGTGAAGATTCTGGATGCATTGGATCGACCTTCTTGTGGTGCATCCCGTGAGGACCCATTTATTGGGGAAACTGACGATCCTTTCTAGCCGACTGAATCCACATGGATCCCAGTCACTTTCAAAGCCAGCAACAAGCAGACATCAGGCTCAACCTGATGCTGTTGACTGGCTACGGAAGAAGGGCAAACGCTAGAAGAAGAAGTGAAGATTCTATGTCCTCCCCATTTTTTTAATGGGGTTGTCTTTTATGTTGCTGAATTTACGGATTTCTTTATATGTTTTGGTTAGTAGTCCTTTTGCTGATGTATGATAAGTAAAGATATTCACCCACTCCGTAAGACTGGCAAAATAGCTCACTTGGATAATGTGCTGCTCAGGTATGTGCATGACTCAAGTTCGAAAAGAGCCATTTATCTAAAGTTTACAAACATGAGTGCACAATAAATTTTTACAAGTGTATTTGTATACAGTTAAATATAAAAATTTAAATTGAAGCTATATATATATATATATATATATAATGAAAGATAGACCTTAGTTCACTAGAGTAGTAAAGAGAAGTGGGTTAGAAATAAAGAACAGGGGGTTAGGCGGTAGCGCAAAGGGTTAAGTGCACGTGACATGAAGCACAAGGACCAGCTTAAGGATCCTAGTTCAAGCCCCCAGCTCCCCACCTGCAGGGGAGTCACCTCATAAGCAGTGAAGCAGGTCTGCAGGTGTCTGTCTTTCTCTTCCCCTCTCTGTCTTCCCCTCCTCTCGATTTCTCTCTGTCCTATCCAACATCAACGACACCAATAATAATGATAAAACAACAAGGATAACAAAAGGGGAACTAAATAAATAAATAAAAGTTAAAAAAAAGAAATAAAGAACAGAAGAGTCTTCCAATGAAGGGCTAGAAACTAGCTGACTGGCATACTATGTGTCTTTACCATACATGCAACCCAGGTTCGAGCCCAGAGCCCACCTCTTTGAAGGGAACTTTGATGCTGTGGTTTCTCTCCCTCTCTCTTTGCCTCTATTTTACTCTTTATATAAGAAAAAATAAATAATTAGGTAAAATTAAAATAAAAAAAAGTTTGCCTGGAGTGGTGAAGCCCCAGAGATGACCAAAAGAAAACAAAAGAATCTTCAAATAGAAAAGAAACATTATAGTACTAAAGAAAAACGTATAAATAGGGCAATTCAACTGTGAAAACAGTGTTCTGTATGCACGCACAAATTTACCTCTCTGTCTTTAATTAATAGTCTGAAAAAATCACTGAACTTTTTTTTCCCCTTAATATCATTAAGCATATTTCTACAGAAAATAAAATGCATTCTGGGAGGACATTTTAGTGCATTAGTCTTCCCAAGGGCAGACACTTCTTCATAAGGCATCTATTTAGAAAGAACAAGGCAGTAATTGTATTTGTAAAGTACTAATGGATAGTGCTTTCTTGTCTTTCTCTTGGGACTTGCATGTTTTACTAGGAAGAGAGGGTGGGGATAGGCCTTATTTCCACCCCACAAATCCCTAGCAAAAGGACTTTTTGCTGGGCCTCTGGGCAAATATGACCACAGTTAGATAAACTATTGCAGTTCTCAACATACATATATATATAATTGTGAGACTTGGAAAAGCATTGTGATGTCTTGAAAAAGATTACATTTAGTAACTATGAAAAAACTTGGGTTTAATTACTACTACCCATATTATTTAAGTAGATCCATCACTTTTGACTGAAAATGTAGAATTCACATCCTGAAAATGAAGTTCACAGTACTTCACTTGCAAGGTGTATTGAGGAATAAGTAAAGTCACATATTTAAAACATACAGCATCTAATAGGTATTCAACATGACACTATGTACAATTTCCCTCAAGCAACAGTGAAAATAACACATATATAATATATATTAGATATATTTCATTAATATTATGTAACAAAAATATTTGAGCATTTTTTTCTAAATACTATTAACCTTATTTCTACAAAGAATAAAATGGTATAGGAAAAACATTATATATATATATATATATATATATATATATAATTGGAAAAAAAGCAAATCCTCTTCAAAATTATGGACCATGTGGTCCGGGAGATGGCGCAGTAGATAAAGTATCGGACTCTCAAGCATGAGGTCCTGAGTTCAATCCCCGGCAACACATGTACCAGAGTAATGCCTGGTTCTTTCTCTCTCTCGCTCCTATCTTTCACATTAATAAATAAATAAAATCTTAAAGAAAAAAAGAATTATGGATCACGCCCACATAATGAAACAAAGAAACATAAATAAGTCCAGTAACAAATAAACCATATACTGATATGCCAACAAATATACCATTGACTAAATAACCTGAAGATTATATTTGCATAGAATGCATCATATATTCACTTATAATTACTCATACAGGAAACTATGCTTTAAATAAGAGCTTTCTAATGCAGGGTGAAGGCCCAAAGTTATCTTTACAGTTCACTTTTATTTTTTCTAATTCTAAAAGTGCCTCTCTGGAATTGCGAGGTTTTAGCTTGCTTCAGAGGACTCTGATTTTATTATCATCATACGATTGGTTTCTGAAGCCTCTATCAACACCATCAAAGATATTGCCTTCTGGATTTAGAAGTAGGGGAAAGAAGTCTTTACCTGCAAAGATTTCCTGTAAAAGTGTTTTAACTAGCATATATCTGATTGTTGATTTCCCAGTTGACAGCCAGGTTCAGAGAGATATAAATATTGGAAAAGGAGTCATTATATGAGCTGCCTTTGATTTCTGGGGAACGTTTATATTAAATAACAACCCACCAGAATCTTAACTTTCTAAGTTCTTCCTAATCTACCTCTGTGTCACGTATGGTGCAAATAATTTCTTTACACCTATCTCTAAGTCTTTTGCTGCTCTGAAAGATTAACAGGTCAAATGGTCTCAATAGATGGTTTCCTTTCATTCATGCCAGGTTGAAAATCATAATTCGGTGATCCAAACAATACAAGTTCTTGATAGTACTGGAATTACTATTAAAGTAGAGCATGGTGAATCTATCATTATGGTATAGACTGATCTGTACTAAACATTGACGTACAGAACTATTTAATCTGTATATTTGGGCATCTTTCCTCAGAAAAGGAAGTATCCTCCACAATAAAGTGCCTTACCTTTTATTATTTGACCAATGTGACCTATGATTGCTATATATCACCAGATTCACTGTTAATGACAATACATTGTACTTTATGGTTAAAGCAACAAACCTCACTAAAAATGAAAACAACCTAAAAGAAAAAAACTTCCCTAGCCATAAAAGAGAAATAAAAAGGGAATGATGCCAAATCATCCAAAACAGTGAAGGAATGTTGCTTTAAGGCAATCTATTTCGGTGCAAATGTGTCCCATGAAATTAGTTGGTCTGTCTCTTCCACAG
Organism: Erinaceus europaeus; assembly: GCF_950295315.1. Lineage (NCBI taxonomy): Eukaryota > Metazoa > Chordata > Mammalia > Eulipotyphla > Erinaceidae > Erinaceus > Erinaceus europaeus. The sequence continues at coordinate 55,737,035 of NC_080179.1, read as the reverse complement.
ACACAGTCACAGCAAGCAAGCAGGATTTAAAATTAATCAATGTAACAACTTTTTTTCATAGGAACATTAAATGCCAATTTTAAAATTGCTAATTTTGTATAGCCTCTTAAAGATTTTATAAATATCAAAATGACTCTTTGCACAAAAGAAAAAAATTCCATCCTTGGTCTATAGTCTAAACAAATTGTAAGAAATTTCATTTCATGGCCCAGGTGATAGCACACCTGGTTAAGCACAAGGATATGGGTTCAAGTCCCCTGCTCCCCACCTGCAAGGGGGGGGGGGGTCGCTTCACAAACAGAGAAGCAGGTCTGTGTGTCTCTATTTTTTTTTTTGTCTTCTTTTCTATTTCTCCCTCCCCTCTCAATTTATCTCTGTCCTATCCAATAGCAGAAATAGAAAAAATGGCCACCAGGAGAAGTGGATTCAGTAGTGCCGCCATTAAACCCCAGAGATACCCTGGGGGCAAAAAAAAAAAAAGCCTTTTGATAAGAAACCAAAAGTAAACTTCCTATCTTCAACTATTAAAAATATGTAACCCTACTTCTCCTTAGCTGGTGTTTTCTTCTACTGTGAGCGCATTTTCAGTTTTATCTCCATTTTAAACAGCTATGTATAAACTTTTATCTGAAGGTCAGGGTAGATGGCATAATGGTTATGCAAAGAGATTCACGCCTGAGGCAGGAACGTTGTATCTAGTAATACACTGAATTTTTGTTGTTAGCTCAAACATTAGAATCCAGAAGCTTGGAAATGTCACTAGACACTACTAAGGAAGTAATCATATTTCTATTTCTCTCTCCCCCCTCCCTCCCTCCCTCCCTCCCTCCACCAGGGAATGGACATAGGGCCTCAAATGTTTGTGCTGCCACTTCTGAGTGATCTACCCAAGATTTTTTTTTCATTCACTCATAACTTTATGGGGTAAAAGAGGAGAGACTCAAGACACTGCTACACCATCAATAGAAAACAGTGAAACTCCCTCAGTGCCATCCATGATGTCCCCACATAGAGTGGGGGCTCCATCCCAGGGCAGGATCTTATGGACAGCAAATTATGTACTCCCAAGTTAAGATATCTCCTGACATTTACACACACACACACACACACACACACACACACACACACACACACACACACACACGTTTTGCCATCAGGGTTTCCATTATTGGCCCATTATGCCATTAGACCTTTATTATACTATTTTTTGACTCTTTTTTCTTTTTTTTTTTTTTTTTTGTAAGTGACAAGAACAAGAAGAGAAAGATACCTGAGAAAAGAGGCATCCTACAGCCACTCCAGTACTCATAAAATTCTACCACTCGGGGAAGATCGGTCCTGAAATCAGTGCAACCTAGAATGTTCCTAGCTGTGACCACAGAATTTGAGCTTAGGCCTACAGGGATGCAGAGGTTACATAGGCTCCTGTGACCAATATGGGTCCCAGATCAAATCGGTGGGGTTTACAGTTAACAATATTTATATACTTTTCTATTTTGGGGAGCTACTCTCTTCCCTGATCCAGCTTTCTAGTCTGTTTTCCAACTGTGACACCATCTCCTCAGACAATACCGTTAGCCCAACTGCATGTTAGCTGTCAGGCTCAGGCAAAAACCTAGTAAAGCCATAGGTCCCTTGGAATATACCTAAAATAGACCTACTAGATTTTTCCAAAATGGAGACTCCAAATCTCATCTGCAATGTTCTTGCTTTTAGGTTCCTGATTATTTAACAATGTGTTCTACTTCATAGCATAACTCTTTTTCAGCCACCAGGTTCCAGTTGCTACCACGATGCCAACCTGACCTCTCTGGACAGAGGAACTCACCAATGTGTACTAGAGCCCCACCTCCCCAGAGCCCTGCCCCACTAGGGAAAGAGAGAGACAGGTTGGGAGTACGGATTGACCTGCCAATGCCTATGTTCAGCAGAGAAGCCATTACAGAAGCTAGACCTTTTAGATTATGCTCAGCATTCTGTGGGGCCCAAGGCACACTTCTGCATATTAAGTGCTTCAATCCAGAGATATTTTTGTGGGGAAAGAAAAGTGCATGTCATTTTTTTAAAAAACTCAAGTTTGTATAACCTAAGGTATCTTATTACATATGACTTCAAATCACATGGGATTGTTCAATTTGGTCTGGGAAATGGGAATAACAAAATTCTGTTTACTAAGTCATTGGGAGTCTTAAAGTTGCCACATAATAAAATGCTAGGGTGCTAGGCATAAAAAGGCACTGAACACTCAATAATAGCAGTAGTTATTACTACTATTATTACTATAAATATTATTGTTCTCTTAAAACCTAAAAGGAGAAAGAAAAAGAAATAGAAGGAATTGGGAATTTGTGATCACAGAGTGATAAGTTATAAATTCTGAAACCACTAAAAGTTGTGTTCAGTCTAATGTGTCTGAACAAACTATCCAGAGAATAAAGCCATTTCCTCCTCAACAAACTTTGTATAGCTAATGCCCTTACAGCATTCTCCAAATGATTGGCAGACTTATTTATTGTCAAAAAGTGAATAAAAAGATAAAATAAAATAAGTGCATCAGTATTATATCTTCATGTTCTCAACAAGCACAGTCAGAGAAGCACAATAAAATCCAAAATTAAGAGTTCCAAATGAGAAGCATTCTTGAGAAGCTATTATATTATATACTCAATTTGACATCTGTCTTTTTATTATATGCTTTTTTTTTGATAATTTTTAATTCTTAGAAACCATTCTAAACTGGTTTTGGGTCTCAATATTTGTTCTCTGGACCAGCAACAATTCACATTTCATTAGAAAGATAAATTCTAGGGGTTTGTTCCAGGCTGTATACATGGGGGAGAAATCTCCCATGGTTATCAGTTTTTTAGTCTTCCAGATAATTCTACTGTATGATAAAATTAAGAAGCCCTGAGTAACAAAAAAAAAAAGGCCCAGTTTCCAAATATGTATATATAGATAATATTGTATTATTTGTAGTGCCTTGATCATACCTTCCAGATAAATACTAAGCAAGGAAACCTTCCATTGGCTTCAGCTGAGATTGGAAGACCTTTAAAATCCTTTGCATCATTCATGCTGCAAGTAGCTGTTTTTGAACTTGGAGTCAGTATTTCAAAACATGGGGGGGGGGGTCTACATTACAACCTTTTATGTGCCTCCAATCCTAAAAGCTCCATGAGAGACAACCCACTATGGTATATGAAGATCCTCCCAAGAAATACTATAATTTTAGTATATGTCTTCCATAAGAATAGATGAGTAGTGTAGAGGAGATATCAACAGCATAAAGGCTATGCAGAGATTTTCCTGCCTGAGCAACCAAAGGAGCCATAAGCAAGAGCTGAGCAGTTCTGTATTAGGAAAGAAGGGAGGAAAGGGAAGGGAAGGGAAAGGAAAGGGAAAGGGAAAGGGAAAGGGAAAGGGAAAGGGAAAGGGAAAGGGAAAGGGAAAGGGAAGGGAAATGAAGGGAAAGGGAAGGAAAGGAAGGGAAGGGAAGGGAAGGGAAGGGAAGGGAAGGGAAGGGAAGGGAAGGGAAGGGAAGGGAAGGGAAGGGAAGGGAAGGGAAATGAAGGGTAATGAAGGGAAATGAAGGGAAAGGGAAGGAAGAGAAAGGAGGGGGATAGGAGGGGAATAAGAAGACTGAGTTAATAAGGCAGTTTTAGAATTCTACGTGTTTTACTTCCAGTATATTCAATTAAATTAAATAAAAGTCTCAAGTGAGAAAGAACTCTGGCAGTAGCTAAGGTAAAAATCAAAGACACACAAGAAAGCTTCAAAACCAGAGATCTACTTACATACTCTTTCATATTACTTTGAAGAGTGAGAGTTAGGTAGATAGTCAGATGTGAACAATGACACAGAGTATATCAAGCTCAAGGACTCTATGCCCCTATTGAGAATCAACTGACAGTCACAGACATGCTTCTTTTATTTGGTGTTACTCCAGAGAAATATCTTTTATATTTTTAAAAATCACTTCATTGAAGAAATGTTGATTTGTAGTGTTGCTTTTCTCACAGGAATACAGTTTCACATATCCTCGAGAGGAGTGTCAGCACATTTCATGCTACACCAAACTGTCATCTTCTTCTACCATGAAGTACCATCATCTTTCACTGTAGGATTCCCCCTTGGTCAATACCCTTTGCTACCCTCCAAGCTGCTATAAAAGAACACACACACACACACACACACACACACACACACACACACACACACACACACACGATTCCCCCTTGGTCAATACCTTTTGCTACCCTCCAAGCTGCTATAAAAGAACACACACACACACACACACACACACACACACGATTCCCCCTTGGTCAATTCCCTTTGCTACCCTCCAAGCTGCTATAAAAGAACACACACACACACACGCACACACACACACGATTCCCCCTTAGTCAATACCCTTTGCTACCCTCCAAGCTGATATAAAAGAACACACACACACACACACACACACACACACACACACACACACGATTCCCCCTTAGTCAATACCCTTTGCTACCCTCCAAGCTGCTATAAAAGAACACACACACACACACACACACACACACACACACACACGATTCCCCCTTAGTCAATACCCTTTGCTACCCTCCAAGCTGATATAAAAGAACACACACACATGCACACACACACACACACTTTCCACTACAATAATTACTGGGGTTTAGTATCTACAGGACAAATTCACCATTTCCCCTTTTGTTTGACAGGACAGAGAAAAACTGAGAGAGGCAGGAGAGAAAGAAGAGAGAAGGAGAGATACTGATAGCACTGCTTCACTACTCATGAAGCCTCCCCCCAACACAAGTGGGGAGAGAAGGCTTGAACCAGGTACGTGAGCACTGTGTTGTGTGTGCTCGATACAAAAAATCTCTAAAATAGCATTAATATACACTCTACGATTAACTTCTTACTTTATAATTTTAAATTAATGTTAAATCTAGACATATATTTCTCTTTTTTCTAAATTGATAACTAGTATCTGCCTAGGTGACCTAGTGTGGTGCCCCTTTTAAGAATATCTTTTTTGTTCCAGTAGACAGAAACACCTTCCAAACCTCCAAATTTTCTCTTTTTCTTTTCTACCTACAGACCCTGCCCAGCAGAAAGAGATTTCCTGACTCTAAAGAATGCCTTTCAGAGAGTCTAAAATAAAATCAATCTCAATCTCTCTCTCTCTCTGTGTGTGTGTGTCCAGGTTTCCTGTCACAATGGAGGCTCCACTATTAGAGTCTAATGACTGACTCTGACTTCCTTACTTTGAATGTTTTCTTTATTCTTCACAACTGTTTTAGCATAGTAGCATCTTGAACAGTGACAGTCTATTCCAAACAGGGCTGCAGGCTTCCAAGACAGAAGATTGACTCGAAAAAATTAATAATTCCACCTCCCCAGCCAAACTTAACATGTTTCACAGCACATATTTCTTCCTGTTGCTAATTCCTTAATTTCAGTCTATCTCTTTGGAGAGGCAGGTGGGGTAGCAGACTGAGGAGAGGGAATCATGAGACATTTATGTCAGATGAAAACTTTTCAAACATCTCTCCTATTGTCAGAGCTAATCTTACAATCATTGTAAAAATTCAAAATAACATCTATGATCACATAGACTTAAAGATAAATAAAACATTGAAATCTCAAATATTCATAATTTCATTTTATATTATTGCATATTAGTGGAATCCTAGGAAAGATTATCACTAGCAAATTTTAATGCTTCCCTAAACTTAATAAGTATTTCTATACCATAGAACATATACATTGCTGCACTGTGCATTGGTTTCCTTTTTGCAAAATTCTGGTCAAATTCTCATTGGAACTAACATCATACAATTAAATATTTGTGTCTTAGTAAGGCAATCTTCAATGTATAATTATACTGATGTATTTGTTGCTAGTACTCTGTATTACTAAGATTAAATTACTAAGATTACTAAATTACTAAGATTAAATTACTAAGATTAAATTACTAAGATTAAAATGGAATTGTGAAGTGCTTTTTAATAAAACAAAGACATCCATAAATGATTCTCAAGTTGATTACTTAACACCAGTTTCATAGCTAAAGGAAATCATACAAGTACTGTAGTGTTTCTCTTGTTCTTGCAATATATGAGTTATATTGTCAAAGAGTATTTTCATTTATTCAATGATTGCATTTTCTAGTTATGTCTGATTTTCTACAAAGCACTAAGCATAAAAACAAAGCCTAATGGTGGCCTCAGACATTTGTCCTCAATATTGGATCTTTTTTTTTTATTTTTGGTTGCAATAATTAAATCATATAAGAATAATGAGAAACTCACTGACTAAATTTATGGATCTTGACTTATAAGGAGTGGTTTTCATTTCCAATAATGGCCACTGGTCAAAAGCATCTGGCATTAACAAATATGGAAAATCCCTAGCTTAACTTGGGAATTCAATGACTATTCTGTGATTAAGATGAGAGACAGAAACCAGGAGATGAGTGACTGCCTTCTATATGGCTACCTTCTGTCTCCTGAATCAGGAGACCCAGAACACGATCAGTAAAAAAGAATGGTATAAATTCCTTTTGATACATAATATATCCTAGGATTTCATAATACCCCCAAAAGTCAGTCTGGACTTCTGATTTGAACTTCTAACTACTCAGAAAGAACTTCTGACAACACCATGCCCTAACTTCAGATGTACCATATCTGTGCAATATTGTTTTTTTTTTAGTATAGCTATCTTCTTTAGTCACAAAGTGAATTCACACTTGCAGACTATCTAAATCTACTTTGAAAGAAAAGAAAAAGTAGTTTTTTCTCTTTATGTGTTACTATAGCTTCTTCCCTAAACTGAAATTCATACTAGGTTAGCAAATTATTCCATTATGTAACTGCTTATAGGAGTGCCTTTATGATTCTCTTCCTTTATAACATAAAATTCCAAAAAATTTAAAATTATGTTTAAAAAATGGCCTTATTATACCTTTCTCAATAATGCTTTTGTGATTAAAGGTTTTTAGAGGTAAAACACTGAATCAGTATATAAAAGCTTATTAGAAAGCATATTAAAAATTTCCTGTATCTTTCTGCTACAATGTGAAATGTTTCCTTAAATGTTTCAGAATTTAAGAAAAAAATTCTCTTTTATATAGATCTTTATTATTTTTGAATAAGTAACAGAGAAAGTTATAGTTACAATTATAGTGAGAGACAGAGAGAGGAGAGAGAAAGGGAGGGTGGGAGGGGGAGAGACAGAAAGAGAGACAGAGACAGAGAGACAGACTCCAGAGCACTGCTCAGCTCAGGCTTATGGTAGTTCTGCGGATTGAACCTGAGACCTTTCATGCCTCAGGCATGAAAGTCTTTTGTATAACCATTATATTGCCTGCCTCGCCAATCCTAAACTTTTCTCTTAGCATGACCTGCAGATCTCATATAGCAAAGTTTAGGAGCAATACTAGGCAGGTCCTAAATTTCTGTACTCTCTTACACTAAATATGATAATCCCCAATTCTAGCTCTTTACCTTTTCTATTTTCTTTCTATTCATACTTTCTAATTCTTTACTTAATCCAAGATGGTGGACTCAGCAGTTCCAAAATTAAATGCGCACTTCATTTTCTGATCCTTTGCTAATCTGTATGGAGAATCATCTAATCTCCCCTCCAAAATCCATAATCTCTTCTTTTCTCCCTCTGCCCCAAAGCATGGCTGAGGTTCGAGTCAGTAAGCATATGCTTGTCTAAATTCAAGTTACTTAGAATCAAATGCTGAATGGAATGTGGTATATAAAATGTTTACACATGAAAGGAAAAAGAAAGTAAATCCAGGTGAAAGAAGTCAAACAGCATCCTAAAGTGCTGACCAACCCATCTTGGATCTTAGGAGAGAACAGTGATAATGGTGTCGTACTATTTTGAGCATGATGCCAGTTCAGTTACCAAATGTGGGCTTCCCTGACCTGGGTACAACTTCAGTCAAGCATGTTCGATGTATCTGAGGCGAACTAAAGAAGCTCATATTTGGGGGTGGTTTTCTGGCCACATTTGCTGTAGTTAAGGTTGTCTCTTTAAATAGGGTCCACCTCTGTATCTGCAGCAATGGTGACCACGTGTTTGCATTCAGATGACACATTAACCTTTCTATACATGAACTTCCATAAATTCTTAAGTTCTTTACATAACCAACAGGAGGCCATTAGAAAACAGACAAAAAGGAGAAGTTAGGGTACTTCTACATCCCTGTCTCTGAACCGTTAGCCTCTCCTTCCTGGTCTCAAAACCTGCTGGAAAACTCCTGTGACCTACAGATGGCTTGTTTTTCTTTATGTCCAAACTGCTGTATTATCTTTGTATAAGAAATATATACACATTATCAAAGAAAATAACAATTTAATAAAAGACATAAAGAAAGCAATATCAGGTCAGATGACTACATCAATGGACCCATAGACTATTCTAGTCCTCACTCTATGTGCAGAGGCACTGCTCCAATAGTATCTCTCTGGAGTCTGGAGGCCCAGAACTACACAGCATTCATTCAGCTTTTGCTGGCCCGGACTGGCAGGGAACAGAGATCTTATCTTGGACAACAATGGGAATACAGAGCAAGAAACTGCAGACCTACAGTTGAAAGCCAGGACCGTAGAAACTCAAGTGAACAGAGATCATTGAGCCGTGTCTGAAGGTTTTCTTTAGGTTCAAGTTGGCTCCATTCACAGAAACTTTCTAAGTTTGCCTTGTAGAATCCAAACAGAACCAGTTGAAATATCCCACCTTCCAGTCAATCTTAGATATCTCAGCCAGAGCCATGTTTTTGGGTAAAGGTACAGCTTCCAAGGAAGAGGTCTACTTTCTCTGCATAGCTTGGTCCCTATCTATAGCAAGAGCTGTGCCTTGCTGAACCTAGGAACAACACAGACATTTTAGAAACCAGGCATGCTTTGATCTTTGCTTGGTCAATTCTGCCAAGGCTTTCTTTCTCCTTTATCAATTTTGGGACTAGTAGTCCAAGGGGTCCTGATTCACTCACCAGCTCCCATCTCCAGTATGGGCACTTCTAACAACTTGGGAGGTACTGAGGAGTTTCCTAGTTGCTTAGGGTGGAGAGGCTTTATATTGGTCAAGTACTGAGGCTGGAAGCAAGGCGACTGGTATGATCTTACTGTTTTTGACCTATCTTCGATAGACAGAGAACTCAAAATTCCAGACATTAAGCAAGTGACCAGATACTGAGCCCTGGCAACAAATCTGTCACCCATTACCATTCAGTAATGACAGCAGCTTCCATCTGTCAGCTTGTAGTTACCAAATTCTCCATTGTTCACTTTCTCAGTTCTTTCATCATCTAGGTACTAGCTTCCTATGTTAAGTTTTCTTTCTTCCTTCCTTTCTTCCTTCCTTCCTTCCTTCCTTCCTTTCTTTTTGCCTCCAGGGTTATTACTAGGGCTCAGTGCCAGCACTACAAAGCCACTGCTCCTGGTGACAATTTTTTTCCATTTATTGGATAGGGAGAAATTGAGAGGGAGAGAGACAAATACCTTCAGATCTGCTTCACCACATGAAAGCGTACTCCCTGCAGGGCTTGAACCCGACTCTTGCGCAGGTCCTTGTGCTTAGTATTATGTGTGCTTGACTAAGTGCATCTCTGCCTAGTCCCTGTTAAATTGAAGTATATATATATATATATATATATATATATATATATATATATATATAATGATTTTTCTTCATCTGACTGAGTTATAATACAACATTCTCATAAAAAAAAAACTGTATATGGAAATCCAACACAAAAAAAAAAAGAAAAGAAAGAAATATCTGCCCAAAGAAGGCCTAGAGCGCAATGCTTTCTTGTCCAGACTGTCCTCTGGCGTATCAAAATGTAGTGTGACGTACACAATGAATGGCCTTCAATTACTACTTTATACATTTACCTCACAAATTGAGACAATGCACAGTCACTGAATCATAGCATCATCAAACTGGATTTAACCCTATGGTCTCAGCTTCCTTGAATCATTGTGGAAGGAAGATCCCACAAGTTAATCATGACATAATACAGAATATAAGTGGCAGCTCAAAACTGCTAATGCCCTACTTTAGATAGCTCTGTACTTTTATAGTAGGAACAGACTTATGAACATATGCACCTTTTCCCTGCAAAACGTGATAGGTTCTGCACATGGTCAGCTGTAACAGACACATCTCTCCATCGAAACTGACTCTTTACAGATCTGTCTCTTTAATTGGAGTATGTCAGTAATTATCTTACTTTATAAAATTCCACTAATAGTATAGGACACATAGGCAGCTTACAACGTTTTTGTATTAAATGCTACAAAAAGTCTTTTTTTATTTTTCTACCTTTTTATGATTTTCCTATGTTTGTGGTGCTTATATGATGTAACAAAAAAAGTGGGTCAGTCATGAATAGGATTCCATTATAAGAGATAAGTATGTTAATCTGTTTCATCAGAAAACACTTTAGACGGAATTATAATTTCTGTTGGGAAATGTAAGAAATACAATGTTTAAACAGATTTGATATATTCTAACTTTCCCCATAACAGGCACTAATAACTGCAGCACTCATTCAAATGAATGATTTAATCTTAACAATAGATATCAACAGTTCTTTTACACATGTCAAGTTAAGTGGAAGGAAAAAGGCAATGTCTTAGTATGTAGCAAAGGAAAGGTACAAAATAAAGAAACCACTAGATAAGATTGAACAGTTTCTTCTCTCAAATGCATAATCACAATAACAATATCTCTGGGGCAAAAGGGGGTAATAACAATTAGTGCCTGATTAGAGTTAATTATGGGAATTTGGAGGTCAATGACAAGTACCTAAAGTATTTTAATTGATGCTTTAACAGTCATTGGTTTTTAACATCCTTAATATAAGCCTGTGAAATAAATCATTGCCCTATGTTATAGGAAAAGAAACAGAAACCCAGAAAGTCAAATAGATAGTGACAGGGCACGTTAGCATCCAAAGCCAAAGCAATCTGATGTCAAATCCCCATTTTTTCGGCAGCTACTGTCTTGTGATTTGAGGGAAATTACTGCTCTATTGGTGGAACAATTTTGCTCATTATTTTCAAAAACACTTTCCAAACAGAAGAGGAATTTACTTTGTTTTCAACTTTAATATATGTTGATTGATTTTATGAACTCATCTCAGTTTTTATTCTCCTGGTAATCCTAAAGTAGAACCAGGGGTGGCAGTGGGGAGTACCATTCATAGTACTTTCCCCTGAAATCAATTAAACAAATGTTTTTTCTACTTATTGTTTTCTTGCTACGATATGTATGGATGTGTAGGTATCTGTAAATTTCTACTATCCTCTGAGTAGTTCTGACCTATCTATGGCCCTCATAATGGGACCAGATTGATGAAGCTGAGATTAATAAGTCAATTAGTTTTGGACAGGGTACAAGGAACACAAACTATTTAGCACTGCTAGTACCTTGTGGTTTTCTTTACTTCTCATGTAAATCCCTCAAATTCTTCTTTTCTCAATGTTCATACATAACAATAAAGTCAAGATTTAGTTTTGTGTGTGACAAGATCCAAAATGAGTACATTTCCCTCGTTTGTTGCTATTTTGTCATTTGTGTAATGAATTCTTGTTATCTTTAATAGAATTGTATCAAATAACCTTAATATTTCAGTAAGTTAAGAGATCAGTTCAGTTGAATTCAAATCTTGGCTCTTAACACTTTCAATCAGGTAACTTTGGCCAAGGCATCAATCAAACTGCTTGGAGTTCAGGTTCTCCTATATAAACTGAGAGATACATTAATGATTTTTATCTCATAGTGTTGTTAGAATAATTAACTAAGGATTATAAATGCAAAGGAAATAGTACATAATATGTGATTAAAAAACGTAAAATGGGGCCAGGCAGTGGTGCACCAGGTTAAGCACACATAGTACAAAGCACAAGGACTCAAACAAGCATCCAGGTTAGAGACTACGGCTCCCCATCTGCAGGGAGGTCACTTCAAAAGTGGTGAAGCAGGTCTGTAGGGGTTGGTGTCCCTCTCTCTCTCTCTCTCTCTCTCTCTCTCTCTCTCTCCCCCTTAATTTCTCTCTGCCCTAACAAAAAATAAATGGGGAAATTGGGTTGAAACTTGCAGACTTGCACAAAAGTTAACTCCAAATGGATCAAAAGTATGGATATTAGATCAGAAACTACCAAATATAAAGAAAATGTTGGCAAAAGACTTCACAGTCTACATGTCAGAAATAACTTCACTCAAGTCCGACAACAAAGAAAACAAAAATAAGCCAATGAAGCTGCATAAAACTGAAAAGCTTCTGCACAGCAAAAGCTACCATCAATCAAACAGAGAGACAACCTAAAGAATGGGGGATCTTTATACAACATACTTCAGATAAAGGACCAACGACGAAAATACAGAAGGAACACAGTAAATCTAGCAACACACACACCAAATCAACCCAAGGCAACACACACACACACACACACACACACACACACACACACACACACACACACACACACACTAAGAATAGGACTAGGACATAGAAACTTCACAGAGGAAGAGACCCAGAAAACACATGAGAAATTACTCTAAGTCACTAATTATCAGAGAAATGCAAATAAACACAAGCGTGAGATACCACTTCACTCCAATAAGAATATCATACATTAGAAAATATAGAAACAACAAATGCTGGAAAGGTTGCAGGGGTAAAGGAACCCTCTTACACTGCTGGTGAGAATATATATTGGTCCAACTCCCATGAAAAGCAGTCTGGAGAACTCTCAAAAGGATAGAAATTGACCTACCCTATGACTCAGCAATTCCTCTCCTGGGGATATATTCCATGGAGTCAAACATACACATCCATAACTATCTATGCATACCTATGTTCATAGCAACATAATTTGCAATGGCCCAAACTGAGCCACAGAGCTTAAATTAATGGACCTATAGTAGCATGCTGATTTCTAAGGTCAAGGTTTGTAGCAAAAGACAAGGTTTTAGTTTTTCTAATTATTAAGTTAGATTCACCATTCATATAATAAAAGGAACATACTGTATTCATATCATGAAGTTTTACTGTGATCTGTAGGAATCCTCAAGGTTATGAGAAAACTCCAATATTATATCAGGTTTTCACTCTGTATCTTATCTCCTCAGAGTATGGTTTAAACAAGTCTGCAAATTCCTTTGTCAATTCTTCTGTTTAATATGATGTGAAAGCACCATGACAGTGTCTCAGAAGTTTGTGTGGAAACATATGAAAATGATCTTTAGGTTGGTGCATAGAAAAGCATTCTCCTTCTGAACTCTGCAAGTATAAGAGGGGAAGCTATGAGACAGAGGTTCTTGTCTCCCCAGTGTTCATGTTTTTCAGATGCTGAAAGAATAAGGAAGCTAAGGAAACCTGCACTTACCCACCAAATAAGGAACAGGAGTAGAAAATCTATTTTAGCATAAACTGTCAGTGCCATACCAGTGCCCCCCACAAATGTAGGTCAGACCTGTCACAATTGTACAGGAAGCCATGTCAGAAGTCCAGGGTCAGAGCAGAATGATCACAGCAATCAAACTCCAACAAAGGCCCAGAAGTCAGTGAGTCAGCCTGACAAGTTTCTCTTGCCACAGGACCTAAACTTGGAATTGCTATTTATTTCAAAAAATTAAATGAGCAAAATAGTATTTCTAGAACAAATAAAAAGAGGGTCAGATCGTTCACAAGGTAAGTATACTGCCATGCATGTGGCCCGGATTCCAACTCGGGTACCACAAAGGAGTATCTCTCCCTCTAACTAAAAAAAATGAAAAAAAAAAAACAGCTTGGAAAAGATGAAGCAGGGAGACAGACAGACAGACAGAGAGAAACACTAAGAAGAGAGACATACACTTTCATTATGAAGTTTATGCCTGTCTTTATCCTGGAACCCATTGGAGTGAAGCTTTTAAGACCAGATCAGTTATAGAAAATATAGAAATGGCAGTAATTGCAAATATTAATTTGTAGTAGTTTAAATATTGATTCTATTATACATTTAAATGATAAAAAGGAAATAGTCCATAGTGTCTGAGTCCAAATACAACTGTTCTCATGTAAGAATGGCCAAGCTGCCCACTTCTGTCCTGTATATCCAAATTACAATCCCAATAGATCTTTCTTAAGAAAGTAGATTAAAAAATAGGAATCCCATACAGATGATCAAATGAGACTGACAAATGGAATTTCTTAATGGTGAATCACTGGGTCTCCAAAATTTTGTTTACATAATTCTTTAGTAATAAAGATAATAAAAACAGAAATAAAAGCAATATTTAAGCATTAACTCTAAGTTAGGAGTTGTACATGCATGGTTTTATTCACTTTTTATAATAAGTGAGAGTGACAACACTGTCAATGAGAAATAAGGTTTAGAGAAATAAACTATTTCCAAATCACAAAATCAACAATTACACAAAGGTTTGTTTTTTTCCCATGCTGGAACACATTGTACTTTTTGTTTATTTTTACTTATTATTTTCTTTTAGAGAGAGAGAGAGATACCCCATATCACTGGAGCTTCATTCAGTGCAGTGGGGCCTGGGCTTGAACCTGGGTCATGTGCATGACAAAGTAGCATAATATCCAAGTGCTCTACTTTGCCAATTCTCTTTATACTCTTTAAAACGGTCTCTTAAATTATATGGATGTCTCTGTATTTACATGGACCTGAACACTGTTGAGTACTCACAGTAAATATATGAGAAATAAAAAGATAGTGTAAAGCATCACAAGATGAAAATTATGGGGCTGGGTGGTGGTGCACCAGGTTAAGCACACGTAGTATGAAGTTCAAGCACCCCAGCAAGGATCCTGGTTCAAGCTCTGGCTCCTCACCTGCAGCGTGGGGAGTCAGTTCACAGGCACTGAAGCAGGTCTTCCAGGTGCCTCTCCTTCTCTCTCCCTATCTTTCCCTCCATCTCAAGTTCTCTCTGCTCTATCCTACATAAAAATAAATACAAATAAATAAATAAATAAATTTTAAAATGTGGAAAAATGCCCACCAGGAGAAGTGGATTTGTAATGCAAGCATGGAGCCCCAGAGATAATCCTTGAGGCAAAAAGGAAAAAAAGAAAGAAAAAGAACAAAATTAAAGAAGGCTAAAAATATCAAGGGAAAAGATGAATACATCATTACAAGAAACAAAGACCCAGACTCAATACCTTGATCCCTACTTGCATGTGAGAACCTTCACAAACACTAAAACAGTGCTGGGGGCCTAGTGGTGGTGCACCTGCTTGAGCACATGTTCCAGTGCTCATGGACCCGGGTTTCAGTAGCCAATCCTCACCTACTAGGAGGAAAGGCTTTGCAAAAGGTAAAGAAGCACTGTAGGTGTCTCCCTCTCCCTCTCTTATCAACTCCTTTCTTGATTTCTGGCTGTCTCTATCCAATAAATAAATATAATTAAAAATGTTTAAAAAATGGAAAAAAAAGTGTTGTAGATCTCTCTCTTTCTTGCTGTCTTTCCCTCCCCTTATCAATTTCTGTCTCTATCCTAAATGTTTTTAGAAAACAGACGAATGCATATTTACTCATCTGTTTTTTTGGTTTTTTTTTTTTTTTGGCTCCAGGGTTATCACTGGGACTTGGTGCTGGCACTATGAAGCCATAGGTTCTAGAAGCTATCCTCCCCATTTTATTGTATGGGACATAAAGAAAATGAGGAGGGGAAACAGAAAGGAAAAGAGAAAGACACCTGCAGACCTCCTTCACCATTCATGAAGCACCCCTGCTATAGGTAAGTAGTGGATGCTCGAACCCATGTCTTTGCACAGAGTAGTGTGTGCAGTAAACCAGGTGTACCACCACCTGCCCCCCCTCATTTACTTATAACATGGTAGCTGCTGTTGGTACATAGATCATGTGCAATATCCAAACAAAGTCTCCATAAGGGACAAACAAGTGAATTAACCAGCATTACTAGAGGTACTGAGAAGTGCTAAAAATTAATAAACAACAATATAAAGTGATAGGATCGTTATTTTAGCTATGACAGTCAACAGGCTGAGCTCTAAATAAGATGAGGATGGTATAGGTGGTGTGAGGATGAGCTCAGAATGAGTGGAATGGAAGGGAACAAATATGCAGGAATTGGGGGTAAGTATATTGCAAATAGAGGTAGCAGAGGCCTTGTGGTGGAAACCATATGGGTGAAAAAAGTGGCCTTGATTGCTACAGCACGTGGCTCAGGAGAGAATGAAAGAAAAGTGGTAGACTGAGTAAAAAATGATAATGACCAGACCATACTGACGCTTGCAAGACACACTAGGATTTGATATTCAATTCTCAGTATAAGAGAAATCAATAAATTGTATGGCTTTCTATGTTAACTTGTTTTCAGCCACCCGGTTCTAGATGCTAACATGTGCCAACAGGACTTCCCTGGACAGATGACCCAAACAATGTGTCCTGGAGCCCCACCTCCCCAGAGACCCGCCCCACTAGGGAAAAAAGAGGTAGGCTGGGAGTATGGATCAACCTGCCAATGCCCATGTTCAGCGGGGAAGCAATTACAGAAGCCAGACCTTCCCAGTCTGCACCCCATAATGACCCTGGGGTCCATACTCCTAGGGGGTTAAAGAATAGGAAAGCTATCAGGGGAGGAGAGGGGATATGGAGTTCTGGTGGTGGGAACTGTAGCCCTCTCATCCTATGGTCTTGTCAGTGTTTCCATTTTATAAATAAATAAATTAAAAGAGAGAGAGAGAGCTTTTCAAAGACAGTTGTCTAAAATACCGTTAACTGTAAACCCCATTGATTTGATCAAACCCCTATGTCTAGTGGAGGAGCAATTACAGAAGCCAGACCTTCCACCTTCTGCACCCCATAACGATCCTGGGTCCATGCTCTCAGAGGGATAAAGAATAGGAAAGCTTTCAAGGGAAGGGATGGGATATGGAGTTCTGGTGGTGAGAACTGTGTGGAATTGTACCCATCTTATCCTACAGTCTTGCTGATCATTATTAAATCTACAAATGAATGTTTAAAAGGACAGCTAAGGAGCACTAAATTTAGGTTACAGTGTGATTTTGGTGTATGTGGTTGAGTGTGATGGACACAGGTGATTCCTAGTAACCTCAAAATAAGACAAGAGAATGTTAATAAATGTTAGCATCAAACATCATCTGCCTGTAATCACCCACCTACCAGACCTCCCTACATATGCATATGCATCCCTCCTGAGAGCAAAGATGGAAAAGGGACTCCCAATTCTGTCTTCTCAATTCTGAAAAAAAAAAAAGCTGAAGTATGTAGAAATGCAAAAAATAAAAAGGAAAACAACAAATAAATACCTTTGTCCAATTTGTAAGCTGAATTTGTGCCTCGGTAACAGTTTCTACAGTGATCATTCCCAAATAAGAGTGTATGAAAACACACATACTTTTTTTTTTTGCCTCTAGGGTTATTGCTGAGGCTCAGTGCATGCACTACAAATCCACTGCTCTTTGCGGCCATTTTCTTTTTCCATTGTTGTTGTTATTGTTGCTAAAAAGGACAGAGAGAAATTGAGAGAAGAGGGGAAGACAAAGGAAGGGAATGAAAGACAGATACCTACAAACCTACTTCACTGCTTGTGAAGCGACCCCCCTGCAGGTGTGGAGCCAGGGCTCAAACTGGCATCCTTGTGCCACTCCTAGAACTTTGCACTATGTGCGCTTAACCAAATATGCTACCACCGGACCCCCACACATACACATTTTAAATTAACAGGCATTTAAAATGATGGAATAGCATGTCCAAAATGGCCTGTACTTAGAGGGCCTGTACTTAGAGGGCCAGCTGGCGGTGTATAGTATGCAAAATGGCCTACACTGTTTTGACCAAAATTATTTATAGCTCTGAACTGACTTTATATTCCTCAAATTCGTATTTCAAAATAGACAAAAGCTGGGTGCACTTCCCACATGCAATCACCAGTTTCTTAATAGTGAAGTCAGTTGTTTTCAAAAACAATGATTAAAGAGCATAGTCAGAAACCTCCTAAAGATGCTTGATGAGATTGCTTTTTTTCTTTTTTTCTTTTTTTTGCCAGAGCACTGTTCAGCTCTGGCTTATGGTGGTGCAGGGGATTGAACCTGGGGCTCTTGATTCTTTGTCACTGTCTCTTTCCTCATGAAACTCAAATGTCTGTTTGGTTTGTCTTAATCAATATCAGGAATAGATTGTCTTTTTTAAATTTATTTTTATTTAAGACAGGATAAATTAACAAAACCATAGGATAGGAGGGGTACAACTCCACACAATTCCCACCGCCCAATCTCCATATTCCATCCCCTCCCCTGATAGCTTTCCCATTCTCTATCCCTCTGGGAGCATGGACCCAGGGTCTTTGTAGGTTGCAGAAGGTGGAAAGTCTGGCTTCTGTAATTGCTTCCCCGCTGAACATGGACGTTGACTGGTCAGTCCATACTCCCAGTCTGCCTCTCTCTTTCTCTAGTAGGGTGGGTCTCTAGGGAAGCGGAGCTCCAGGACACATTGGTAGGGTCTTCAGTCCAGGGAAGCCTGGCCAGCATCCTGATGGCATCTGGAACCTGGTGGCTGAAAAGAGAGTTAACATACAAAGCCAAACAAATTGTTGAATAATTATGGATCCAAAGGTTGGAATAGTGGAAGTGTTGGGGGGTATTAAGATTAAGTCTTTTATCTCTATCCCGAATGCATACTAGTCTCTGTTCTTGGAGCACGGGACATTCAAGAATAAAGCATGCCTATCAGAAGAGAAAAATATATTGAAATCTTTAATTTCCCATTACTTCTAGAGCAACTGAACATCTAATAGATATTTTAGATAGTCTCCATGTCAAAGCAAGAAAATGCGGAAATAAATTACTAGTAACATGGCTAATTCCCCAGAAAAAACAAAGCTTCACTCAAAATTGTGTCATAGAGTACACAGAGAAAAGGATATAAAAACTCGTTAAGCTGCCTAATTTATTCCTGACATTAGTAGAGGACAGATGTTACAACCAGAGTCTCCTCACAGAGGCAACACTTAATGAATTCACATCCACATGATAATTTACATCTGAGTTTTCCTGATTCAAAAGTTTTTCAACACTTGAAATCTCTTGCAATGCCAGGTAGTGTTGATTATTTTAATAACTAAGGGAAAATGGTTTAAAAGTCACCAACTAATTATACCTAGACTCAAAGAGATCAGAATGTTACCTGACTTTCATCCCATTAATAATATGCATCGCTTTTTTAAAAAGCATTTAAAGGACTGATTTTATTTTATTTTATAACTGGGAAATTCTTTCTAGCTTTATGTCAAAATATAGGAATCTGTACAGAGAAAACCTTCTTAATGTTTCAGTATAAGAACTGAAGCCTGGATACAGATCATAAGTCTTGATTTGAGCACCACTACTTAGAAGCTTCTAGTATTTAAACTTTATATTTTTATGAGAGGTGCTAGAGCACTGCTCATCTTTGGCACATAAAGTGCCCCCGATTGAGCATGACGTCTTCCATACAAGGTCTGTGCTTTGCTGCTGAGAAAGCTCCTAGGATAGTGTCTATCAAGCAAGTTATTTTCCATAAGACACAGATAGCTGTTCCTTGGCTTTATGAAGATAAAATGAGACAATAGGCACATTTGAAACTCTATCTATATCCAACCTTGTTTCATTAATGATTTAAAATACATTACTGTTGGGCTGGCAAGATAGCTGAGCTGACTACTGCCTTCTTTGCCATGTACAGGAGCAAGGTTCAAACTAGCATCTAACACAGTTGGGGAATCTTCATTACTGTGGTATATTTTCCTCTCTCATTCTATCTCTGTCTTTCTATCTAAAAAGCTAGTGTGCAGCAGTTATGCCTTAATGATAAAAATAAATAAAAATGTTATTGTCATACAAAATGTAGAAAACAACATAATTTGTCAGAAACCCCATGTTTACATAGCTATTTCAGATTTTTTAGAAGCATAACTTCCCAATTGAAAGATGTTCTAATGAATTTTATTTTTATTTATTTGTCGATATACTTTGCTACTACAGTTACTGCTAGGACCCAGTGCCTGGGGAATTAATTCACCACTTGTGGTGGTCAAGTTTTTCCTCCTTTTTAGATTTATTTACATTTTCCTTCTGCTTTTTTTTTAAGGTTGATTGATATTTTTTCTCTTTTTATTTTTTATTTATAAAAAGGAAGCATTGACAAAAACATAGGATAAGAGGGGTACAACTCCCCACAATTCCCACCACCAGAACTCCATATCCCATCCCTTCCCCTGATAGCTTTCCTATTCTTTATCCCTCTGGGAGTATGGACCCAAGGTCATTGTGGGATCCTTCCATATATAAAGAGAAATAAACTGAGAGGAGTGGGGAATGCAACGATAAAGAGAGGCATTTGTAGAACTGTTTCTCCACAGGTGAAATATCCCCTATGCACATGGGGACCAAGGGTTCCAATGAAGTTCCTCATACATGTTAACACATGCCCTCAACTGAGTGCATCTTCTGGCCCCAATTACTAACTTTAAACCCAGAAACCCCTTTAAAAGAGCATTCAAAAAGAAATCTTAGCTTGGCAAGAAGCTGGTATAATAGATAGAGGTTTATAAGAACCATGTGACTGGCCAGCATCTATCCTGCTGGCTATGTGTTTACTCTTGGTTTTTCATGCACAATCTCTCAGCCATAGCATGTGGAAGTGTGAGCTCAGTGACCATTCTATGAATCCTTTAGCTCTAGGACTAGGAAGAGTTTGAAAAGGACAAAACAGCGACTTTCCCACATGAATTGTATTTGATATTTTGACAAGCAATGGTGTAATACAGCTATGTACTAGCTATATATTTTTCATGGGATAAAATCCTTAGCTGGAAAAAAATAGGAGGATATGTAGCTGTACTACCAACTTCCAAAGTTTTAAAAATATTCCAAAAAGTAATCTTGGGGATTTGGATGTCATTCCTCTTATTGTAAGCAGGAAGTGAATACTATTGTAAAAAAATTGATTAATTTTAGTGCTTTTTATAATTCATTAAGTTTTAAGAAATTTCCTTCCATTTTATCTCAAGTCCTTGTTCATTTCCTTCCCTTCATCAAAGGCTGAGAGAGTGGATGTATTACACAAAAGGAAAAAGAAAGGTACTTAATGATGGTCTGAATTATTCTATTTGGCTTTTTGCACTCTGCTTGAATGAAGAACATTCCCTTCTATGATCTAGGCTCTAAATCAGCAGTTTTAAGAAATGTGGCTTTGAATACACAAAAGTAAAACTGCAAAGTAGGGTATTTCTAACAATATTCATTACAAAGTCCTTTAAATTATGAGACCCACACTTGACCCTTCATAGTTATCCAGCCATGATTAACTCTAATTATTGTCTTAAATCTAAGAAGGGAAGAGATGGGTCATAAAAGTACCAAACATCTAACTGCAAAAAAAATAACATAAAAGGAAGTTTCTAGGAAATAATCAAGATCTATGCACTGTCATTTACTTTTAAAATTAAAGAAGTAGTTTCAACTAGTATAATAATAGTCCGTCAAAAATTAATTAAGCGTATATTAAAAGAGTGATGGTTTATCTGGAAAAATCCACAAATAACAATATTTGCATACTGAAAGCAAAGACAAAAGCAAGATCAGAGTAATATCTAGAAGTTGTATCGTGGACAGCTGCAAAAGGCAGTGCTTAACAGAGGAAAGAACACATGGCACAGACATTGCTGAACTTGAGTGAGTCACTCAACTTCTCAAATTTTAGTATCTCAACTATTAAAAGGTGAAACTAACCCCACAAGGATCTAACAAAGTACTTGCTAGATGCTAGGTGCAAGGCAAATGATAGTTGCTTTTATTTGTTTGTTTGTTTATAGAGACAGAATGGCAGAAAAAGAAACAACAGTACTGGTTTCTTTTTTTCAACCTTTCTTATTTTATCTGATCAAATGAAGAAAAACTGAAAGGGAGAGGGAGACAGGGAGAAAAAGGCAGAGAGACACCTGTAGCATTACTTCACCACTACTGAAGCTTTCACACTGTAAGTGGGGACCAGGGGCTTGAACCTGGATCCTTGTGCATGGTAATACATGTACTTAACCAGCCATGCCACTACTTGGTCCTTGCAATGAAGTTTCTTTAGGTCAAGAAGGGGTTTGGTTTGAACCAGGGTCACACACATGTCAAAACCATCCAAGTGTCTATATCACTGACCCATGATAGTTGATTTTAAAAGGTTATAATCACAATAACCAAACTACAGAGGCAACTTAAATGCCCATCTACAGATGATTAGATAAAGAAGTTATGGGACAAATACTCAGTGGTGTACTACGTGGCAATTAAAAAGATATATGATATTGGGCTAGGGACATAGCATAATGGTTATGCAAAAGACTTTCATGCCTGATATGCTAAAGTTCTAGTTTCAAAGATTCAATTCCCAGCAACATCATATACTACAGATGAACAGTATTGGAGTGAGGTGTGTGTCTATTTCATTCTCGTGTGTGTGTGTGTGTGTGTGTGTGTGTGTGTGTGTGTGTGTGCGCGCGCGCGCGCGTTTGTGTGTATGAGTGTGCATGTGCTTATCACTAAATAAATAAAACACTTTATCAAAAGATGATTTTATTTTCTTCAAGACAAAATGGATGTACCTGGAGCTGATTATGCTTTGTAAAGTAAACAAGGAGGTGAAAGGCAACCAGACGGTTTCACTTATATGTGAAATATAGAGAAAACAAATAAACTTTCAAAGAAAAAAGTTATCCAACCTATCTCTCTAAGATCTTGGGAGAACTATGGGGGATTATCCATACTTAGAAATAGTAGGGGCACATAACTTTGGTGGTGGGAATAGTATGGAATTATAATCCTATTAATTTTTAATTTTATAAGTCACTATTAAATAATTACAACAAATAATTTGAAATAAAGTGCTATATGAAGGGTTGGGTGGTGACTCACTCAGTAGAGTACGCAGGTTAGTATGCAAGAGGATATGAGTTCAAGCCTCAGATCCCCACCTTCAGAGAGGAAACTTCACCAGTGGTGGAGTGATGTTGCAGGTGATTCACACCTCTCCCTCTCTCTCTCCCTCTCCCTCACCCTCTCCCTCTCTCCTTCCCTCTCCCTCTATCTGTGTCACTCTCTTTCAAAAATAAAGAAAAAGGCCAACAAAAATGGTGGATCTATGCAAGCACCTAGCCCAGTGATGACCCTGTTAAAAAAGAGAGAGAAGAGAAGAGAATGGGGGTGGGTTGGAGGAAAGAATACTATTTGAGTAACTAGAAATTGCCATGGCCAGTGGCAAAGTAGTTAGGTAACTGGGACAACAGTATCCCATCCAGTATGGTCAACTGGTAATACAAGTCCAAGCAGAATTTCTTCCTTAAGAGGTACTAAATCCAAATGAGAATGCAGGTTAGAAGAAATCAGGTTAACATGTGTCCTATGTGCTAAATGAGCAGAGCAGACAACTATACAACTACCCCCAGTACAAAGAGATTATAGTGTCCTAGGCATTAAGTAAAAAGCCCATACAGAAGAGATGTGCTAGATATTAAAGAATGACAAACTTGTATACAAAATAACTTAACAGTAATATGGAAAGCTGGACAAAATATTTAATAAGCAGGAGCCATAAAGTAGGAATAGAGTAGATGAAATTAGAGTAGAAAGAAGCTAGGAAGTCTGTTTTAGGAATGCTTCTAGGAGACAATGTCATAATAATCTTTGCTTGAGCTTGTCATCCATCATGAGAATGGACCAGAAATATTGTCTGGGAAGATGGTGTTAGAGTTGGGAGTAGAATTAGGAAGCAGACTGGGGCAGAGAGTTGCTCACAAACTTGAAGATCTATAAATGCAATTAACTGTTTACTCCAATGATCTACCTCAGAGCCAGTATTTTCATATTTAGCCCAGAAGCCTGTACAACCTCTGAGTCCCTGTCAGACTGAACTCACAGTCCATAGTCACAGCTTGGAACTTTCTAGTCTAAAGTCTTTTCAGAACCAGTCTTCTTTGGATAGCAGAATAGGATGACTCAGCCTCCCTTCAGAGTAGGACAGTCCCTACCACTGCTATTTCATAGTGAGGGTATGGTCCTGTAGACACTCACAATAGGTATTATGATGGCATTCCTGATGGAAGTAATCAATGATGCTAGAGAGAATGATCCATCAGAGATACAGGCCCATACTGTCTATGAGAGAATCCATGGATTCCCTGTGTAGCACTCTGGGTTATGGGATGGTCTTAGAGTGACCAAAAAGGCCATCCTTAAGTGAGTCAGTTTTCTGCCCTTAAAGAGCTTCTGAAGTTACTTCTTTACCTGGACAAGCTTAAACTTTCTCCCAGTTGTTAAATCATTAAGTGTCATTTGTTGTATCCAAACTGGTATTGGGTTTCTAATTAGTGGGGAAATAGACCTAGATTTTTTTTTTTTGCCTCCAGGGTCATTGCTGGGGCTTGATGCCTGCACTATGAATCCACTGCTTCTGGAGGCCACTTTTCCCATTTTTGTTGCCTTTTGTTCTTGCCCTTGTTCTTGTTACTGTTTTTGTTGTCATTGCTGTTGTTGTCAAACAGGACAGATATAAATGGAGAGAGGAAGGAAACAGACAGGGGCAGAGAAAGATAGACACCTGGAGAATTGCTTCACTGCTTGTGAAGTGACCCCCTTGCAAGTGGGAAGCCAGGGCTCTAACTGGGGATCCTTACTCCGGTTCTTGTGTTTCACTCCATGTGCACTTAATCTGCTGCACTGTCACCCAGCCCCGACCTAGGATTTTAATGGGATCTTAGCCTCAAGTTTTTCTGCATTTACTTGTTTGATAATTCTGCATTTCAACAAGCAAGTTGCCAATGCTATCATGATTCCATCCTGATTGCCCTGAGCAGACAACTTCACCAATGCTTCCAGGGACCTCACCTCTCCAGAGCCCTACCCCACTAGAGAAAAATAAAAACAGGCTGGGGGTATGGACTGACCTGCCAATGCCCATGTCTAGTGTAGAAGCAATTACAGAAGCCAGGCCTCCCACCTTCAGCACCCCATAAAGATCATGTTCCATACTCCCAGAGGGATAAACTATTAGGAAGTTTCCAGTGAAGGAGATGGGAAACAGAACTCTGGTGGTAGGAACTATATTAATTATACTCCTATTATTTATTTATTTATTTTGCCTCTAGGTTTATTGCTGGGGCTCGGTGCCTGTACTACAAGTCCACTGCTTCTAGAGGCTATTTTTCCCTTTTGTTACCTTTGTTTACCATTGTTGTTATTATTATTATTGCTACTGTTGTCTTTGTTGTTGGATAGGACAGAGAGAAATTGAGAGGGGAAGGGAAGACAGAGAGGGGAGAGAAAGACACCTGCAGACCCACTTCACGACTTGTGAAGTGACCTCCCCTGCAGATGGGGAGCCGGGGGCTCGAACAGGGATTTTTATGCCAGTCCTTGCACTTCACACCACTTGCGCTTAACCTGCTATACTACCAACTGGCCCCTATACCTCGATTATCTTACAGTCTTGTAAATCAATATTAAATCATTAATAAACTACAGAGAGATCACATTTTGCACAATGAATAAATTATCAGAAACTAAGAAGCAGAATAACATTTATGGCAAATAAAAAGTAAGTTGTATCCCTTAGGGTGGTATTGGGTAGAACGTCACATTTTCCTAAAGTCTACAAAACAATGTAACAGTGACTTTTGAACCTTTTCTTCAGAAATCAGTATTTATTGATGTAAGGCTGTCAGCAGCTGATGTCTCCACATTAATTTCCAAGTCTGCACTACCAGGAGCCAGGCAGGTAATGTGTACTCATTAAAGCATACAAATTACCACAAACACAAATCTAGGTTCAAGCCACTGGTGCTCACCTGTAGGGGGAATGCTTCACAAGTGGTGAAGTAGTGCCAGAGCTGTCTCACTTTCTCATCTTCTCTAGGGTCCCTTCCTTCCCAGCCCCCCTCCCCACCTCCACATATATATGCCATGAGTGGTGGATTCACTGTGCAGACACCAAGTCCCAGGATAACCCTGGTAGCAATAAAGAAAACATCTGCACTACTAGGCAAAATGCTAATGTAATAAATAATGATGTTCATATTTAACATAGAGAACCTTGAAAAACTCATGTTTATTGAAATAAGTCAGAAACAGAAGGATGAATATGGGATGATCTCACTCTCAGGCAAAAGTTGAAAAAAAAAAAAAAAAAAACAAGATCAGAAGAGCAAACACAAGTAGAACCTGACCTGGAATTGACATATTGCATCAAAGTAAAAGACTTTAGGATGGGTCAGGGGGAGAATACAGGTCCAAAAAGGATGACAGAGGACCTAGTGGGGGTTTTATTGTTATATGGAAAACTGGGAAATGTTATGCATGTACAAACTATTGTATTTACTGTCAAATGTAAAATATTTTTTAAAAAAGGTAGATGAATGAGGGAAGTGCTGAAACCTGCCAATGAAAGTGTATTTGGGATTTAAAAAAAAGAGAAATACCTTTGTCATATACTTTGGAGAAAATCTGCTTATATGGAATATCAAATATGTCTGCATCCATGCACAAGCAATCAATTCTATCAAAGGTGTAGTTAAAATGTAGAGAAGAAAGCTCAAAATATATGAACCTGGATGGCTGGATCAGAACCAAAGCACTGTTCAACAGTGAGATCTCTATCTGATCATGTAATACACCTCAGTTTTCTCACCTACAAAAGGAATATAAATATGTGTTAACCTGTAAGATTAAGCTATTATAAGAGAAAAATAAAATGTTAAGAAATATATAATAATAGTAGCTAGTAAATATGTATTTTTTAACTTTGTGTTCTTATTTCTCTTAAATTTAAAGATGTTATTAGAAAACATCATTTTGAGTTAAACATGGTGAGAAATAAATTTTAAAATTTACTGGCAGGGGGTTCATAGCTCCATCATTCACAAAAGCTAAAATAAGGAATCGACCTAAATGTTCATTGACAGACAAGTGTTTAAAGTAGTGACAGATTATATATCCAATGGAGTACTACTCAGTAATTTAGAAATATCATATTGTAATATTTGGCACAGAATGAATAGAATGAGAGATGATAATTATACGTAATAAAGAAAGTAAAGAGTTGAGAGAAAAGTACTGGGTAATGTTATACATAATAGACTATAAATAACTAAAGCAACAAATCTTTGAGAAAAAATAATAATCAAACTACGTTTTAGACTATTTAAACTGTTGTGGATATCAGAGGGAAGAGAGGGAACCATAGAAAGTTGGTAGATGCAGTGAGCTATATTCCATACATACAGGTGTGAAACTATGTGCTTGAAATACTGCAGAATGTAGCACCATGTGTTAGTGTATCTTGATGAATGCACATGCTGTCACACACCAGGACTCAGTTTCAAACTCTGATCCATTCTTGCAGGGGGAAAGCTTCACAAATGGTAAAGCAGTGCTGTATCTATCTACCTATCTATCTATCTATCTATCTATCTATCTTTATCTCTATTCCTATCTATCTCTGTCTTCTCTTACTCCCTCAATTTCTCTCTATCCTATCAAATGAAAATAAAAAAACACATATTAAAAATATATAAATTTAAAGCTAGTGTTAAAGCAATCATGGGGAAAAACTGAAATGTAATCCTGAGGGAAGGGAGAATAGAGCTAAGATAATTTGGGGGGTTAGAACTCCTGAGGACCCAACTATAGCAAACTAGGAAGAAGCAACACAATTGATTTCCATAGACTGAGGAGAAATGCCAAGTCGTTTTGTTGACAGAGTTTCTAGTTGATAACTCTTTCATGGTTTTATAATTAACCAACTTATGTCATTTTCTTCTTTTAGAATTATCTTTATTTATTGAATAGCAACTGCCAGAAATCGGAAGGGAAGAGGGTGATAGAGAGGGACAGAAACAGAGAGACACCTGCAGCACTACTTCACTATTTGAGAAGCTTTCCCCCTGCAGGTGGGGACCTGGGGCTCAAACCTGGGTCCTAGCGCACTGTAACCTATGCGCTCAAACAGCTGTGCAACCACTCAGCCCCTATGCCATTTTCTTCTAAGCAATAGTTATCCTTTTCCTTTCTTTTCTTTGAGACGTCAGAGAATGAACTCAGGGTCTTTTACATGTGTGATACCATGACTGAGAAGCCTTCTCAGCACATCTTTCCATTATTTTTTTTCAAGAGAACAAGAAAGACAGAGCAGCACTGCTCTAAGATGCTCCCATGTGGTAGGTCTCAAATCCAGGGCTACCTAATGTAAGAACGTGCACTTTATCAAGTGAGCTATCTTCTAGTCCCTACAACTCCCATTTCTAAAAACACTCCAAAATGAGCTAATGGGTATTTATGAATTGCCTGACACAAAGAATTAACTCTATCCAATAATAAATGAATAAAATAAAATAAATAAAAAATATTGTTAAACAAGGATCATTTCTGGACAGGAAGTAAGTAGTAAGCTATATGCTGAACTAAATTAAATGACAATAATATATCCAGTGAAAAGTATTTGAAAAATAAGTCATTGTTCATTTAGAATATCTTATAGAAGATATTTAGAAGGGGAAAAAAGATTTAGGAAACAGAAAATGTGTAACAAAAGTCTGAAAGGATAAAGAGAAGGGAAAAAATTGTATTCACAGTAAGATTTTGACATTGGAGAAAGAAAACATTGTAATATTTTATTGTACCTCTATTTCCAAATATGTTAAGGTTAGTCAAACTTAAAAATACCTCAATGCATTATCTTTATAAACTAAATAATAAAAGCCGAAGTAAGAACCCCCCCCAAGAGGAAATAAAAATGAAATCTGAGTACCTGGTAAACATTCAGAATATCACTGGGGAGTCTCACATTTGTTTAGTTAAGTTTCTGATTTTATTCCTTTTCAATGGAAAAAATGCTCATTAAAGCATGCAGTTAATTTTCCATCTTTTAACTTAATGTACTAAAACAGTTTTACATAAAAAAATTTCTATTTGTCAAATGCCAAACATCTGCACCCTTGATTACAGTCCTGCCATTGAGACTCTGGCTATTCAGTTACCATATGTCACAGTTTTTCACTTCAATTCAACCTTTGTTTATTCACATTTAAGGGTGCGTGGTGCGTGTGCGTGTGCGTGTGCGTGTGCGTGTGCGTGTGTGTGTGTGTAATGTGTGCATAGTGTGTGGTGTGTGTGTGTGTGTGTGTGTGTGTGTGTGTGTGTGTGGTGTGTGTTATGTGCATGCATATAAACATTCTTACACACAGATGCTCTAAAAAGAAAATGGCATCTGGTCTCTAGAAAAAGAAGAGTTAAAGGGCTCTGCAAAAAGACATTGCGATTTGTGTTTGAGCATAAATGAAACCACACATGTAAACACTCAGTCACAGACTATAATGCTCAGTGGGAATGCAACTTATGACTATATAGTTAAGTATATAAAAATAAAGATAAAGGAAACAAGCAAGAAACAGATTTTAAGTTATGCTTTAACATATAATTATTCAGTAATTAAAAATCAGTTAAGATAAAAGAGTTGTAATAAAATAAATGATCCACACAGAGAACTATTCTATATATTGTTTTTCACCAAATGCAAAATCCATCTCTCCTTCACCTGGCTTCACCCACACCCCCGTGTTTTCCCCCTGGGATCTTCCTGGCTTTCGCTGTCATTAATTTCAATTCCCAGCATGTGCTCCTCATCCCATTAGTTGCTTAATCTTTCTTCTCTAAATTTAAATGAGACAACCCAACAAAGAACAATGGACCAGGAGTCAGGGGACCAAAGTTATGGCCACAGCTTTTCTTCTAATTAGTTATGCAACCTGATCCAATTCACTGCACACCTGCCTCTTGTAAAGCAAGAACTTGACTTCGCTAGGTCTTGGTCTCTTGATCTGAAAAGTAAACGATTGTAACCTGTGAGGTTATAAGGTGCCATGAAGTTCCCACAGAAAAGTGATTGTCAGTCAAGCCTCTACACCACATATAATGCATTTAAAAAAAAAAAAAACACATCATGACCTTCCCAATAACCCAATACATAGGAACAAATGTTAATCAAGGCCCAAATCTAGATTCCAAACCTCCTCTGTGCTTAGACTCACTCTTGGGAACTCTAGAGGGCCGTTCTAAAGCGTAAGATACGCTTCTTGTTTATAGGGGGCTTTCAGTTTTCCTTTAAAGAACCTACTACCTATAAGCATAAAATTCTTAAAATACATTTTAAAAGACAAAGATGATTCATGCTTAAGTGAAATATAGTGGATTATCTTGAGAAGGGATAAATAATATGAATACTTGATTGAGACTTTATTGAGGAACTAATATTTCACTCAAGAAGATATTGTAATGGTGGTCAGGTGCAAAAACAGGCATATTTGCTGCTGTCATGAAATTTATAGTCAGGAAGACAATCATTTATAGGAATGGACTACATTGCTACATAAGAGATAAAAATAAAGAAAGCACAGAAATGAAATTCAGAGGGAACTTTCCCCATGACTGCCATGCTCAGATCTAAGGATAACAAGACATTAACTAGTTAAAGCAGAAGAATTAAGAATGTTACAGGTTTAAAAACATGTTCAATTGGCAGGTGGGGCACTCCTCAGTCTATTGCTGACTCCACTAAATTGCAGCAATCTAACTGCAGAGACTGGCCATCCAAATAGCATAGTTTTTCATATACATTTTCACTTATACCCTCCTGTATGTAGATGAGATTTTTACCCTTTATCTGATCTGAAGAAATATTTTAAGGTACTCATACTATTTGATGTTTTCAGGCTGCATGTGATTGTTATTCTCATTGTCTCAAACCTTTTATTCATCTTCTTTTCAGGATGTGAACCCACAAAAATTTAGACTCCACAGTACTATAAATATGAGTTTTCTAAATATTTTAAATAGTATAACAGTCTGTTACTCTGAGCAGTCCAAGTCAATAAAAGACCTCCAGAAGAAATTGAGACAAAAATAGAGTTGACCTGCCACAGTCAGAGAAATTGGTGACTTCTCACGATTGTTTTTGCTGAGATTACTATAAGGTCAAAGCTTCATTTAAATCATGGAGAATATATTGACTACGTTTTATTTTCCTGACTGTATTGTGTTATCCTAATTCTAGGTTTTTATTTATTTGAATATACCCTTTCATAAGAGAGGCAGAAATTCAATTCTTAAAAGAAAAAGACACAGGACTATAAATATATGACTTAACCACTAATCAATAAGTCTACCTAGTTACAATTTATAGTCAAAGCTATTTTAAAAACACATCAAGTAACTCCTTTGGAATCAATAACCATAAGCAACAGAGGCATCTTCCAGTACAGAGGATCTACATACTATAGTGTTGATTTGGATCCACAAGGAAAGCCTTTTCAGTAAAAAATTTCCTTTCCATTTACTGGTTGCATCTAAAGTTCCATTGTCTTTTCAGTAGTTATCATAAATTTACTACAGTGTAAACAATTAAATTCCCCAGACATCATAAATAAAGAATTCAGAGGGCTGGGGAGCTAGTATAATGGTAATGCATAAAGACTTTCATGCTTGAGGCAACAAAGGTCCCAGGTTCATTCTTCAGCTGTCAGAGCAGAGCAGTGCTCAGATTAAAAAAAAAAAAAAAAAAAAGGAGTTGGGTGGTAGCACAGAGGGTTAAGCTCATGTGGTACAAAGCTAAGGATCCCAGTTCGAGCCCCCAGCTCCCTACCTGCAGGGGAGTTGCTTCACAAGCAGTGAAGCAGATCTGCAGGTGTCTATCTTTCTCTCCCCCTCTGTCTTCCCTTCCTCACTCCATTTCTATCCGTCCTGTCTAACAATGAGAACATCAATAACAACAACAATAATAATTACAAAAATAAAAAACAAGGGCAACAAAATGGAAAATAATGTTTTTTAAAAAATCAGCATATTTTACTAAGACTACACATATCTTTCATAGTATGAAATATAACATACAGCCATGAAATTATCTCCACAGACAATAACTTGGATCCACTTGCATATCAGAGGTCAGGCTCAGGGAAAAGCTAGTATAGTCATGGGTCCTTGGGACTATAACTATAATAGGCCTACTAGTTATCTTCAAAATGGAGACCCCAAATCTTCATCTGCAATATTCCAGCCTTTAGGTTCATGATTAATCAACAATTTGTTTGGCTTTATATGTTAACTTTTTTTTTTATCCACCAGGTTCCAGATGCTAACAACAGGACTTCTCTGGGCAAATGTCCCCACCAATATGTCCTGAAGCCCTGCCCCACAATGGAAAGAGAGAAACAGGCTGGGAGTATGGATCAATATGTCAACACCCATGTTCAGCAGGGAAGCAATTACAGAAGCCTGACTTTCCACCCTCTGCACCCCATATTGACCCTGGGTCCATACTCCCAGAGGGCGTAAAGAATAGAAAAGCTATCAGAGAGGATGGAATACAGAGTTCTGGTGGTGGGAATTGTGTGAAGTTGTACCCCTCTTATCCTGTGGTTTTGTCAGTGTTTCCTTTTATAAATAAAAATTTAAAAAGAAAGACACATAAGACAATATGACAAGGAAAGGAAGAATGAAAAAATATTTCAACTCCAAAAGACACATCTGAGCTTTACCCAGTAATCCTTGGATCAGCCCAGACACACTGACACACAGACACACAAAGAGCTTTATTAACAGTGATCATCGACAAATAAACAAGAAATCATGGTCTAAGCATTTACCCTTTGGAAAAGAGATGGGTCATAATTAGTTCCTTCAATTTACACATAACAATGATAAAATACAGGCAACACAGATGGGGAAGTAGTTGAGTGGCTAAAACATATCCCTTGCATGTGTGCAGCCCTAGCTCTGACCCCAAGCATAATCTGCTTCATTGAACAATAGGATATATCTTTAAAAGTACAGGAAGCTGACAGCTTGTTTCAATTCTTATGTAGCATGGGGAGCTGTCTTCTTAAATTTGAGAAAATTTAGAAAGTCTCTCTCTGCCATGTCTGCTTTTTCCTGAAACCTGTTTCATTGGTGTGCATTTTAATAACTGTGAACTATTTCACATGTCAGAAAGTTTACTTCAGGAGTACATCATTTTTAATTAACAGGATGAGACAAACGTTTCAAATGAGTACTTCTTTTTGATTTATTTATTTCACTTTATAGAACAGAGAAACTGAGAGGAGAGGAGAGGGAAGTGAGAGGGAGGAAGAGACTGCATGTGGGGAACAAGGGCTTGAACCCAGGTCCTTGTGCATGGTTACTCTGTGCACTCAGCCAGGTGTCAGTCCTTTTAATCTGTGTCTTAACAATAAAGAACAAAATAATACCCCCTGAATGATGCCAATTTTCTAAGCTCCAAATCTGAGAATAGGTTGCCTCACAGAAAAAAGGGCAATGCAGATGTTACTAAGGGTCAGGATGTTGAGATAGGGAGAGCAGCCTCACTTATTCAAGTAGGTCCAACTTAATTATGAGTCCTTCAAAGCAGAACACCTTTACTGAGTGGGTTAAAGAGATGAAAGAAGAAACATTAGAAATAACTATAGCTGTTATTGCTGAATTTGAAGACAAAGGGCATAAACAAGAAATGTTGTCAGCCTCTAAAAATTTGAAGACACATTTAAAAAATACCATTCCCTGGAGTCTCAGGCAGGAACACCATCTTGCCAGTGCCTTGATTTTAGCCTTTTGAGACCCACATCAGATTTTTTTTCTTTTTTGTTTAAAAATTGTTCCTTTTAAAATGTTTAAATATGTGATCCTGGAGGGATGGGCAGTTGTCGAGCTGTACTGTGGAGAAGAGAGAGAGGAGATCCGGAGCAAAGAGGGAACACAAATCTTTATTTGCGCTAACATCTCAGAGTTGGGTGAGAGAGAAGCAGCTTGGGCCACGTGGAGGTAGCAAAAATGGCCACCTCACGCAGCAACCTTCCCTGTGTCTAACCACCAAAGTGAAGGGCCAGCAAGAGAGAGAGGTATGGAAGAAAAAGGGCTTTTATGGGAGTAGCTCTCATGAGAATGGGAAGGGGGAGGAGTAACCAAAGCACTCCAGAGTAGGATAATAACTCTTGTGAGAATGAGAAGGGGGAGGAGTAACCATAGTACTCCAGAGTAGGATAATAACTCTTATGAGAATGGGAAGGGGGAGGAGTAACCAAAGCACTGCAACTAATGTGGGGAATAGACAATGCCCTGAGGGCACAACATGGTGGAACAGGCGCTCCGGGAATGTGGGAACTAGCAATAGCCTGAGGGGATAACATGGCAGATGTGACTGCAACTGCACAATTTCCCAGCATCTCCCCCTTTCCTTTTATCTAATGGCCACAGTATAGGAAATTTAGAGTGGAGCAGGCTTAAATGTTTTTAAGGAATGCCGTGCTCAGGTGAGAAGATGTAGAACGTTTTTGTGGGGGCGGGAAGACTTATATGGCCGCCAACCTTGTGAGATTATGTGTCCCCCCCTGTGCTCAACCCTTCTGTAGAGAGAGAGACTTACCTGGAGGGACTCATCTCATAGGTTAAGCTCTGCCAGGCTCCACCATCTCCTCACAATTTTTCTACATCTTTCCCTATCTTTCTATCTAGTCATCGCATTAAGATGGGTCAAAATGGCACTACAACATAGGACCTAACCTGCACATCCCCCAGATAAGTGAAGACTCTGGCTACCTATCCATTATGGGCTGCTTTTCTGCCTGTGAAGAGGTTTCCAAAGGACTCTGCCTTTTCTTCATGAGACTGTTTTTCTGTTTCTGGAACATTTCTCTCTGGGCCACACTGTGGTTTCCGCCCAACGTCCGCCTACAGGAGCCGGCTCACCACTGCGTGGCGCGGGGCATTGGTTGTGGGCTCCCTCCACACTGCTCAGCCGCTAGGAGCAGGGCAGCAGACATGGAGGGCAGGGGTGCAGCCCATCCTGGCCGCCATCCCGGGGCACCTTGGCCCGCGCCTTCTGCACAGCTGGCCTGCCCGCCCTCCTGCTATGAAGTCTGGGCAGATCCTGGACCACCTGGAGACTGCGGGCTCCCTGCCAGGACTGGACCCCCTGGCTGAGATGCCCAGCTCAGCTCTGAATGCAGAGGAGCTAGAATGCGCAGAGATCCCTGCAGAGATTGCAACCTACAATTCCTGGAGCTGAAGTTGCACAAGAAGCCACCACCGGACAACGCACCCCCGAACAACTAAGACAATACAGATCTAAATTTGTGTTTAAAATGACATGTCTTCATAACAAAAGTTTTACTCCTTGTGTATTGAAGACCATGTTTATGTGTGTGTTTAAAGTTCGGTAAACATTAACTTTTAGGTTAAAAATGTAAATTTAAGGCTATATTCTTACCGGGCAAAGTTGAATGAAAAAGGTTTTCAACATAGTTCTCATAAAGGTAAAATTAACTTACATTTAAAATCTGAGGTAAAAATTAGTTAAAAATCAATATATTTTAACTAAGTTGGTCTAAAAAACCCACGCACACCTAGGGTGTATCTCCATCTTGAATGGGTGTAACAAAAGGTTAAATAAGACATTGTTGATATGTAAAGCTCTCAAATACCTTCTCAATTAGAAACAGTGGATTGCACAATGGTTATGCTAATGATTCTCATGCCTGAGGCTCTAGCAGTGGTTCTTTGACTTACCACATTTTATTGCGCTTAGATTGGTTAGGAGCCTTAAAATAAAATGAAAAATACCTTCCAAATTTATAAAGATACTTAAACCAATTATAATCATCGAGTTATCTATTGTGGTAAACTTCTAATCTGCTACAAGTTTTGTTTCATAAGTAACTGAATTGCAGCTGTCAAGTTCTCTACAGAAAAGCAGAATTCCAATAGCTGACCTTCCTCATACAATGTTCCACCCCCTGGCATTCTTCCGTGGACATCTGCTTTGAACTGGCACGTCTATCAGACTCACTGGTACACCTCTTGGACACTTTTCACAAAACTAGCAGCTTCCCTTTATGCTGCTGGGTTTCTCAAAGACTGACTGCAGCCAGCTGCAATGGGACTCTATAGTCCAAACCCCCCCCATGCTAGGTAATGTCCACAGAGGTAGGAAAGGCCCGTCGAGGCAAAAAAAGCCCAGAGAGGCAAGGAAGGTCCTTTAGCTTGATAAAGCCTTGCCTACAGAGGCAAGAAACGTCCCCCTCAGGCCTTCCCTTGGCAGCACACTGGTTCTTGTTGCTCGCTTACTTGTTCCTCCATGTTTGTGCCAGTTTCTTTTTTGAAAATGCCTGTACGATATAGGTTTCTGATACACTCCTGATACTATGGTCAATTAGTTAAAAAGAAAAGGGGGAATTGTTGGTATGCATCTAGATCTGCTTCTGGGATCTAGTTCTGCTTCTGTTACATTGCTTGACATTGTGGTTTATTTACATGGTCTTTTCTGTTACATTGGTTTGGTCTCACTCCCCCCACCTCTGGGAGATTTGGTTTAGCCCTTGCTAGTTTCAAGTTTCTCCCTTCTCTCCGCCCCCTACCCTATGTACTTCCTGAGTTCCTGATTCTGCTGCTGGAGGAGAAAGATGGAGGAGCACATGGTGTGGTGATTAGGTGTTGGACTGTTTGCCCGCTCATGAATAAAGATTAAACTGCGTTCTCAGCTCAGCTACAAGTTTCTGGTCATCTGTTACCCGCCCGTGAAGCCAACCCGGAGAAAACGACAGGCAGTAGCACAGCAGGTTAAGCAAACATGGCCATGGCCTTAAGTACAAGGACAAGCATAAGGATCAAGGTTTGAGCCCTTAGCATCCCACCTGCAGGGGAGTCACTTCACAAGTGATGAAGCAGGTCTACAGGTGTCTATCTTTCTCTCCCCCTGTCTTCCCCTCCTCTTTCAATTTCTCTTTGTCCTGCCCAACAACAGCAGTGGCAACAATAGCAACAACAGGGGCAACAAGGGGAAAATGGCCTCCAGGAGCGGATTCATAGTGCAGACACCAAGCCCCAGCAATAACCCTGGGGGCAATAAATAAGTAAGCAAACAAACAAACATGTGATCATTTTTTCATAGCAGCAATAGGAAACTAATTTGTTTCTCTTTATATTTTGCTATCTTATAATGGGGATAATTTGGTTTTCACTTTTAAATGACAGGAAAAAAAATCAAAGGCAGAGATTAGTAGAAGCCTTTTAGGGAGAAGAGTCAAAGAGAAGGAAATCACATTTGAATTTTTTCCTCAATGGACTTCCTTTTCCAAAAATTTACAGGATTCAGTCAATCAGAAATAAACCAGAAATCTAAGCTAGCTTAACAGTTTCATAGCATCCCCAGGTAATCAGAGGCAATCTTTCATATTGATCATAGTATGAAACCAGTTGAGTTATAAAGACACATATCTTGTCAGTTCTTAGGCAAATGTAAAGTCTCCCTTAGAAAAAAATGCAGTAATGAAATATTCTCAAAGTCAGTATATGCAGATCTCCAACTGCTAGGCAAGTTAATGTGATGCATAGCTTGGGACTTAGTATGCATCTCAAGCACTGGTTCTGCATAAGAAACACAGTTGATTCTGATCCCATAACCTTATCCGTTTTTTTACAGAAACATCTATCAACAAACAGAAGACACTCCATGTATTAAAAGTTTCCACATCCACCCCTAGCTCTCAGAAATGGGACACCAAGCCATGCATTAGAGTTAGCAAAGCTAATAAAATATTTTTCAAGTAACATATTTAATCAGTCAAACATTTATTATATTTGCTGCACTCAAAGTCTGAAGCACAGATAAACAAAAATGATTTGTCAACACTCCAGGAACATCCCTTTATAAAAAAAATAATATTAGGGGCTATATATTATATGGGTTCAAAAAATGAAATTCCACACTAGCTTAATAGAAAATCATCTTATGGCTATGAACAAAAACAGGATCTTAGACTCATACAATGTTAAGTAATCATAAGGTACTTATGAGTAATGAAAGAGTAAAAGTGCACAAATTCCAAAAGTAATATGTATATAATTTTAAATAGAGAACAGTATAGCTGTGATCATGGACTACAAACACTGACTGGCAGACTGAAAGGGACTCAGAGGTTACAGGAACGCCTATGGTAAATATAAATATATATTGGCCCCAAGGCAACAAATAGTTAATTGTATTTATATACTTCCTTCAAGTTTTGGAGCTACTCTCTGCTCTGCTGATCTAGCATTTTAGTCCTAGTCTCAACTCTGAAACCATCTTCCCAGACAGTATTTTCAGTCTACCTGCAGGTTATCCATTAAGATCCAGGAAAAAAATTGCATAGCCCTGGACCCCTAGAAACATACCAAAAATAGACTTTTTAACTTCTATCCACCCTAAATATCTCTATTTGTATTTGTTATATTCCTACATTATAGTTCCTGTTCATTAAACATTTTGTCCAGATGTATATCTTACTGCATTTCAGCCACCAAGTCACTGAAGCTACTAAGGTTTCATACTGAACTCCCAGGCCAGATGACCTCACCAATGTATCCTGGAAATCCACCTCCCCAGAGCCCTGCACCACTAGGGAAAGATAGAAACTGGCTGGGGGGGGGGGGGGGGGGAGGGTCAGGCGGTGGCGCAGTGGCTTAAGCGCATGTGGTACAAAACGCAAGGATTGGTGTAAGGATCCCGGTTCAAGCCCCTGGCTCCCCACCTGCAGGGGAGTCCCTTCACAGGCGATGAAGCAGGTCTGCAGGTGTCTGTCTTTCTCTCCCCCTCTCTGTCTTCCCCTCCTCTCTCCATTTCTCTCTGTCCTATCCAACAATGAAGACAGACAACAATAATTATTACAACAATAAAGCAACAAGGGCAACAAAAGGGAATAAATAAATTTAAAAAAACTTAAAAAAAAAAAAAAGAAAAGAAACTGGCTGGGGCTATGGATCAACTAGGAGAGAAGCAATTACAGAAGCCAGATCTTTCACTTTCTGCATCCCAAAAAGCATTCTGGCCCATACTTCCAGAAGGGCAAATGTTAGGGGAAGATGACCAAAGGGCTCTGAACTCCAATTCCCTCAGGACACAGAGAGAAAAGAGGGTGGAAAAAGACTCTCAGAAATAGTAGGTGTGACATAGAAAGGAAGAGAAGACAGGGTCATAGAAGAAATGTATATATGTATGTATACGTAGATAGTCATAGAAATATTAGTCATCCAATATCTGTGATCTTGTGAAAACTAATACAGTTTCCAATGCAGGGAATGAGGACACAGAACTCTGGTGGTAAGAAGTGTGGAATCATACCCCTGTTATCTTATAATTTTGTAAATCAATATTAAGTCACTGATAAAAAAATAAAAAAGGATGAGAGTAGATAACATAATGGTTATGCACACAGACTCTCACACCAAAGGGTCTGAAGTCCCAGGTTCGATCTCTTGCACCACTACAAGCCAGAGCTGAGCAGTACTCTGATAAGAAAAGAAAAATAAAAAGAAAGGAGAAAGAGAAATTTTAAAAAGCTAATTAAAATAAAAAAGTCTGCAGGGAGCAAAACATCCTTAAAGCAACTATCTATACTTAAAGTTCAGTTATACTGCCTACTACTTTGTACCTATAGGAAAGATTCATAAACTCCTTTCCACCAATTTTCTCATGTACAACAAATAGTATTTAACAATTCTTCATTTAAAATCCCAGAGTTTGAGGTTTGTGCCAAATCCCTCCCCCCCATACTGTTTCTTCTTCTGACACTTTCCCCATGAGAGGCCTTGCCTTGATGTCCCCTACTGTACCGCACTGGAAGTTTTCTCATTTACACAGAAGCACCAAAATACACAGTGGACAGACTAACTGCACTCTGTTTACAGTACAGTACTATGATTAAGAGCCACATTTGTATCTTTTCTTATACTTTGCTGCAGGGGTGTCTTGATAGGTAAAGGACCCCACAAAACAAGCCCTCTGGCATTCTGAGGATAAATAGGACCCTGAGTGAATACTGATTCTTGGCTATTCCCTCTGCGAAGGTTCCATCTCCAAATTACTACCCTTCTTACCAGTCACCTCACTCCCAGGAAAATAACATATTTCTTTCTTTAAACAGAAAAAAAAGGTGCTGATATTATCACATTGTTGAAAGATTTAAAAAAATATTAATTATGAAATAGTGAATACAATGCTTGATCCATAATAGGTATACAATACATATGAATAATTAGTTATTTGGATCTAAGAAGCAGTGCATACGTTGTCATGCGTGAGGCCTAGATTTGAGCCCCTCTACATGGAGAATGCCAAGGAACTAAAGGAAGAGTTGATGCTGTGATGCCTTTCCTTTTCTTTGTATGTTTATATGTGTCTGTATCTGAATGAAAAAAAGAAAAATCAGCCCAAGAATAATACAATCATATATGTACAATGAACCAACTCTGCAAAAATGAATGAATGAAATATCTGCTAAAAATGTACTCTAGTTTGTCAAAATTGTTTCCATGATTCTTCCTAATGTTTCCTAAACCATGTCAATTTCCTAAAACTAATACAAAAATTTCAAAGAATGAAACTTACTCAGATGTTCTTTTTTAATTTAGTAAAGAATCACAAAGAAACTTTTTGGGATATAGATGTAAGAAGCAATTACATAATAGGTTCTGAACACTGAGAAAACAAAGAGAAAAATGAGGAAGACAGAAGAAAGAATTGTTCCCAAGTAATAAATTGGCTACAATGAGATCTTTGTGGAGAATAGAGAGCAAATAAGACTGTCATGAAAAATGGAAGTCAGACCAGGTTTTAGGTTTAAAAAAAAAAAAAAAAAAAGCAAATGTGTGAAAATACAAGATTAGAAAATGGGAGGAAAGGTTACTGGCAAAAGACACAGAAGATTTTAAGAAGCAGAGATATATGAGGAGGAAAGGTTAACTGATAATTAATTGTAAGGAGGCTACCCAAGGTTCTTAACTGTGCCTGTCTACTCTCTTTCCTGCTAACCAAAGCAAGTACTCTGTCACAGGAAAAAAGAAAATGAAACCAAAAATGTATTGAGAACATGATAAACTGTTCTTTAGCAGCTGGATCTCTCCAATAGAGCAGAGACTGTAAGAGCTCACATTGGAGGATAGTTGAGGAAATTTCAAATGATATTACTAGCATCCCCATTCTCCTTGGCTATCCATTATCTCTGCCTTTATCTTTTAAAAAATCTTCTCAAACTAGGATATCCTGCAGGGTAATGTGCCATTCCCAGGCCATATTCATGTCTTCCACATTAAGTCACCAACTGACTAACACAAATTACTGTATTGTGTCTGTCACTGCTCTAAATACTAACTGGCTCATGATAACACTGTTTTGTAACTAGACCCAATTGAAAAGTTCTTCAGACTAAGGTCCCCCTAACAGAACACCACAACGTAAATTAGAACTCACACATTTACTTAGAATATCCAATTTAATTAATATACAGGGATGCACCAAACTCTCTAGGGCAGCTAACCCATTAGAGTCACCTTGAGTCCTTTCAAAAGTACTAGGCTCCCATTCTATCTATCCACTAAGTCATGGTGTCTAGAGAGAAGCTTCTTCCTTATAAGCATTTAAGTGATGTTTTGGCACTTAAACACGTGTCCTCAGCCTTTGTCTACTTACTGCTTCCATATGGACACATCCTTTCTTATTCTATTAGAAAGGCTTATGTACATGCTACCATGTATCAGGTCCAGGTTTCAAGTCCCCAGTTCCAACATGTAGAGACAGAAGCTTCACAAAAGGTGTAGCAGTATTGTAGAAGTGCCTCTCTTCCTCTCTCCATTTTCCCAGCATCTCTACTTTTTCTCTTTCTCTATCAAAAAGAATAAATCAAACACCAGGAGCAATAAATTTCTGCAGACACCAAGCCCTAGAAAACAACCTTGTGGCAAAAAACAATGTAATAGACATGCTAATACATTATTTACATATTTATTGATAGAATATAGAAAGACTAAGATTGGGAGAAGGAGGAAAAGAGGAATGAGGGAGAGAGAAAGAGAAACCTACAATATTCACAGCTCATGAGGCATCCTCCCTATAGGTGGGAGCTAGGGATTTGAGCCCAGATTCCTGAGCATGATGATATACTCAACTGGTTGTGTTAACACCCAGGCTGCTACTAATACATATTTTAAAAAAGAGAGTTTAACAGCAACAGACTTTGAATCAATCAAAGCTACTGAGTAATCTCATAGAATAAGGTAACAATCCCTAAGTCTCAGTTTCTCCATCTGTAAAATGGGAAGTATAGTGCCTATTTCACCAGTTTGCTCTGTTGATCTGAGGGTAGACTGATTCGTAGTGTTTGCAGTGCCCAAAACACTCTTCCTTTCAATATTCCCTGATGTGTAGCAGTAGCAAGGATCAAGAAATTATCTACATCTCATAAAAGATACAGATAATTTCAAGGCCAAAAATCAAAATATTTGGGACACAGCTAAAGCATTACTGAGAGGGAAACTTATAGCCATGCAATCACATATTAAACACCAAGAAGAAGCCCAAATGAACGACCTTACTGCACACCTCAAAGACTTACAGGAAGAGGAACAAAGAAACCCTAAAGCAACCAGAAGGACAGAAATCACTAAAATTAGAGCAGAAATAAACAACATCGAAAATAAAAGAACCATACAAAAGATCAATGAAGCCAAATGCTGGTTCTTTGAAAGATTAAACAAAACTGACAAACTCCTAGCCAAACTCACCAAACAAAAAAGAGAGAAGACTCAAATTAATAGAATTGTAAACGATGGAGGAGATATCACAACTGACACCACAGAAATCCAGAGTATCTTGCGAAACTTCTATGAAGAACTATACACCACCAAGCTAGAGAATCTGGAAGAAATGGAACAATTCCTAGAAGCATATGCCCTTCCAAGACTGAACTAAGATGAACTACAAAATCTAAATGCACCAATCACAGACAAGGAAATTTAAACCATTATTAAGAATCTCCCCAACAACAAAAGTCCTGGACCAGATGGCTTCACAAACAAATACTACAAAAATTTCAGGAAACAGTTAGTTCCCATACTTCTTAAGCTTTTCCATAAGATTGAAGAAACAGGAATACTCCCTTCCACTTTCTATGAAGCCAACATCACCCTGATACCAAAAGCTGATAGGGACAGAACAAAAAAGGAAAACTACAGACCAATATCTATGATGAACATAGATGCCAAAATATTAAACAAGATCTTGGCCAACCGGATACAGCAACATATCAAAAAGATTGTTCATCACGACCAAGTGGGATTCATCCCAGGAATGCAAGGCTGGTTCAACACCCGTAAGTCAATCAATGTCATTCAACACATCAATAAAAGCAAAACCAAAAACCACATGATTATCTCAATAGATGCAGAGAAAGCCTTTGACAAAATCCAACACCCATTCATGCTCAAAACTCTACAAAAAATGGGAATAGATGGGAAATTCCTGAAGATAGTGGAGTCTATATATAGCAAAACTACAGCCAACATCATACTCAATGGACAGAAACTGAAAGCATTTCCCCTCAGATCGGGGACTAGACAGGGCTGTCTAATGTCACCATTACTCTTCAATGTTGTATTGGAAGTTCTTGCCATAGCAATTAGGCAAGAGAAAGAAATCAAAGGAATACAGATTGGAAGGGAAGAAGTCAAACTCTCACTATTTGCAGATGATATGATAATATACATAGAAAAATCTAAAGAATCCAGCAGAAAACTACTGGAAGTTATTAGGCAATATAGCAAAGTATCAGGCTACAAAATCAATGTGGAAAAATCAGTGGCATTTCTTTATGCAAACACTAAATCTGAAGAAGAAGACCTCCAGAAATCACTCCCATTTACTGTTTCTGAATTATGTTAAGTGAGCTAAGTCAGAAAGATAAAGATGAGTATGGGATGATCCCACTCATCAACAGAAGTTGACTAAGAATATCTGAAAGGGAAACTAAAAGCTGGACCTGACCAAATTGTAAGTAGGGCACCAAAGTAAAAACCCAGTGGTGAGGGGTAGACATGCAGCTTCCTGGGCCAGTGGGGGGTGGGAGTGGGTGGGAGGGATGGGTCACAGTCTTTTGGTGGTGGGAATGGTGTTTATGTACACTCCTAGTAAAATGTAGTCATATAAATCACTAATTAATATGAGAGGGGGAAAATTACTTGTATGTCTCAAAGTTTTTCAAGAAACAAACTGAATCTTTTCAATATATAGGCTGTGTAATTGATATGCAGACTCTCTCAAAAGCCTAGACCAAGTAGATCAGAAGCAACAAATAGCACAGGTATATACAAGATACTGGGTACTGTACAGCAAACCCTAACAAAAAGATTTTTCAAAGTTAACCCAATTACCAATTAATGTGATGATAACATTAACTATCGATTGTCTTTTTGAACCCTAAGACATCAGGAACCTCACATCTCCACTATAGAGCCTCTACTTCTCCCAGTCCTGGAACCTTTGGATAGGGCCCACTTTCCCGTATGCCTCTCCCAATCCAT
This sequence comes from Erinaceus europaeus, assembly GCF_950295315.1. Classification (NCBI taxonomy): domain Eukaryota; kingdom Metazoa; phylum Chordata; class Mammalia; order Eulipotyphla; family Erinaceidae; genus Erinaceus; species Erinaceus europaeus. Next base: position 55,692,544 of record NC_080179.1, on the reverse strand, counting down.
ATCAAATAATATTGCATCTGCCGAGCACAACGTAAACAACGCAACGATTGCCACCTCAACATGCTTCACTTCAGACTGTGTCCAGAGACTTCACGTGTGGAATGACAACCCTAAATCTTCATTACTCGGGTGAGAGCTTTCCTTTCATAGTATACTCTAATTCCATCTCAGGTGGTTCACTTTCTAGCAAAGTCCCCAAACCTAGATATACACCAGTTTCTGTGAGAGAGAGCATATGTTCACACATATCCATAAACTACTGCAAAATATAAACCTGAAAGCAGAAGTACACTAGAATTTGCAGTGAGTATCCCCCTAACACTTCTTCTCCACTATTCCAAGCTTTGGGTCCATGATTGCTCAACAATTTGTTTGGCTTTGTATGTTAACTCTCTTTTCAGTCACCATGTTCCAGATGTCATCAGGATGCCGGCCAGGCTTCCCTGGACTGAAGACTCCACCAGTGTGTCCTGGAGCTCAGCTTCCCCAGAGACCCACCTTACTAGGGAAAGAGAGAGGCAGACTGGGAGTATGGACCGACCAGTCAACGCCCATGTTCAGCGGGGAAGCAATTACAGAAGCCAGACCTTCCACCTTCTACAACCCACAATGACCCTGGGTCCATGCTCCCAGAGGGATAGAGAGTGGGGAATCTATCAGAGGAGGGGGTGGGTTATGGAGATTGGGTGGTGGGAATTGTGTGGAGTTGTACCCCTCCTACCCTATGGTTTTGTTAATTAATCCTCTCTTAAATAAAAATAATAATAAAAAAGTATTCTCTGCTGAAATTAATTCTGAAGTTTATGTAGTGGAGACATATCTGGGGTGGTCTTCACACCGGAGTACTAAAACCACCTAGTCAGCTCACCAAGAATGGCAATACTGGTAAATCTCACTGACTGACCAGGTTATAGCCCATAAGTGCTGTTGATAAGTGAACTTGTCAACAAATGAGGAGCTGGTATTTCATTCAGAATGAACTTTACTGGCAGTGGGATTGGCATGCATCTTTACAGAGTTTAGTGCCACTGTTGTATCATATATAACATTTTAATATATTCCAAATGCTTGTTCAGTAGTATCCTGTGTATTGTACTAAGAGAAACAATAATACAGGAAATGAACTGGACTACGGGGTCCGCAATAAAATATAAAGATGCAGACTGAAATTACTAGTATAGATAACAGCAAGAACTGTGAGAACAAATCTGAAACTGTGAGGTGACTTAAGATGAGAAGCTAAGTGCATCACTGCTGTTTTCCATGACCAAAGTTCTCCTGTATCACTGCAATACTGACAGTAAGTCTGGCTTCACTCACTGGAAGGAGTGGATACACAAGTCAACAACTAAGTGAGGACTAGTGCTACGTTGGCTTCTATGCCAGCCATGGAGATATGAGAGAGAAAGAGAGAGAGAAAGAGGGAGAGAGGGGGGAAAAGGGAAAGAGAAAGAGAGAGACGTTTCTTTGTTCTTCCTATTGTGAATATGTCTTACATTTCCTCTTCAGAGGGGCTTGAAGTAAGCAATGTACCCCAGATCGCTGATCTAAGACCAAGTCATCTTATTACATTGTTGGCTAATTGTGACCTTATACAATTTATTGTGTTCTCTGTAGGCAGTGCACATGTCTTGAACTCTTACCAGATGCTATGCACACAGAAAGTCTTAAAATTTGCGAGAGAGCACTTGATTCGCAGTTGAAGGATATAGTCTGGGAAGTATCACTGGAAGAAAGTTTAAAAGAATGTGAAGTTGCCCCCTAGAGGTGACTGAGTTTAGAGCCAAGTCAGAGCATCCATAAGAGTCTAGGCTGAGAACAGCAAGAAAGAAAGAAATTTCTTAATGTACATTGATTTTGTAGCCTGACACCTTGCTATATTGCCAATTAACTTCCAGTAGTTTTCTACTGAATTCTCTAGATTTTTCTAGGTATACTATCATATCATCTGCAAATAGTGAGAGCTTGACTTCTTCCCTTCCAATCTGTATTCCTTTGATTTCTTTCTCTTGTCTGATTGCTATGGCAAGAACTTCCAATACAACATTGAAGATTAATGGTGATAATGGGCAGCCCTGTCTAGTCCCCGATCTGAGGGGGAATGCTTTCAGCTTCTGTCCACTGAGTATAATGTTGGCTGTAGGCTTGCTATATATAGACTCCACTATCTTGAGGAATTTCCCATTTATTCCCATTTTTTGTAGAGTCTAGAACATGAATGGGTGTTGGATTTTGTCAAAGGCTTTCTCTGCATCTATTGAGATAATCATGTGGTTTTTGGTTTTGCTTTTATTAATGTGATGAATGACATTGATTGACTTACCTATGTTGAACCAGCCTTGCATTCCTGGGATGAATCCCACTTGGTCATGATGAACAATCTTTTTGATATACTGCTGTATCTGGTTGGCCAGGATCTTGTTTAATATTTTTGCATCTATGTTCATCAGAGATATTGGTCTGTAGTTTTCCTTTTTTGTTTTGTCCCTATCTGCTTTTGCTATCAGGGTGATTGCTTCATAGAAGTTGGAAGGGAGTGTTCCTGTTTCTTCAATCTTGTGGAAGAGCTTTAGAAGTATAGGTATTAGCTGTTTCCTGAAGGTTTTGTAGAATTTGTTTGTGAAGCCATCTGTTCCAGGACTTTTGTTGTTGGGAAGATTCTGAATAACTTTTTCGATTTCTTTGTCTGTGACTGGTGCATTTAGGTTTTGTAGTTTTTCTTGGTTCACTTTTGAAAGAGTATATGTTTCTAGGAATTCTTCCATTTCTTCCAGAGTCTCTAGCTTTATGGCATATAGTTCTTCGTAGAAGTCTCACATGATTTTCCGAATTTCTGTGGTGTCAGTTGTGATCTTTCCTCTACCATTTACAAGAAAGCAAAAGGACACAATAGTCTGCAGTGAGTCAGTATAAAGTTCCTAAGGAAATAGTACCTAATTAGACTTAGATACCCTCCTCATCTACTTCCCATTACAGTTCTTTAACTCACTCCAAAGCTAACCTTAGCAAAGCAAGGACTGCAAAAGTTGAATAAGGGCAAGAGACTGGCATACTATAATGATGACTCTTTAGTCATTATCAGTCCACCCCACCAGGTGGGTCCCTATTTTGGAAGGTCTGATATTCCCAAACAGACATAATGGGCCTAGACCTCAAATAAATCCCTCTCTCCATTGTTACCGGTCTCTATCAGGAACAACAAAACAGACCCCTTTCCGTGCCCCCCATAGGACCTTGCCCTCAACCTGGATCAACAACAGTAGAGAATGTTCCATCCTGCAAACAGAGGATGGGCAACATACTCTATACTACACCTGAGGAAGATGGGTCCTGATACTGGGGCAGCTTGGAATATTCCTACTCATGAACACAGAATGTGAGCTCAGATCTACAGGGATTCAGAGGTCACATAGGCTCCTAAGCTGAAAATGGGCCCTAGACCAAATCGAATTGATGGGGTTTACAGACAATATTTGTACCCCTTTTCCATATTATGGTGCTACTCTCTTCCCTGATCCAGCTTTCTGTTCCTTTTCCAGCCATGACATCACCTCCCCAAACAATAACTTGAATCCACCTGCATATCAGACTTCAGGCTCAGGGAAAACAAAACAAACAAACAAAAAACTTGTATAGCCACAGGCCCTTTGGAATATAACTAAAATATGCCTATTAGCTATCTACAAAATGGATGACCCCTTCCCAACTCTTCATCTACACTATTCCAGCCTCTAGGTCCATGATTGTTCAACAATTTGTTTGGCTTTGTATGTTAACTCTCTTTTCAGCCACCAGATTCCAGATGCTAGCATGATGCTGACCTGACTTCCCTGGACAGACAACCCTTGCAATGTGTCCTGGAGCTCTGCTTCCCCAGAGCCCTTCCCCACTAGGGAAAAAGAGAGGCCGACTGGGAGTACAGATCAACCAGTCAACGCCTATGTTCAGCAGGGAAACAATTACAGAAGCCAGACCTTCAACCTTCTGCATCCCACAATGACCTTGGCTCCCTACTCCCAGAGGGTTAAAGAGGATTAAAGAGGGTTAAAGAATAGGAAAGCTATCAAAGGAGGGGATGGGATACAGAGATCTGGTGGTGAAAATTGTGTGGAGTTGTACCCCTTACTCTATGGTTTTGTCAATGGTTCCTTTTTATAAATAATAGAAAAAAAGAAATTTCTTTTTTTTTTGTGGGATGAATTTTTTAAATTTATTTCTTTATTGGGGAATTAATGTTTTACATTCAACAGTAAATACAATAGTTTGTACATGCATAACATTCCCCAAATTCCCATTTAACAATACAACCCCCACTATGTCATTCATCATCCTTCATGGACCTGTATTACTTTGGTGCAATACACCAATTCCAGTTCAGGTTCTACTTGTGTTTTCTTTTCTGATCTTGTTTTTCAACTTCGGCCTGAGAGTGAGATCATCCCATATTCATCCTTCTGTTTCTGACTTATTTCACTCAACATGATTTTTTGAAGGTCCATCCAAGATCGGCTGAAAATGGTGAAGTCACCATTTTTTACAGCTGAGTAGTATTCCATTGTGTATATAGACCACAACTTGCTCAGCCACTCATCTGTTGTTGGACACCTGGGTTGCTTCCAGGTTTTGGCTATTACAAATTGTGCTGCCAAGAACATATGTGTACACAGATCTTTTTGGATGAATGTGTTGGGTTCCTTAGGATATATCCCCAGGAGAGGAATTGCAGGATGATAGGGTAGGTCCATTTCTAGCCTTCTGAGAGTTCTCCAGACTGTTCTTCACAGAGGTTGGACCAATTGACATTCCCACCAGCAGTGCAGGAGGGTTCCTTTGACCCCACACCCTCTCCAGCATTTGCTGCTGTTACCTATTCTGATGTATGACATTCTCACAGGAGTGAAGTGATATCTCATTGTTGTCTTGATTTGCATTTCTCTGACAATCAGAGACTTGGAGCATTTTTTCATGTGTTTCTCAGCCTTTTGGATCTCTTCTGTGGTGAATATTCTGTCCAAGTCCTCCCTCCATTTTTGGATGGGGTTATTTGTTGTCTTGTTGTTGAGTCTGGCAAGCTCTTTATATATGTTGGTTATTAAACTCTTATCTGATGTATGGCATGTAAAGATCTTCTCCCATTCTGTGAGGGGTCTCTTGGTTTGGGTAGTGGTTTCTTTTGCTGTGAAGAAGCTTTTTAATTTGATGTAGTCCCATAGGTTTATACTTGCCTTAGTCTTCTTTGTAATTGGATTCATTTCAAAATTTCTTAATGTATCACAGCTAAATAGAACAGAGACCTAGCAGAGTTATGACTACTGTTTCTAGGACAAGCCAGTGAGGCAACATAAGAAAGAAAAGCACCATCTCTATATGCTCTAGCCTCTATGCTTAACAATTTCAGAAGAGGATACCACCTTTCAACTAACTCTACCCACCAGTGGCCTAGAGGACTGGCACAGGGAGGAGGAAAGGAGGAAGGAAGAAAATGCCTGTGAGTCAGTCACAGCAGACACATTGTAGAGGATGAAGAACCAAGGAGTTCTGAATTATCACAGAGGATGGAATTGAGTTTCAAACTGAGTATAAATGAATGTCAATACAAAATATGTTTGCAGGAAGTGAAAGAAAATTACTGGGTGGTTTTACTTATATATTAATATAAAGATATGAAACACACAAACTTGCAAAATATTACCAAATTATTCTCTAAAACTTTGTGAAAACTATAGTGGTCATCGTGGAGGGGGGCAACAGAGGTGGCACAGAACTCTGGTGATGGGTGTGCTGTGGAATTATAACCCTGTAATCTTGTATGCTATTATTAAATCACTAATAAAAGCATTAATGTTTTCAGTAATTTTGCAATATGTCTTTGTATTTGGGCACAGGATGACTCAGATCAATGTCATGTACTTCTCAGTTCACCACATCAGGAGGCATCCATGTTAATTCATCCCAATGTTGGGGTTGACTTTGTTCACTTGATTAAAATGCTGTCCTACAACCTATTCCACTGCACAGGTGACCATTTTCTCTTTGTACTTATTAAGTAATATTTGAAGAGAAAATAGTTACCCCATTTGTTTATAGCTTGGTAAATACTTATTGAGCACACCTTTGTCAATTGTATTTGAAGTATTTTGGATACCACAGAAAGTAAAATAAGACACAAATCTCTTCATTCAGGATTAAATATTCCAGTGAGGGTTGGGGAATCTCAGTTGATGTACCACTAATTATGGGGCTTGAATGCTGGAAAGCAGGAAGGATTATTATATGGTCTTCCATTTTAAGGGAGTCAGGGAAGGGTTCTTGAAGAATTGACACTTGAGCAAGGGAAGCACTTCTTCTTTTTTTTTTTTAACTGCTCAGCTCTGGTTTCTGGTGGATTGAACCTGGGACTTTGGATCCTCAGGCATGAAAGTCCGTTAGCATAACCATTATGCTATCTACCCTCTGCCAAGGGAAGCACTTCTAAACTAAAATAATGGCCTCAGGTTCCTGTTATATTTCAGGGACAGCCAAGAGTCAATATAGCTAAAGCAGAATTAGCAAGGAGGAGAGTTAACAGAATTCTTTCTTTTAAAGTTGAGTAAACACTCCATCAGCCTCTATAATGAATAAAGAAGGTTGGGGGAAGGTACTGCCTAATATTCTGACATCCATGGTAGAGCCCATTTTAGTCACAGATGGCGTGAGAGAATCTTAAGTGAGGGCATGATAAGCTCTGCTTTCTCTGTCTTGCCTCTTTTTTCATTTTCCCAAGGGGTGACACAGATGGCTATCCCAACTCAAGCTTTTATCCCTATTATTGTATTTATTTAGTCATCCCAGGGTAAGTATGTGTAATTCCTTTAATTGACTGATGACACATCCTGAGAACAATGTCCAAAGGTCTTGCTTAATCATATCCCATTCTTAAGTAACCCCTAAAGGGCTGGAGTAAAAAGCACAGGGATGAGTGGGGAGAGTCTGGACTGACAAGATCTGGGCCATTAATCTACCCCTAGAGACCAAGGGTGAGGTCATTCCTGCCCAAGAATAAAGTGAGAGGATGAAGGGAGAACAATTCTCCCCAAAGGAATATTAGCATCCTAATTCTAAAGAAAGAAAGTCACACTGAGCATAAAAAAATAGATGTACATTATTATTGTTTACATAATTATACTTTTGTTACCGTAAAAAATCAGTAATAAAAGATCTTGACTTTCAAAGTCCATAAATGACAATTTGACTGAGAATTTTTTGCTCATTACTATCTTTTCAAGAACACTCATTTAGATATCTGTTTGTGCCCAATGTCGACATTGGAGGACTGAGAATAAATAAGCAAAAACACAGTCGACTTCATGTTCATTAAATCTAACTTTAACAGTACATACACACCTACTTCTTGAGATGCCAAGATATACAAGTCTGACAGTGCCTAAAATGACAATTCTCCTTCATTACATATCATTGTATTAGAGCTATAAGAAGCCAAATGTAGCCCCTTAAAAATCAACTTATTTGAAAACCAATGGAAATCGCTAAACTAAAAAAAAAAAAAAATAGAAATGAGGAACCAGTGACATTTTATTATACCACTGGCCTTAACACTCATGTTAAACAATTTCACACAGAGGCTGAAAAACTAAATTAAAGCATAAATTCTATTTTAAGCTAAAAGAAGCAAGAGGCTGAAGTCATTCCATAACCTCTCTATGGTTCTTTGAATGCTGAACACAATTCAACTCTTTTCTGAGAAAATTCCATTTTCTTTCTTTACTTATTTTAAGTTTTGACATCAATAAATAAGACCTTGGTTTTTCTAAAGGTTCTATTTTTAGAGGGGAAGATTCAAGATTGTAGGCTAACCCTATTGTAGTCATCCAAATTATATTCTATAAGTGTTCTACTTAATAGTGCTAGGTTTTTAGTTTAAGATTTTTTAATCAGATATCAATGGATCAATAATAAAAGTGTATCTTCACATACAGTTAGAAATATAAATATTTTCACTTATAGGATATACTCTATCCTCTCTGCTGCCTAAATGCAAACAGAATAATCATCTTAAAAACTTTTAAAATGAATAAAAAGGTTCCACAAAATAACCATGTACAAAATAAAATAAAATAAAAATAACTATCTTATTAAGATAGCAGCAATGCTTCTATGGAAGCAAACAGAAATGTTCATTAGCCACCTCAACAAATAAACCTCTAGATATAATAGTCACAAGAAATATGCCAATCATATATTAAAATTTCAAAATTTTTCCTCTATATAAAATAAAGATAACTGAACAAACAGTATGTATGTGCATTTCCAATGGAAATGGAAAATGTATAACCTTGGGCTACTTGGAGATATATTATCTTAGTATTATGTATACCCTTAAACTTGAGAACCCACATTAACAATATATCTTGCAGAAATCATCAGAAATGCAACCAAGAATAAACATTGTTAAAGTGTTATTTATAATAGCAACACAAAACCAAAAATCCAAATTTTCAAGAATAGAGAATTAACTTGTTATTTTTATTCATGCAATGGATCCCTATGCCTTTATAAAGATCAACTTTTCAAGATTAAAAGATTTTGTTAAATAATTTAAAAATATTTTAAAGTGTGCACATGGAGTAATCCATTCTTTATTTTCAAATAATCCCCCATCCAAATCTAACATCCCTCTAAGATTTTTCTCTTCAATTTATAAGAAGCTATGATATAGTACTTCTTCCCAATTCTTTAATCAAAATTTATCTCTCATGATCTGGGAGGTGGAGCAGTGGATAAAGCATTGGATTCTCAACTATGAGGTCCTGAGTTCAATCCCCGGCAGCACATGTACCAGAGTGGTGTCTGATTCTTTCTCTCTGCCTATCTTTCTCATGAATAAATAAATAAATTCTTTAAAAAAAATCTATCTCTTGGGGCCAGGTGGTGGTGCACAGCAGGTTAAGTGCACATGGCCCAAAGAGCTGGCATAAAAATCCTGGTTTGAAGCACCCAGCTCCCCACCTGTAGGGTGGATCACTTCACAAGCAGCAAAGCAGATCTGCAAGCTCTTTCTGTCTCCCTTTCTACCTCTTCCCCCTTTCACAGTTTTTCTTCTTCTTCTTCTTCTTCTTCTTCTTCTTCTTCTTCTTCTTCTTCTTCTTCTTCTTCTTCTTCCTCTTCCTCTTCCTCTTCCTCTTCCTCTTCCTCTTCCTCTTCCTCTTCCTCTTCTTCTAGCGTTTGCCCTTCTTCCGTAGCCAGTCAACAGGTCAGGTTGAAAGCTGTCAGGAGCTGCTTGTTGCTGGCTTTGAAAGTGACGCAGTTTATCTCTGTCCTAGCAAATAATATAGGGAGGTGATGTCCACCAGGAGTCATGGATTTTTTAATTTTTTTTTTTTTTTGCCTCCAGGATTATCACTGGGGCTCAGTGCCTGCACTACAAATCCACTGCTCCTAGAGGCTATTTTTCCCTTTTTTTTTTGCCCTTGTGCTTGTTACTGTTGTTATTATTGTTGTTGCTGGATAGGACAGAGAAGAGGGAAAGACAGAGATGGGGAGAGAAAGACATCTAAAGACCTGCTTTACTGCTTGTGATGCGACCCCCCTGCAGGTAGGGAGCCAGAGGCTCCAACCCAGATCATTATGCTGGTCCTTGCTCTTCTGGCCATATGTGCTTAACCAGCTCTGCTACTGCCATGCCCCCAAGAGTCATGGATTCTTACCTGCACCAAGCCCCGGCGATAACCCTAGAGGCAAATATATATCTATTTCTGTTGTGTCTTCATCCTCCCAACTAAACTCAAAGGCTAACTTGTTTTCTTTAAGTTGTGCTTCATAAACTTTGACCTTTTGCTTATTAAATTCATAATGTTTACAAAACTTGTAAATTATCTATTACTCTCTGCTTCTTCATTAACAGCTTGTACTCTTATTTTATTCTAATTACTATCCATAAAATTAAAGGTTTGACATTTCAATTATTTCCGTATATATTAAAATAAATGCCTTATGAAAAAAATCTAATAATTTATCTCATGAACGTACATCATTGCTACTGATTCTCACAGGAAAAAAATCTATAGGAAATTGGATAGATGCAGATGGAAGACTAGAAATCTCTATTGTCTAATAGAGATTTTAGGAAGAATCAAAATCTTAATCTAAATTAGTGTAGTGTCTCTGTGCTATCATGATTCCATCCTGACTTTCCTGGGCAGATGACCTCACCAACGTGTTCTGAAATCTCCAGAGCTCTACCCCACTAGAAAAAAGTAAAAACAATGCCCATGTCCTTCAGAGAAGCAATTACAGAAGCCAAACCTCCCACCTTCTTCACCCCAAAAAGAATTTTGTTCCATACTCCTGGGGGGTGGGGAGGATGGTAAGAGGGAAGATAACCAGAGGGCTCTGAACTCCAACTTCATCAGAACCTCGTGAGAGAAGAGAAAAAAAGGATGTAGCAGTAGATGTATGTGTGACGTTGAATGGAAGAGAATGTGTGACTATAAAAAAAAAAAGAGCAAATATAGACAGAAAGTTGTAGGAATACCTCATATTTGCAACCTTAAGAGAACTGTTGTAACTTACAATGGAGGGAATGGGGATAGAGAATTCTGGTGATGGGAACAGTTTGGAGTTGTACCCTGTTATCTTGTAATTTTGTAAATCAATATTAAATCACTAATAATTTTTAATAGTGTTTCCAATAGCACCAAGTAAGAAGTCACAGAATACTAACCTGGGAGTATCTTTTAGAACAGGGTAGAAGTTTAATATGCTTCTATCTAGCTCAAGTAAGTTCTCACTCTAGGTAAGTGAGTCCTCTGTTTCTTCTCTCCAAACTCCCAAGCCAAAGCCACGTATTTAATAAAAAAAATAAAAATAAAAAAAAAACTAACACACATCATAGGTATATTGCCTATGAATTTCCTTTACATAAAAAGTTAGCAAACTTATTCTGTTAAGTGCTAGACAGTAAATTTTTTGAGTTTGTAAACTACAGTCTGTCACAACTTCTCAAGTCTGTCATTTAAATGCAAAAGTAGCCACAGATGATAAGTGAATAAAGTTGTTGAGTTTGACTATGTTCCCATAAAATTGTATATACACAGATGCTAAAATTTGAATATGATATAACTTCACATGTCACAAAATATTATATTTCTTTTGATTTATTATCAAGCATCAATAAATAAAAAGGGGTTCCCCTAAAAAAGAAAGTTGGTAGAATCTGAATTAGAGAAATAGACCTATCATACTCATTCAGTAATATAGCAAGCTGTCTCATTTTGAAGTATATGGTCATTATTTTACTCCACATTTCTGAAATAAAAAATAACTACTCTGTAGAGCTCATTATATGAGAAACTAACCCTTGAATTGAAACATGACATTCTTGTAAAAATTGTTCTTAAATTTTCAGGTGATTTTCAAAGTTAGATCAGTTCAAATTTGAAATCAGGAATTAAAAATTTCAACTGTTTCCTAACTAGTATCAATGTAAACACAGTCAAAACATTTGTCATTTCTGCTATGTGATTAAACCATCTCAAAGATCAGTTGCTCTATTTTTCCTTCTCTTGGGAAATCAGAGGTATCAATCACTAGTTTCCCAACCAATATGAGCTTTGTAGTCATACTGAGGGGCTAATCCAAAGGGTTTGACTGCACAGCAGTCAGCACTAAGTCACAGCAGGTCTGAGGGCAGGTTAAATGGCTTTAATTAAGAAGAAGAATGAAAATGAAAGATCATTTGACAGATAGGTCAATATTTTTTCTCAATACCCAAATATAGGCACACTGGGAAAAAAATCATTGCATATTCATCAAAAAGAAACATTGGATCCTTTGAAAGGATATTAATTAAAGAGAGAAATGAAAAGAAGAAAACTGTGGTGCATAATGCACACTTTCATATAATTAGGGGAAATTCTGAGACCAATTTCCAATAAGTGGAGGAATGCTCCCATATAGCACCAATAAGAAATGTCACAAATATCCAAGACTCCAACTCAATTCTGACACTAACTGTAGAGAACATGAACTTCCACAGGCTGAGGCGTGAGGCCCACAATATTATTCCTATCGATCCACTTATACCACAAACCAGTTGCAAATCCAGGTCTCTACCAGTAACCAATTAGCTGGAAATCAGATTTCCAAAATCTACCACCTGGCTTTAGTTACTTTGTCAGGATGGTTCACAAACTCATAGGAATGGTTCATTTACTAACTGACTTGGTTATTACAAAATCCTCAAATTCAGGAACAACCAAGAGTTGCACAGGGTAAATTGCACAGGGCAAGGTGGAGCTCTCATGTCCTCTCCAAGTGTTCCACTCCTCTTCTCCCTCTCTACTGTTCCACCAAAGCAGTAACTATCTAAATATTATCATTTGAGTTTTCTTTTAAGATTTATTTTCTTTATTTGATATAAGACAGAGAGGGGTTAACGAGAGAGAGACTCCCTGCCCCCACCCCACACCGACCACAGTAGCAACTACACAGCAAATGTGGTTCTGAGGATCAAACCAGGAGCTTCTGGAGTGCACTGCTTTACCAGTTACAACTATTTCCTAGGCCGTCATTTGTGGTTTTTGCATAAAGGTTTCACTGATTCAATTATGATTGAATTCGATCTCTAACCCTTCCTTCCTTTCCAGGAGTTCAGGGAATGAAACTGAACATACTTTTCTTCTGATCACAAGACCAGTTCCATTAGCAAAAAGTCCTCATTCTCAGGTGTTTTCCATATAATAGATCATTAGCATAACAAAAGACACCTTTATCAATCTCAAAAAATTAAGAAATTCCATGAGGTTAAGATGATGTCATCCTGGATCTATGGATAAAGACTAAATATGAAAAATATATTTTAATCATGAGGGACTGCATATGTATTTTTCTCATAAATAATGATGATTATTATGCCACTTTACATTGCCAATTAAATGCCTTCACAACAGGGAATTCTGTATTTTTATTTATGTAAGACAGATGCAGAGAGAAACTGAGAGGGAAGGGAGAGATAAAGAGGGACAGCAAAAGGCACATGCAGCACAGCTTCACTACTTGTGAAGCTTTTCCCTTTGCAGTGGGGACTAGGGGCTTGAATGGGGATCCTTGAACAATACATACAGCAGGTGCACCACTCAGACCCAGTAAAAAGGAATTCAATGGAACTGCTCAGTTGAATATAAGTGAACAAATAGATTCATATCTATTCATAATGGCTACTAGTATAAACTTTCAAAAAAAAAAGTATGCTTTTAGAGTAAAGCTTGGGATAGTCCAGAAAACAAAAAAGACTCTTGAATGAGAGGATTTGAGTGAGAATCCTAGTACTTTTATTTATTAGTAATAGTACAGAAAGTACATGGTGGCAACATGCATGTGAAACAGGTCTGAGACCAAATTCTATTCTGTTGCCTATTTGTGCATGCCTTGCAGTAAACTGCTTCCTGTTTCCAGACGTCAGTCTCTGAGAGGACACTGATGTCTACTTCTTTGAGTTGCTCTGGTGAATATATAGGATAAGATACATAACATATTAAGCACTGTGCCTGACTCTTAGAAACTTCAAATAGTTGTTGTGTTGATTGTTCTGTTAATGTTAAAACAATTGTCATTTGCTTATCTTCTACTTGGCCAGTCTCTACATCATGCAAGCCATTGCATGTGCTAAGATCGACCCAGTCTGGAAAAGAGAAATTTCCCATGAGTGGTCATCCCACTTCCGGTTATCTTGTCCATCTCCAAAAATCTCTCCCTTTACACTGTCTGAACTGGAAGACGCTTTGAAGAGGGTTAAACCGGGAACAGCTGCTGGCTATGATAACATCACCCCAGAACTCATTCTTAACCTGGGCCCCACGGCAAAGAAGTGGCTCGCTTCATTCCTGTCCCACATCTTGGAATCTGAATCTATGCCCAAAGTTTGGCGTCGTGCGAAGATAATAGTGGTTTTGAAACCAAAGAAAGACCCAACACTGGCCGCCAGCTATAGACCAATTTCTCTCCTCTCCGTGTGTTACAAACTCCTTGAGAGGCTGCTTCTGTCACGTATTTCTCATCTTACAGAGAAATTCCTATCACCCGCCCAGGCTGGTTTCCGCCCAGGAAGATCTACCTGCGAACAAGCCCTGGCCCTCTCAACTTACATTGAAAATGGATTCCAGAAGAATTTAAAGACGGGTGCTGTCTTTGTTGATCTCACAGCAGTCTATGATACCGTCTGGCACCGTGGTTTCCTAGTCAAGATCTCAAGATGCCTGCCTCCATGGGTGGCCAACACTATATCGTTTCTTCTCCAAAACATAATATTCCGGGTAGATCTGGGTGACAAGTCTAGCAGATGGAGACTTGTCTCAAGTGGCCTCCCCCAGGGCTCTGTTCTGGCTCCTACGCTATTTAATAGTTACATCAGTGACCTCCCAGAAACTTCTTCAAGGAAGTTCATCTACGCCAATGACATCTGCTGTGCAACTCAGGCATCAAAGTTCGACATCCTCGAGGAAACACTCACGAAAGACATGTCTCTGATATCTGATTACTGTAAAAAATGGCAACTAATCCCTAGCACTGCAAAAACGGTATCATCTGTTTTCCATCTACACCATGCCTCGGCCTCGCGTGAGCTTAATGTGCAGCTTGGCGATACGAGAATCCGGCATGAAGCCCAGCCAGTCTATCTTGGCGTTACTCTCGATCGCACTCTGTCATTTCACGAACATCTCATAAAAACTGCAGCAAAGGTGGGCGCGAGGAATCACATCATTGCAAGACTGGCCAGCTCCTCATGGGGCGCGAGCGCTTCCACACTACGATCATCATCTCTGGCATTATGCTATTCCACTGCAGAATACTGTGCCCCAGTATGGTTCCGTAGCCCCCATGTCCACTTGGTCGATTCCAAATTATATTCCTTCATGAGGATAATTTCTGGACCATCCGTTCCACCCCGGTTCCATGGCTGCCAGTTCTTAGCAACATCGCCCCGCCAGATATTCGTCGGGATGCGGCATCATCTAAGTTCATTTCCCACGTCTACGCTCAACCAGACCTGCCAATATACGTGGATATCTTCGCCCACCCTGTCCAACGCTTGACGTCTCATCACCCAATCTGGTCCCCTATGCCTACACTGAACTTCTCTGTTCCAGACTCTTGGAAACAAGAGTTGGCAGTCAGCTGAGGTAAAGAACAAACACCTCTGGGGTTATACCCCAAGGACTCCATAACACCCAACCAAAAAGAGGTGTGTACTCCTATGTTCATAGCAGCACAATTCATAATAGCTAAAACCTGGAAGCAACCCAGATGCCCAACACCAGATGAGTGGCTGAGAAAGCTGTGGTATATATACACAATGGAATACTATGCAGCTATCAAGAACAATGAACCCACCTTCTCTGACCCATCTTGGACAGAGCTAGAAGGAATTATGTTAAGTGAACTAAGTCAGAAAGATAAAGATGAGTATGGGATGATCCCACTCATCAACAGAAGCTGACTAAGAAGATCTGAAAGGGAAACTAAAAGCAGGACCTGATCAAATTGTAAGTAGGGCACCAAAGTAAAAACCCAGTGGTGAGGGGTAGGCATGTAGCTTCCTGGGCCAGTGGGGGGTGGGAGTGGGCGGGAGGGATGGGTCACAGTCCTTTGGTGGTGGGAATGGTGTTTATGTACACTCCTAGCAAAATGTAGACATATAAATCAGTAGCTAATTAATATGAGGGGGAAATCAATTGTATGTCTCAAAGTTTCTCAAAAGACAAACTGAATCTTTTTAATATATAGGCTATGTATTTGGTATGCGGACTCTCTCAAAAGCCTAGACCAAGTAGATTAGAAGCTTCCAATAGCACAGCTATATACAAGATACTGGGTACTGTCCAGCAAACCATAACAAAGGGACTTTTCAAAGTTAACCCAATTAACAAATAATGTGATGATAATATTAACTATTGAGTGTCTTTTTGAACCCTAAGACAGCAGGAACCTCACATCTTCACTATAGAGCCCCTACTTCCCCCAGTCCTGGAACCCTTGGATAGGGCCCACTTTCCCGTATGCATCTCCCAATCCAAACCAAATAACATTGCATCTGCCGATCACAACCTAACCAAAGCAACGATTGCTACCTCAACATGCTTCACCTCAGAATGTATCCAGAGACTTCACGTGTGGAATGACAACCCTTCAGCTTCATTACTCGGGTGAGACCTTTCCTTTAATAGTACACTCTAATTTCATCTCAGGTAGTTCACTTTCTAACAAAGTCCCATAACCTAGATATACACCAGTTTCTGTGAGAGAGAGCTTATGTGCACACGTATCCATAAACTACTGCAAAATATATACCTGAAAGCAGGACTACACTAGAGTTTGCAGTGAGTACCTCCCTAACACTTCCTCTCCACTATTCCAAGCTTGGGATCCATGATTGCTCAACAAATTGTTTGGCTTCATATGTTAACTCTCTTTTCAATCACCAGGTTCCAGATGCCACCAGGATGCTGGCTAGGCTTCCCTGGATTGAAGACCCCACCAATGTGTCCTGGAGCTCTGCTTCCCCAGAGTCACACCCTACTAGGGAAAGAGAGAGGCAGACTTGGGGTATGGACCGACCAGTCAACGCCCATGTTCAGCGGGGAAGCAATTACAGAAGCCAGACCTTCTACCTTCTGCATCCCTCAACGACCCTGGGTCCATGCTCCCAGAGGGATAGAGAATGGGAAAGCTATCAGGGGAGGGGGTGGGTTATGGGGATTGGGTGTTGGGAATTGTGTGGAGTTGTACCCCTCCTACCTTAGGCTTTTGTTCACTAATCCTTTCTTAAATAAAAAATTAAAAAAAAAAAAAAAAAAAGAACAAACACCTCATCACAGACCCCTGCAAGCGTCAACCCGGCTTTGACCTAGCACGTTATGATTGGGCCCTCCTCAATTGCTATCGAACAGGCCATGGCCGGTGCGCCGCTATGTTCCATCGCTGGGGAGCCAGAGACGACCCGAACTGCTCCTACGGCTCCAGACAGACTATGACCCACATAGTCAACGACTGTCACCTCTCCAGATTCAAAGGAGGTCTCGAAACTTTACATCAGGCTCAACCTGATGCTGTTGACTGGCTACGGAAGAAGGGCAAACGCTAGAAGAAGAATTATTTTATAATATCATTCACTACACAAATGCAATACATTACTTTCAATTACCAAAGATAAGGTCAATTTAGTGATTTAAAAGTTTTTTCAGCTAGTCCACTGCATATGCCATAAAAATTTTTCATAACAACCATTATGCAAACAACACAGTATGGTTATCGGTCAATTAGACATGAAAAAACATCACGATTTCTAGTCTGAAATCACTGAGTAAATTCAAAATGTCTTACAGAAACTTCAGAAGTGTTCTGGAATGAACTTTTAAATTACTGATATTTAAAAACAAAGCTATAATTTATTTAGAATGAATTAATCACTTATACATGCTTCATGAGCTCCTAAAATGTTTGAAAAATATTGCTCCAATCAAGTAATTTACTTTAAATTGCACTGAATAATTCATTTTATCTTAGTGTATACAAGAGTTAGAAATAGACTCATATATGAAAATCAAAAGCTTGCCTCTGCCCAGAAATTGGCCCTCTGGCTGACTCCTCAAATGTCTAAGCTGCTATTGGACACTGTCTGGGAACCAACCCATCCCTGATTAGAGAAGATATTTATCTTTCTATGACTGAAAGTTTTTTTTAACAACTCACTAAGTTAATATATGGCATATAGTATTTTGCACACTTTTAGACTAAAAGGTTTGTGAATCACTTGATAGTACAAAGTAGGTAAATAATTGCAAGTTAGGGGGCTGCGGAGACAGCATAATGGTTATGCAAGAGACTTTCAAGCCCGAGGCTCCAAAGTCCCAGGTTCAGTTCCCAGCACCACCATAAGCCGGAGCTGAGCAGTGCTCTAGTAAAAAAAAAAATAAAAAAATAATAATAATTGCAAGTTAGAAAGGGCATGTAAATAAATGAAAAAGTGATGGTGAATGCCTGTTTTCCTCACTGTTGGAGTGGAAAACTACAAACAAGCGAGGGGGAGAAGCAGGAGTAAAGCCTGTAGGAAAATAAGTAAATCAATAAATATAATTGGTGGTATCAACAAGGAGCTATGTTTAGCTCAATGGAGGCACTGTACACAAATGTTTACTCCCTAACCATCCACACTTAGAGCACCTACAAGTAATGATATCATAGTATCAAAGTGCATGCTCAGTGCAGATTTTAATTTCAAATAAAATTCTCCAATAAAAAAGGAACAATGGTTTCTTAAAGAGATAGTAATTTCAGTTAGCACTTGAATAGGACTTACACATTTCATATATAAAAATGAATTAAGGAATAAAATGATAGTAGTATGTCAAAAAGGACAGGAATGACTGAAAGAAGATTTTAAAAGCTACTTAGTATAGCATTGCACTGTAATTCAGATTAAAAAGTAAGTAGAAATGCAGTCCATGCTGATGTAAACCACTGGTATTAAAAAAATAAATAAACAAATAAATAAATGGGGACCTCTCCTTTATAGGAAAACTCCAAACAGTATACATTATATAAATATTCTCCCCTTAAGGACACAGAGTACTTACATTATATCCTCTAAGTCTGGGTTATGCTTAGTGACTCCCTTCCAAAGAGCAACTTTTAGAAAAGGGATAGTTGTGCAAGGAGATAGCACAATGGTTATGCAAAAAGACTTTTATATCTGAAGCTCCAGAGTTCCAGGTTCAATCCCCTATGCCTCCATAAATTGGAGCTGAGCAATGTTCTGGAGGAAGGAGAGAAAGAGGAAATGGAGGGGGTAGGGGGAAAGGAAAGGTAAGAGAGAAGGAGGAAGGGACAAAGAGAAGGGGAAAGGAGACGAAAGAAAAGGTAAAAGGAAGCCAACATCAGCTGATTAAGGTCACAAGACTGTAATCTATAATTATGAGTCATTTTGAAACTGTATACGTTTAATATGTTCAGAAAAATAGTGCCCCTATGTGATCTTTCCTCCCCAAAATGTTTTAACTCCATTCCAATTATGAGTAAAAGTAGGTCAAAAACAAAATAAAGGATAGCTTACAAAATCCCTAATCCTTAACTCGTCAAAAACAGTTAAGGACCTCAAAAACAATGGAAGTATCAGAAATTTTCATAGTCATGGACTTAAAAAAAAAAAAAGAGAGAAGAAAAGAAAGTATTTCAACAGTCATGATGAAATAGCTCCTACATTGTGAGCTGTAAGAGAATAAGAGTCAACTTTGATAATGCTGGCCTGGTGTACAAGATGTCAGATTCACCCTAAGTCTGAATCTCCTTGAAGGGGAGACCACCCTCTAAGTAGGCAGCTAAACATTAAATCATAGTAGCAGTTCAAGGCCCGAGCAGAATCAGAAGGTACATTCATTAAGCAATATGAGGAGAGCTCAGCAAACGTAATATGTACTAAGTTGTTGGCTGGATGTACAGAAGACACAAAGAGTAATACAGTGCCCTACAGTTAAAAGTAGAGCTATTAGCACCCTGATTTGAGGGGGGCAGAGCATGGAGCAAGGAATAAGCAGAAACAGAGAGCCAAGTAAGAAAGCTCTTGACAGTAGTTATAAACCTCATAGGGAGACAGCCAAAGAAATGAAAGCTTCAACTTCTTCCCACCCCAGGTGTCTTCCACTAACGAACACCAGTCCAAAGTCAATGGGCACAGGAACCTAAAGATGTAGCCAAAATGAGTTTCTTTTCATGGAACTCACAGCAAGCTAAACAAACGGAGCAACTGGACCCAAAGAAGCAAGTAACAGCTCTTCAACACATGAGAGAAATTGTAATGATTCCAGTTACATACTGCTACCACTCTGTGCTTTGCTGAGGATCTTGCCACCATATTAGACAACTAGACTGTCTTCATTCAGACACGTCACATAAATGTACTTTTACTATACTATATTCCCACTCCCAATTCTAATTCAAGTGAACCTAAAAAGATTGAAGTGTGATGTCTGGATTACTGGATATCACACAAACAGGAACCATTTCCAACACAATCCTAGCAACTGAAGAGAACGTAAAAGTGACAGAACTCTTCATTGATCAGTTCTTCAAAGAGCAACAAAGATAAAGATGTATTTAAAGAGAAAGAGGGGAGAACAGTCATGCTCCAAGTCCTTAAAGGTGAATTTACTTTAGCAGTCTGCTATGTGCACATTATATTGGTTTAGTTACCAGCCTGAAAATAGGAATGTGATGCTTGACTCCTAGACAACCATTTGCATCAAATGATTACCATTGAGTGGAGATAGTGTTGTTTCCCTGGAAAAAAATGTGAACCTGGAGTAGTTCACAGTGCTAGTTAGGCCTGACTCCCTGTCCTAAAGGAATTCATATTTATCACTCTCTGGAAGTAGCCATGTCCCTCAGTCTTAAGAATTCAGCAAGCTTATTTTTTGTAATAGTTGCTATTGTAATATTTATTTTATTGATTACATATGAAAGTGTCACATGACACAAAGAAAAGAGAGAAAGAAGGCAGAGCACACTGGTACATGCAATGCTAGGGCTAGAGCCAGGAACCTCAGGCAGACAAGCCTGATGTTAACGTTGAGCCATTTCTCCAGTCACAGCAAGATTATTTTCAAGGTTTTTACCTAGGTAGTGCCCAGGTAGAAAGTGGTTTAATGGTATTTCTTTTATAGTCCTAAAATAGAAAAAGTGACTTTAAGGTACAAATAAAAAATGCAAAGAACTCTGGAGCTCCAGATTAACTATGCAATATAATGATATGTAGCTTCCCCTTCAATATAATCCAAAGCTTTCAAAGAATAATTAATACGATCTTTATACTCTGACTACCTTGAAACACTACATGCAATATTACTGAAAGCCCCCAAACTAAACTTTTATATTCATATTGATCTGCATGGCCTTATAGTTAATGAAGAGTCGTTCCTGTTTTCCCCAGCACTCATCTATATAAGGTTAATATCAAATGAAAAATGTGCGCCACATATCTGTGTGTGTGTGTGTGTGTGTGTGTGTGTGTGTGTGTGTGTACTCATGTACACTATAGAGCATCTATTTGTAACACTGGTGTGAAGGGATGGCTTAATACTGGTGTTCAACCTCTACAGTACACACATTAGTTATTTTGTGCTCTTGAAATAACTCAGCAGACATCTTTGAAGGTGAGAAACTGAACATAGAAGGATAGTTAAATTGCTGAAGAGCACACAGATATAAGGAGCAAAGTAGTGCTCACAAAGCATGTCTTTCCAGTGCACTGCATATACTTCATGGGCCATATCAAAGCAAGTCTTGAATATATATATATATATATATATATTGCCAGAGCACTGCTCAGCTTTGTCTTATGGTTGTGCAGGCGACTGAACCTGGGACGTGGAAGCCTCAGTGCATGAGAGTCTATTTGCATAACCATTATGTTATCTACCCCTCTCATATCTAATCTTTTATAGTTATTAAATGGCTAAGAACAGTTACTGCAAACATGTAACTTTTCATAATTCGCAAACTCTTTAAGCATGACGTTAAGGAAAAATATTGTGATACTTAATATAAGTAGAAGTATCCCTTTAAGAACTGATGTGTTCCCTCTTTCCTGATAACACGGTCTTTGCAAGCCATCATAATAAGGCTCTCAGGCTTGACTACCAGGAAAGCCAGCATCAAATTAAAGACACAATCATAACAGCCTGATTAGGTTTGGGGTAGCAAATTTGTTTTTTTTTTTCCTTCTTTTTATGTCTTTATGCATTCATTACTTTAATTCATTGTACATTTACTGAAAATTCAGATAGAACAAGTCAATGAATCCTTTTAGATGTGCATTTATAGTTTAGGAAACATGGTGTGTGATACATGATATATCTGAACTTGCGAAGTCATAATGCATAGATGGTTGATATTATTGGAGAATTAATTAAATATTTTTCTATGGTAGAATCTTTTCCTGAACTGAACTATGGCTTATAATTTTTGTAAGCTGAGATTTACTTTGTGAAAAATAATAGAACTGAAACTTTTGATAGCTATTAGCTCCATTTGTTGCAGGAGAAAAATGCTTCGTATCATATCCCATCACTAGGTGATAATAAAGATCCATATAATAATAACAATATTAATAATTGATTTAATGATATAGCAAGTGTCCCTCTAAGTGAAGAGGAAGGTCTCATATTTCTAAACCACTCTGCTTCAGTTCAGCAAGTGAATTAAATATTTAGTGGACTGCTTAATATTTCATTGTAGACAAATCATAGTGGGTTTTACCCAACCTTGGGTACAAAAGCAATGATAAAATACCACATAAATATATAAATTTAATTCATAAATCATTCTTAAAAGCATTACGGCTAGTTTGATTCATGTAAGGATCTTCTGAAAGACCACAGCCCTTGGTCATCAAGAAGTAACTATACTATTTTGTTTGTGGACTATTTTTTATCTTCTCAAGAGATAAGACCTGAAGACAGGTAAACTTTACTTCTACTCTGTACACCTCTGAAATCAGAGAAACTACATTCACTATTCTCATTATGAGAAACATCATCACTTCAGCCAAATTATCCTGGCTCCCTCTCTGTAGAATAGCTTCCCCCCTTTGCTTTCACTGTACACATATTGCTAAACTGTTTGGAAATGAAGGGAAGTTAATTCTCCAAGGATACCAGTGGATTGTATTGCCTTTGGCTATTCTCACATTCTTTCCTTCATAGTACATTTCTGTTGGTTGCAAAACCCCTTGTGATGGTAATTGTCAGTTTGCCCCATTAGTGTTCCCCTTATATTAAAGTGTTCTCCTCATTATAGCTATTTCTTATTCTGTCCATAGTAATGGGGAAAAATAATCTATCTCAGTTACAATGACTCAGTCAGGTTTACAAGTAATTGCTTATTAAACAAATATTAACTATTCAGAAACCACACATGCATTTATGTTATTGTAACGGCCCTCATTTCCATGCAAGCAGCTCACTAAATATGTATAAGCCATTTCTCGACAATAACAGTTTAACCACTGTGTCTACATTGTGTAACTTCAATGAAATAATGTTCTGACTTAAGATACTATCATTTCCTATTCTGAAGTCTCAGATTAGTTCTAGCCCTTCAGATCACAGCATGTGCTGTAAATTACTACCTTGGTTTTAACTATTCATAGCTGCACAATCACACCAGAACCCTCAGACACAACTCCACTCCCAGCTTAGTCTATTGCATCTCAATACTATTCAAACCATCTTCCAAACTTTCAAAATGCTCTTTCACACTTTTTAGAGTCTCTTTAGTGGGTCCTTCTTTTGCTGTGCTACCATTTTTTCTTCCCTTAATGTTGACACAAACCACAGCATTTTTGACAAGGAGTAAGTGCAGACTCTGTGGACTTTACGTGAAGAAGTGTTGTTTGCTACCTCAGGATGAGCTCAAAATAAAACTTTCCAAGAAGTTGGAGATAAACTAGAATAACCCTCACTCCCATCATCCTTCTTTTTGAAATAGCTACTATTCCAAATGTAGCCACCCAATGCTATCTCAAATGATTCTAGGTATAATCAAGTCTCAAGAACAGAAAATTAAGTCTAGAATTCCTCAATCCTAAAAATGAAAAGTTTGAACTTAAAATTAGTCAAGATATAGGGAGTCAGGCAGTAGCACAGTGGGTTAAGTGCAGGTGGCACAAAGCTCAAGGAATGGCACAAGGATCCTGGTTCGAGCCCCCACTCCCCACCTGCAGGGAGGTCACTTCACAAGCGATGAAGCAGGTCTGCATGTGTCTACCTTTCCCCCTCTGTCTTCCCCTCCTTTCTCCATTTCTGCCCTATCCAACAATAATGACATCAGTAACAACAATAATAACTACAACAATAAAATAACAAGGGCAACAAAAGGGAATATATAAATATTAAGGGAGTCAGGCGGTGGTGCGGCGGGTAAAGTGCATGTGGCACAAAGCGTTAAGAGCCAGCGGAAGGATTCTGGTTCTTGTCCCCACCTGCAGGAGGCCGCTTGGCAAGCGGTGAAGCAGGTCTGCAGGTGTCTATCTTTCTCTCCTCCTCTCTGTCTTCCCCTCCTGTCTCCGTGTCTATCTGTCCTATCCAGCAATAATAGCTATGACAACAATAATAACTACAATAAGCACAACAACTGGGACAACAAAATGGGAAAAATGGCCTCCAGGAGCAGTGGATTCGTAGTGAATGCACCGAGCTCCAGGAATAACCCAGAAGGCAAAAAATATATATTAATTTTTTTAATTAGTCAAGATATCTTTCAGTTATAAAGTTATTTGTGTTATTTCTCCAATGGTCATGGTCAGTTATATTGCAAAATACATATAATTTATCAAGATAAGTTTCTCAAATTCCCAAGTAAAAATGCATTGGGGGGATGATTAAATGCCACCAAGAATTACACTCACTCCTAGAAAAGACATATTACACAGACGAGGAAGTACCAGGTAAAAAAAAAAAAGAAAAGAAAAAGAGAAAAATACAGGTCTACCAGGAATGTCAGGAAAGATTTCATAAACAAGGTGGTTCCGGATGTGTTTTAAAGGATGAACATAAGTTTACAAATAAGGTAAACTCATGAGTAACACAGGGAATTATATAGCCCCCGCCTAGAAATAAAAAGATCTAAGTGTAGATTGAAAGATACAAAAAGTCTGTGCTATCTGAGACATACGAAAGTTCTGGGTAAAATGTTTCTCTCTCTCTCTCTCTCTGTCTCTCTCTCCCTCCCTCCCTCCCTCCTTCCCTGTGTCTATATTTTCTCTTTATCTTTATTGCTTCTATAATCTTAGTCCAGCATCCCAAATGTTAAGATAAAAATCATGAGAAAACTATAGAAATACACATAAATATGCATCTACTTAAAAGTTCCCTCATTTCACAAACATTTCATTCCCAAAACACAATTGCAGCAGATTTGATATAAACTGAACAAACACATTCACTTAGCTATGCAATTAACAGATGAAAACACTAATTTCCCCACTGATTATAGACAGAAACTTTTCTAATCTAATTGGACAGTGACAAGTAATACAACCCACTTCATGGTGAACATATAAAACAATCACCTTCTGGTAGATATTAAATGCATGCCGCCGAGAAATAGAAAAAGACATGTAATGGTGGAGATAAATTTGTAATCCAGATAAATTTATAATCCAAGGCCCATTGTTTAACATAATTCTGTCTCCTAAAAGAAGTAGATAGTCACAAATACTAATTACTGTAAAAATAATTGCGAGTAGGGGGATCTACTGGGGGTAGATCGCCCAGTAGAGTGCACGTTAATATGTACAAGAACCAGGTTTCAAGCCCCTGCCCACTACATGAGAGCACTTGTAGAAGAGAAGTTTCATGTGCACAGGAGTGGTGCCTTCTCTGTCTATGTCCATCCCTATTCCTGTCTCTCCTCCTTTATCTAAAAGGGTGGGGAAGGCCATTAGAGTAGTAGAATCATGCAGGCACTGAATTCCAGTAACAACCCTGGTGACAAAGAAAAAAATAGTTGAAAATGATGAAAATAAAAATCTGGTGAAAAGGGAGTCGGGCTGTAGCGCAGCGGGTTAAGCACAGGTGGCGCAAAGCACAAGGACCGGCATAAGGATACCGGTTCGAACCCCGGCTCCCCACCTGCAGGGGAGTCGCTTCACAAGCAGTGAAGCAGGTCTGCAGGTGTCTATCTTTCTCTCCTCCTCTCTGTCTTCCCCTCCTCTCTCCATTTCTCTCTGTCCTATCCAACAACGACAACAACAATAATAACTACAACAATAAAAAACAACAAGGGCAACAAAAGGGAATAAATAAATAAAATAAATATAAAAAAAAATCTGGTGAAATTTCGGTGCCCCAGAAATTTAAAAATGTTTTAAAGGGATATCGCATAAGATGATAGAATCAAATGCATATGAGAAATAACCTAAAGTTTCAGATAAAACTGTTATAATTTGCTTAAATCATGGTATGAACATGTTTTTCAGAGAAACAAAATTTCTGTAGCTTCTAGCCCCCATCAGAAGATAATTTTATTCCACCTATAGCAGAATAAAAAGGATAATTATGTTTTTGAGGGTTAATTTCAAGTGACTTTTTAAATTGATATTTAAATAATTGTCTTATTTTAACAATGATTCACTCATATCCATGACTCTGAAGGCAAAATAAAACTACACTGACTCAAGTTGGAACTAAAACACTGGAGATAGCCTTGCATATGTTAAAGAGGAACCAGCCTCCAAAGAGTGATTTCTTTGACAGTGTCAAAAATCATACTGATCCAACTAGAAAGGTGACATTCCAATTGTGAAAATTCATAATGATCAGAAACACTCCAGAGTTACCAAAAAAAAATCACACAAACATATATATCATACATGTAAATATATGCTGTGTGTGTGCATGTGCACACATACACACGGGTTTATAAAAGAGTCTAGCAATTAAAATTGATTTGAACTCTGAAAAATACCAAATGCTGATGGCTAGAAAAGAGCAATAACTTATAATACATCTGAAATGACCTGAATTAAATTATAGACATGCTTAGAAGACAGGTCACTGCATTTGAAGGTGAATAGAGTTGCAGAAAAAGCAATCTATGGAAATTATTGATGAGTAAGAAATGGATTCTATTCCTGCTACTGAAATAAAATAACTAGGCTCCAGTTAATGAGTCCAACTGTGTGAAAAAAATTTTAACATTTTCAGAACTTAACTGTTGAAATATTTTTTTCAATTTCCTAAAATATTTATTTCATACTAATAAAGTGGACTTTTAGAGTTTCAGACTGCAATGGCATTACAGAAAATTCTAAGCTCCATAAAATGTCTTTCATGTTATATGAGAACAAATGAGTGTTCCTTGTTTACCTAATAACTAAGTACTGAAAACTACGATATTGAAAAAATTAAAGTGGTGGCTATTGCATTTGGTTGAGTAATGAGGAGCATGGAAAGGGATTCTTCCATCTACAACAGCCAAAAAGGTCCCATAAGGTTAAAAAGCTGAGATACTTTTAGTTCGCTGAACGTGGAAACTAGCATTTGAAAGATATGGAAGAGCACCAGGCTGCTAAATATTTAGGGGCAAACAGGATAGCTATATTCAAGAAAGAACTCCTCTGCCCTCAAAACTTGTTAGTGGATACTGTGTATTTCCACATGCAAATATCTCCTTTCTTCAAAGCCCAGAGTCTAAAGCAATTTGGAACTTTGAAATCTTGTAAATAAAATCAAAGAGTGGAATAAAATTTTTTCAAGAAAATGCTCCTACCTGGTTAGCAGTCAGTCAAGCCTAGTACACTATGAAGAGAAAAGCAGGTATATCTTAATGTGTAAAATAGAGGCTGCTCCCATGCAAGATTTGAGGTTTTCATCCCTTGAATTCCATTCTCCTAAGGAGGGAGGGATGGTAGTCAAACTGAAGGGACTGATTTAGAGAAAAGGTAGAATTTTAGAGTGCAGTGCATTATATAGTCACCCTAGAGTTTCAGATAGAGACTCAAGAAATGATATATCAAGTAGGACATGATTAGAAGAAAGAGTAGGGAGAGAAAATAAAAACTAATAGATACAAAATGGAGGACCCCCCAACACTTCATCTGCACTATTCCAACCTTTAGGTCCATGATTGTTCAACAATTTGTTTGGCTTTGTATGTTAACTCTCTTTTCAGCCACCAGGTTCCAGATGCTAGCATGATGACGACCAGACTTCCCTGGACAGACAACCCCACCAAATTGTCCTGGAGCTCCAATTCCCCAGAGGCCCACCCCACTAGGGAATGAGAGAGGCAGGCTGGGAGTATGGATTGACCAGTCAACGCCCATGTTCATTGGGGAAGCAATTAGAGAAGCCAGAACTTCCACCTCCTGCATCCCACAATGGCCTTGGGTCCATACTCCCAGAGGGATAAAAAATAGAAAAACTATCAAGGGAGGGGATGGGATACAGAGATCTGGTGGTGGGAATTGTGTGGAGTTGTACCTCTCTTATCCTATGGTTTTGTTAATGTCTTCTTTTTTAAATAAATAAAAAAATAAAAAACCTAATAGAATGTATAATTTTTATAGATTCTCATAATTTTAGTAATGAAAGCCCTTTAAGTTCTCAGAAATTCGTATCAGTTCTTGTACAGATGTCCTTGTCTTATGCATAATTATCTCCAAACGAAAGTCAGGTATATTGAATGGCAAAATGGAAAATTCACCAGTCCATATGATATAGGTAAAGTTTCAGTTTTTAAGTAACTGTAAGTACTTGGATATTATAGTGTGCTTGGAAACACTGTTTTCTTTATAAGATGGTCCAAGTCTTTGAAATCAGTATTTTTTGTTATTAGGCTAAGTGCTTTGTCTAAGTAATAAAAATGAAGAGAGATAGATTAAAATAAACCTTAAATAGCCCCCATAATTTCAGAAGAAAATGGAAATGCCAACACTCAATAAAAATTAATAAATGTGTAAGAATTACATTGCTTTCCATCTGATTAATCTCAAAAAAAGATCAAGAATACACATTAGATGTAATCAATGGTCTATTCATCTGCAATACCTGAAGAAGCCCATTTTAACTAAATCCTATTTCATAGCCTCTTCAGATGCTTCCTCTCCACTACTGACATTTCTAGGCAGATGTCTGCTGTTTGCTCAGACTGTTCATCTTGATGAAGTTGCCTATAAAAAGACTTACAAGCTATTTAATTGTACTTAAGTTCATTCATTCAAAATTCAGAGAGGTTATATAATTAATGTGTGTATATTTTAGTGACTCCTGGCCTTGGCTGAACTAGAGAAGTGGTTGTCTAAATCCTTTCCTTGACTAAGGGATAGAGGAAAGTAGTGAGTGTCTAAGCAAACAGTACCTTTGAAACAGATTTTCAGAATAAGATTTTTTTCAGTCTTTCAGTAACCTGTTCTATATCTAAAGGGAAGAAAGACACATCCTTGTACTTGAAAAGGCACTCTAGTGAACAAAATTAGGTTTCTAAAGAAAATTCCCAGGCTTTTCACTTATTAGTAATCATTCTTGCTCCCCTTTTTATAATGAGTTTTCACTTTGGTGCATGTCCTCAATTACAATATCCTACTGACTTGACCAGTAAAACTGACAGTATTTTATTAGCCTTCCAAAATCTAAAATCCATCAGGATTTATTCAGAAATGCACTAAATACAGAAAGAGTTCGTTTAGATTACATTTTACTGAGTGCTTTAAATAACTTTAATCTTAAAAATTTGTAGCTTATGGAGAAAAACAAGTTCATGATCTCAGTCAAAATATAATTTGCATTGTTTTGCATAGACTTTCATAAAATCCTTTCTAAACTTCTCTAAACAAATGCTAATTTTATAAGAAACAAAAAAAGTGAACATTGTTTAATGCACAATGGTTAAAATACTAGAGAATATTTAAATTTTATAATTAGAAATAATGATATTTAATTAATTTTGTAAGTAATGACTTATCGGGCCTTCTGAAGCTAGAATACAACTCTTTTAATCCACAGTTCTATACACATTAATTCTTTCCAATTTGCTTTTCAAAAAATTTTTGAAGTAACATTGTGTTTTTTAAATTTTTTATTATCTTTGTTTATTGGATAGAGATAGCCAGAAATCAAGAGGGTGATAAAGAAGGAGAGAGACAGACACCTGTAGCACGACTTCACCACTCGCAAAGCTTTCCTCCTGCAGATAGGGACCGGGGGCTCGAACCTGGGTCTTGGCACATTGTAATATGTGTGCTCAATCAGGTGTGCCACCACCCAGCCCCAAAGTAATAGTGTTTTATAACATGGCCTACATTATAGATATGCACCAATATATTTGACATCTAAATATACTACAATATCACCAACAAAAGTCAAATTTATATCTACCACCATGTAATTAATTCACATCATTTGTATTATCTCTCATATTTTGTCCTTTGTTCAAACAATCTGTTTATTTGTATTTGTTCTTTTTTTGTTTATTTTGTTTTCTGTTTGTTTTCTTCTGTGTATGGATGAAATTATATGGCATTTGTTTTTATCCATTTGATTTATCATGCTTAGCATAGTCCCTTATAGGAACACCTCTGCTGTTGTAAGTGACAAGATTTCATTATTGTTTCTGAAGCAAGAATTATTCTTTTGTATGTACAAATTGTAGTATAATATAATATAAATGATTCTTTATCCATTCATTCGCTAATGGACACTTAAGCTGTTTCCAGGCCATAATAATGTTACATTTTACAGGGTGGAGGACAAGGTTAGAGTCCCCAGTCATTACATGGGAGCAGTTGATCAAGGGATGCTTCATGAGTGGTGAGCAGTGCTGTTCATTCCTCTCCTCTGTATCTGTCTCATTCTCTCTTAAGATTTTTCTTAAAAAATATTTTGGTATTTCACCAAATACAAAAGTAAATTCCAAGTAGATCAAGGACTTGGATGTTAGACCAGAAACTATCTGATACTTAGTAGAAAATATTAACAGAACTCTTTTCCGCATAAATTTTAAAGACATCTTCAATGAAATGAATCCAATTACAAAGAAGACTAAGGCAAGCACAAACCTATGGGACTACATCAAATGAAAAAGCATCTGCACAGCAAAAGAAACCACTACCCAAACCAAGAGACCCTTCACAGAATGGGAGAAGATCTTTACATGTTATACATCAGATAAGAGGCTAATAACCAAAATAAATAAAGAGCTTGCCAAACTCAACAACAAGAAAACAAATGACCCCATCCAAAAATGGGAAGAGAACATGGACAGAATATTCACCACAGAGATCCAAAAGACCGAGAAACACATGAAAAAATGCTCCAAGTACTTGATTGTCAGAGAAATGCAAATCAAGACAACAATGAGATACCACTTCACTCCTGTGAGAATGTCATACATCAGAAAAGGTAACAGCAGCAAATGCTGGAGAGGTTGTGGGGTCAAAGGAAACCTCTTGCACTGCTGGTGGGAATGTCAATTGGTCCAACCTCTGTGGAGAATAGTCTAGAGAACCTTCAGAAGGCTAGAAATGGACCTACCCTATCATCCTGCAATTCCTCTCCTGGGGATATATCCTAAGGAACTCAACACACTCATAGAGAAAGATCTGTGTACTCTGTATATATATGAATACTACTCAGCTATTAAAAATGGTGACTTCACCATTTTCAGCCGATCATCGATGGAGCTGGAAAAATTCATGTTAAGTGTCAGAAACAGAAGAATAAATATGGGATGATCTCATTCTCAGGCAGAAGTTGAAAAACAAGATCAGAAGAGAAAACACAATAGAACCTGAACTGGAATTGGTGTATTGCACCAAAGTAAAAGCCTATGGGGTGGGGGGAGAATACTGGCCCAAGAAGGATGACAGAGGACCTAGTGGGAGTTGTATTGTTATATGGAAAATGAGAAATGTTATATATGTACAAAGTATTGTATTTACTGTTGAATGTAAAACATTAATTCCCCAATAAAGAAATTTAAAAAATTGATTATTAGCCTCTTATCTGATGTATGGCATGTAAAGATCGTGAGGGGTCTCTTTGTTTGCATGATTGCTCCTTTTGCTGTACAAAAGCTTTTCAACTAGATTGAGTCCCATAGTTTTTCTAATTTGGGGGGTCATATGATATTTCTATTCTTAAATTCTGGAGAAACCCCCATATTGTTTCCCATGGTAACTGTGTAAGTTTACATTTCTACCAACATTATTAAAAGGTGACCTTTCCTATTACATATAACTTATAATTATAGCCATCCTAACAGAAGTGAGGTGATATCTCATTGTGGTTGATTTGCATTTCCCTAGTAATAAGTGATGATAAGAATCTTTTAATATGACTGCTGCCCAACTATATGTCTTCTTGTAGAACTGTATATTCAGATTCTCTGCCCACTTTTTGAATTGAGCTGTTTGTTTTTCATGTTGCATTGTAAGATGCTTTTATGTACTTTGAGTATTAACAGCTTGTTATATGTACTATTTAGAAATAACATATCCAACTTAGTAGAATACTATTACTTCAATATTTATTTGGAGGGGCAGAGAGACAGATTACAGGCTAAAGCATGTGACTTGTTATGCACACAATCCAAGTTAAAGCTCTCACAATACCAGGAAAAGGTTCAGTACTGTGATGTCTCTTCTCTTCAATTTTTTTTTCTGAATGAAAATAAATAAGGTCCAGCAGTGGTAAAATAGTAAATTTGTGAGGTGTTGGCTCTGAAAAAACAAAAGATGTATTTTCATGAGAGAGAGAGAGATCAACCAGACCACTGTTCATCTCTGGCATATATGGTGGTGCCTTGCAACTGAAGCTGGGACCTTGGAGATTTAGGGCATGAAAGAACAGTGCTCTAACCTCGAGGTATCTCCCCAGCCCAGTAGAATGTCATGCACTTTTGATGGTAATTTCTTAATACAGTGAAAAACATCCTAGTTTCATATAGTTTAGCTCATTTAATTTTGATTTTGTTTCTCTGCTAGGAGTCGGGGAGTAGCACAGCAGGTTAAGTACATGTGGCACAAAGCACAAGGACCTGCAGAAGGATCCCAGTTCGAGCCCCCATCACCACACCTGCAGGGGCGTCACTTCACGGACGGTGAAGCAGGTCTGCAGGTGTCTGTCTTTCTCTCCCCCTTTCTGTCTTTCCCTCCTCTCTCCACTTCTCTCTGTCCTATCCAACAATGATAACATCAAGCACAACAACAATAAAATAACAAGGGTAGCAAAAGGGAATAAATAAAAAAATAAATAAATAAAACAGCAGAGGGGAGAGAGAACATAATAAATGAGGGAGAAAATAGAACTAGCAAGATTGAGGGTGAATTAGAGAAAACTAAAAAGTAAGTGAGAGACTAAGAAAGGAGACTAAGGAGTACTGAAAATAACAACAAAGACATATGGGTCAGTTTCAAAAAAAGTAATATGTGCATTATTGGCTTACAAGATAAAGAGAGGAAGGGGAAGAAAGCATTTTAGAGGACATAGTAGCTGAGAATCAACATACTCTAAACAACATAAAGGACACAAAGTTTCAATAAGCCCAGAAAGTCCCACACAGAATTAACCAGACTTAAAAGACAACAAGACCATCGTATTTGGAATGAAAAGGAGTAAGGACAAAAAAGGAATCCTGAGGGCTGCAAGAAAGAAACAAAGAGTCACTTACAGAGGCAAACCCATAAGATTAGCATAAGATTTCTCCACGCAAACTCTATAAAGGCCAGAAGAGAATGGCAAGTTACATATTGAGCACTCAATGAGAAAGGTTTTCAACCAAGGCTATTGTATCCTTCTAGACTGTTATTCAAAATACATGGAGGCATAAAAACCTTCTCAGACAAGAACAGGTGAAGGAATCAACTGTCACCAAGCCTGTCTTGCAAGATGTTATAAAAGGTCTCCTATAGATAATCACAACATCACCAAAAACATGCACTATATCAGAAAATGCTAAAAGTTTAGAATAACTCTTAGTCACTATTCAAGGAAATAGAGAAAGACACAAAGAAGTGAAAAGATATTTCATGTTCATGAGTTGGACGAATTAACATAATTAAAATGAATATACTACACAGAGCCAAATACAAATTAATGCAATCCCCATCAACGTTCCATTCAATTTTTTTTTTGCCTCCAGGGTTATTGTTGGGGCTCAGTGCCTGCACCACAAATCCACTGCTCCTGGAGGCCACTTTTTCCCTTTTGTTACCCTGGTTGTTTTATCATTGTTGTGGTTATTATTATCGTTGTTAGTGATGTCGTTGATGTTGGATAGGACAGAGAGAAATGGAGAGAGGAGGGGAAGACAGAAAGGGGGAAAGAAAGACACCTGCAGAACTGCTTCACCGCCTGTGAAGCAACTCCCCTGCAGGTGGGGAGCCAGGGGCTCGAACCAGGATCCTTCCACTGGTCCTTGCGCTTTGCACCACGTGCACTTAACCCACTGTGCTACCACCCAACCCCCTTCATCCAATTTTTTAAGTGAATAGAACAAAAGCTACAAATGTTTATCTGGAACCAGAAAAGACCTAGAATATCCAAAACAATCTTTAAAAGAAAGAACAGAACTGGAGGCATCATACTCCCAGATCTCAAACAGATAGGCCCAATGTAATCAAAACTTCCTGGTACAGGAACATAAATAGATGCATTGACCAGGGGAATAGAATTTAGAATCCAGAAATAAGCCTCCACATCTACTAACATCTAATTTTTGACAAAGGTGACCAGACTATTAAGTTGAAAAGTAGTCTCTTTAACAAATGGTGTTAGAAAAATTGGGTTAAAACATACAGAAAAGTGAAACTGATCCACTATATTTCATCAAACACAAAAGTATATTCCAAATGGATTAAGAACTTAGACTCTAAACTAGAAACTATCAAATAATTAGAGGAAAATACTACCAGAACTATTTTCAGTCTAAATTTTGAAGGCATCTTCAATAATACAAATTTGATTACCAAGAAGACTAAATCAGAAATAAACCAATGGGACTACATCAAATTAAAAACCTTCTGCACAGCAAAAGAAACCACCACCCAAACAAAGAGACCCCTTGCAGAATGGGAGATCCTTACATGCCATACATCAGACAATAGGCTATTAACCAAAATATAAAAAGAGCTCACCAAACTCAGCAATAAGAAAACAAATGACCCTATCCAAAAATTGAGAGAGGATATTAACAGAATATTCACCAAAGAAGAGATCCAAAAGGCCAATAAACATGAAAAATGATCCAAGTCATTGTCAGAGAAATGCAAATAAAGACAATAATGAGATACCAGTTATACATGAGAATACCACAAGATACCACTCATACATATGAGAATAGAATACATATAAGGGGGGGAGAGGAAGATGGCGGCCTGAGAAGTTGCTGACAGCGAGCGCTCTGACCGCATCGTCGGCAACGGTAGGATTTTCTGCCTTTAGCAGGCCAGTTAATAAAGGGTGACACCAAAAAGTGAGTACAGTTTAATTTGGGTTAAGAATTAGAGTAAAGGTGACACAGACTAGCGGGGCTCCAGAATTCCCAGGGCGCCGGGCAAGGAGAGTGCGCCGGGCATTGTCCTCCGCCCGCCCAGGAAGGCAGCTCCTCCGCCGGTTGCAGAGCCCGGCGGGCAGAGGACCCTGAGTGAGCACTTTAGCTCGGGGGCTTCCTCTTGGGAGAATCCAGGGTCCACCGCGACCCTGAGAGCAGATCCAAAGACTTCTTGAGTATAGCTCTCATTGGATCAAAGGATTTGGAGCTAGTTTTCATTTTTGAGAAATCCTTTCAAAAACTCTGGAGGGGGGGGTTTCCCGAAAGATGGCGCACGGAGAAGCTGCTAGCCTTTGAGCTCCGGACACATCTCCTGTAAACAATAGGATTTTCTGCCTTTAGCAGGCCAGCCAATAAGGGGCCATAGCGATCATACCAAGGAGGTGTCTATAACTTAATTTGGGTTAAGAATTAGAATAGGGGAAAAAAATTCTTTTTTCTTCCTTTTAATTTTCAAGCATACATCCTTCCCGCCGCCCCCCCCCCCCATAAGCAGTGCCTGGGACCAGCTACTAGCAGGATACCCCATACCACCAAACAGGTTTTTTTTTTTTTTTTTTTTAAACTCACTGATACACATTTGGGAAGTTCCTCGCACTGCTCTTTAATTACAACCCTTCTTCTTATCTTCTCCCTTTTCTCTCTCTTATCTCTCTCTATCTCTTTTTTTTTATTTTTTATTATTATTTTTTTTTATCTTGTCATACACTTCTTTCTTCTTTGCCTTTCTGAATTTGTGAATTACTTTGGGGAAGAAATCTGACCCAGAGTGGACTCTCTATGTGTGTATCTCTGCTCTAGTTCCCTTTACACTCTTGTTACCCCTAGAATATACACTGGATAGTAGATTTGCATAACTGTATATTCTTTCTATCCTCTCTTTCTTTTCTCTTTCTTCACTGGGATTTGGTTACTATTTTTTCACGGACTGGAGAAATTTTTTGGCTAACTGGTAACGATTAAACTCCTTCAATACTTACTTCAGTTGCTACTGTAATTCCGGAGGTTGGTGAGTGCAATTGTCATAAAGGTATTTAGTACAGTGTTACTTGTGCTCAAAACACAACAACTGAGGAACAACAGAGCATTAAAAAAAAAAAAAGAGAGAAACACATAAATAAAAAAAAAATGGGTAGATTAAAAACAAATAAAACTGCTACCCCAATGAATGAAGACAAGAGCCCAGAAGAAACCACAAATCAGTCAGAAGTAACCATAGATAAGAAAAGTATGCAAGCAATAATAAACTTATTAATCACAGAAATGAAAACAACATTGGAAGAAAGGAATGGCAGTATTAGGGAAACAACAGTTGAGAACCCCAAGGAAAATACTGATTATCTTGAGACAATTAGAGAACTGAAAGCTGAAATAGCTGTAATGAAGAAAGAAGCTGAGGCAAGGGAAAGCAGACTAACAGAAGCAGAAAACAGAATTAGTCAGACAGAGGATGAGTTAGAGAAAACTAAGAAAGAGGTGAAAGAGCTTAAAAAGAGATTGAGAGACACTGAAAACAACAACAGAGACATATGGGATGATCTCAAAAGAAGTAACATTCGTATAACTGGCCTGCCAGAGGAAGAAAGAGAGGAAGGGGAAGCAAACATTCTAGAGGAAATAATACAAGAAAATTTCCCAGACCTGAATAACAGAAAGGATATCAAGGTGCAAGAGGCCCAGAGAGTACCAAACAGAATCAACCCAGACCTGAAAACACCAAGACACATCATAGTCACAATGAGAAGAAGTAAGGATAAAGAAAGGATCCTAAAGGCTGCAAGAGAGAAACAAAAAGTCACATACAGGGGAAAACCCATAAGACTTTCTGCAGATTTCTCAACTCAAACTCTAAAAGCCAGAAGGGAGTGGCAAGATATCTATCGAGCCCTGAATGAAAAAGGGTTTCAACCAAGGATAATATATCCTGCTAGACTTTCATTCAAGCTAGATGGAGGGATCAAAACCTTCTTAGACAAACAACAGTTAAAGGAGGCAACTATCACCAAGCCGGCCCTGAAAGAGGTACTAAAAGACCTCTTATAAACAAGAACATCACTATAATACTTGTAATATATCAGAGTAAACAAATCGTTTTTTAGAATAATGGCAGTACAATACATTAAATCCATAATATCAATAAATGTCAATGGCTTAAACTCACCCATCAAAAGGCACAGGGTGGGGGGATGGATCAGAAAACATAAACCAACCATATGCTGCTTGCAAGAATCCCATCTGTCACAACAAGATAAACACAGACTTAAAGTGAAAGGATGGAAAACTATCATACAGGCTAACGGTCCACAAAAAAGGGCAGGAACAGCCATTCTCATCTCAGACACGATAGATTTTAAATTAAATAAAGTAATAAAAGATAGGCAAGGACATTACATAATGATTAGAGGATCAATCAGCCAAGAAGACTTAACAATTATTAACATCTATGCACCCAACGAGGGACCATCTAAATACATTAAACACCTACTGAAAGAATTTCAAAAATACATCAATAGTAATACAATAATAGTGGGAGACTTCAATACCCCACTCTCACACTTAGACAGATCAACAAAGCAGAGAACCAATAAAGATACAAGAGAATTGAATGAAGAGATTGACAGACTAGACCTCTTGGACATTTTCAGACTCCTCCACCCCAAAAAACTGGAATACACGTTCTTTTCAAATCCACACAACACATACTCAAGGATAGACCACATGTTAGGCCACAAAGACAGCATCAATAAATTCAAGAGCATTGAAATCATCCCAAGTATCTTCTCAGACCACAGTGGAGTAAAACTAACTTTTAACAACAAACAGAAAATTATTAAAAGACATAGAATTTGGAAACTAAACAACATGCTCCTTAAGAACCACTGGGTCAGAGACTCACTCAAACAGGAAATTCAAATGTTCCTGGAAACTAATGAAAATGAAGACACAACCTATCAAAATATTTGGGACAGAGCGAAAGCAGTACTGAGAGGGAAACTTATAGCCATACAATCACATATTAAACACCAAGAAGAAG
Source organism: Erinaceus europaeus (assembly GCF_950295315.1). Classification (NCBI taxonomy): domain Eukaryota; kingdom Metazoa; phylum Chordata; class Mammalia; order Eulipotyphla; family Erinaceidae; genus Erinaceus; species Erinaceus europaeus. Next base: position 55,654,413 of record NC_080179.1, on the reverse strand, counting down.
CCCAAATGAATGACCTTACTACACACCTCAAGGACTTAGAGGAAGAGGAACAAAGGAACCCTAAAGCAACCAGAAGGACAGAAATCACTAAAGTTAGAGCAGAAATAAACAACATCGAAAATAAAAGAACCATACAAAAGATCAATGAAGCCAAATGTTGGTTCTTTGAAAGATTAAACAAAATTGACAAACCCCTAGCCAGACTCACCAAACAAAAAAGAGAGAAGACTCAAATTAATAGAATTGTAAAAGATGCAGGAGATATCACAACTGACACCACAGAAATCCAGAGAATTCTGCGAAACTTCTATAAAGAACTATATGCCACCAAGCTAGAGAATCTGGAAGAAATGGAACAATTCCTAGAAACCTATGCACTTCCAAAACTGAACCAAGAAGAACTACAAAATCTAAATGCACCAATCACAGACAAAGAAATTGAAACCGTTATTAAGAATCTCCCCAACAACAAAAGTCCTGGACCAGATGGCTTCACAAATGAATTCTACAAAACTTTCAGGAAACAGTTAATACCCATACTTCTTAAGCTATTCCATAAGATTGAAGAAACAGGAATACTCCCTCCCACCTTTTATGAAGCCAACATCACCCTGATACCAAAAGCGGATAGGGACAGAACAAAAAAGGAAAACTACAGACCAATATCTATGATGAACATAGATGCCAAAATATTAAACAAGATCTTGGCCAACCGGATACAGCAACGCATCAAAAAGATTGTTCATCATGACCAAGTGGGATTCATCCCAGGAATACAAGGCTGGTTCAACATCCATAAATCAATCAATGTCATTCATCACATCAATAAAAGCAAAGCCAAAAACCACATGATTATCTCAAGAGATGCAGAGAAAGCCTTTGACAAAATCCAACACCCATTCATGCTCAAAACTCTACAGAAAATGGGAACAGATGGGAAATTCCTGAAGATAGTGGAGTCTATATATAGCAAACCTACAGCCAACATCATACTCAATGGAGAGAAGCTGAAAGCATTTCCCCTCAGATCGGGGACTAGACAGGGCTGTGCACTGTCACCACTACTCTTCAACATAGTATTGGAAGTTCTTGCCATAGCAATCAGGCAAGAGAAAGAAATCAAATGGATACAGATTGGAAGGGAAGAAGTCAAGCTCTCACTATTTGCAGATGATATGATAGTATACATAGAAAGACCTAAAGAATCCAGTAGAAAATTACTGGAAGTTGTTAGGCAATATAGCAAGGTATCAGGCTACAAAATCAATGTACAAAAATCAGTGGCATTTCTTTATGCAAACACTAAATCTGAAGAAGAAGACATACAGAAATCACTCCCATTTATTGTTTCAGCAAAATCAATCAAATACCTAGGAATAAAGTTGACCAAAGAAGTGAAAGACTTGTATACTGAAAACTATGAGTCGCTACTCAAGGAGATAGAAACTGATACCAAGAAATTGAAAGATATCCCATGCTCATGGATTGGAAGAATAAATATCATCAAAATGAATATTCTCCCCAGAGCCATATACAAATTTAATGCAATACCCATCAAAGTTCCACCAGGCTTCTTTAAGAGAATAGAACAAACACTACAATCATTTATCTGGAACCTGAAAACACCTAGAATTGCCAAAACCATCTTAAGGAAAAGAAACAGAAATGGAGGCATCACACTCCCAGACCTTAAACTATATTATAAAGCCATCATCATCAAAACACCATGGTACTGGAACAAAAATAGGCATACAGACCAGTGGAACAGAATTGAAAGCCCAGAAGTAAATCCCAACACCTATGGGCATCTAATCTTTGATAAGGGGGCCCAAAGGATTAAATGGAAAAAGGAGGCTCTCTTCAATAAATGGTGCTGGGAAAACTGGGTTGAAACATGCAGAAGAATGAAATTGAACCACTTTATCTCACCAGAAACAAAAATCAACTCCAAATGGATCAAAGACATAGATGTCAGACCAGAAACAATCAAATACTTAGAGGAAAACATTGGTAAAACACTTTCCCACCTACACCTCAAGGACATCTTTGATGAATCAAACCCAATTGCAAGGAAGACCAAAGTAGAAACAAACCAATGGGACTACATCAAATTGAAAAGCTTCTGCACATCCAAAGAAACTATTAAACAAACAGAGAGACCCCTCACAGAATGGGAGAAGATCTTCACATGCCAGACATCAGACAAGAAACTAATCACCAAAATATATAAAGAGCTCAGCAAACTTAGCCGCAAAAAAGCAAATGACCCCATCCAAAAATGGGCAGAGGAAATGAACAAAACATTCACCACAGAGGAGATGCAAAAGGCTAACAAACATATGAAAAACTGCTCTAGGTCACTGATTATCAGAGAAATGCAAATCAAGACAACACTAAGATACCACCTCACTCCTGTAAGAATGGCATACATCAAAAAGGACAGCAGCAACAAATGCTGGAGAGGATGTGGGGACAGAGGAACCCTTTTACATTGCTGGTGGGAATGTAAATTGGTACAGCCTCTGTGGAGAGCAGTCTGGAAAACTCTCAGAAGGCTAGACATGGACCTTCCATATGACCCAATAATTCCTCTCCTGGGGTTATACCCCAAGGACTCCATAACACCCAACCAAAAAGAGGTGTGTACTCCTATGTTCATAGCAGCACAATTCATAATAGCTAAAACCTGGAAGCAACCCAGATGCCCAACACCAGATGAGTGGCTGAGAAAGCTGTGGTATATATACACAATGGAATACTATGCAGCTATCAAGAACAATGAACCCACCTTCTCTGACCCATCTTGGACAGAGCTAGAAGGAATTATGTTAAGTGAACTAAGTCAGAAAGATAAAGATGAGTATGGGATGATCCCACTCATCAACAGAAGCTGACTAAGAAGATCTGAAAGGGAAACTAAAAGCAGGACCTGATCAAATTGTAAGTAGGGCACCAAAGTAAAAACCCAGTGGTGAGGGGTAGGCATGTAGCTTCCTGGGCCAGTGGGGGGTGGGAGTGGGCGGGAGGGATGGGTCACAGTCCTTTGGTGGTGGGAATGGTGTTTATGTACACTCCTAGCAAAATGTAGACATATAAATCAGTAGCTAATTAATATGAGAGGGGGAAATCAATTGTATGTCTCAAAGTTTCTCAAAAGACAAACTGAATCTTTTTAATATATAGGCTATGTATTTGGTATGCAGACTCTCTCAAAAGCCTAGACCAAGTAGATTAGAAGCTTCTAATAGCACAGCTATATACAAGATACTGGGTACTGTCCAGCAAACCATAACAAAGGGACTTTTCAAAGTTAACCCAATTAACAAATAATGTGATGATAATATTAACTATTGAGTGTCTTTTTGAACCCTAAGACAGCAGGAACCTCACATCTTCACTATAGAGCCCCTACTTCCCCCAGTCCTGGAACCCTTGGATAGGGCCCACTTTCCCGTATGCATCTCCCAATCCAAACCAAATAACATTGCATCTGCCGATCACAACCTAACCAAAGCAACGATTGCTACCTCAACATGCTTCACCTCAGAATGTATCCAGAGACTTCACGTGTGGAATGACAACCCTTCAGCTTCATTACTCGGGTGAGACCTTTCCTTTAATAGTACACTCTAATTTCATCTCAGGTAGTTCACTTTCTAACAAAGTCCCATAACCTAGATATACACCAGTTTCTGTGAGAGAGAGCTTATGTGCACACGTATCCATAAACTACTGCAAAATATATACCTGAAAGCAGGACTACACTAGAGTTTGCAGTGAGTACCTCCCTAACACTTCCTCTCCACTATTCCAAGCTTGGGATCCATGATTGCTCAACAAATTGTTTGGCTTCATATGTTAACTCTCTTTTCAATCACCAGGTTCCAGATGCCACCAGGATGCTGGCTAGGCTTCCCTGGATTGAAGACCCCACCAATGTGTCCTGGAGCTCAGCTTCCCCAGAGTCACACCCTACTAGGGAAAGAGAGAGGCAGACTGGGGGTATGGACCGACCAGTCAACGCCCTTGTTCAGCGGGGAAGCAATTACAGAAGCCAGACCTTCTACCTTCTGCAACCCTCAACGACCCTGGGTCCATGCTCCCAGAGGGATAGAGAATGGGAAAGCTACCATGGGAGGGGGTGGGTTATGGGGATTGGGTGTTGGGAATTGTGTGGAGTTGTACCCCTCCTACCTTATGCTTTTGTTCACTAATCCTTTCTTAAATAAAAAATTAAAAAAAAAAAAGAATACATATAAGGTAGCATCAGCAAATGTTGGAGAGATTGTGGGGACAAAGGGTCCCTCCTACACTGCTGGTGGTATTATAAATTAGTCTAATCCCTGTAGAGAGCAGTTTGGAGAACTCTCAGAAGGTTAGAAGTTGACCAAGAATTGACCCAACAATTCTTCTTTTCTGGATATATCCCCAAACACAATCATCCAAAAAGATTTGTGTATACCTATGTTTATAGTAGCGCAATTTGTAACAGCCAAAACCTGGAAGCAACCCAGGTGTCCAAGAACAGATGACTGGCTGAGTAAGTTGTGGTATATATACAAAATAGAATACCACTCAGCTATAAAAAAAAATGGTGAATTCTCCTTCACCTCATCTTGGATGGAGCTTGAAAGAATAATGTTAAGTGAGATCAGTCAGAAAGGGAAAGGTGAATATGGGATGATCTCACTCATACACAGATGTTGAAAATAACAGAAGGGAAAACACAAAACAGAACTTGGACTGGAATTGGTGTATTGCAACAAAGTAAAACATTCTGGGGTAGGGGTGAGGGTTCTGGTCCCTGAACATGATGGTGGAGGAGGACCTACTGGAGATTGAATTATTATGTGGAAAACATGTACCAACTAAATAAATAAAACATTTATACAAAAACCTAGAAAGTTCATTGATTAATATCTCTAGACATTTATGGAAAACCAGGGCTCAAAGAAAGTTCCCTGAGCAGGACATGTCTCTTGCCGTGTGTACAACACAGCTTCAAGTCCCAGCACCATTGAGGCATGTCAGAAGCAGGGGAAACTATAGTACTGTGGTTTCTCTGTGTGTGTGTGTGTGTGTTTCTCATTGACAATATGTCTCCTTTAGCATAAAATAATGATGATGATGGTGAAAAAATCAGAGATGAGTGAGGTTCTAGTTTCACAAATAATATGCAAACATATAACAAAGGAGGAAAAAATACCTAAACTAAGCACATCCCTCAGTGAAATAAAGAAGTAGAAAAAAACATTTCAGTTTACTTTATGATACAGAAAACAAGGATAATACACAAAAAGAAATTAGGTAGTTACACATTACTAAGAGAGATGCAAATATCCTTTTATTTTTCTTTCCTTTTCTTTTCTCTTTTCTTTTGTTTTCTTTTATTGCCACTAGGGTTATTGCTGGGGCTCAGTATCTGCATGATGAATACAGTACTCAGCTCCAGGTGGCTTCTTTATCACACACCCTTTTCTATTTAATATGACAGTTAGAAACTGAAAGGGGGCAAGAGCATAGAGAGGAGAGAGAATGAGAGTCACCTGCAGAATTTGCTTCACTGTTCTTGCTCCTGAAGCTTCCCCCTGCAATTGGCGAACAGGGGCTTCAACCCAGATCCTTAAACATGGTAATGTGTGTGCTTAATCTGGTGACCTGTGCCCTGAAATACAAATATTCTTTTAAAAATATTTAGCCTTAGGAGTCAGGCAGTAGCAGTGGGGTAAGTGTATGTAGAGCAAAGCGCAAGGACCAGTGTAAGGATCCTGGTTCAAGCTCCAGCTCCCCACCTGCAGGGGAGTCACTTCACAGGCGGTGAAGCAGGTCTGCAGGTGTCTTTCATTCTCTCCCCCTCTCTGTCTTCTCCTCCTCACTCCATTTCTCTCTGTCCTATCTAACAACAATGACATCAATAACAACAACAATAACTACAACAACAATGAAAAAGGGCAACAAAAGGGAAAATAAATAAATAAATATTAATAAAATATTACTTAGTCTCAAGCTTTAGGATCATGGTGCATGATGAAAATAAAAAGAGAATTTGAAAATAAAAATGTGCTTTATCTTTTAGAGCAATGTTAGGTTTACAGAAAAACTGAAGAGAAAAGTACAGAAACTTTCCTGTCAACTACCTACAGTCACTCTCCCAAACCATGGACAACCTGCATTACAGTACAGCATTTCTTAAAATGCATGAAATTGCACTGACATTATCACACAAAGTCCACACCTTATACTTTTCAGTTTACCCTTGGTACTGTATACTCGATGAGTTTCACTAATCAGTAACGGCATGTATTTACCACTATAGTATCATCCAGAATAACTGTCACTACCTTGAAACAAAACTGCTCATTCCTACCCCCACTTCCACCCTTTCTTCCTGGTAACCAATAGCTACTTAATGTATTCACAGTTTGACCTTTTTCAGAATACTATTGATTTAGATGGAACTGAGCAGTTTTAACTTTTCCACCTGAGCTTCTTTCAGTTAGTAATATGCATCTAAACATGATTGCAAGGAATTTTTGAGAGATGATGGAAGTGTTCTAACCCTAGATCTTGACATAAAAAGATACTCAGCATCAGTATTTTCATTTTATAAATAAATTAAAAAACAAAATAAAATAAAATAAAAATAAAAAGCTAAAAAAAAAAAGGATACTCAGCATCCTCAGTCATCAAAAGTACAATGAGCCATAACTCCATACTCACTAGTATAAGAGATAATAATACAGGTTGTCAAGAATACGGAAACATAGGAACCCTGATGAAACTGCTAGAGAAAATGCAAAGTGAGACTTTGAAAAACAATCAAAAGGTTAAACATAATGTTGCCTTGTAGTCTAGAAATTCCATTCCTAGGAATACCCAAAAGAAGTAAAAAAATGAACCACACAAAGGCTTGTACTCAAATATGCGCAGCAGCATTGTTGATAACAGACAAAAAGTAGAAACACTTACAGTTTTACTACCTGATGAATAAAATGTGGTACATCCATGAGCCAGAAAGTTGTAAGACAATGAAACATTCAGTACCAGCAGGTATTGATAACAATGGATAAAGTTGAAAATATCATCCTAACTGAAAGAAACCAGACACAAAATAATTCATAGTATATAAATCTTCTTACATAAAATTTCCAAAATAAAAAAATCATATAGAGAAAAGACATAGATTAGGATTGCAAAAGACTAAAATAATGGAGGTGAAGAGAAGTTGGGTGAAAATGTGGACAACAATTACTGGGAAGAGGATTTCTTTTGGGGAATGATCAAAACATTATACAATTTATTGTGATAAGGACTGCACAGCTCTGAATAGCCTAAAAATGTCTAATTGCACACTTGAAAAATATATTTACATAGTATATGAATTGCATATTAATAAAGTCACTATATTTTAATGAATTCATGTGCTCTTTCAAGGAATTTAAAATAAAAGGAATGAGTCCACTTTATTATGTTGTCTGTGTTTGGAGGGTAAGAAGCAGATCTCTTAAGTTTTGTATCACCATTTCAACAGTGACCAAATTCACAAGAGGTTCTCAGAAGAAAGGAAATCATTAGTAAGATTTAAACTAAATAGTGAGTATCACTTCCTTAAGACTGGGAACTAGGCCAGAAATAGCTCTGTAGTAGAACACTGGATCTGAATTACTATGGCACCCGGTTCCATACCTGGTACCACTGTGTGCAAAGGCTGAGCATAATTCTGGCCTCTGTCAATCAGCCAATCAAACTTAAAAGAAGATTGAAGGGCCAAGCAGGTGGTGGCACACCCCAACCCCACATAGCATACATGTTACTATGCATGAGGACTTGGGTTCAAGCCCCTAGTGCCCGCTTGCAATGGGGAAGCATCAGGAGCAGTGAAACAATGTTGAACGTGTCTTTCCTCTCTGCCTTTCTCTTTTTCTCTATCCCTCTCCCTTTCCCAGTCCCTCTATCTCTGTTTCCCACCATCTATCAAATACAAAGGAAAATAACATTTAAACAGGGCCTCCGAGAGTACTGAAGTCATCCTGCAGAGTCCAAGTCCCAGAGATAGCCCTGAAGGTAAAATTTAAATAACCAAAAAAATTGCATCCCCTAACTTTAAATATTTGTTTAAAAATATTTATGTATTTATTGGATAGAGGCAGCCAGAACTCAAGAGAGTAGGGGGAGAGGCAGAGAGACACCTGAAGTCTGCTTCACCACTTGCAAAGCCATCCCCTTGCAGGTGGAGACTGGAAGCTCGAACCCAGGTCCTTGCTTCTGGTAACATGTGCGCTCAACCAGGGGCACCGCCACCCAGTCCTCATTTCTATGTTTAAAAGGTTATTTTTATTTAATTAATTTTTTTCTGAAGACTAAAATGTAAAAGAAAATGAACTGGAAGCAATTTTTATAACTGTAACATCTTTAAAAAGAACAAAATTGTTTTAATTTTAATTATTAAATCTTGGCAATAATAGTCCCATACAAAGTAATTTTTAGACATCCACACACCTCAAAAAACCTCATCTAGTACTAAATATGCAAACCTAGAGGTCATGCCATTTAATAAGTAACATCTCCTAATCACCTATATACTGATGAATCAATCTAATGGCTAAATTTCAATTATGAATTCTAGATTCTGCTTTCTTGATTGCCTGGATTACCTATATCTGGAAAATTCTAATATGTAGCAAAATGATCTATTGAGAACATCCTTTTGAAAACTCAGCTCCATTCAGTCTGGTGAGGTGAAAGTGACATAACTCCAGCACTTTTCACTCGACTTCCCATATGCACAATAATAACTTATAACCGCTAAACACCTAACACTCAGTTAACTTAAGGCATGCAGCACCAAAGAACTTAAAATGAACCAAAGAACTTAAGATCCCAGGGAGTTGAACTGTGATGTACCAAGTTAAGTGCATATAGTACAAAGTGTAGTGATCTGGGTTTGAGCCCCCAGCTCTCCACCTGAAACAGGGTCACTTCACAAGCAGTGAAGCAGGTCTGCAGGAGTCTCTCTCTCTCTCCCCTTCTCTATTTTCCCTGCCTCTCTCAAATTCTCTCTGCCCTATCCAACAACAAATGGAAAAAGATAGCCACCAGGAGCAGTGAATTCATAATGTAGGCACCGAGGCTCAGCAATAACCCCGGAGAATGAAGAAAAAATTAAGACCCCAGAGTTTTTTAATTAAGGCACACATTTTAACAGGTATATTCACCCTACCCTGATCCCAAATTAATTTGAATCGAAGGAAAGTTTTTCCTCACAATTCACAGCTCTCACAATTTATTTTTGTGCATATTTTTTCATAAGGGAAGAATAACAAATATAAAGAAAATATTTTCCTAGGCCAAGTAACATGTAGATCAGCCAGTATTTACACTTCAGTTGAAAATTAATTTGTGTGATGATAAAAGCAACAGATTGTGTTATTTCACATTGTAACACTGTCATTCAGATAACTATCTCATAGAGCATATGTAAAAAAATAATAACTAAAAGGCCCCTGCTCACTTTCAGTTCATTGCTCAAAGATATCACGATTTTCAAAAAATTGTTCAAACATACCGCTAGTGCTCACTTCAATGCAGAGTCATACTCCAATCACAGAAAATTCTGTCTCATTTTTACAATCAATTGTGGTTTGTAGTATCATGCATAGCTGGTAGCTTATGCTACCTCCCAGTGAGCACTTTAGCCCCATTCTGATTTGTAAACTTAATTCATTAGGTCATACGGCTGAATGGAAAATTCAGACACCTCATATCAACTACAGAAAGCAGATCACTAACTTTAATTTTTTCAGCTTCTCCCTCTAGTTTATATCAAAACAACACTTTATTATACTAATAAGCTTCATTTCTCCACTGCACCAGTCAGCACAAGTGAAATATGCTACAATAATGAACAAATCAAAGTTTTAGGGACTCTAAACCACATGAGGGTTCCTTTTTCAGTATGCTATACATAAACCACAGATCTAAGACTCAGTTTGAAGAAGCTACCTTTGTCATGCCATGCCAATTTGGGGATAGAGTTCAGTGAAAAGAATGTTGAGAGAATTGTAAAAAGGATTCTAAAACTTTTATTTGGGAATGTAACTCACAATTTCTTTTCATATATCATTGGTCTAAATACATTGCATATCTAAGTTATGTTAAAGAGGAACCTGGAACAAGGGTAGCAATATCTTTCTAGTAATACATCAACAATATGGCAATAGAATAATCCGCCATTATCTTTTAAGTTTGGCACATCATAGCAGTCTTTATATTTCTTTTTTTTAATATTTATTTTATTTATTTATTCCCTTTTGTTGCCCTTGTTGTTTTTTTATTGTTGTAGCTATTATTGTTGTTGTCGTTGTTGGATAGGACAGAGAGAAATGGAGAGAGGAGGGGAAGACAGAGAGGAAGAGAGAAAGATAGACACCTGCAGACCTGCTTCACCGCCTGTGAAGCGACTCCCCTGCAGGTGGGGAGCCGGGGTTCAAACCGGGATCCTTATGCCGGCCTTGTGCTTTGCGCCACCTGCGCTTAACCCACTGCGCTACAGCCCGACTCCCCAGTCTTTATATTTCTAAGGAAATATTAGATTCTACCATGGCCCTCAAAGGGATTTTGAGGCTTATAATTTCCGGGAACAAATAAATTATCAAAGTAAATTCCTTCTATAAACATATTTAGGCACATTTTTGGAGAGTAGCTTGTGCCTATAAACTAAATCTTAAAACTTAAAAATCCAGTATCATCTAGTCCTTTCAGGCATCTTAGAAGTGTTTGCTAAGGCAAATAATAAGTAATTCACTCTTGGTAAACAGAAAAGAACAATTTACATCTACAGAGTAGGAAAGATAAGGCACATGAAGAAGTTGTCAAGAGTTCATAAAATTCCACTATTTAATCAAGAGTATGCTACACAGATACACATGGAAAAGCAGTCCAAATTAAGACTTCCCTTGAAAGACTCATCCATCTAAATTCAACTTTTCTTGGGGGGGGGTGATTTTTTGAAGTGAGAATGAATAATTTACAGTACAGTTGTTGGCACACAGGTAGAATTTCCCATCTCACCATGATAAGTGTCTGAAAAACACTCTCACTCCCAACCTAGGTCCCACCTCATCATGATGTATGAGGACCTGAAAGTCTGCCTGAGAGTCTGCCCCGCCCCTCCTGGTCCTTCTTCCCCAGAGTTCTTTTGTTTGTAAAGCATTTTCCATTCCACTGTATGGTATCCTAAGTTTCCCGAATAACATCAGATCATGAGCTCCATCACTTTCTAAATGTTCATGATCTACTTACACTTACCTATCAAAGCTCACAATCAACCTTTGCTAAATTCATCCTATCCTTTCAATTTAATTTTCAGTCAAATTCTTGGTAATTTCTGATAATCTCTTGTGTCTTGACAACTCTGATATGAATCATCTAAAAATTACCAAGATCACAGACATGATGAGCCTAGACCTAACAGATCACTCTCTCCACTGTCACTCGTCATCTCCATCAGAAACAACATAATGGACCCCTTTGTGGGCCCCTATATGTTGCCCTCAATGTGGATCAATAACAGTAGGGAACATTCCATTCTCTGAAGGGAGGATGGACAATATAATCTACCTACCACTCATGGAAGATAGGTTCTGAAATTAGTGCAGCCTGGAATGTTCCTAGTCATGACCACAGAATGCAAGCTCAGATCTACAGAGATGGAGAGGTTACATAGACTCCTGTTTTGAATATGAGCCCCAGATCAGATCAATGAGGTTACAGTTAACAATATTTATATACTTTTCCCATATTTGGGAGCTACTCTCTTCCCTGATCCAAATTTCTAGTCCTTTTTCCAACTATGACACCATCTCTCCAGAGAATAACTTGAGTCCATCTGCATGTTAGATGTCAGGCACAGGCAAAAATTAGTAAAGTCATGGGCCATTTGGAATATACCTAAAATAGACCTACTAATTTTTCCAAAATGGAGACCCCAAATCTTCATCTGTAATATTCCAGCCTTTAGGTTCATGATTAGGTTCATCTGTAAAAGGAGAGATTCTATCACTAGATGGATGGTTTTTATAATTATTATATGTGGCCTATTAGATCAAGTGCCAAGACAAGTGGCTGACAATTTGTTCTGCTTTATATCTGAACTCTTTTTCAGCCACCGGGTTCCAGTTGCTAGCATGATGCCAACCAGACTTCCGTGGGCAGATGACCATACCAATGTGTCCAGGAGCCTTTCTTCCCCAGAGCCCCGCCCCACTAGGGAAAGAGAGAGACAGGCTGGGAGCATAGATGGACCTGCCAATACCCATGTTCAGCAGAGAAGCAAATACAGAAGCCAGATCTTCTACCTCTCCACCCCACAATGATCCTAGGTCCATACTCCCAGAAAGATAAAGAATAGGAAAGCTATCAGGGGAGGGGATGAGATACAGAATTCCAGTGGTGAGAATTGTATCCTTTTTATCCTACGGTCTTGTCAAAACTTCCATTTTATAAATGGGTTATACCCCAAGGACTCCATAACACCCAACCAAAAAGAGGTATGCACTCCTATGTTCATAGCAGCACAATTCATAATAGCTAAAACCTGGAAGCAACCCAGGTGCCCAACAACAGATGAATGGCTGAGAAAGCTGTGGTATATATACACAATGGAATACTATGCAGCTATCAAGAACAATGAACCCACCTTCTCTGACCCATCTTGGACAGAGCTAGAAGGAATTATGTTAAGTGAACTAAGTCAGAAAGTTAAAGATGAGTATGGGATGATCCCACTCATCAACAGAAGCTGACTTAGAAGATCTGAAAGGGAAACTAAAAGCAGGACCTGATCAAATTGTAAGTAGGGCACCAAAGTAAAAACCCAGTGGTGAGGGGTAGACATGTAGCTTCCTGGGCCAGTGGGGGGTGGGAGTGGGCGGGAGGGATGGGTCACGGTCCTTTGGTGATGGGAATGGTGTTTATGTACACTCCTAGCAAAATGTAGACATATAAATCAGTAGTTAATTAATATGAGAGGGGGAAATCAATTGTATGTCTCAAAGGTTCTCAAAAGACAAACTGAATCTTTTTAATAGATAGGCTACGTATTTGATATGCGGACTCTCTCAAAAGCCTAGACCAAGTAGATTAGAAGCTTCCAATAGCACAGCTATATACAAGATACTGGGTACTGTACAGCAAACCATAACAAAGGGACTTTTCAAAGTTAACCCAATTAACAAATAATGTGATGATAATATTAACTATTGAGTGTCTTTTTGAACCCTAAGACAGCAGGAACCTCACATCTTCACTATAGAGCCCCTACTTCCCCCAGTCCTGGCACCCTTGGATAGGGCTCACTTTCCCGTATGCATCTCCCAATCCAAACCAAATAATATTGCATCCGCCGATCACAACCTAACCAAAGCAACGATTGCCATCTCAACATGCTTCACCTCAGAGTGTATCCAGAGACTTCACGTGTGGAATGACAACCCTTCAGCTTCATTACTCGGGTGAGACCTTTCCTTTAATAGTACACTCTAATTTCATCTCAGGTAGTTCACTTTCCAACAAAGTCCCATAACCTAGATATACACCAGTTTCTGTGAGAGAGAGCGTATGTGCACACGTATCCATAAACTACTGCAAAATATATACCTGAAAGCAGGATTACACTAGAGTTTGCAGTGAGTACCTCCCTAACACTTCCTCTCCACTATTCCAAGCTTGGGATCCATGATTGCTCAACAAATTGTTTGGCTTTGTATGTTAACTCTCTTTTCAATCACCAGGTTCCAGATGCCACCAGGATGCTGGCTAGGCTTCCCTGGATTGAAGACCCCACCAATGTGTCCTGGAGCTCAGCTTCCCCAGAGACACACCTTACTAGGGAAAGAGAGAGGCAGACTGGGAGTATGGACCGACCAGTCAACGCCCATGTTCAGCGGGGAAGCAATTACAGAAGCCAGACCCTCTACCTTCTGCAACCCTCAACGACCCTGGGTCCATGCTCCCAGAGGGCTAGAGAATGGGAAGGCTATCATGGGAGGGGGTGGGTTATGGGGATTGGGTGGTGGGAATTGTGTGGAGTTGTACCCCTCCTACCTTATGCTTTTGTTCACTAATCCTTTCTTAAATAAAAAATTAAAAAAAAAAAATTACCAAGATCACACTGGCCTGTGTATGATACAGGTTCCAGGCTGACCCTCTCCCCCACCCCCAGTCACATTGGGAAATTCTTTGGCACTATCGTATCTTTCCATCTCTTCTATTTCTCTCCTCATATCTATAAAAGTCAGCCTGAAGCAGTGATGCCCTGGCAAGTACAAAAATTCAATAATAAAATACTGAGCTCCAGAGGCAGGGTCAAGTTGATGGAATAATACAAGGGCTGTGTATCTTTCCTCCTGGCATAGACACTAAGGATACAGCAATACACAGAAAAGCATGCACAAATACAGACCTTCCCCAGAAAGGCAACAGAGAAATCAACACCCGGGCGGCAACACACAGAAAAAATATAGTCTTTCAACAGAGAATGGAGGGATAATTCTACATCAGTGACTACTGTGGTGTATAATATATTTTGAAGAGAAGTGAAATTATACTTCTAAAATATGCATAGTCTTATAGGTCAATGTCACCTCAAAGGCAAATGTTAAAAAGAAGCATGAGTGAGGTCTGACCTAACCTGCACAGGGAAAAACTGGTGAAACCCCCTTTTAGGTCACAAATGTGCCAGATGTGTAACATACCCAGCCACTTCTTTTGACTTCTTTACTGCATCAAGGAGCTATCTCTCTGGGTAGAGTGCATGTCATGTGATGAGTACAACAGAAATATAAAGTACCTGTGAAGGGCAAAAGTCTAACACTTTTGGACTGATCACTTGTCTTGGCACTTGATCTAATAGGCCACATATAATAATTATAATAACTATCCATCTAGTGATAGAATCTCTCCTTTTACAGATGCGAAAATGGAATGTCAAGAACTACACAGCGTGGTTTGAGAAAGTGCACTGGGTATTGAACAGTGAGCCCTTGCCACAGTTTTACTGAACACTTTGTCTGAGGCCATAAAGTTTTTGTTCCTAGTCCCAGTGATGTCTACCTAATTACTCACTGCCTCTAGAAGAGGTCTATAAAGGACCATCTGGAGATAGAAATATCAGTCTGTTGACATTTAGGTTTGCAAATTAACTGTGTATGTTTCCTTTTAAAATAACTAAAATGCTTAAAAGGATACAATACAGTAAAATACAACTTGGGTTTCAAAGAAAGGAGAAAAGAGAACAGACACCCTGAAATCAAGACTTGCTTTCTTGGATCTTGAGAATGGGTAATAAGAGATCTCTAATACAACCACCCATACACACACACATAGACACCTAAACATACCTCACTATCCTCATGCTACTGTGACCCAGAATTCCAGGTAGTAATGACAACAAGGTATGAGCCAGAAAGGAAAGACTGCCTTGCATTCTCAGGTAGGAAACATGCAAACGTGAACTGAGTGAGTAAGAGGGCAGGCCTGGAACACTGGGAATCAGACTACAGATCTGCAGTTCCCACCCCTGCACCCAGCCATTTCCTGCACAGTAACAGAAGATGCTATGTGTTGTGCAGAGAAGAGGATGAGCCTAAGGAAGAGAGAACAGGTTGGAAATTAGATACTCAGAAGACTCAAATTTGAGGAAGGTTAGACAATGTTCAAGGACTAACAAAAGTTTGACTTCTCAGAGGATTCTAGCTGGGATCACTGCAGACATCAAGGGCCTAAAGCCTCTTCTACATTAAGTACTATCAAGGGGAGGAAAAGGTATGAAGAACAGTCAGAATCAAATGAAAAAACACACACACACACAGAAGTTAATTCACAATTCTTCCAGTAGGCTGAAAGTCAGTCTGAGAACAAAGATTGTCACACATGAGAAAATAATGAAATTTACTTACTTGCACTCTTAAGTTTGCTTAAAATTACTGTAGCTAGGATAATTTATCCTTGTTTACAGAACCAGTGTATGTCAGTGTATAAATTACAATTCACAATGCTATTAACAGAGAAAAGACTAACAAATATCTCATCATAATGACAATTTTATAGGCTAAGAATACAAAGAGTATCTTGCATATATTAGCATTTCTATCTCAAAACTTGCATCAAAAGTAAATGCAAGTTTTGAGACAGAAATATAGAAAATCAGTATTTTTTTTAATTAATGTACAGGGAGATGGGCAGTGGCGCAGCGGATTGAGCGCACGTGGCACAAAGCACAGGGACCAGTGTTAGAATCCCGGTTCAAGCCCCGGCTCCCCACCTGCAGGGGAGTCCCTTCACAGGCAGTGAAGCAGGTCTGCGGGTGTCTATCTTTCTTTCCCCCTCTCTTTCTTTCCCTCCTCTCTCCATTTCTCTCTGTCCTATCCAACAATGAACAACATTAACAACAACAATAATGACCATAACAAGGCTACAACAACAAGGGCAACAAAAGGGGAAAAAAATAAAGGCCTCCAGGAGCAGTGGATTCATGGTGCAGGTACTGAGCCCCAGCAATAACCCTGGAGGAAAAAAAAGTTAATGTACATTTATTAAAATAAAAAAAAATTCTACATTCAACAGGTCTCTTCTTGTAAAGAGAAATTAATCAGTAACTTAATTGGTGCACTGAAATTTTTGCTTATATATTATAAAAAGAATAAAGCACTGGACTGTATCTTTTTTAGTATCTATCTCTTAAACACACGCACACACATGCACACGCACACGCACACACACACACCTATGTTAGAAATTTTTGCAATACATGGCACTGTCTTCCTAAATGTAAAGGGAATGAAAAGGTAGCCCAGATAGAATAAATGCTCTGTCTCACAGAGATTCTGTGCTCAGAAACATTATTTGTAAAAGCTTGATTACTTTTGTTTTGCCCTGGAGTATACTTTAATATTCAGCTGAAAATATAATTTTCTGGAGGACAATGTTGCCTATAAACTGAAAGGAAAATAAAATAGGGTAAAGGTGAGAAGTACTGCATGACTGCTATGACTTGGAGCTAGAGAGCCTTCACCTAAAAAAAAAAAAGATTTTGCATTATGACTCATAAGGAAAAAACTCCCATTGTGATATCAACATTGAGCCTCTCCGGTTAGCTTTATCTATGTGTTCTCCACATGACAATGCTAATAAAAATCATTGATTAAGCACTAAGTTTTCACAAGAAAACTCTCATTAGAGCCCTAGTTGCTATGCATTTCTCTCAGCAAATTGATGAAGGAGCCTTAACAAAGTGATTCATAAAGCAGCACTAGTACTATTAAACCAATGATAGATTTATTGGTTGAAAGAAAGCAGTAAAACAGTAAAGTCATGTCAATCATTTACCCCTGGCAGGAGACTGGGTATTGAGGAAGGTAAATTCCTATTATTTCTTTTTTTCTTCTTCTTCATTTTTTATTTAATTATGAATGACAAGTCCATTGGATAAGAGAGGTACAATTCTACACAATTCCCACCACCAAAGTTCTCCATCCCACCTCCTCTATTGGAAGCTTTCCTAGTCTTTATCCCTCTGAGAGTATGAACCCAGGATCATTAGCTATTTCTTTGTCTCTGTCTCTTCCTTCCCTCCTTCTATCTGTCCCTTCTTAGTGAAGCATTTTTATCAATGGCTGTATTGCCTTTGTGTTCAAGATTCTTCTGGGTAGCTCTGTCCCTGGGTTCTAGTAAGACCAGCCCCTTTTACTAGACTTTCCAGCCACACTGGGGAGAGCAGCTTTCTGCTGTAGCTAAGGTCTGAATTGTATTACCATCCCGTTTGCATTTTTAAAAATAAAAACTGCATAGTTTTGACTACCTGATATACACAGTGAAATGACTATTAAAGTCAGGCTAATTAACTTACCTTCTCAGTTACTATTTGTGTATGTGTGTAATGACTGCACTTGAACCTACTCTTGAAGGTTCCCAGTATTCAACACGGTATTATTAACAAAAGTTATATATTAAATTTTACACTTGCTAACATAATTGCAACTTGGAACATTTTGACTAAAATTTTCCTTATTTTCCTGTGCCTGATCATACTCTTCTACTATTTTATGTATTTTTCCTATAGACACCACCTATATAAGATTGAGATAGTTTTTTCTGTAGTTGACATATCAGCATATCTTCCACTTTCATCTATGTTGTTGTGGAAATTAGAATTCCCTTTTAAAAGTTGAATAATATTCTAGCATGTCCATATGGTTACTGTATCAGGCAGAACTGAACTGACAGAATAGAACACAGGGGCCAGGTGGTAGTGTACCAGGTTGTACATTCATGTTACAATGTGCAAGGACTAGGGTTCAAGCCCCACGTCCCCACCTGGGGCTTTAAGAGTGGTGCAGCAGTGCTGCAGGTGTCTCTTTTCCTCTCTATTTACCCCTTCCCTCTAAATTGATACTGTCTCCAATAAATAAATAGAATTAAAAAATTAAAAGAAAGTAGAACATATCAATTTATCAATGAAGAAAACTTCCGGTAAGGACTCATATAACAATTTTTGAGTTAAGAAATCGCCTATTCAATCAAATTTTCCCCCATTCATATTAGTTAAATAGTGATTTATACAACTACAGGTCAAAAGGAATGTACATAAACACCACTCCCATCACCAAAAGACTGTGTCCTGCCCCCCCCCACTACCCAGTGAAGCTGAACATCTACCCTCACCCTCCACTCAGAGATTTTTACTTTGGTTCCCTACTCAAAACTCAGTCAGATCCTGCTTTGACTTTTCCTTTTTGTTCTTCTTTCTCAACTTCTGTTTATGAGTAGGATCAACCCATACTCCTCTTTGTCTATCTGACTTTGCTCACTTAACATAATTTCTTCTAGCTCCATCCAAGATGGGTCAGAAAAGTTGGGTTCATTGTTATTAATAGTTGTGCAGTATTCCACTGTATATATATAAAACAGCATTCTCAGCTTATGTCCCCAGACAATAACTTGGGTCCACCTGCATATCAGATGTCAGGCCCACGCAAAATCTAATAAAATCATGGGCCCTTTGGAATATACCTGAAATAGACCTACTAGCTATTTCCAAAATGGAGACCCTAAATCTTCATCTGCAATATTCCAGTCTTTAGGTTCATGGTTAATCAACAATTTGTATGGCTTTATATGATAATTCTTTTTTCCTCCACTAGGTTCCAGATACTAACATGATGCCAACTGGACTTCCCTGGGCAGACAACCCCACCAATGTGTCCTAGAGCTCCTCTTTCCCAGAGCCCTGCCCCATAAGGAAAGAGAGAGATAGGCTGGGAGTATGGATCGACCTGTCAATGCCCATGTTCAGTGGGGAAACAATTACAGAATCCAGACCTTCCACCTTCTGGACCCCATAATGATCCTTGATCCATACTCCCAGAGGGATAAAGAATAGGGAAGCTGGGAGTCAGGCGGTAGTGCAGCGGGTTAAGCGCAAGTGGTGCCAAGTGCAAGGACCAGCGAAAGGATCCCAGTTCAAGCCCCCAGCTGGCTCCCCACCTGCAGAGGAGTCGCTTCACTAGAGGTGAAGCAGGTCTGCAGGTGTCTGTCTTTCTCTCCCCCTCGCTGTCTTCCCCTCCTCTCTCCATTTCTCTCTGTCCTATCGAACAACAACAACAGCAACAACAATAACAACAATAACTACAACAACAATGAAAAACAACAAGGGCAACAAAAGGGAAAACAAATTTTAAAAAAAAAGAATAGGAAAGCTATCAGGAGAGGGGATTGGATATGGAGTTGTGGTGGTGGGAACTGTGTAGCTGTACCCCTCTTACACTATAGTTTTGCCAGTGTTTCCTTTTTTATAAATAAAAATTTAAACAATTAAAGAAAAGAAAAAAAACTATTGTATGTCAACAGATTATAGATAAAAATATCTTCTCTTTCTCTCTCTCTTCTAGAAATCCTCATCTATGGGTCTAGATATAGCTCATCCTTTAGAGCACAATTCACCATGCTTGAGAAGAATAGGTCAAGCTCCCAGTCATCACATGCACAGGAAGCACTATGCACAGGGGCTTCATAAATACTAGAGCAGGGTTGTGGTGTCTTTCCTTTCTCTTTCTCTCCCTGTTTCTCACCTTCTACATGAAAAAAAAAAAAAAGTTGTGTGGGGGGGCAGGGAGATTAAGGGAAGTCTACCATGGAATCCTGCAGGCACCCTGGAAGCCATAAGAGGAAAAAAAATATGTATCTGTGGTCAATAGCCAGATATTTGACAATTCATTTCTTCAGCTCTGGTCTTGAACTATCACCTAGATTCACTCAGATCTGGCTGCACTGTACTTAATAGCATTGTATTCTAAGTACACAATCTTTGTTGCAGGCATGACAACAGCCCCTGAACAGGAGTGCAGTTTGCACCAAAAGCCAAGCTATTCATTCTCCAAAGGATTGTGGCAGACTGAGAGGATTTGTGTGCATATACCTATCCCCATCTATAGTAAAATCTCACTTATTATATCTAAAACCTCAGAAAATGCAGATAAACAAATTCTGTAGTACCATTCAATAGTAATTGGTTGTCCTAGTGTTTTGGGGAATAACTTCAGGCTTCTAAAGGAACTCTATCTAGATCACCATAGCCAGATTAACCTATATTCAATAAAATTAACCTATGTTCAAGGTTTTTGTCTTATTCTGATATGATTTATTTAAGAATTTCTTAAATTAGTCCCTATTGTGTATTCAATAATATATTTAGCGTAACGGCAAGAAATAAACAAAATAAAGAGTTTGGGACCCTTAAAGCAGTGGCAATACTCATATGAGGAAAAGACAGAAAAATAAAACTAAGTTACACTACAACACAACACTCGTTATTTATATCAATGCCACATGCCCAAAGAGACCACTGTTTTCTATTCTACTGTATTCTGATAAAAATTTGCCATAAATCATTTTGTTCCTGAAGGAAAAAGGATATTATAAGTAGAGGTTGCTTTTCTGATCAAGGATTTGACATTTAAAAATACATTTAAAGTAATATATGCACACATATATATGCATTTATGTATATGCACACCCTAAATAATATGTAAAATTGTCAAGAAATCTTGATACCCACAGTGAGATTCTTGACCATTTAACATAAGCAACTCCAAAATGTGATAATAAGTATGCAGAAGTGCACAGTGAGAGCCCATGCACTTAGTTCAGAATTAAAATTATAATGTATTATAAACTTAACTGGGTACAAGAATTCTAGAAGCCTTCTGCACCTCATAAAGCATTTTGGTCCATGCCCCACAGGGGGCAAAGGTTTAGAGGGAGATGACCATAAAGTTTTGAATGTCAATTGTATCAGGACATGGTTTTGGGAGAACTAATGCAGTTTACAATAGAGGGAATGTGGACACAGAACTCTGGTGGTGGGAATGGTGTGGCATATACACCTGTTATTTCATAATTTTGTAAATCAATATTAAATAACCAGTAATTTTTTTAAAGTTTGTTTCTAATGGCTATAATAGCACTCGTGTTTCTTCTCATTCTTAAAAAAACTGACCTAACACTTATCCCTTTTGTTCTCTATCTTATCTCTTTAATAAAGCAACAGTTACTGAATGGATTACAAATGTGAGGAAAAGGTAAAAAAAAAAAAAAAGAAAAAGAAAAAGAAAGAAAGAAAGAAAGAAAGAAAGAAAGAAAGAAAGAAAGAAAGAAAGAAAAGAATTTAATCTAAGGTCTGTGAACAATTACATAAGAATTTAGTTGGGTCACCCAGTAGTGATTACTATATAGGGGACTAAAGTGTTCTTTTAAAAGTTAATCTTAGTGGGGCTAGGTGATAGCGCAGCAGGTTAAATGCACATAGCATGAAGCACAAGGACCAGCATAGGGATCCAGGTTCAAGTCCCCAGATCCCCATCTACAGGGCGATCACTTCACAAATGGTGAAGCAGGTCTGAGGATGTCTTTCTCTCCCCCTCTCTTGACTTTCTCTCCTCTTTAGATTTCTCTCTGTCCTATCCAACAACAATGACAGCAACAACAACAACGATAAACAACAAGGGCAACAAAAGGGGAAAAATAGCCTCCAGTTCATAGTGCAAGCACCGAGCCCCAGCAAAAAAATATATTTTTTTTTTTCTTGGTAGCGTGTTAAAAACAAAAGTAAACTTCTGTCTGGTATTTCAGGCAGGATGTTTTATCCCTGTTTTATCCCTGGTCTGCATTGATCACATTCTTAAACTCTTCTGTTTTGAAACTTGTAATGCTCACTGTTTAAATAAAGTGAGAAACAAATCCTTATAATCTAAGGTAAGCAGTTTAGTCCTGGCACATGTCAGCTTGTGGTGGGAAGCTGTACATTGTGGCAGAATTAACCACTGATTTGGCAACATATTTGGCAAGTAGAGATGTTTGGTAAATGTCTACAAGATGAAATCATCCAAAGTAGCGAAGTAGTCAATAAGCTTCAAGAACTGAAAGCATAGAGATGCTCAAAATAGCCTGAAATAATTTGTGCTATGAGGGCTTAGGGATGGAACATAATATGAGAGGAATTTTGTGGAGTGTATACACACACACACACACTCAGACACACACACACTACTTCAAAGAAAACAGATATTTGAATGATAAGAATAAAGCAAATCAATTGAAAGGGATAAATCATTCTCAGCTGTTGGATTTAGACATGTGTTTTGAAATACTGAAATCAATACGTGAGATGACTGAAAAGGAGTAGAAGAAAATCCATGGGGAAGAAAGCATACTGTCCCTTAGGTAGAGAGACATGTCTAGAACCCAATCAGATTATTTCTTTTTTTGGATTGAGAAGCTTTACTGACATCTGGGAAGCAAAGCTGTGAAGCGACTCCACTGCAGGTGGGAAGCCAGGGGTTCAAATCAGTATCCCAACGCTGGTCCTTGTGCTTTGCGCCACCTGTGCTTTACCTGCTGTACTACTGCCCAACTCCCCTGCTGAGAGTTATTTTAACCTATAGAAGTGTACTGATTTAATGTAAAATGCTAAAGAAATGTCTTCTTGATGATCTGATGACCTTGCTGTCTACATTAACCTTTCTGTTTGGCTAAAGGAGCCAAGTAAGCAATGCTGCATATTCTGTACAGTTTATGGGATATTCCAAGGAGGCTCTACTCTGCAGACCTTATTACCTTCCTAATGTTTAAATAAATCTTTTAAATTTCTTATTTTATTATTTATTTGATAGTACAGAGAGAAATTACAAGGGGGAGGGAGGATTGGGTGAGAGGCACCTGCAGTTTTGTTTCTGCACTCATGAAGCTTCCTGCTAGAGATGGGAACCAGAGGCTAGAACTTGGGTCCAATCACTTTGCAACATGTGCACTCAATCAGGGGAGCCAGTGCCCAGACCCTTACCTCCCTAAACTTGTACTCCTTCCACTCACAAATACCCAGTGCCATCTTGGTGCTATTTTGTTAACATGCTGGAACTTCACTGGAAACTTCTCTCAAACACATGCAAATATAGTTTACAGCATACACTCCCCATTTCTCATATGTATATAACCACAGGTTACTTATTATGACTGAATAAATATCAAGGTTCTTCATCCTCAGAACAAAAGAGAATTTTTTGTATACTGAAGCAGTCTGTACTGAGGTGAAATCCCTCCTGCTGAGAAAAGAGGCCTGCATTTCCTTCAGGTTAACACATTGGTTTAACCAGTAGCTCAGCTGTCAGATGTCACAAACTGGAGTTAGCAGGACAGAGTCCGAGATTTAGCCTACACTTTTATCTATTTTGATTATTTAAGTGAGCTTTTTAATACAGATTATCACATTACAAATGTAGTGTCGCATCTACATTTCAATTCACATATATAAGTGAAATCAAAATACCATTTTCATCTAATCCAACACATCCTAGTCACACACTTACTATTTACAAGGTGCTTAAAATTCAGGCATGAATAAGCTGCACTTCCTGGTTTTATGAAGCTCATGCCTAGTGAAACAGAGAGAGATAGATGATACAGATACACTGATGGATATATTGGCAGATATATTGATAAATGTAGATATACAGATACTTATTTGGCTCTGCTAGGGGTAGCATATGTGCATGTCATATCTCCCTAATTAGATAAAAAAATTCATAGAAATTGGGTTTGGCGACCCCACCAATGTGTCCTGGAGTCCCACCTCCCCAGAGCCCTGCCCACTAAGGAAAGAGAGAGACAGGCTAGGGGTATGGATTGACCTGCCAACATCAATGTTTGGTGGAGAAGCAATTACAGAAGCCAGACCTTCCACCTTCTGCACACCATAATGACCCTGGGTCCAAGCTCCAAAAGGGATAAAGAATAGGAAAACTTTCAAGGGAGGGGACAGGATACGGAGCTCTAGTGGTGGGAATTGTATCCTATAGTCTTATCAATATTTCCATTTTATAAATATTTTTAAAAGGCAGAAAAAAGGAATTAATCACTCAATAAAAGTAAAAAATAAAAATAAAGAAATTGGGTCTGGGATCCTATATTAGCTTTTTAAAAATATTTATTTAGTTATTAACAAGAGAGAATAAAAGCAGAGAAAGACTCACTTTGGAACACGTAATGTCAGAGACTGAATTCAAAATCTCCTGCTTGAGAGTCCAACAATTTGTCTACTGTACCACATCCCAGGCCATGCTTATATTAACTCTGTGTCATAGACATAGCAAGTGGTCAATAAATAATACCCTTTCAATGTACTCACATAGCTTACAAACAAGCTCATCTTGCATTTTCTATTGGCTTGTCTTGCAATGTGAAGACTGTTCAGCTTTTAAAATAATGCCTGAAAGATTTACCGCTCTGGGACTACATTATGTCTATGAGCATTATGTTTTAATTCTACAAACCCTACAGTCCTAATGAAATATCTAACATTTACGCACATATTAGTTGACACATCCTTAGAGCTGATTTCTGCAAGGAAATTTCTCCCTGTGAAATGTAAAATGCCCTTCTTTCAAACCCAAGTCTTGTTATCAGTACTCTTCTTTTAATAAGCTACCAAAGTCAGATTTAGACTATCCTTCTTTTATGCCCCTCCCCAGAAGACAGCAAGGATTATTAAAATGTTTCATACTCTCATGAAGAGCTGACTAAAGGTTGCCTTTACAAAGGAAATGTAACACTTTTTCTATGCCCCACACAGTGACAAGCATGTCACAGTCTTCTTTTTCAAATGAAGCATGCCACAGCCCAAAGGGTATGTTACTGTCAGAAATTCAACTTGTGAAAGGCCCTTCATATCACTGAGAAGAATGCTACCTGCCAAGAAATGAATCAAACCTCACCTCCCAAAAAATTACTACAATTTGATCAGAAATATCATTGTGGTAGGCCACACATCACTTCTCACTATAGTAACCATAATAAAGAACAGCAAAAAGAGACAGAGAAAAATATATCAAGTATAAATTAGAAAAATTGGTTAAGTTCAATCTGAGCCAAAGGTTATTTCCCCCTTCTCATTATAAGTAGAGATAAGCAGATCCTAGACTATGCCTATCTCATACAAACTAGACTTCACAAACATACCCACAAACCAAGAAAAAATATCACAAAGCAAAATATACCAAGATTATTGAGCCTGAAAATAATAAAGACAAGGTGATTCTTTAATGTATGTGAACAGTTATAAAATGAAGCAATTTAGATATGTTCCATCTTCATAAAAGACATGTAATTCACCTAAAATGTAAAATTTAGTAGAATTTTCCTATTTTACACTTTTATTTTACTTTATTTTTGGGTTAATGGATTAAAATACAGTTAATGATACATGGGTATCTGTGCTTGAGCGATGTAATTTTCAGTGTATTTATACTGATACTTAAAGGGAAAATTAAACTGATGAATGCTCATACACACAAAAAAATATCTATCACTTAGAAGAAATCTTCAACATGAACAGAGGGAAATTTTTCAAAGTATGGGCTCTAGATATGTTTTATTAAGTGACCATAGCCACGTGTGACTATGTGCACTTGACACACAGCCTAGACTGAGATGGGCTTGCAAGTGTAAACTGTAAACTAGATTTCAAAGATGCACTAGAAAAAAAAAATTCGCTTAGTTACTGTTTCATAGTACTTGTTGAAATGGTGCTATTACAGATGCACTGAATTATAAAACAGATTATTAAATTCAATCACAGTTTCCTGTCCTTCTCTTAGTGTGACTTTTATTTTTGTTAGAAAGCCCAAGATTTAACATAGCTGCTAAAAAATCTGGGATATGAACAGTCTTCACTGATCAATTTTGGTTTCTATTAAATAGTGCTATTTTTTCTAGCAGACTAACTGGGGGTAAATTCTGACCTAGGGCAAGTCATTTACTATTTCTGTATCTGTACAATGAGAATAATAACAATAAGGCAACTCAAAAATAAATAAGGCTTTTGAGAGGATTTCACAAAAATATGTAAAACACATATGGTTATTACTAATCTGTAGGTGTGCAATTATGTAGCATTACAATATATTGCATATTATATATATGCAACATTTATAATACATATGTATGTAAAGTTTATAATAAATTGGACATATACAGGATATATTAGCAGCACATGTACAACATAATATATAACACTATGATGCAGCAATAAAATTGTATTGTGTTTAGTATTCATTTATTTATTTTGGAGGTAGACAGAGAGAAATTAAGAGGGAAGGGAGAGATTAAGAGGGAGAGAGACGGGAGTCAGGTGGTAGTGCAGTGGGTTACGCACAGGTGGCGCAAAGCTCAAGGACCGGTGTAAGGATCCCAGTTTGAGCGCCTGGCTCCCCACCTGCAGGGTAGTCGCTTCACAAGTAGTGAAGCAGGTTTGCAGGTGTCTGTCTTTCCCTCCTCTCTCCATTTCTCTCTGTTCTATCCAACAATGACATGAATAACAACTACAATAATAACTACAACAATAAAAAAGGGCAACAAAAGGGAAAATAAGTAAATAAATATTTTTTTAAAAAAATCTTTAGGGAAGGACTCTGATGCCATTCCGTGTGTTTCAGGTACAGGTACACTGTGATTGACTACCACAAAAATGTACACTGAACACTATTTTTACTTTTTGACTTTTGTTAAAAAGTGAAAGCCCTCTTTGGATTGCCTTCAGTTAGTGACCAGGCACTAACCCAGCACTAACCTAAAAGAAAATTAGTGTAATTGCCGGCTAGCATAGGGGGTGTTTCTTCCCTGGCACATGCTCTCTAGGTTGGAGATAACTCTACTGGAGCAAACCTGGACTGCCACTTACTCAGAGATACGGGAGAGGAACCAGGAACTCGTGGCTGAATGGAACGCAATGCAATGCCTTTATTAATCAGATAAAACACTTTTATATCTTAGAAACCGGAATTGGCAGGTTGGAAAAGGAAATGGCTAGGAGAGGGGGTGGAGAAAAGCAAAGAGCACGAAGGTAGAAAGGTAGAAAGCTTCCATAGCAGCTGTTGCGAAGGTTCTAACCAATGGGATACACCAATACCCTGCAGGCAGGGCGGGTCTCAGGCAAAACAATGATTATGTAAATAGACCATAGTATCAGCGATGGAGCAGGGCGTAATGCCCAACACATAATGAGAACTTAGAAAAAGTAGAGTATACTTACCTCCAATATACACATCCTCTCTACAGAATAGTCTGATGTGCAGATTACTCATCTTCTATTTCACTGTTTCCCAAAATGGGAGACTCACATTTCCCTAAGATAGCCTATCACATTTCTATACATATTTGAATGTGAAAAACTTCATTCATAGTATAAGGGGGAAAAAAGTCTCGTTACAAGTTTATATCTTCTGAGCTTCTTTATATATTAGTGTGGCAGAGGCATAGAGAAATTGCTCATAGTCCAATACTATATTTCTATAGAAATTAAGAGACTTTGGTGTTGAAAATAAGGTTAATATATATTTCCCTGGATGTTCATGTCAAGAAACCTTGCGATAACCCAACAAAACACTTTTAAGAAAAAGATCTCCATAAATGTAATTTCTCACACCTACTTAACCAAAGAATTATCCTTTTCTCCTTAGTAAAGTTGTCCCCTTCAGCCAAAGAGGATGCAAAGAGGACAGACATGGGCAATTACTTGGGCTAATTTTTCAATCCAGTCACTGCCAGTCCACCCACACTTACATCTGAAGATGGGCTTGCTTCCTTCTTCTGTCCTTCTTTCCTTCATTCCTTCTTTCTTTGTCTTTTTTTCCTGCTCTTTAT
Source organism: Erinaceus europaeus (assembly GCF_950295315.1). Classification (NCBI taxonomy): domain Eukaryota; kingdom Metazoa; phylum Chordata; class Mammalia; order Eulipotyphla; family Erinaceidae; genus Erinaceus; species Erinaceus europaeus. The sequence continues at coordinate 55,626,165 of NC_080179.1, read as the reverse complement.
GTTCATTTCAGAAACTAAATCCTTACATGTTTGTCATAACAGAACCACTAGTGAGAAGGAATATAAAGCAGATCTGATAAGTATGTCTGGATTTTCTTTCAGAGGTTCTCCAGGAAATCACTACTTTCCTATGCACTGTCTCAGGCTCTATACAATTCTAAGATACAGAAATCATCACAAATAATATCAGTGACAAAATAAAGCACAACCTTTCCCATGTTTCTAAATGACACTCCTACCTATGGGTAGAAGTGAATCAGCTCAGCGATACTATCTGTCATAGCCAATGTGTGTAAAGGCTCCAGGACCGGGTACTCAGAATGCACTTTGTAGTCTAACAGACTGTGATCAGTTTAGCTCTGGTTTACTGGCTACAAAAGACTCAACCTGGCATCTAAAGTCTCTATGTACTAATATGAAAAAGGGACTAAATAATAAAACCCACTTTGAAACATTATGATGAGGAGTGGGTAATCATATTCCAATGTACATGGACAATAAATTTGGATATTGTTAAGACTTGCTTTATAGATCCTCAAAGCACACATTAAAATTAGAATTTACCACCTGAGTTGTTCGGTCAGAGAGAGCTCTGTGAATTGGCATAATCATAGAAATCTCACTGGAAGTATAATTAAAGCACAGGCTTCACTAACATACAACATTTAGATAAGTAGAAGTTGGGGTAAGAAAAAAAAATTCAGGGTCTTTTTTTAAATAGATATAGGTCTCATGGCTGATTAAAAGAAGACAGACTTGACAGAAGGTGGGCCATGAGAAGTTAATGGCTAGAATGAATACATTTGATGTAGAATGTGGAATAGTATTCTTTCTATTAAAAAAACATAATTTGTGCTTTTCAGAGTCCATCTATTAGTATTTTTGATTAGTCACACTAGAAGGAATCCAAAAGAAAGCACCAAGGAATATTAACTAAAGACTCTGAGAAGTTATCAACATTCCTTTCCTCTCCATGCTTGGTCAGAAGAGATTCCAGTTAATAGAATGTGTCGATTTAGATGAAATAAAGTCCTACTAGCAATAAAAATGAATGAAAGCCCAATATAGAATGAAGGGAATTAATTTTGAGCCTAGAGATGGAGCTGAGGAAAATATCCCTTTTCCCCAAAAGAAGATAAACTTTTAGAACTATTCCCATTTATACAAATTGTGATTAAGCAGTGTGAGATAGCTGTGTAGAGTTGTAGCAGATCACCTGGTTTAGAAATCTAACCCTCTCGCCTACCCCAAAAGTATGACTTACAGGTAAGCTTAATTTATGTTTTAAGGAAAAACAGATTAAGTTAAATGTAGAGTGAGTTCAAATGAATTGCTAACAAAGCTTCAAGGTGTCCATACATTTGTTGTGATTACTTTTGGAAGGAAAAAAAATGTATATATGAAAATGGGAATAAGTGTTCATAATAGAAATGTCAGCAAAAGATGCTACCATGATGACAACCGGACATCCCTGGGCAGAATACCTCACCAATGTGTCCTGGAACTCCACCTCTCCAGAGCCCTGTCCCACTAGGGAAAAAATGAAACAAGATGAGAGTATGGATCAATCTACCAATGCCCATGTCCAGCAGAGAAGGAATTACAGAAGCCAGACCTTCCACCTCTGCACCCCATAATGATCCTGGGTCTGTATTTCCAGAGGGATAAGGAATAGGAAAGCTCCCAATGGAGGGTATGGGACGCAGAACTCTGGTGGTGGGAATTGTGGAATTGTACCCCTCTTATCCTATAGTCCTGTCAATCATTATTATATCAATTTAAAAAAAAGAAATGTCATCAAAAATTACAATGTAAATTTAACAATTTGATAATTCAAGTAGTTGCATTAATTCTTATTCTGAGTAAGAATGTCAATACAATAGATATAATACTTACAATATTTACCAAGTATTGAAAGTCGAGCTCAAGCACTAGTCACTCATAAAAGATACCAGCAACAGTCCTGGAACAGCTTCTAAGGCCCCCTTACTATACCAAGTACAGACTCTGTTAGTGGGTGTAACAGCAGGTGGTCTAAAAGCTATCAGGGGACTAACTCATAGAACTGAGGTACTGACAGGGCCTTCAGGGGCTCAGAACACCATCTGTTTACCCACTGGCACAGAAGTATTTTAATATTTTACAAGCAATAAGGCTGCATCAAGGCAAAGAGGCCAAATCACCCTAAATATATCTAATGTAAGCACCAAAAGACAGAAATCAATACAGAGCCCAGAAGCAAACTCTGCAAGAAATGAGTACTGTTAGCTTTAGTCTTATTTTAATTAAGTTGTTGTGTACAACTTGATATGATTTTTTTAATATGAACTAAAAGTACCCAAGATTAAAATGTGAATTGCTACAAAGCTATAGTCCAAATCCAAGGCAATGAAGTCTGTTACGATGTTGAGAGCTTTTCTAAATGGTGATTCTTACAAACGTAATGAGCTGTTCCCTAACAAAATACTAGGACACAGATCAGCAGCCAATCCTCATGCAGGCAAGTGGAAAGACAGCAAAGAGTTTCTTTCCAGTCAAGACACTGAAGGATCGTCAGTGCATTAGTTACTTAGCTGCAGCATCTTTAATTACAAAAGACTCATAATCAGAATATGCCTACTACTGGCTAAATCAAAAGCAAGCATCATTTTCTTTGTTACAAAATACCTAAATTCAACAATGATATTCTTTTTTTTGCATGTAGAAAGCATTTCCATATTTTAATAATTCTTCACACTCAGGTCAATGCCCAACCCATTTTTATATAACTATATCTTTTCTTCAAAAGTTTTATGCATCAAAGAACTGTACTTATAAAATGTATCAATTTCAAAAATTGTTAATAACCACTAGATAGTATGAATAGTGCTGTCTTTAAAAAATCTACTTTACTCCTCTCAAGAACACACATGCATGCTTCAAATACAGTTCTTCTTATATGTCCTAGGCAAATAAGACTATTCAGTTCTGCTGTGCAACTCAGGCATCCAAATTTGACATCCTCGAGGAAACACTCACGAAAGACATGTCTCTGATATCTGATTACTGTAAAAAAAATGGCGACTAATCCCTAGCACTGCAAAAACAGTATCATCTGTTTTCCATCTACACCATGCCTCGGCCTTGCGTGAGCTTAATGTGCAGCTTGGCGATACGAGAATCCGGCATGAAGCCCAGCCAGTCTATCTTGGCGTTACTCTCGATCGCACTCTGTCATTTCACGAACATCTCATAAAAACTGCAGCAAAGGTGGGCGCGAGGAATAGCATCATTGCAAGACTGGCCAGCTCCTCATGGGGCATGAGCGCTTCCACACTACAATCATCTCTGGCATTATGCTATTCCACTGCAGAATACTGTGCCCCAGTATGGTTCCGTAGCCCCCATGTCCACTTGGTCGATTCCAAATTATACTCCTCCATGAGGATAATTTCTGGAACCATCCGTTCCACGCCGGTTCCATGGCTGCCAGTTCTTAGCAACATCACCCCGCCAGATATTCGTCAGGATGCGGCATCATCTAAGTTCATTTCCCACCTCTACGCTCTACCGGACCTGCCAATATACGCGGATATCTTCGCCCACCCTGTCCAACGCTTGACGTCTCGTCACCCAATCTGGTCCCCTATGCCTACACTGAACTTCTCTGTTCCAGACTCTTGGAAACAGAGTTGGCAGTCAGCTGAGGTAAAGAACAAACACCTCATCACAGACCCCTGCAAGCGTCAACCCGGCTTTGACCTAGCACGTTATGATTGGTCCCTCCTCCATCGCTATCGAACAGGCCATGGCCGGTGTGCCGCTATGTTCCATCGCTGGGGAGCCAGAGATGACCCGAACTGCCCCTGCGGCTACAGACAGACTATGACCCACATAGTCAACGACTGCCACCTCTCCAGATTCAAAGGAGGTCTCGAAACTTTACATCAGGCTCAACCTGATGCTGTTGACTGGCTACGGAAGAAGGGCAAACGCTAGAAGTAGTAGTAGTAGTAGTTCAAAGTAAGCTCATATTCAATTCCCCAAGCCCCCAAATAAGTCTTATCCCCACCAGCAATACAAAAAATTCTATAGCAGATCCAGGATGGTTTTGTTTCCAGCAAAACACATGGAATAACGGATGTTGCTAAATTCTGTTGCCCCTTCAAATGAATTGCTTAACCTAGTAACTCTAGAATACTCATAATAAATCATGGATGGAGTACAACAAATAAAATAAAAATTAGTTACATTTTGTACAAATGGACCTTTTTAAGCAGCATGGTCCAGAAGGAAAGTAATGCCAGGAATTCAATAATTGTCATCTCTATTTTCTCCTCAGTAAAAGTGGCACACAAACTGAGAAGGAACTGCACCTAACCCTCTCTGGCTTCTTTCATCAGTTGCAAATTAGCTATTGTGAACAATCACCCATAAAAGAGCTAGTATACACATCAATAATATGACCTTTATTATTGAAGAATATTTGAAAGGTGAGTAAAATGTTTAACATCTTGAAGCAAGGTCGCCATAGAGTTCTCATCTGCAAAGACACTGATCCCACTCAAGCTCACTTTCCTAATTTTTTTCTGAATTACAAGTGGAGTTTAAAACCCTTCTACTTGTTCACAAGTTTAACGTGTTAATTATCACTTGGGTATTAATCCTGTTAACAGCACTAAATTAAGGACCTATGTTATATTTAGGAAGCTGCCTGGTGTTACACTGAACACAGCTACTTCTTTTATAGCTGTTTATGAGAAAATATCCTCTTTTCAAAATGTAAAACACTATGTACAATCCATATTCAATAACATAAAGGCATATCTAAGTACTTTGTGTAAATTAATTTTGATATTGCAATACCCTTTAGTTATTCAGAAGAAGAAGGAGGAGGAGAAGAAAGAAGAAGAAGGAGAGGAGGAGGAGGAGAAGGAGAAGGAGAAGGAGAAGGAGGAGACGGAGACGGAGACGGAGACGGAGACGGAGACGAAGAAGAAGAAGAATGCCATGCTTTATAACTTTATCTGTGGAGCACCTCTGAAGCTGTGAAGCTGTGTTGTTATACTGCTGTTCTTTTCTCCACCAATAGCACAGTTGCCACTACTTAGAATGCTTTAATCGTTTTGTCTTGATCATTTATTTAAAATATTGTATCATTTGTCATTTTGACTCTCAACTCAATAGAACCAGTCAATTATTCTTCATCATTCTATTCAAACTTTTGAAATGATGTTATTACTTCAATGCCTAATCTTTATAAAGGTGCACACAACAGCAAAAATGTTGTATTTGGCAAAGCTTTTTTTTTTTTAAGGAATCATATGAATCTTCAGTTTGTGAAGAAAATGAGTTGGCACGCTTTGGAATTTTTCTTATTTGAATTCTTCTCTCTCACTACCCTACCTTCATTCTTTTTCTATTTTGCTTTTTTTTTTTTTGTCTGTTTTGTAAGTACACACCTTTTTGTTATATTAATAAAAGAATTATTCCTTCAGATCATGATCTACAGCAAACAGAAAAAGGACTTAGTAGTCTTTCTGATGAAGTAGATTTTCACTGTACCGTATTTCTTTAATTATTTGCCTACTTTCTCTCAAGAGACACACTCAGCAAAGAAAGGTGTTCTTAGTTCATTAATTTCAATTTTCCAACCGTGGAATCTGCATCTACACTGTTTATGACTGTGATTAGCATCTACCTAACCATCTCCCAATTTTAAACCATCTACTTTTTAACAAACTAAACTGTTTACTAAGAACAAAGGGATAGAGGATAAATAATCATTGTAAAGACCATTACATGTTGAATTAAATATAGATATAAAGCAAGCATACTTGCTAACACTCAAAACTAACCAACAGGCGATGCTTAGTTGGACTATATACCTCCAACCACTTACCACCCATTAACCCAGAATCTTCAGAGCCCTGAGTGATCTGTAGGTGTTCAGGGTCGTTGGAATTGTCTATACTAATGTGCAATACAACCCTACATTTTCAAAGTCAACAAATGCATCTGTGCACACTACCAAGGAATCAGGAAAATTGTATTCACAATTCCTTTTCACTTAAATTTGCATGAAGAAGAATTTCCAGCCCTCAATCCCAAGCATGTGGGTGGAAACAATACTCAGAATTTTCTAGGGATTCTACCCTGTTGACTCATCTAAAGACGAAAGAAAAAAAATACTACATTAAGTTTTAAAAAACACTGAGGTTTAAACACATCAAAGTGAAGCCTCAACAGAAGGACTTCATGTAGTTTTTAACCCATAAACCACATTGGTCTTTCACTCACCATTAGAAAGGACTTCTTGATTTGGTTAGTAACCAATCAACCACTTATTCTAAGTGGTTTTCCAGAAGTCTTAGCCAACAGCTGCAGTAGAATCAAGAGCACCTAAGGCTTCCCTAGAGATCTCACTACTTTCCTATTACCCCAAAGCCCAGCCAGGAGAAGAAATGCAAACTTTGCAATACAAAGATAGGCTACGAAAAAGAAACTCCAAACACACACATGTGTACATAGAAGTACGTTTATACACACACCAGTTAGCATGCATACTGTCACATAAGTTATCTTTGCCACAGTAACAGAGAGCTCAGACCCATTTATGAAAAACAACAAGAAGACACCCTTCAGTGGTGTTATTTACAAGACCACAAATATATCTATATGATGGCGGGAAACTGCAGGTTACTTGCAGACCACTCTGGCAACAAACCAGCACCAAATAACACAAACATATCCCTTCGAACATGTGGAGGTCCCATTATCTTAGTCAAACTCTCCCTTGCCCAGAAAGAAGTGGGTTACAATTGCTTTTAATGTTGGTTTAGTTTAGAATGATTCAGGGACTGGGAGATTGAGGGAGGGGGCACAAGTCTTTCCCTAGAATTAAAGGTTTTATTCGTGTATTTCATGAAATAGAGCTAAAAGCACCCCTTTCCCAAACATACACTTCAAGATTTGTAGCATCAAAAATTAAACTATACTTGACATACCCACACACGAATGTTTCCTTCATGTTTCAATAACTCTAATATTAAAGAAGGTGTTAGAAAGAAAAAGTGGCAGGCATATATATGTGATGTTTTAGGAAATTTCAACCTGCCCTCTTCCTGCCCCTCATGCTCACACTCTGGCCCCAGCCTTCCCTTGATAAACAGCGTGATTATCAAGCCTACCCTTGAGTCTCATTCTCCCCAGCAGGGATAGTGAGAATGTAAACTGTTGCTGCAGCCTCCTGATACTCCACTGATAAATCAGAGGAAGCTACAAAACTTCTCTGCTAGCTCAGCCATCCTCCAGGGGCACTGAACGCCCCCATGCAGGTCTGGCAGTCAGCGCTACTGGAAGAGAACCCTCAGTCAACCTGTTTGCAAAGCCTGCAGAACTCCAGCTCTCTAACCCTGGACTCCGGGGATCCCTACACAGGTTGGAGACCACCACCTCCCTTCATTAGTAGAGGACCCCTTGCAAGTTGCAAGTGGAGGGAACGCACATCCCGCAGCCCCGTTCAATCCTGCTCTCTCAGCTAAACGTGCCCAATTATGGTCGAGGGGTCGCTTCGCCGGCCCAAACCCGGGTATCCGCGCACTGCGCCCCAGGCAGACTACCCTTTTGGCAGCCGGCAGACAGGGGTGTCAGCGAACCTCTTCTTTCAAGTTCCTGCATCTGGCCAGAAACAGGAGTGGAGGGAGAGAGCCCAGGGAAAGCCACCAAGTCCGCCCGCGGAGCGCCCCTGCCCGGGGCTGCCCTCCAGCCGCGCCCCCACCGCACAGGTCTGGGCGCAGCGCGCTGCACTCACCCGCCTCGCCCGAGCTGCCTCGGCTGCCTGCTGGAGCCGCTGAGCCCCGAGCTTCCCAAGCGCAAGAAAGATGGTGGGGTGAGTCCGGAGACCACCCATTCCAGCGTCTGGCAACCCAGCGGCGACTCTGGCTTCTCGGCACTGAAGGGAAAGGAGGAGGAGGAAGAGGAGGAGGAAGGCACGGCGCAGTCGGACGCCATCTGCTGTACACCTCTGCGCCGCGATTGGCTGCCTGGTGCGTCCCCCAAGCCGCGGGGCGCGGGGCCTTGGGGAGCCACCTTGCTCCTCTGCGCCCCCCGCAGCTGCTCACCGCCTTCCCCCTTCCCCGCCCCCAACCCGCCCCCTTCCACCTGTGGGTGTAGCGGCCAGACCCTTGACTCAACCCACCCCACGCCCAGGCGCGTGATCTGCGAGCACAGGGCTTCAGCCACAACTCCTCAGCACCCACCCCACCCCACCCCGCCTCCTGCAAGTTTGAAGCTTGGGGGTGCAGGTGCCTGTCAGAGTACAAGAGGCTCCCTAGGTGGCTAATCTTGGGGTACCCTAAGCACTGGTCGCTCGGGACAGCAGCAAGCTCTGTGCTATCTCTGAGACTCAAGACTCAGAGGTGATTCCATCCCCTCACCCATAGAACCTCCTCCTCAACACTCAGAGACAGTGGGGCACCTACACACAGTCATCCTGTCCAGTTCCAGTTCAAATGGTTTAGCATTCCTCTGCAGCACTCTGGCACGAGGGGGCTTCAGTGTTAACAGGGAAAAAGACAAAGGGGATCCTAGTGGGACATGTGAAAAAGAGAGAAAGGAGGTCATTTGGGGTGACTGGGGCGCACTTGAGGAGCTGTGTCACTACCAGCCTGGATTTCCCTCTCTTGGGGAGCCCCCAAAATTGTCATCTCACACCAATTAAAGTGTGGGAGAATCCTTAGCTCTGGCTTTATAAAAAGCTTGCAGTTTGGGGACCAGGGGCAAGAGTCCTTTGGCTCCTGGGTGGTGGGTGCCTGAAGCTGTGGAGGCAAAGTTGAACCTAGATAGACTGCCCAGATGCAGAGAAGTGCAGAGAGCACTTTAGGAAGAAGCTAGCAGAGTCACAGCTCAGAAAGTAGTCTTTTACATATTCTGACACTTGTGCCTAGCCCTTCTAGTTTTGACACCTTTGATCTAGGAACTTCTTAGACTAGTTCAGAAATATGAAGCAGTTTCTTCAAAAGCGACAAAGGGGGGGGGGAAACCATGAGGATTACCTATTGTCAATTACAGGATATTTTGCCTGTCATACCTCTTTAAATGTGTGAGCCCAGTGACAACAGGGATTGTATCTTTTCTGATTCTATCCAGTGCTTAGCACACCATTGGGTGCTTAAAAAGCAAAATAATCATGAGGCAATTAGAGCTTGATGTCATAACATAAATTAGATTAAAGAGATACAGAAAACAGCTAGAATTGTCACAGAAAAAAATAATCAAAAGAATGTAACCATTGAAAAAGGAAATTTGAGTATGATGGTGAATAGTTTTGACCCATCTTGCTATGAGAATGAATTCTGAAAGCAGGAAAGGGAACCACCTTACTTAATATTTTACAAAGCAGTTATTTTCTTTCCCTGTGAGCCTTACCATCACACTCTTAAGTTCTCCTTCTCTTTCTGACATCACTGTCTTAAAATAATTCAGCTACCACCCAGGTGCTAGAATATTCTCCCAAATCAAAGACCATGATTTATTACTCAAAATAAATTTTAAAAAGTCAGAAAAAGAGAAAGTTATCTATTAAGTTTTATTGTAATATATAGTATATATTTCTTATATATAAGATATAGATAGATAGATAGATGCAGAAGTCTCATTTAAGTAACTTCAGGAACAAAAGCCCAAGGAAAACAATCATCTCTATTTTCCTGAATTGTTACATCTAGGTTTTCCAGATTTCAACCTTTCCAGAATCATTGCAGCATTTTACTGAACTTACCCCAGACATACACCTCCATATGGTAAAAAGATCTGTATTTACAATTGCAGAAAAAGGCCACCAAAGAAGACTTTTGAGTATGTCAATTTAACAACCTCTTTAGTATAATGTATTTCACTGTCTTTAAAGAGGTAGTGAATTGAATGTTTTAGCGTAGTAATTTGATTTCAACATTTTTTAATGTAATCTTAGTCCATTATTTTAATCCACTGCAAATGTCAGTAATTAGGGTACATGCTCTGGAAGTTGATGAGATACTTTACTTGGTAGGGTGCCTGCCTTGCCATGTGCTGGGCACAGGTTCAAGCTCCCACACATCGCATGGAAGTGAGAAGCTTCAATGTTGTATCTACACACACACACACACACACACACACACACACACACACACCATGCCTGTCTCTATCTGACAAAAACTACCTCGAGTGGTGAAATTGTGCATGTGAAAGGCCTTGAGAATAACCTCTTCCCCCACTCTTCTCCCCAGCCCCAAACAGAACCTTTGATTCTTGCACTAGGTTCAGGCTTAAACCTGGTCACCACATATGCCAGAGATGAGAAGTTCTGTAATAGTGCTCTATCCCTCTCATGAAAAATAAAACAGCAAACCTTTAAATAATTGTTTTCAAAAATAAAAATGTTTTCAAAAATAAAAATTATTAAGACAAAAATTTTCCTCCTCTGCACCTTAATTCGCATTTGGCCTCTTCCTATTTGAATCTAGAATATAAGGAAAAATAACTATGTGGCAATTACGTCCTATACATTGGATTTCCTTAAAAAGTAATTTGTAAGAATGAATCTACGACCAGAGAGATAACTCACCAAGTAAAGCAAAAGATTTGCCCTGCTCTGGCCCAAGTTCCAGTCCTCACAACACACGGGAGATTCTATGTCATTGAAGGAAGTTCAGGTCCTATGGGGTCTCTCCCAATCTACCTGTATATCTATCTACCTATCCACCTATCCATCTATATGAAAAGATAACCTACATGTGCAAGACCCTGGCACCAATCATAGACAAAATAATAATCTAAATAATTTCTGAAATGCAAAAATAATAATCTAAATAATTTCTGAAATGCAAATGACACTAATTATTGCTGCGTTTGATAGCTTTCTAACTCCTCTGAGCTATAGAATAATCATTTTTCATTAAGGCACCCTGTGAACAACAGGTATTTTAGCAGAGTCAAAGAGTGCAAAGTGCCCGACCTTTCTCTGACAATTTTCAATTGCATATAAGTTTGGTAGAAAGAAAATGGGAACACTTCCAGCACAGATTCCCAATTTATGTTTTAAATTGGCAATTTGCTGATGTTACAGCTTTCCTGCTTAAAGTTAGATTTGGTTTGTAATAAAAGCACTGACCTTAAAATCTAGATCAGATTAAAAATATTAAAGGGATAACCGAGGCAGAGAAAGAGAAATCAATGAAGACTGTAAAGTGGAGAGAAAACAAAAGTTTTACAAAACAACCAAAGAAAGGATTCAGAAGAGATTGTCTTAAAGACTAGGTTACACCATTATGTGTAAAAAGTCACTTTGGGGGGTCAGTAGTAATGCATCAAGTTGAGCGCACACAACACATTACCATGAGCAAGGACCTGGGTTCAAGCCTCCACTCCTACCTTCAAGGGGAATAGCTTCAAGAGCTGTGAAGCAGGTCTGCAGGTATGTATCTTTCTCCTTTCCAACTCAATTTCTCTCTGTCCCATCAAATAAAATAGAAAGTTAGAGAGAGGGAGTCGGGCTGTAGCGCAGCGGGTTAAGCGCAGGTGGCGCAAAGCACAAGGACCGGCATAAGGATCCCGATTTGAACCCCGGCTCCCCACCTGCAGGGGAGTCGCTTCACAGGCGGTGAAGCAGGTCTGCAGGTGTCTATCTTTCTCTCCTCCTCTCTGTCTTCCCTTCCTGTCTCCATTTCTCTCTGTCCTATCCAACAACGACAACAACAATAATAACTACAACAATAAAAACAACAAGGGCAACAAAAGGGAATAAATAAATAAAATAAATACTAAAAAAATAATTTATTTATAAAAAAAAGAAAGTTAGAGAGAAAAAGAGGAGTAGAGAAAGGAAGGATGGAAAAAAGGAAGAAAGGAAGGAAGGAAGGAAGAAGGAAGGAGAAAAAGCAACTGGGAGAGGTGGATTCAAAGTACCAGCAATGAGTCCCAGGGATAACCTTGGTGTTAATTTAAAAAAAAAAAAGTCTATCTTCTGGGGTCGGGCAGTAACACAGAGGGTTAAGCACACATGGCACGAAGTGCAAAGACCTGCTCAAGGATCCCGGTTTGAGCTCCAGGCTCCCCACCTGCGGGGGGGGGGGGTCACTTCACAAGTGATGAAGCAGGTCTTCTCTCCCCCTCTCTGTCTTCCCCTCCTCTCTCGATTTCTCTCTGTACTATCCAAAAACAACAGCAATAACAAAAACAACAACAACAAGGTCAATAAAATGGGAAAAATGGTCTCCAGGAGCAGTGGATTCAGAGTGCAGGCACCCTGGAGGCAAAGAAAAATAAATCAAACTTGGAAAATTAGTTGGAGAATATAAATTCCCTTAGCCCCACAGGAACAGATGCCAGACTCCACCACAGGCAATGGGTGTGGAACAAAACAATAGAAAAATGGAGAAGGATGGGGGGATGGAAGAAGAAGATCTCTTGGGACTAGATCATCAGTGAGAACCAAAGAAAACCACAAATGAAAATAACCCTTTGCTATCCAAATGCTGTAAGGATTTCAAGTCTCACTTTTGTTGTTATCTTGTTCATTGCTCTTCCTTAACATGATGTTCTACATGCAGCCTACAAACTTGAGCAGACACTGCTATATAAAGTGTGTAAGCACTGACACAAAAGAAATACGGCATGCAAGTAAAGGAACTCATTTGAGAATAAGAATGATAGATTCTATTTTAAAACTAAAAGCAACATAGAAATGACAAATAAAAGCATGAGCCTGCATCTTGGGATCACCCCCTCACAGTCATGGAAGTCGCTGCTCTATACTCATAGCCCACTGTATGGACTCAGCCTAGCAGTAGATTGAGGCAAGTAGATAGCCAGTCATTTTGAGAGACAAAGGCAGAAAGGGGAAGAGAAAAGGAAGCCTGATTGTCTCCTTTACACAATTCACTCAGGCCAACTCCAGGTTGGATGAGATTCCATGGGAAACATAAAAAAAAAAAAAAAAATTATCATGCCAAAAAAAGCATTTAATCCTAGCATAGAAATTTAAATTTTGAACTCGGTCCAATAATTTGATTTTGATATGTCAACATCTTAAAATACAATGTAAAGATAATGTATTGGAAAGCAATGTAGTGGAACTTCATTGGCATTTAGCCCAGCTTTATCCTTCTGAAGTGCCAAGACTTTCCCAGCAGGCACTTAGCATTCACTAACTTACTTGGTCTTGTACCATCAGCTTCAGTCATTCACTCATCAAGATATTTGTTGAGTGTCTACTGTGTTCCTGCACTATGGAACCTAATGGTTCTTTAGTCGTATAATTGGTTGATGCAGTTGCCTTCATGTAGTTTTTAATCATTTGGGAATGTTAGAAAGTGGACCAGGAGTGGGGAGCTTCAGGGCCTTATAGGGAATTTCATTTAAAGCCCACAAAAATCATTTGGTCCTGCAGAGGCACATTGCACACACAATGTGCAACACAGTCCCCCACAGGGGAGACTCAAAATGCAATGTATCTAGGAGCTTTTATTTCTTTCTTCTTTTTTTCATAGAAATGTTAAATGTGAATTATTTAAGATGGTAATTTTGTACAGCTCATGAATGATGTTATAAATTTCCAAATGGTCCTTGGCAGAAAATAAAAATGGCTCTCTACTCCTGTAGTAAGCAGATACACAAATTACTGTAAGCATACAAAATGAAAGAATACAGTTTTGTGGAGAAGGGATGCTGTAGAGGAGTTTAGAAAGGCAGAGCCAGAACAAACAAGATTTCAAAGAAGAAATGATATATAGGCTTAGAGCCAAAAGACTGTTTGATAACATTTATCAATTACTAGGTACTAGGCACCGGAGCAAGTGCTTATGTGAATCATTTTCTTCTTATAGCTAGTTCATAGGGCAAGTGCTGTTAGCCTCATTTTGTAACAGAGACATGGAAAATTTAGGCATCTTACTCAAAGTAACACAGACTACTTTTTTTTTGTATTTTGTATTCATAAATACAAAAGCTATTTTGTATTTGAACAGGCATTCAGATACTAGTGCATGAATTTATAACTACTAAAACACATGGCATCTCATATTAATAGACATCTAACCAGATATGGGATGGGGCAGGAAGTACCCACCAGGTTTCACAAAACCTAGAGGCCAGTGATCCTTGGAGTGGGACAAAGGTGTGGCAGAAGGAACCAGTCAGGAACAAAATGTGCATGTCCTTGTAAACCAGTGGCTGATTTTAGCTCTATGAGCGATATGATCTAATTTCATCATTTTGAAAAGTCATCAGCATAAAGCACAGAGACAGTAGCAACAAGAATGGAGTAGAATAGAGTCCTGTGTCCAGACAAGACATGACAGTGGTCAAATGGGAAGACAGAAAACAGTATGGCTGTGATGGATATTTGGAAAGACTAGTTCATCTCTTCTGCCTCCCCAACTCTTCCCAAGTCTTATATATACCCAAAATTCTAAACTATTTTTCTCAGTCACTTGGATCTATTTTCTTGTCACACTCTAGTACTGTGGAGAGAATGAGTCCCAACCCCTTACTTGGTCAACTCTAAGAACTATACTTCTGAGACCTATCCTAAAACCTACCCTCCAGGCCCAGTGCTACCTTAGCTACTTGTTTTGATGCTCATTTTCAAACAATATTAGTTGACCAAGATTCACAGGGCCTGGTGATTCCTTGTTCTTCAATACCAACTAAGTCCTACCAAAACCAGGAGAGATACTCATTCAATTCACACTTAGTAAAGAAAGATGAACATTTCACTTTAACAAATAAGAAGGGAAAAAAACCTCTCCAACTTATTTGGAAGCAATAAAACCCTTAGAGTAACAATTTGGATCATATTCATAATGACTTGGTTTATGAAAACCAGGTGTTGGGTAGACCGGGTCTTGTGTTATCCAAAAAACTGGCAAACTCAGTCCTCTTCCACTGGGCACAAAGCCACAGAATACTCACTGGCCTAATGTTGATGAGACAGGTAAAAGAGCCTATCTCTTCTTCTCTGTGTTTTCCAAGGATACCAATATTTTCTGATTAAAAGCAGCAGGTCCTTATATAGGTAGGGAAGACAGAAAATATTGGAAATTGGCACGTTGTCCACATTGCAAGATAGAGTGTTCATGGGTATGGTACATGGAATAGTATATATTTGTTATTGTAGTCAGTTGTCTAAGACACACACAAAAAGTCTCCAACATATATGATGTTGAAAAGAAAAATAATTGTAAGAGGAACCTCTGGAATTAAAATGACCTACTCTACTCTTGACAGATTTTGCATTATGCTATCTTCCTTGCTTCTACTGTTTATGGGAGGTCTTGGATCCTAGGGTCCTTGCCTGGCTTAAAGAGGACTCATGACACTTTGAAATGAATAAAGCTTTGTTGTGGACAATAAAACAGGAAAATGGATAGAGTGATCATAGCGAAAGAAACCTTCTTTTTGAAAACCAGAGAAGTAAAAAGTTTACCTTCCAGTGGTTGGGCAGTTCTGCGAGAAGAGGAGAGGGTCATAGCATGTAGAGGGAAGCATGCACAATGTACCATCAGGTGCTTTCATACAGCTCATGTTCAGAAAATGGCTTTCAAATCCCTCCCAAGCACAGAGAATTTACTATAAAATGACCCATCAGGTACCATGAGCCAAGATAGGCCTCCACTTTGCAAAGGCAACCACTGCGTTTAGACTAATCTTAGGGTTACAATGTTTTTGAGCACTGCTTTATCAGACCAGTGAAGGAATTTATGTTTTAACTGAAAAGCAACTCAGTATAGGATTAGACTCCTCCTACCTTGTTCCTTTGATACTGGCCTTTCTCTAAGATTAATGTGAGGGGCTTTAACTGAACTAGGATGCACAGTAATACTACCTCATTGACTCTCCATCTTTCTCTATTAGTAAAGGTTATCTTCCTGAAATATTCTGTCATACTACTTGCATTCCCAAGAACCTACTATTATTCTTTTCATCTTGTTACTTTGTATGAGGTCCCTTCATAAATAGCATGCTTGTGTACACACGCACGCACACACACACACACACACACACACACGAATTATAATACAGCACATGGTTGCTGGCAGTAAATATTAAGTGAATGAAAGAATGAATGAATGACATAAATTATCAATTACTAACTTTTGCAGTCCTTCTTCATCTGACCCAACACTACCTTCCTAAATATGCGTCTTGCCATTGCTCTATACATACCTTTACTTGTGGTTTCACAGGCCTCCTAATTTGGCCTCTCAGTGCAATCCATGAAGCTCTGATGCATGCTTCCTTCCTGTCCCTTCCCATTCTTACAGATCAGAATCCCCCTCAAAGTCCCACTTCTTCTAAGAAAATTTCCTGGCTCCAATTTCATTTTACATTTGCATATTTCTTTCTTTCCCAAACTCCAAATGTACCCATTGTCTGTGCCATTCAGTTTTTCAATTAACTGTATACCATCTCATACTGATTTGTAATGGCTTCAGAGTGATTAGCCTGTCAACTGCATTTTTACATTGAGTATGGAAGCTAAGATAAATACTTCCTTTATCTCTTTCATTGCACATTTTTGGTTAACAGAAGGCACTCAGCAAGAATGTGGCAAGGGATGAAATGTGTGAAGAATCTGAATGTGAGAAAGTTAGGCTTCCTTTGGTCATGTAGTGTTAACAAACACATCATCTTATGCTTGTGAAATGAGCATCATTATCATCTTATGTTTATGGGACTTGATCTTTCCAGGTGCCAAATAAGACTGTTCATTTATTGAACAAATACTAACCTAGACTCTTCTTTGTAGCAAATACCACTATAATCACATGGAAGCAACCTGCAGTAAATTATCTGAAGAAACAGATACATGAATTGCAATAGAACAAGCATCAGATGCATCCTACGGACACATTGGAAATCCCAGGATGTATCGTAATCAGGAAAATGTTCCTGGATTGGATCTATCAATATCTGCCCAAATTCACAGCCAAAGGGTGCGGTGAGGGGGTGGGGGAAGTCCCCTTATTGTGTCAACAGCTGGTTTGAAATAGTACATTACTGAAGCATTTTTATACTGTGATTTGCTCTACTTAAAATTTCATTGTAAGAAATCACAACACAGATTCTCTCTTACAAACTACGATCCAGAAAACACAACTGCCACACTACAAAGTCTATGCATGCTGCAGAATAACGCTTTATGCTCAAATATTCAGCACTTGGGCTGGGGAGAAAGCATAATGCTTGTACAAAGAAACTCTCAGGCCTGAGACTTTGAGATCATAGGTTCATCTTCAGAGCTAAGCAATGCTCTGGTCTCGGAGTTTTTTCTTTTGTTATCTTTGCCTTTCCCAGTAAAGAAAATAATGTAAGGGGAAAAGAAAGGGGGGAGAGAAAACCATTCAGCACTCACCTGAATATTAAGAATTCTGTTCTTGTGCCTCCTTCTCTTCTTTTTGCTTCCCAGGTAGTATAAGATCCTTTACTTCCTTCTCTGCTTAATTCCTTATGTTAGAGCACAATAAGAACCCCTTTTCCTCTCTAAATACCTTTTTTCTCCTAAAATAAGTATGTCCACTGCCATGATATCGAGTTAATTTGTACCAAACATTCATAAATCCATTTCTCTAGCTATAGTAATGAGTATAGGATGTAATGCTACACTAACATAACAATACTTAATTTCAGTAGGATAAGAATACAAGGAACATTTCTTGAATTTAGTTTAATCTAATTTTTATTGCCACCAGGATTATCACTGGGGCAAAGTGCTTGCATGAGGAATGCACTACTCCTGGCACCCATTTTCCTTCCTTTTCTTGATAGAGATAGAGAGAAATAGAGAGAGAAGGGAAGAAGGGGCTGGGCAGTTCAGCCAAACTGACTTTCTCCTTTACATTCTTTTTTTTTTTTTTTTTGCCTCCAGGTTATTGCCAGGGCTCCCTGCCTGCACCACAAATCCACTGCTCCTGGAGCCCATTTTTTTTCCCTTTTGTTACCCTGGTTGTTTTACCATTCTTGTGGTTATTATTATCATTGTTATTGATGTCGTTGTTGCTGGATAGGACAGAGAGAAATGGAGAGAGGAGGAGAAGACAGAGAGGGGGAGAGAAAGATAGACACCTGCAGACCTGCTTTACCGCCTGTGAAGTGACTCCCCTGCAGGTGGGGGGGCCCGGGGGATCCTTCCTCTGGTCCCCACACTTTGCGCCAAGTGCTCTTAACCTGCTGCGCTACCGCCCGACCCCCCTCTCCCTTACATTCTTGTCCTAGTACAATAAATTTACTACAGGAAATGTTTATTTAACCATCACATTGATAAAACCTTTTTTGTTGTTGTTTGTTTTTTGTTTCCCAATATCCTTGAACCAAATTCCCTTTGTGGTCTGTCTCTAAAAGTCAACTACTGATTTTCTATGTTGTCACTGCTAAACAGCATAATTTTATGCCAATTTCAGTGATACCTTAAGATCTTTGAGCCAACTCTAAGCTGGGCCTAGAATGTTCAACCCCAGACCTACATGTGGCTGGCCTCTCTCTCATCACTGATCTCTCAGAACTAATGAATTTTTCTCTGGAAGGTCATACTGGAAATCTAAATAAGGCAGTCACTCTATCACATTCTCTTGCTTGGTTCTTTTTATACTACTTGTCACCATTTGGTACATTCTTATTTCCATATTATTGTCCATTACATTGTAGGCTTCATTAGAATGGAACTTGATCTGTTTACTCTTATACCTCTCATTGTCTATAAGAATGGTGCCAGAACAGAGCAGATGTGCAATAAACACAGATTAAAAATATGCCTTATTTGTTCACTTAAAATCAAGTGTCATTGTTCATGTTCATTGTTTCTGTTAAGAATAACCCATCCTATGATTTTGTTAATGTCTCCTTTCTTAAATAAATTAATTAATTAATAAAAAAGAATAACCATTAAAAAAGAGGATGAACATTGGATTATTTTGCACATATTATTTACATAATTTTCATGTCCTTTCAATGTAAAAGACTTGGACTGAGACCCCTATTTCCAACAGATACAGAAACATATAAAGAAACAGTGATGTGATTAGCCATATGGTGGGGATTTGCAGGCTTCTCCTTGCCAATCAAACAAAAGGAAGTTAACAAAGAAGGCAGCTACTTGTCACATGGAGAGAGGTTCATTTGACCCCAGTGACTAAGATGATGTGCGTGTTGTGGCAAACTTTTATAATAGGTGCCAGAAAACTGTGGAAACAGCCCTTTTGTCACAGAATTTTCAATTCTGATGATGGCTGTCATGGTTCTAGGAGATGACTCACTAACAATAGGGTAGGGGAGAGTGGGCACAGTGATGAGCAGGGAGACAGAGCTGTTCTATGGGTCTATTTCCAAGTTCATTGAAATAAACAGAAAGTGGGATTCTGTTTTACCATGCAAACAATCCAAGTTTGAGACTAGTCCCCAGTACATTGGAGGAAACTTCTATGCTATGGCATTCCCTCCTTCCCCACCTAATTCTGTACATCTGATAAAATAAAATGCCTTGGCACAGTGAAGTGTAGATAACAATAACAACAACAACTAAACTGAAGATGTCATAATAGACAAGCACATAGTTATGTCACAACATAACGTATATGCACCACAACTTATATGCACCATTAGTTCTATTTCTAAAACTTTCAAGCAAAGACAGACAGACCTCCCTGTTCTTTAGCAGTCTCAGAGCAGAACCTAGGACACCTTATCTTCTTGGCTCTACCCAATTTCTCAAACTATCAGGACCGGTAGATGGTGCCTGATATTAATTTTAAAAAAAAGTTTTCATTGTGTATCTGTCTATCTTTTTCCAGTCTTGTTTTCCCTGGCCATATTCTAACATCTTGCTTCTTAACTTACTTCTGTTTTGTTTTTTGGTTTTTCTTTGTGGTCACTTCTTGATTTGTTTTTCTGAGTATGACCTCCTTTTGATACCATTATCAGCAATGCCTCCAGACATGCTTCTGTCAATAGAGCAATTTGTTTTTCATCTCAAGCATGACTTGATCCATTTCCTAACTGATGTTACTTCAATGGAAAACAGCATCCACTCTAGTCTCATCTCCTTATTTGTTAAAACAGACTCCCTAGTTATTTCCTCAGTGAGGTCATTGTAAGGGATGGAATGTTTATGCCCACCCCCCAAAAAAATCCTAAATTGATATCCTAAATGCTAATGTGATAATGTTTGGAGATGACATCTTTGGGAGGTCAATAAGTTTAGATGAAGATATAAAAGTAGGATAGAATTACTGACAATAAGAAGAGATCAAAGAATGAAATCATTTCTTTCCCTCTCTTCCTCACATCCTTCCTCCCTCATTCCATGTAAAGATACAGCAAACATATTAGAATTCTACAACCTAAAAAAAAGTCATCACAAGAACATGATCACAGTGGCAGAGTGGCACCCTGATTTCAGAGACCAAAAGTCTCTGCTAACTTGGACTGGAATTGGTGTAATGTACCAAAGTAAATTGTTCTGGGGTGGGTAGGTGGGAGGGAGGGTTCAGGTCCTGGAACATGATGGCAGAGGACCTAGTGGGGGTTGTACTGTTATGTGGAAAGCTGGAAAATGTTATGCATGTACAAGCTATTGTATTTTACTGTCAACTGTAAACCATTAATCCCCCAATAAAGTTTTTTTTTAAAAAAGCCTCTGCTGTTTAAGTCATCCAGAATATGGTATTTTGTCACAGCCATCTGAGTTGACTAAGGTAATTGACCTTTATTTAAAATGTATGTGTTTCAAGAAACCATGTTCTAATGTCTCATAATCTTGTGACTCAGTCATGGAGAAATGGACTCTTCTATATTTCTAGTCTTTTTTCTTTTTTTTTGTCTCCAGGGTTATTGCTGGGTCTCAGTACCTGCACTACTAATCCACTGCTCCTATAGGCTAATTTTTCCCTTTTGTTGCCCTTGCTATTTATTGTTGCTGTTATTATTGTTGTTATTGCTGTTGTTGTTGTTAGGTAGGACAGAGAGAACTGGAGAGAGGAGA
Organism: Erinaceus europaeus; assembly: GCF_950295315.1. Classification (NCBI taxonomy): domain Eukaryota; kingdom Metazoa; phylum Chordata; class Mammalia; order Eulipotyphla; family Erinaceidae; genus Erinaceus; species Erinaceus europaeus. The sequence goes on along the minus strand of NC_080179.1, from coordinate 55,605,170 downwards.
GGAAGACAGAAAGGGGGAGAGAGAGAAAGATAGACATGTGCAGACCTGCTTCACTACCTGTGAAGCGACTCCCCTGAAGGTGGGGAACTGGGGGGTCAAACCGGGATCCTTATGCTGGTCCTTGGGCTTTGTTCCATGTGTGCTTAATTCACTGCACTATGGCCCAACCCTCCCCCCTGCATATCTCCAGTCTTAATTGTTCAGGATTTAATTTAATTAGAGATCATACCAAAATGTAGATGTTTAACCTCAGGAAAAAAATGATTTTTATTTCTTTTACTATAAAGATTTTTCTTCAATCTCTAAGGGATCTTATTTCTGTGGTATTTCATATAGACATGTTTTACAATTATTAGCATTTTGGTAATCAACCAATGACATTTAAAAACAATGCTTAAATTATGGAATGACAAAATCTTTGAGCTGAAAAGATCCCTTTGAGAAAATGCAGTCTAATTCCTGTATTTAAAAGGTAAAGAAAGTTGAGCCCCAGATAGCTGAGATGCCTTGTACAAGGTCATCCTACTTGTCAGGAAATAGAAAGGGAGAGTACATGTGAGATGGCTTTTCTTACCACTTAACCTAGAGTTGATGAAAGTGTTTGGACAGAGAAAAAGAAATGGTAGTATTTTAGGCTCTAAAAAAAAAAAACAAAAGAACAACAACAATACAATAACCTGATGTTTTCCTGATGTACTTTATCACACTGTAGTATGGATTTTATCAACATTAAGATGTTCTTCAGAATATAAGAATGCAGGTAAGCCACAGTTTTGAAAAGGAAGGTTAATTTCTACATCACTGAAGGTGAATGGGTCACAGGAGGGAGTGGGAGAAGAAGAAAGGCCCTAAGATTATCGACCTAAAACATAGTCTCTGCAATTGGATTCTCTTGTTTCTATCCTGTTGAGGTCCTTTTGTAAGAGAAAGCTGGGCTGTTCAGTCACACAGATATTGATTTATTTAGCAGACAATCTAAAAAATAGCATGTTCTCTTGTGATTTGAGACTTGATGGTCTCATTTTCTACCCGTAGCCACCTGTGAAATGGCTGGAGCATACATGACCACTCTGTAATGGCCCTTGGCTTCGCACTCTTCATGTTCTCCCTGGGAGCTCTCTTCCATTCCCATAGTTCCAGTTGAGTTCCCTGAGAACTTCAGTCTCATTTCTAACTTTCCAAGGTACCTTTATATGGCACAGGTGCTCAACAAGTCTAAAATATACTGCATTAAGGGGGCCAGAAACAAGAAGCCTCTCCTTTTACCTCTTAGGTACCTTTGGTATCTGTCCCTGGTGCTCTATCTTCATATCATTTACCCAAAATCCAGACTCCTTCATCTTTAATCTAAACTCTTACAAAAAGCTTTCAATAAGGTAAGAATCATAATTTCTACCTTCTCTAAACAAAATATATAATTCCCTTTTTGAAGTATTTAATTACTTATATAAGAAAGAGAGAAAATAGCATAACTCTAACACAGATATACTTTTCTTTTTTAATCTTTTTATATTTTATTTATTTTCCCTTTAGTTGTCCTTGTTGCATTTTTATTGTTGTTGTTATTGATGTCGTCATTGTTGGATAGGACAGAGAGAAATGGAGAGAGGAGGGGAAGATAGAGGGGGGAGAAAGACAGACACCTGTAGACCTGCTTCACCGCCTGTGAAGCGACTCCCCTGCAGGTGGGGATCCAGGGGCTCGAACCAGGATCCTTATGCTGGGTGCTTTACACCATGTGTGCTTAACCCTCTGTGCTACTGTCCAACTCCCTAGATATACTTTTCTTTAAAACTCTCCTGTGGCCTCCTATAGACCAAGAATAAATCCCCAATTCTCCTACATGAAAAATAGATTAATTTCCTTATTTTAAATTTAGGCATGCTGAACCTAAATGTGCTAATCTGAAATGTGTACCCATCTCAGGAGCTGCAAGGAGTAAAAGAAACAAGGTAGGACTGGCAGAATAACTTACCTTCAAATGCTTCATCATGTGCATGGCCCATGTTCCAGTCTGAACTCCACCTCACTGGAGGAATGTTTGCTTCTGTAGTATCATTCCTTCTCTTTCTTTCTAAAGCCTTCTTGCAGCTTTAAAACCCCTGTGATTAAAATCACAACAACAGAATCAACATAAATCTTCATTCACAAAAAGAACTTTCTATTGTAGTTAAGGAAAAGGGGACCAAAAAAGTCAAGACTTATAAATAAGTCCTGACTTCACTATGAACTACTATCATGGCATGAATCTCCTCTTCCATAAAATAAGCATAATAGATGATAATAGATGACACATTAAATTATTGTAGGAATTACATGAGATCCATGTGATGTTCCTAATACTAAGAGGTGTCACTAAAGGGAAGCTAATCTCATTACTGTTAACACAAGAATTCTTTAAATACTTTAGGACTTTCATCATAGTCCTCCCATTACTCTCCAATTCAAACATACCAACTTCATACAATCTTTTTCAAAATCATATTGTTTGGAAACTGGTTCTTCATGTAAGTTAAGTTTTCTGGACCACTAAAACTAACCATAACTATACCATAAAATTTAAAGATAGAAAAGCAAGTTATACTTTTTTAATAATTTAAAAGTAGTTAATACATACAAAAATCTCTGTCTCTCACCAAGATTGTTCTCTTTTTTTTCTTATTTATTTTGTATAGAGACAGAGAGAAATTAAAAGGGAAGGAGGAGGTATAGAGGGAGAGATAGAGAGACAGAGACACCTGCAGTCCTGCTCCACTAGTCATGAGCCCGCCCCCCTTCAACGAGGGGTCAGGGGCTTGAACCCGGGTCCTTGTGCATGGTAACATGTGTGCTCTACAGTGTGTGCCACTGCCCAGCTCCCCTGTCCCCCAAGACTGTTTTATCTTTCAAGCACAACTCCTCACTCTACTGTATATATTCACTTCCAAATTGGGGCTTTCAAGGAAATTTTAGAGTGATTGTCTCAGACCAAAAATTAGTGCCTCCTTTCTAAAAGATCACCTTCCAGGTTTTGGTCAGAGACTATTGGCACGATGCAAGGGAAAGGTTAATACTTCCTTTCTGTGGTTTCCTTCAGCAGTGCTATCAATCTAGCACTTTTCACCAGCTCTAAATTTACAGTCATTTTAATAAGTAAAAGAGAGTAGTTGGTAGAGCAGTAAATTGATCTTCTCTTGCTATGGAAATGAAAACAAATAGCAAACACAGTGTTCTATTAAAGTACTCCCTAGAAGTCAAGATATTATTACAGACGTCTTCAAAATGTCAACAGATAATGAGATTGGGCAATGAGCCAACAACACATAAGCAGAATATATTTATTTGCTTCTTATTTGAATTAAATAATCCCTCATCCAAAATTACTAAGGAATTTCCATTGAACACTTTCAGAGTGTAGTTACTGTCATCTAAAGTGTGAATATTGAGGATGTTTTAAAATAAAATTACTACATAAAACTTGATGTGCTAGCAACATGCAAAAGAGCTTTTAAGACTAAACATCTCAGTCCTGTTGTGTAGGCTCATTGCTTGTGAGAGTCCTGTCACCTTGAGCAGAATATTTAATCTCTCTAGACTTCCACTTACTCAATAATAAAATAAGGCAGGAAAAATAGAACATACTGCTTTGGTGTACAGAGCAAATCAAGAGACATGTACCTTACAAATACATTTTATATGCTTAACACAATGTCTAGCACCCAGTAAAGCAGCTGCTGACTACACATAACACTGGTTAGATAACCAAACTGTCAGGAATTGCTCATGATTTTCCCTTGGAGATACCATGGAATGTTATTGAGTAGAAGTTTAGTCAACAATGTTAAATTTGATTTCTTAATCTGTTTTTTATCGATATAAGATCAAATATCAGTGGAAAAATTCCCATGGAAATGACCAGCAAATTTACCACTATACAGAAATCTCTTGAGTTTTTATTTGGACATAATGTATTTTTTTTGTTTTTGTTTTTTCTCTAAACTTAGCTTCTTCATCGAAGCCTGAAAACTAGAAGAAAATCTTAATTTTCAAATTCTGTTCAAGGTCAGGAAGTAACATGTAAAAATAAAGGTAAACCAGGGCCAGAAAGATAGTTTTCTGGGGACAGTGGCTACACTGCCCCTTTCACAAACCAGGCTTGCACGTTGGCACTACATGGAAGGTGCTATGGCTATAAAGGTAGCTTTAGTCCTATAGCCTCAGTCTGTGGATCTGTTTCTGTCTCTTTCTTAATTCTTTTAAAAATGCTTTATTCTATTCATTTAGGATAGATACAGAAATAAATTTAAAGAAAAAAGGGAGATTTTTATTAGTGCTTCACCACTAATAAAGCTTCTCTCCAGTATGAAGGGAAGAGTCTTCAACCCTGGTCCTTGAGCTCTCAACCAGCTGAGCCACCACCTGCTCCACTCCCTATATGAAAACAAAACAATGGGCCAGAGCAGTGAAAGTATGCATGACACAAGGACTTTGTTTAATCATCATCATCATCACCATCACCACCACCACCATCATCATCATGTGTATAAATAATAAGAGCGCTCTCCAAATTATTTGCCTTACTGGCCAAAGTGTTGATAATTAAAGAAAAGACTTGCTTAAATGGCCCATCAAGCACACAGGTGATTTTAATACAGTATTAAATATAGAAACATGAGTAACTAAATCATGTCAGACTCTAGTCAACCTAGAAAATAGTGCTTATTGTGACCAAGTGGAGTGTGGGCAATAAGCTTTCAGACAAGGTGAGGGGACTACTCAACTTTTATATGGATCTTAGAGTTCCCTGGATTGGATGCTGATGAGATGAACAATTATTCTGTTAGAAGTCAGATACACAGATATGCTGTATACCAGCTTCTATTGCTACACGGAGTTCAAGTGATGAGTACATGATTATGACAAAACCAAGGTGATGCAAAATGTCATGTATATTTAGTGAGCTGTTTCTTTACCTTTAATCTGGATAAAGTATTTTGTCTTAATCGAAATACATCTCTAAAATTTTTTTAATAACTGGTCAGAGTATGTCCATAGACAGTAAATTAGCATTCTTTAGTAAAAGGTGACCATAGCAGGCTAGGGAGACAGCATAATGGTTATGCAAAAGACTCTCACCTACAGATCGGATCTGAGGTTCCAGGTTCAATGCCCTGTACTACACCATAAACCAAAGCTGAATAAATTCTCTGGTCTCAGAAGCAGTCTCTCTCTCTCTCTCTCTCTCTCTCTCTCTCTCTCTGTCTCCCCCACACACACACATACACTAAAATAAGTAAATATATTTATTTGAAATATTTTAAAAGGTTACCATAGTTTAAGAACACATAGTAAAAATACTAACACTGATGTTTAGATATGCAAAAATTTCTAGTTCTAAGAAATTCATAGATTCTCTCAGCAACAGTGAACATAAATACTATAGATACTATTACCATCCCAATTTCATAGGCAAAACTGAGGCTCAGAAAAATTAAGTAAATTGCCCCCTGACCACTCCTTCATACTAGAATTTGGAATCAGTCATAATTGACAGTACTAAATATCATTATCTATGTCATCAGTTTTCAACCAGAGATAATTTTTGCCCCCAGACAATTATTTGACAACGTCTGATGATAGTTTTGTAACAAGTGGGCAGGAAGAACACTACTGGCATCTAGTGGGTAGAAATCAAAGATAATTCTAAATAGTCTACAGTTCACAGAACAGTTACCCATTCCCACCCCCCCCCCAAAAAAAAATCACAGAAAAACACAGTCAAAACTATCAACAAAGTGAAGGCTGACAAAAACCACTCTGTATTACATTGTTTCTGGAATTAGTTATAATCTTGGTAAAAGCATTATGATTCTCAGTCTAATATTATTACATCACAAAGGAACTTTCAAGGAAAGTCCACCCCAAACCTACTAAATTGGGATCTTCATTTTTTAATATTGATGTTTGGAATCTTCACTTTTTAAAAAAAGATGCATTTTTATTTATTTATTAAAACACAGAGAGAACAGAGCAATACTCTAGAATATGTGGTGCCAGAGACTGAACTAAGGGCCTTAATGCTTACAAGTCCAGAGCTCTATTAATATACAAACTCCTGGGCTTCTGGAATCTTCATTTAATAATACCTACAGGTAATTCACCTGCACACTGAAGACTGAAAGATAGTGAGCTACAGTAGTAGCTCTAACATACTGTGACAGGTCTCAAGAAAAATAGATCATACGTCCTATGTACCAGTGGATTTTTCCCTCTGTGCACAGACACTGAGGAGGTCTAGGAAGTGGAGGGGTGGACAAACCTACAGGATATATTTTAGGAACATAAATTGTCTTCAGCAGATGACTGTCTAAAGTACCAGATATAATCAAAATTCAAATACAACCTGGTTCTATGGAAGAGGGACATACAGTGCTAAGAATAGAAGACATAGATCAGAGTCATATAAGTGAGTCATGGAGTAGAGGTGAAATCAATTAATACTGTTGGGTCAGGGACACGGACAGTGTTGGATTGGAGAAGATTTTTCTTCATAAATATGTAAACAACTCATGACAACAGTCTGGGTGCCATTTGTGTCAATTAAAATTAACCTGACTTAAAAACAGATCTATAGTAAGTCCCGTCCACCTGATGATATTTGCATGTGATTACAGAAAGTGAAAACTTTCTAGAATACCTTTATAAAAGTAAGGCAAAAAAAATCACCAAAACTCCAACAAGATACCATGTATATAATTTAATTACTTAATGATAGGAACTGACTAGAGCACTGCTCAACTTTGGCTTGTGTTGTGCTGCTACTGGGGACTGAACCTGGGACCCCAGAGCCTCAAGCATGGAAGTCATTTTGCATAAACATTATGCTGTCTCCCCAGCCCAATACTATATCACACTTTTAAGAAAACATTTCAAAATATTTTTGCTGGGATTTAAAATATTTATTTTTGAAGGCTAACATTTGCATAATAGGAAACTGAAAAGTACAAGAAGCAAATAATGGTCATCCATAGATAGTTTACAAGTTGACGTGCTCTCTCAGGTCCTGTGTGTTATGTAACTAAGCATCCATTTTAATGTAATTCAGAGCATATAATTATGCTTTTCAACACACCATGATATTTACCATTTCAAAGTAATGCAAGCATTTTGATAGCCAAGAGTACACTATACCAATTCAATCTGTAAGAAAAGGGATATAATCCTGCTTTTCTTGGCAACAAAAATTTAAAAAATGGCAACATGCCTCTAGATAAAGATATTGGCAGAGATACTATTTAAATACTACATTCTCTTAATGTTCAATTAAAAATGAAACATAAGGCAAGAGAGTATGCAAAGTATAATGCTTCTCAGATAATTCATCATAAAATCTATACTATTACAATACTAGTGAAGGGATATGTTTTCACTGAATTACTAATGTGTTCTTATAGTACAGCCAAAGAGATGCACAATGGTTGTCATCATAGGCAAATACGAACACATCCACATATCCCCTCCTATACTTCCTTTTGCCACTTTACTGTCAACTTAATGAGCAAGTCCTTCTATATACTGTTCAGGTATATTTAACAATTCCATGTCCAAGATGCTTCTTTCCCACTTATTATAATAAAAATATATATACTTACAAATTCACTAGCTCTACTTATCACATTGTCTGTCACCTTAGGACATCTAAAACGCTTCGATGTTGCAAAATAACAAGCCTTTTCCACAAGAGATTAACTCTACAAAAATGCACATAAAGACCTATGATTATAATCGAAAACTGTCTTCTTGACATGGAAATAGTAGCAGAAAGCCCTTCCCTTGGCCCTTCCTCTTCTTCCTCCTCTATCATTCCATAGACTTAGGTACTAGACTATATCTAACGCCAAGAAATGTATTAACAAAGACACTCCTAGAAGACAGTATTTAAAAGTATAATGAGGACATTTATTAAAAGATTATTTTACTACCACTATTTAAAAAATATTGGGCTTTTGAACGTGTTTGTTCTTTAATACCTAGCCATAACATCTAAGATGCATATGTAGAACAGTGGCCACACAATCTGAACCTGTCTAGATTCATGGGCACAGAACCCTTATTTATTTCCTTTACTGTCCACTGCCCACCCTCACAAAGAGTGGACAGTATACTAAGACACAGCCATTCCTATGAACAGAAAAACATACTTGAAAGGGGGTTACTTTCTCTACTTTTAACATGATGGTTAAATTTCAACCATCTACAAAGACAAAATGTTTCAAAATAAGGATTTGTTTAATACATACAGTTGCACTGAATGAACAACACAAAGACCTCTGAAACATTCTAGACTAGAATCATTCCTTTTCTCATCTCTGTCAACCCAGTGGACAGGTATAATCAACATCTGCAATGCTGAGAGGTATTTTAACAATTTCATTGCCTCAAAGTATCTTTAGAATATGAAATTCATAAAACAATGGTTATATAAACATATTTACTAATTCTACTTTTGTCATACATTGGCAACCTCTTTAACATCTAGGACAACTAGATGTTGTGGATTAGTGCATTTGTCTTTTATATACACTATATACACAACTAAGTAATCCAAATGCAGACATAAAGAACAATGGCCTTACTAAATAAGCATACTAGTATAAAGCCCTTTTCACTCACTTCACCTTAATATTTTGTTTAAAAAACAAGCACATGTAAGCCAGTGAAATAGCTCACTTGGGTAGTGTGTTCTTCTTTGTCATGTGGGCAACTCCAGCCTGACCTTGGTGGTCTCCTTCACACTCTGCCTCTCTGTATATAAAATAAACTAAAAAAATTTCTATGGAACACTTGCTAAGCAAGATAAGACAAAGGGCATTCCTATTCCCAAGTGACTCTCAGAATTTACCTCAAAGTTCCTTAGAACTGACATTGATACATACACCATTACCTAATTTTGCTTTTGAAGTTTTAAGACAAGACTTTGATCAAAACATATTTCCCTCCCCCATAGGGTTCTCAAAGCCACAGACAAAGTAAAAACCTTTCTTGAGCTTTACAAAACGTTAACTGGGAAACCCTCGTTTTAACTTGGTTTGAATAAATGCAAACTGGGATCTGTGTGTGCAAATAAAGTGGTTTCTCTCCCCTTCTCTGACTACAAACCAGCTTTGCATTGATGGGTGACTATTCCCAAAGGCACAGGTGAAGTGACAGCAAGATTGAGGCAGAAAACCTCAGGTCCAACCACTGTGGAAAGCATTTCATGGCAATGTAATAATTTAACAACACTACTGTTGTAGTTTTCAAAATAATTTCCCTTTCCATCACTCTTCATTCTTAAACCGCCACTTTAACTGCTGCCTTAAAATCATAGGATTTGGGAACTGAATCAGATATTGAAAGATTTTCTAGCACAATGACTTCCATATGTGAGCTCCTCTGACTTTGGAAGAGTCAGACATGAGAGTCAGCCAGGAGACTATTTAAAAATGAACATTCCCTGGGCCCTACCCCAAAGTATTCTGACTCAGCAGCTATCAAATAAGCACCAGAGATTTATGCTTTTTAACAAACTCCTCTTATTATTCTATGCTCAGCAGGTTTAAAGAATACTAGCAAGTTCAGCTCTCCCATTTTATGTGTGAGAAAAGAAAACAAACAGCTAATTTATTACAGTGACAGACTACCATCTTAAATGTTTTAGCTTAATTTGTTTTGATAACCAAATCCTGTTTGTTTTATTTAATCAAGAATACTGCACGTTAGTGAAATAATAGTGTTCCAAATGTAGAGGGATCAAAAATTTGGAGTTGGGTATCTTCTGTCTTTGATATTTCTTATTACTACTCATTTTAAGACATGCAAAAATAAAACATCTTCCTACAGATTCCTAAACATCTGCTTCCTAATCATCAGGTGAGCATACGAAAGCTTCTCAAGCAACATTCTGCAAAACAACTGGTTAATCAATGGCATTCCATAATCTTATGTTCTCCCTTCTAATTTACCACAATTGTATTGTTTTTTGAACTCTTGGGGAACATGCAGTTACACATCCTCCAAAAATACATCATTGTAACTCAGGGATAGTTGTGTTAGCTCAGAGGTCCTGTTCATAGGTCATTGTCAACTATTACTATTGTGTTCGACCCTTTAACACACATAATACTTATTTTTCTCTTTTAACAGAGCACTGCTCAATTCTAGCTTATGATGCTGTCAGGGATAAAACCTGAGGCCTTGGAGTCTCAGATCTAGAAGTGTTTTGTTTTGTTTGCATAACACCGGACTATAAGAAAGTTAATTTTTAAGTGCACACACAAAGTTTTTCTTTTATTTCACTCATTAGATTCCTAATTTATTTAAGAAGTGACTTTAGTTATTCACAAAACCCTCCATGCTTTAGTGTCTGCAGTGTCCTACCACTCCTAGGAAGCACTCTAAGTTGCTCTGCCCCTCTTCCTACAGTTAGCATCATGTATGGCCTATTTCTTGCTACATAAGTGTGATCCTTTCACCAGCAACATCAGCCTCACCTAGAAGTTTGGTAGAACAGAATCCTGGGTCCACCCCAAATCATAGTCATGTTGATTAACATTATTTCAATTAATAAGGGACTGCATGTATGACTGCAGTGTCCCGAGACCTTACACCTTTCCGTAGCACCTTATAACCCATGTATAGACTACACTATTGCTTTTATTTATTCCAGTTTATATAAATACATCCTGTGGCACTTCCACAAGGACAAAATTACCTAATGATACATTTTCTCAGAATGTAGCCGGCATTAAGTGGCAGTTCACAGTACTATGCCAAAACAAATTTTAGTAAAATACTGAAGTGATTCATGAGTGCTTTCAGATTTGAAAAGTAGTGCCCTCTGTGATATAATACTTCATTAAAGGTTGCTTCAAATCTCTTAACTCCTCCTATTCTATGTGTATACCTTACAGGGAACAACTTCTATGTTCTCTCAGCATCTGGTATCATGAGAAGTCTCAGGTGGGGCTTAGTATTTGATTAGAAGACAGTATTTGTTTCCTGTCCAACAACTAGCTAAGAATTAATACATTACTAAGAAAACCTATACTGCCACCATCAGATGCTAGGTGCTTCCAAGGAAGCTACAGCCGTGAGTCACAAAGTCAAATCACAGTGGGTTTATGCTGGTCATGGGGGTGCTACATCTCTTCCAGTGACTAGGGACCAGAGAGTATGGGCACAGAACATAATTCTACTCAAATTACTGCTAAGGAAGGTAGATGACTTCTAGGAAAGGCTTTTGAACAACTATAAGATATATAAGCATTGCACCAGGATATAGCTCAGTGTTGCAGCAAAGAATTTGGATGCCTGAGGCCCCAGGTACAATCCTTAGCACCCCCATACTTCAGAACCTCAGAACTAGTCAGTCTTTCTCTCTCTTTCTCTCTCTCTCCCTCTCTCTCTCTCTCTCTCTCTCTCTCTATATATATATATATATATATATATATATATATATATCATAAAATTCTTTTAAAAAAATTAGCTCTGTTGGTTTGGGCAGTGGTCTATCCAGTTTAGTGTGCATGTAACTATGTACAAAGCCGGAGGTTCAAGCCTTCAATCCCCACCTGCAGAAGGGAAGCTTCATGAGTAGTGAAACAGTATTGCATGGGTCTCTTTCTCTCTCCCTCTCTCTCAGATTTTTTTAAAAAATATTTTTAGTATCTTTATTTATTGGATATAGAGAAATAGAGAGGGCAGAGGGGGAGATACACACACACACACACACACACACACACACACACACACACACACACACACGGGAGGGCCTGAAGCACTGCCTAAACACTTGTCAAGTTCTCCCCCTCCAAGTGTGGACTGGGGGCTCGTACCTAGGTCTCTGCATATTGTATCGTATGAACTCAACCAGGTGTGCCACAGCCTGGCCTTTTCTCTCTCCCTCTTTATCTCCACCTTCTCTCTGTCACATGAAGAATTAATTTAATGAGTGTGTGTGTATTTCACTAGTGTGGTACAGTAGGTCAATTGTATAGCGTGTTGCTTTGCCATGTTCATGGTTCAAAGTTGATGCCCACCACATTAAAGGGAGTTTCAGTGCTATAGTTTCTTCCCTATCCCCACCCCCAACTTCTCTGTTTTGCTCTTTCTATTTGAAAAACTCAGCATGGAGTTTTTAATTTACTTACACTATCTTTTGGGTCTGAATAAGAGTTGAGCTTTGAGAGGATTGTGCCTTAGTTCAGGATTCGGAGGAGAGCTTTCATAAATCTTCTTGTGAATGGTTTATTGTTTGCTTTACAAATGACATTGCATGCACTGATGAGTGGGTTATTTAAAATTAGAATAGTCTCAAGCCCCGCAATCTACTAAAAATAAGCATTAAATAAATAAGTGAAAATATATATATATAAGCATTAGGGATCCACATCTTCTTATTCTAGATATTTATTGATGATGCTATGATCTCTAAGTCTAAATAAATAATCTCGCAAAAGGAGTTACTGTGCAGGGAGCATGTTCAGATTAGACAAGTTGAAAGGCTTTGCATCTCGGCAAGCACCAATGTTTCACTGCACAACCTTGGGTCCACCTTACTGCTTGTTGTTGTGTGCTACAAAAAGCATATTAAGTCTCTGGAGTTTGTATTACTTGAAACACAAATATTCTCATAAAACTGTTGACTTAAAATACAACCAATAACCTAGGCTCTACAGTCATTCTTATGTAAGCGATGTCATGACTCTTGGCATGTCAGTTCCATAAAAGTACTATGCCACCGCCCCACCCCAACCCCCATTTTACCAGCATGGAAACTAAAGTTCAGAGGTTGACTATTATTTCCAGTATATGAATTTGAACTCATAATTGCCATATTCAACAGCCAAGGCAACATCCTCTAGCTCCTCCTATATTTTGACTGCTTAATAGTCAGAATAATTTCCTTACACTAGCTTTTGGGTCTGAATAAGAGTTGAGCTTTGAGAGGACTGTGCTTTTGTTCAAGATGGGGAGGAAGGCTTCCATAAGTCTTCTTGTGAATGATTTATTGTTTGCTTTACAGATGACACTGCATGAACTGATGTGTGGGTTATTTAAAATTGGAATAGTCTCATCCTACCAAATTCTATTTCCAAAGGATCCTGCAGCAGGCAAGCATGCTTGCAATGAACAAAATAGCGATGCTCCTAGTCTTTGGAGTTGTTCATTGTAAATAGATATGTTATAAAATTAACGAATCCTTCCAAGAGAGTTGATAACAATGAGCTGATAACCAATTCCTGGCATGTACGCATGGGTCTGAGGGAGTTGAATCTCTGCAAATAGTGATGAGGAAAACACAATACTTAATACTGTGCTCCTTTTAAACTACCAGCTCACTTTGAAGAAAAATGTGGTTCGGTTTTCAAATCCTGCCAATTCAAGAGAGTATTTGCATTCACTTGTTCAGATGCTTTTGTATAAAAGAAGAGATTTCTAAAAATCCAGATATATGAAAAATCTCCAAAAGCATTATCTAATTATCTCATTTGCTATTTCCATACAAAAGGCAGATAAAGACAAAACCCTTAAAATCAGATGCATATCAGGAGATCCGGCGGTAGCACAGCGGGCTAAGGGCACATGGCATGAAGTTCAAGGACCAGTGTAATTGATCCCAGTTCGAGCCTTCGGCTCCCCACCTGCAGGGGAGTCACTTCACAGGCAGTGAAGCAGGTCTGCAGGTGTCTATCTTTCTCTCCCTCTCTCTGTCTTCCCCTCCTCTCTCCGTTTCTCTGTCCTATCCGACAATGACGACATCAATAACTACAACGATAATAACTACAATACAAAATCAGATGCATATCAATGGTAGATTACGTTGGAATCCAAAATTACAGGGTATGAAAAGGATTTCTGACTGATCTTTAGCTCTGAAGGGAATATCATTCTTCTTTTTAGATATGATACTTCCCAGATGTATGTTGTATGTATGTGTGTGTGTGTGTGTGTGTGTATATATATATATATATATATATATATATATATATATATATATATAGTGTTTCTGTAATAAAAAGATAACACAAATTTAGACACAATTAGCAATATTAAAGGGAAGATGTTGGCTTTTCACTCAAACAAGGTCCTGTCCTCACACAAAATAAATGTCCTGGGACACAGGCTTTCCCACCTCAATGTACATTTCATGCTTGGAAGGCCATCCTATGTGTACAAAACACTAGACCTATTTCTTACTTAGGTCACTAAGTCAATACAATAAGATACTCAGTTCTAATGGAAAAGTAATGTATGCAAACAACGTTGGCTTTTTTACACTTTAACCTTAAAAATACCTCAAATCTATTGTTTGAAATAGCCAATTATTTCAGTTGAAAGAGATAAACTAGTAATTCTGTGCAGACATAGTGACTATTAACTCTGAAAATAACACTAATCCACTCAGCATTGACTAAATTGTTTTTTAGCATCTTAAAATAAGGACTCCCACTTATTGTGAGAATTAAAAATAAATACTGGTTTTCATTCTCAAGTCAACAAAATAACAATGGAAAATGACATTTCAGTATTTCATCTTCTAACTGAATCTGTAAGTTTTACTCAGGCACCCTAGATTTTCATTAATACAATAGTAGAATTTTAATTTTTCTCTTCCAAATTAAGAGGTAATATAAAGCCATAGGTTTTGATAGATGAACCCTTTCAGTTATTCAAAGGATTTATGAGTTAGTTGATGGTTTTTGCAACACAAGAGCCAATATATTAAGCAATCTTATTATGGCAAATTTTAAACTATAGTCATAGTTTATAGGAGAATAGAGGAACCTGAATTATAGCCAGTTAAAAAATAAAAAGTATATACAGAAATGTATTTTGATTAAAAGTTTTCATTTCAAATCACACGTAAATAAATGCTAGTAAAATTAAGTCAGTTTATCTTTAGCATACACATAGGATATTTTGATTAAATGACACAAAATAAACCAAGAATTAGAAACCTGAAACCACAATTTCTCTTTCTTCTGTGTTGCTTAGATTATGAAAACAAAAAGTAAAAACAAAAGCTTTCACTCAGGATTCAGGCAGTAGCACAGTGGGGTAAGCGCACATGGGGCAAAGCGCAAGGACCTGCTTAAGGATACTGGTTCAAGCCCCTGGCTCCCCACCTGCAGGGGAGTCACTTCACAAGTGGTGAAGCAGGTCTGCAGGTGTATAACTTCCCCCCCATCTTCCCCTCCTCCCTCCATTTCTCTCCTATCCAACAACAACGACAACAATAATAACTACAACAATAAAACAAGGGCAACAAAAATGAATAAATAAAGGGAAAAAAAGGAAAGAAACAAACAAAAAAAAAACATTCACTCATTCTTCTCAGTCAACCCATAGAGCTTATATGCTTACTTAATAATAATAAGATCCTATCATTCTAATATTTTAAGTTAGTAATTTTTTTAGGATAGACAATTTGAGAAATTATCACCAAGGGAAGTAATGGCAGACTGTTAAAAAAAAATGTCCCTAAAGTGAGGCAAAAGCGGACAAGCCAACAACAAAAAAAAAAAAACTGCTTTTAGAATTGTTCATTAATATAAAACCATGATTCTTCACTGATTAGATAGCATATGTTGCCCACTCAGAGGCATATAAATATGTGTTTGAATAGACTAATTTTAATGAGTATAAGTTACTAATGTAAGTCTTTATTCTTTCTAAAGATTATTCCAAGCAAAGCCAAATAGTAGTTAGTATACAGTCACATTTTCCTTCACTGGGGGTTTTCTTCCAGTGTCCAAAATTTCTGATGGCATACACTGCAGGCACTACAGAAATATAGAAGTTGTTTTGAGTAGCTTACTGGGAAATTAGTGAAAACTAATATTACACTGACTATTCTTACAGGTAGATAAAGGTTTTCTTCTAAAGAGGACAAAGATGCTAAAATATGAATAGCTACAGGAGTAGAATAGAAGGCAGTGCACTATTTTTAAAATTGTTTTCCACCAGTTGGTAAAGATTAAGCAATCTTTTGGTTCAAAATTGTTGTAAAGAGGGCTTCTCTCTAAATAGAACTATAGCATTCAAGACATCTATATTTCATTTTCCTCCTCTACTTAAAAATATGCTGACCAATTTAAATCTGAGAAATCTTGTTCAAAGAGATGTGCTTCAGGAGAATGGTGGTTTGCACAATATTAGAAAGTGGAAGAGACAGCAAAAATTATCTACTCCAGCAATTTTTATGATATTTCAAGGTTGAGAACCTTCTGTGTTATTTTTATTTCCTCAAACCCCAAAGGCTGATGTGGTATGAATACTAGGGTTCAAAGGGTGTGCAGCAGGAACAAATGAAACATGTCGACTAGACCAACAGACCCTTAAACACTCACTTGAAATCTAGCTGATTAATTATTCACCCTTTTTCCCGTTTAAGAAAAAAAAAGGGCAGCTTAATACCAGCATTCATTTAATTCTACATAAACAAATCTATCTGAGACTAAAGTAAATCTGCCTTATTTTCACTGTGAAAACATAAATCAGATCCCTCAACTTTGGTGAACTGAATACAACATATGAATCTTCAGTCAACAATTTTTCAAGAAGGATTTTAACATCACACATAGGGATACTACATGTTCTAGGATTTGATACTTATAGCAATCACTTATCACTATGTGCGGCAAATGAAAATGCCATTGCTAAAAATAGAGTGTTATAAATAGAATGCCTTTTGTTTCCAAAACTGGTATACTAGAACACAGAGAAAATAATAATAAAATCAAACTATTTTATAATGAATTCAGGAGGTTTAACTAAGACTATAATCTATGAATTATTTCAGGTAAATATTGTAAGCCCCTGCAGCAAGTATGCTCAGGGAAAATGGTAAGTGGGAGAGAGAGAGAGAAAAAGACACCTGCAGATCTACAGCTGTGTGTGTGTGTGTGTGTGTGTGTGTGTGTTTGTGTGTGTGTGTGTGTGTGATGGTGGTGGTGGTGGGAGGGCTTGAACCTGGGTCCTCGTGCAGGTCCTTGTGTGCAGAACTATGTGAGCTAAACTGGGTACTCCACAGCCTGGCTGGCCCCCCATGTTGCTCCTCTGAGTCTAAGCACTACACCACTCACTTTCTGACCACCATTACCTCAGAACATTTAATTTAATATGTTCCTGTAATGGTTATTTTATGTGTCAACATGATTGGCCAAAGGTGTTCAAATTAGACATTTATTACTGGATTCATCTGTGTGAGAGTATTTCCAAATGAGATTAGGATTTTAATCTGTGGGTTCAAAAATGGCCTTCTCAAAAGTGGATTAGCATATTCTAACCCAAGGGGTCCACATGGAATAAAAGGCAGAGACAGGGAAAATTTACTCCTGCTGCTTTTATTCTATGTTGCATTGTTGATTTAAAGCACCTCATTTCATCTCTCTTGCCCTCAAATCAGGATTTATATCATCTTCTACCCTGCATGTCAAACCTGTGAACTCATGCTTAATGGTAGCAACTGGGTCTAGAACGAACTTCTTAGCTTCCATGATCACATGATAGATCCAATCCCTACTATCAAATTACATACACATACACACACACACATGCACACACACACACACACACACACATTTGTCATTGCTGATACTTCGCTGCTCTGAATCAACTTTTTAAATATTTTGTTTATTCTTATTTTAATTGATAGGACATAGAATATTTTAGAAGGCAGCGGGAGATAGAGAGAAAGACAGACACCTACCTGCAGCACTGCCTGCCTCACCATTGGTGAGGCTTCACACCTGCAGGTGGAAATCAGGGGCTTGCCCCTGTGTCCCTACACACAGTGATGTGTGCATTCAGCCAGGTGCACAATTTCCTGGCCTCCCTGAGTTAAACTGTTTTTCAGATAGAAAAAAGTAGACAAAAGGAGAGTGAAAGATACCACAGCACTGAAGGTTCCTCTACTGTGGTAGGGGCTGGGATTGAAGCCAGGTTGTAGGCATGACAAAATAAGCTCATGGAATTCCCTCTAATATCCTATTGGCTCTGCCTCAACCAAAGCACTTTATTTTTAAAACAATTTCAAACACAGTCATAAGGTTATCCCAAGGGTCTTGATAAAAATAAATATCTGTACAAGTGACCAGCACTGGCTTGCTTATCATTTTCCCTTCTACCTATTCTACTGTACCAGTCCCTCACTTCTACTTCTTGGAATCCCTTCCACAAATATTTGTCTATATCCAAGGCTCCCATTCACGCTTTACTTTGAGAAGGACTCAGATTAAAACATTTGAACAGATAGTCTTTCCTAGGCAAGGCTGAGGCCCTGATTGGTCAGGTATTCTGTCGCTCAGAGGTCTAGCCCCTTCAAAAAGGAAAAAAAGAAAAGAAAAAAATTAGTATAGTCATGGGCTCTTTGGAATATAACTAAAATAGAACTAATAACTATCTACAAAATGGAGACCCCCAACTCTTCATCTGAACTATTCCAGCCTTTTGGCTCATGATTACTCAACAATTTGTTGGCTCTGTATGTTAACTCTTTTTTCAGCCATCAGGTTCCAGATGGTAACATGATGCCAACAGGACTTCCCTGGGCATAGGACCCCACCAATATGTCCTAGAGCCACCGCTTCCCCAGAACTCCACCCCACTAGGGAAAGAGAGAGGCATGCTGGGAGTATGGATTGACCTGTCAACACCCATGTTCAGCGGAGAAGCAATTACAGAAACCAGACCTTCCACCTTCTGCATCCCACAATGACCCTGGGTCCATACTCCCAAAGGGATAAAGAATAGGAAAGTTATCAAGGGAGGGGATGGAATACGGAGTTCTGGTGGTGGGAATTGTGTGGAGTTGTACCCCTCTTATCCTATGATTTTTGTCAGTGTTTCCTTTTTATAAATAAAAATTAAAAAAAAAACATTTGAACAGCATAATCATAGCAATGGTTACTGTATGATCCTACCACAAACTAGTAATGTTTCCCAGAAAGGAGTCAGTCCTAGATAAGAAAAAAAAATGGCACTGGGGGAAGTGCAGTGGTGTACTCAGTGGAGCACACATATAACCTTGAGCAGGGACCCAGGTTCAAGGCCCCATCCCCCTAGTCATGAGTGGTGAAACAGTGCTACAGGTGTTTCTCTTTCTCTCTTCCTTTCTATTGCCTCTTTCTCAATTTCTCTTTCTCCTATTAAATAATAAATATGCGATTAAAATGACACTGGGTTATGTAAGGAGTCTATAAATAGGATTCAAACCCAGATATTTCAGAGACTGTCAACAGGTAACAATGATTAGAACAACACATTGTAGGCAGTGAGAATTTGGCTTCAGTAAAGCATTCCATGTCAAAGTGTTTTCAAGTTGCCCAGCTGCTTCTAACACTGGCAAGAATAATTATCCATAATGGACTTTGAATGTGCCAGGTTCTGTGCATATTTGTTGTACTGATTTCATCTTTACTACAAACTTGTGAAGTAAGCCTGAACTGACTTTTCTTTTTATCTAAGTTGCACATCCCATTCTTGCCACAGTAACTATCAAATAGCTAAATACTTGGCTCTAGTTTATTTAATACAAAACAAGCCTGGAAACCACAGACCTGCTTCATCTTCCCATTTTCTTACAGAAAAAAAAAAATGAAGTTAATTTCTCACTCAGGAATTTCCTAAAATTTTCCACTTTATTCATGGTAACATTCTGATGCCTCAAGAATAAAGAGAAACATATTTTCAAAGTATAAGGTGGTAGCATGTTCAAAGGAGGATCAAAATGTTAGATTCACCCTACGAGATTAGTATCACAGAATTCTGGAGTTATAAAGAACCTCAGGTGGTTATCAGTTGTAACCTTGCCTCCAGGCAAATGTACAACACAGCCACTATGAGCACATTTCTGTCTATGTCTACAGGTCAAATCATATTATAACCCATGATAATTCAGATCTCCAAGTGATGAAAAGATCTCTGTGATCCAACAATTGGGCAGTTTATTTCAAGCAGTATTTGATCAGGCAGAATTCCAACAAGAAACATTTTTGTGGCCAGAAAATGAAAACTCAAACAGGAGGAGAATTTTAAAAAGCTATTGTAAAGGCTAATCTGACGGCATGTTTTCTATTTGAAACTACAAACTGGACTCTAAGAGAAATTAAAGAGCAAAGAAATTCTGAAACTATAAAACTTCATTACACCAATAAAAAAATACCTATTCCTTATAGGTCAGGCATAAATGGTCATCATTACATGTATTTCTTTATTAGTTTAATAAACATGGTCTTACTCAAAAGCCCCTAGGCAAATGTACAATAAAATGTGAACAGCAAGAAAGAAGGATAATATCTTCCATCACCTTCTAACCCAACAAGTGAGTTTTTAATCTACATTTCCATTAAAATGCAAAGACCATTTATGAAAATAGGATGGTAACAACAGGCCTCAAGTGCATGCATCGGAGCTCCATTATAAGCTAGCTCATTATTAGATGGATTTTTGCAGACAGCATGGGTCAGAACACCACCCCTGAGACTGCTCAACGACATTCAACAAAACACACTATCAGATTTTCTCATAGTGACTGGTTTATTCAAACACAGAGGAACTCATCTTTATCAGCTACATAAAAATTAAGATATAAAATATACTTAATTAAATTCCTAATTAATTAATTAATTATTCCTAGAATTACTGCCAGCTTTCCACTGAGGATAAAGATGGCAATTCAGTGGAATGTCACTATTCAGTGGTAAAAAAACAATTGCGTTTCTATGATGGATTAATGAGGGAATAGAACATTAATTCCTGGCCAGAGGGGAGATAACATAATGGTTATGCAAAGAGCCTCTCCTGCCTGGGGCTCCAAACATTCCAGATTCAATCCCCTGCATCACCATAAGCCAGAGCTGAGCAATGCTCTGGTAGAAGAAAAAAAAAAAATTAATTCCCCCATCCTCTATCATGCACAGGCCTCACCAGCACATTCCATGATGCCTCATGGCTACTCAGACTAAGGAACTGGTGTATCAATATCAAGTCATTTCATGTGTTTTTAGAATCTGCCCTTTTTTACTTATGGCTATCTCTTCTTGGGTTTCAAATAAGCCGCAGAGTTTTATAGGGCTGCCCTTACTATTTGGAACCCTTAGGACATGTGTGCTATGGAAAATCTAACTGTGCTGCTGTTTTAATTTTAGGGATTTTATCTAGATATCACTCTAAAAGACACATATTTTTTGCTTTGATATAGTATATTACTATAATGCAGAATAGGTTCACTTAGCATAGATAAGTGCTATAATAAAAAATATAGTATTAATACATTCTAACATATTGCTATAACCCAAAGTATATATTGAATTCACATTTATATATTAGTGAGATAAGTAATCACAACTACTGTAACATATAGATCCCAGGAGTCTTAATATAAGCTTTTTCTTTCTTACTGGTACCTAATTCATGACTACAGTAAGCTAATTCACAGAATCTATGTCTTGTGCTGTGCTATTGTCAGCTTCAGTCAGTGGCTCATGGAAGAAAAAATGCAAGGGTATATCAGTTTCTAATCAGTTTGAATAGGTGGGCCATCTAACACTTCCATTCTCATTTTATTGAAAAGAAACAAGTTTCTTATTGATATAGTTAGAGAACAATGTCTATATGCTAAGAGGACTGGACTATTTAGTCCCTGTCTAGGGATCCCTTTTCCAGTTAAAATTCCATCTAGTGGATGAAACAAATAGGTATCAATAGGCAATTAGCCACCAGTCTCACACTGCTCTTATTTCTCTTCCAAACTCTGTTCTAGAGCACATTCTTAAAAGATTTTTTTTCTTACTTTTTGTTGGCTCATTTTCAAGTGAAACTTACTATAATGCTGAAGGACATGATATTTGAGGGAAGGGTAACCTGTCACTGTAATAAGACTAATAAGTCTGCTTTACTCACAGTCAAATACATTTCTCAAGTTCTGGTCTACTGAGGCAAAAATTTTAGCAGATGACCTTGATAATACATCTACCTTGCCAAACACACACAGCCCTGTTTTGAAACCTAGCCACAGCACAGCGGAAGAAGTTTCAGCATTTTGTTGTCTTTCTCCCTCTCTATCTCTCTGATTCTCTCCCTCCATCTTTCTCTCTCATATATGTGTTTCACATATCTATGAAAGAGGCATGTTTCACATATCTATGAAAGAGGCAGGGAGTGGAATATGTATATATATATATATATATATTTTTTTTTTTTGAAAAATAACAAGGCCCAGGCAGGAGAAGCACTAGTGACAAAAAAAAAAAATTAAAAATTAAGTGACTAATCTGTTCCCTGCTTCCAGATATCTAACCATAGAC
The DNA here is from genome assembly GCF_950295315.1 of Erinaceus europaeus. NCBI lineage: Eukaryota > Metazoa > Chordata > Mammalia > Eulipotyphla > Erinaceidae > Erinaceus > Erinaceus europaeus. The sequence goes on along the minus strand of NC_080179.1, from coordinate 55,582,839 downwards.
CAACTTACTAAAATTAAAATTAGAAAAAAATTAAGTCATTAAAGTGTAGTCTTGTATAGATCTAACCTGTCTGTAATAAGTTTTGTGACTTTTGCTCCAAATGTATTATAGATCCCAAGGTTAATAGGATGTTGCCTGGTCAAATAACAAAAGACTGTGTCTAGCTTTAAAAAAAAATCTGATAATCTCTTTAACTTAACTAACAATAATTTACTGAGCACTTACTATGTATAAGATATTATGCTAGAATTCTGGGATCTATAAAATATAGTTCTTACACCTAAAGACTTTATAAGTGGCATAAAGAGGAAATACAATCTTCCTTAAGTTTTGTTTCTTCTTTTTTCATAATTTTTTAATATTTTATTTATTTATTAGATAGAGACAGAAAGAAATTGAGAGGGATGGGGAAGACAGGGATCCTTGTATGGTTCCTTGAAGTCACACCACCTGCCCCCCCCAAAAAAAATCCATAGGTCAGACTGATGAGGTTTACAGTTCCAGTAACTGTATATACACTTATATACTTTATGTACTTTTTCCATATTTGGGAGCTACTCTCTGCCCTAATCCAGTTGTCTAGTCCTATTCCCAACTCTGACACCATATTCCTAGATAATACTTTGAACCCAACAACATGTTAGTTATGGGGCTCAGGCAAAAATTAGTAAAGTCACGGGTACCTTGGAGTATACCTAAAATAGACTTCCTAGCTTCTTCCAACATGAAGACCCCAAATCTCATCTGCTATAGTCTTACCTTTTGATTCTGGATTATTAAACAAATTGTTCTGTTTTGTATCTTAATGCTTTTCAACCACCATGATGCCAACCTGACTTCTCTGGGCATGACGACCTCACCAGTCCTAGAACCCCACCTCCTAGAGTCCTAGAACCCCACCTGCTCAGATCCCTCCCTAACCCACTAGAGAAAGATAGAGCCAGACTGGGAATTTGGATCAAACTGTCAATGCCCATGTCCAGTGAAGAAGCAGTTATAGGAACCAGACCTTCCACCTTCTGCCCCCCATAAAGAATTTTGGTCCATATTCGCAGAGGGATAAAGAGAAGAGAATCTTCCAATGGAGGGGATAAGATATGGAATTCTGGTAGTAGAAATTGTATGGAATTGTACCCCTCTTATCCCACAATCTTGTCAATCATTATTAAATCACTAATAAAATTAAATAATAAATAAATAATAAAAGGAAAGGGAAAAAAAAGAAAACCAAATTTTAAAAAGCTTCTCAAATTCTTATTTGAAGTGAATTCCAGTAGAGGGCAGCACACACACATTCACCTCTAGGAGCACCCCTGCACCCCAATAAACCTAGTGAGTGGACAGAGAAGAAAGAGTGTGAAGATCTTTGCACAGTTCATTGTACATGGCAGCTATGTAATTGATTTTTAGGGGAAAAAAAACATGGAGTGGCAAGCAAGAAATTGTTTGTAAACAGACAGATGTGCTTTAAATAAAATTAGTATTCTAAAAGATAACAAAGAAATGCTTAATTTACTCCTCAAGTCTTAGTAATTGTTTCAAAAACACAGTTTACATAGAATGCAGTAAAAATCCACTTATAGTGAAAATGCTCTATGATTCAACTCTATTATCATATTACTGTGCTTGATTTGTTTTCTCTGAACTCTGATACTGCTATGAAAATGAGAAAATCAAGTGTAACATTTTCCATCAGTGAAAACAGAAATGGATAAAACCTAATTATTAGAACTGTCGTGAACCTTACTTAGTCACTCACATGCTTAGATAAAGTGCCCAGTTCTCCAGCACATTTTAACCATAAAAGGATCAAGAGATCAACATTAACTCATTAACACCCTACAAAATTATTCACTTTATTAATGCATAAGGGAGATTTTAGAACTAGCATTGGAGTGGTGGGGCATGTACTTTTGCTCTTAATAAACTGAAAATAAAATTTTTTCTTTCTTTTTCTAATAAGCCCATGTACCTAAATTGTATAATATTTAGTAATTATGGACTTCAAACCTAAGAACTGCTAGATTAGCACATCTAATGAAATCAATACACTCTGGGACACAAAGCACCTTTGTGAGGTCTGCAAGGAAAACTATTTGGCATGGCATAGCTGCCCTTTGTTGCCACTGAGTGCTGATTCATCACCTCTAATCAGACATCTAATGATTGAACATCTATTACTGAAAGAGTAAGTAAAGCTTCTGACCCTCAGAAACAACCTTGATCTATACTCTCAGCAGGGAAGAAGTGATAGGATGAAGATAAGAGAGCTCTGCACTCCAGCTCCATCAGCACCCAGGGAGAGGGAAGGAAAAGGAGAGGGACATATGTTATGAGTGGCTTAGAAGGGAAGAGAGGATTTAATCAGAAAAAGAAGGGGCAACTATGTATAAATGTGGGCAGATAGTTGTAGAAGAATGGTTGGCCCATGTCTAAAAGCTTAGGGGAACTGTGGTGGATTGCAGTGAGGAGAGTGAAAATTCAGAACTCTGGTGGTGGGAATGGTGTGGATTCAAACCCCTGTCGACATATAATTCCTTAATATAAAAATAAATAAATTTTAAAAAAGAGTAAGTAAGGTACAATATTAACAGGTTTACTCACTTCCACTAAACAAAAAGAAAAAAATAGTTTTATTTGAGAGAAGAAAAATTTTATTTACATTGGTAGAACACATGGCTCCTCTCCCTTCTTTCTGATGAGTGCAACTGAGGTAAATAAATAAATATTACCTAGACAAAAATTACTAAAATAAATAAATAAATAAATAAATAAATAAGATTAAAAAGCAGTGTGGGTGGGGAATAAGGCGTTTTCAGAACCATGGGTCACATAAGACATTTTATCTTTCCTTCCACTAAGGTAGCAGACCATTAAACTTTCAATCCGACATTTGGGTTTTTTCAAACTATATTGAGTATCAGAGTAAACATTTGTCATGCTTTCAGAGCAATTTAGAGGGAAAAAAAATCAATATTTTTAAAAAGTGCATGTCAAACTGCCCCTACCCCTTTCCCACTTTCTCAAGCTTTACAAAGTTCCCTTCTATTTCTTGCTTCTAAATTCTAAGTGTATTTTCTTCCTTATATTTTTATCAATTCTTAAAATGGAAAAAATTCAATTATTCAATATAGCTTTGTTGACAAATAAGAGAAAATGGGTTCCCACAATTTGTAGTATTGACAATTTTCCAAGGCATAATTCTTATAAATATATGCATTTGAGGAGAAACTTCCTCCTGAGCAATATAAGGGTAGTAAGAATTTGGCAAAAAACAAACAAAAACCACTATCAACTAAATTTTCCCTTGCTAGAAGGGTGTTAACATAATGTGGAATTGCTATGTTAATCATTTCCTAGCTTAAAAAAAAATTCTACCTACTCACAGGTGGAGTTTAAGAAACACAGACAGAAAGGTAAAACACGAAGTCAAATTTAAACTAAGCAGATGATTATATAACTTTATATTACATAGAGAAGCATTCCAGGAGGCTGGGTGGTAGCACAGTGGGTGAAGCACACATAGTGCAAAGCACAAGGACCGACATAAAGATCCCGGTTTGAGCCCCTGGCTCCCAACCTGCAGGGGGGTCGCTTTGCAAGCAGTGAATCAAGTCTGCAGGTGTCTATCTTTCTCTCCTCCTCTCTGTCTTCCCCTCCTCCCTCTATTGCTCTCTGTCCTATCCAACAACAACAACAACAACAATAACAATCACAACAAGGACAACAAAATGACCTATGGACATTTAATCTTTGACAAAGGGGCCCAGACTATTAAATGGGGAAAGCAGAGTCTCTTCAACAAATGGTGTTGGAAAGAATGGGTTGAAACATGCAGAAGAATGAAACTGAACCACTGTATTTCACCAAATACAAAAATAAATTCCAAGTGGATCAAGGACTTGGATGTTAGACCACAAACTATCAAATACTTAGAGGAAAATATTGGCAGAACTCTTTTCCGCATAAATTTTAAAGACATCTTCAATGAAACAAATCCAATTACAAAGAAGACTAAGGCAAATATAATCCTATGGGACTACATCAAATTAAAAGCTTCTTCACAGCAAAAGAAACCACTACCCAAACCAAGAGACCCCTCACAGAATGGGAAAAAAGATCTTTATGTGCCATACATCAGACAAGAGGCTAATAACCAGAATAAATCAAGAGCTTGCCAAACTCAACAAGACAAAAAATAACCCTATCCAAAAATGGGGGGAGGACATGGACAGAATATTCACCACAGAAGAGATCCAAAGGCTGAAAAACACATGAAAAAATGCTCCAAGTCTCTGATTATCAGAGAAATGGAAATAAAGACAACAATGTGATACCACTTCACTCCTGTGAGAATGTCATACTTCAGAAAAGGTACCAGCAGCAAATGCTGGAGAGGGTGTGGGGTCAAAGGAACCCTCCTACACTACTGGTGGGAATGTAAACTTGTCCAACCTCTGTGGAGAACAGTCTGGAGAACTCTCAGAAGGCTAGAAATGGACCTACCCTATGATCCTGCAATTCCTTTCCTGGGGATATATCCATCCAGAAAGATCTGTGTACACATATGTTCTTAGCAGCACAATTTGTAATAGCCAAAAGCTGGAAGCAACCCAGGTGTCGAACAACAGATGAGTGGCTAAGCAAGCTGTGGTATATATACACAGTGGAATACTACTCAGCAATAAAAAATGGTGACTTCACCTTTTTCAGCCGATCTTGGATGGACCTTGAAAAACTCATGTTAAGTGAAATAAGTCAGAAACAGGAGGATGAATATGGGATGATCTCACTCTCAGGCAGAAATTGAAAAACAAGATGAGGAAAAAAAAAAAACAAGTAGAACCTGAAATGGTATTGGCGTATCGAACCAAAGTAAAAGACTCTGGGGTGGGGGTAGAGGGGAATACAGGTGCAAGAAGGATGACAGAGGACCTAGTGGGGGTTGTATATGTTATATGGGAAACCGGGGAATGCTACGTATGTAAAAACTATTGTATTTACTGTTGAATGTGAAACATTAATTCCCCAATAAAGAAATTTTTTTAAATGTTAAAAAAAAAAGAAAAAATTGATACTGAAGTTGGGAAGAAAATTATGATTCTTGGTAAAAAAAAAAAAGAAGAATGCCATCCATGTGGCAGGCTCTCATTCTTTTAAAGAATAAAAAATGTTGTTTTTTTTTAAAAATTTTTTATTTAAGAAAGAATTAATGAACAAAAACATAAGGTAGGAAGGGTACAACTCCACACAATTCCCACCACCCAATCTCCATAACCCATCCCCTCCCATGATAGCTTTCCCATTCTCTAGCCCTCTGGGAGCATGGACCCAGGGTCATTGAGGGTTGCAGAAGGTAGAAGGTCTGGCTTCTGTAATTGCTTCCCCGCTGAACATGGGAGATGACTGGTCGGTCCATACTCCCAGTCTGCCTCTCTCTTTCCCTAGTAAGGCGTGTCTCTGGGGAAGCTGAGCTCCAGGACACATTGGTGGGGTCTTCAATCCAGGGAAGCCTGGCCAGCATCCTGGTGGCATCTGGAACCTGGTGATTGAAAAGAGAGTTAACATACTAAGCCAAACAAATTGTTGAGCAATCATGGATCCCAAGCTTGGAATAGTGGAGAGGAAGTATTAGGGAAGTACTCACTGCAAACTCTAGTGTACTTCTGCTTTAAGGTATATATTTTGCAGTAGTTTATGGATATGTGTGCACATAAGCTCTCTCTCACAGAAACTGGTGTATATCTAGGTTATGGGACTTTGTTAGAAAGTGAACTACCTGAGATGAAATTAGAGTGTACTATAAAAGGAAAGGTCTCACCCGAGTAATGAAGCTGAAGGGTTGTCATTCCACACGTGAAGTCTCTGGACACAGTCTGAGGTGAAGCATGTTGAGGTGGCAATCGTTGCGTTGGTTAGGTTGTGATCGGCGGATGCAATATTATTTGGTTTGGATTGGGAGATGCATACGGGAAAGTGGGCCCTATCCAAGGGTTCCAGGAAGTAGGGGGAAGTAGGGGCTCTATAGTGGAGATGTGAGGTTCCTGCTGTCTTAGGGTTCAAAAAGACAATCGATAGTTAATGTTATCATCACATTATTTGGTAATTGGGTTAACTTTGAAAAGTCCTTTTGTTATGGTTTGCTGTACAGTATCCAGTATCTTGTATATAGCTGTGCTATTGGATGCTTCTAATCTACTTGGTCTAGGCTTTTGAGAGAGTCCGCATATCAAATACACAGCCTATATATTAAAAAGATTCAGTTTGTGTTTTGAGAAACTTTGAGACATACAATTGATTTTCCAAAAAAAAAAAAAAAAAAGTTTCATTATAAAAAAAAAGGACAACAAAATGGGAAAAATAGCCTCCAGGAGCAGTGGATTCCTAGTGCTAGTCCAAACCCCAGTGATAACCCTGGAGGCAAAAAACAAAAATAAACCAACAAATAAAAGCATTCCAGAGGAATCAGGATGGGAGTAGCAACAATTTAAAGAAAGATTTGACAGGGAAGGATCTGATCATCTGAAGAACACAGGGGTGTGAAACATGTAAGTATCTGAGAGATTAGTGTTATAGACAGAGGAAGCAAATACAAAGGCCCAGAGGTTAGGTCATCCTTGAAATTTTTTTAAAAATTATTAATTAAAAAAAATTGCCTGTAGCGTAGCTAATGGGTAGTAAGTAAAAGTAGAATGCTAGGAAAATGAGGTCATAATGATGGAAGGGTAAGGGATGTTTAGGAAAAGAATACTTAGGGAATAAAAATAGCCAAGTAAAAGGAATGAAAAGCTAAATAGGAGGAGTGAAAGACTAAATAAAGCTAAAAATCTAAGTAAAATAAGTAAAAGCTAGATAAAATACTGAGCCATGCAACTATATTTATTTAAATGTCTAAAATGGGAAACAAACATGTAAGAGTGAGGTAGGAAAACCAAGAAAGACTGGTTTGTCATAAATTTATTGAACAAAAAGTGTTTCAAGTAGGAAGAACTTATTTTCTAGGTCAAATTCTTATGATTGATAGAACAAGATGAAGATTTAGGATTGCAACTAGTAACACAAAGTCATTAGTGACCTTGACAAAAACTATATTTGATGGAGGAGTGTGGAAGGAAACCTAATTGAAATGGGTTCAAGAGAACAGTGGGGTTAAATTGAGGAGAAATATAACTTTTGAGGAAGTTTTCAGCAGAGAAAAAATATAATGATTCCGAGAGAGAGAGAGAGAGAGAGAGAGAGAGAGAGAGGCTCCAATGTGTTGGCTACATCTAAAGACTAAACTTCTTATATGCCAAATATGTAGGCAACTGTAGTACACAAATCTTAAACTAAATTAAGATTATAATGAAAGGTGTCCTGAAACTCAGAAAAAAAATCAGCAGCTACTCCAGAATAATTCAAAATTATTTTATGGTCTACAGGACCCAAGGTTACTTTATCCATATTAAATTGTACTCATATTTGGTGGTACCTCCCTCAGTAGAGCAAACAGGTTACCATGCACAAGGACATGGGTTCATTTCCCTGGTTCACCCAGGCTAGAGGGTGAAATTTTGTGAGCTGTGGAATAATGCTGCAGGTGTCCTCTTTCCACTTCCTCCTTCTCTCCCTTCATTTCTTTTTTTGTACTATTTATTTATTCCCTTTTGCTGCCCTTGTTGTTTTATTGGTGTAGTTATTATTGTTGTTGTTACTGATGTCATCATAGTTGGATAGGACAGAGAGAAATGGAGAGAGGAGGGGAAGACAGAGAGGGAGAAAGATAGACACCTGCAGACCTGCTTCACTGCCTGTGAAGTGACTCCCCTTCAGGTAGAGAGCCAGGGGCTCTCAGGTCCTTGTGCTTTGCGCCACATATGCTTAGCCCTCTGTGCTACCGCCCGCCTCACTCTCCCTCTATTTCTGTCTCTCTGTGTCTCTCATACTCTATTAAAAAAAGTCATGCAGGCATCAAGTCCCAGCAATAACCTTGATGGGGGAAAAATATAAAGAAACTTCATATTGGACAGAACCCCAGAGGCTATGTCTATGACCAGAATGGGACTTATTCATTCCACAGGAAACCTATGTATCTCCAAAAGAGGACAAAACTATAGGCCAAAGTCTCATATCCAAGACCAAAACATTTCCAACAAATAATAGACCATAATTCAACAGTATAGACATATAAAAGATAAAACTGTGATGGTGTTGGATGATGCAGACAACCACATATAGAAAAGTGAAACTAGACTACTACCTAATACCATGCACCAAAATTAATTCAAAATGGACCAAAGATCTGGATATTAGACCTGAAACTGTAAAATATATAGAAAAATACATCACCAAAACATTCCAGGATCTTAACATTAAAGACATATTGGGTGACTCCACCCCATAGGTAAGGGAAATAAAAACAAGAATAAACAAATGGGACTATATCAAATTGAAAAGCTTCTACACATCAAAAGAAAATTCCATAAGAATAAACAGGAAACTCAGCAAATGGGAAAATATATTTGCAGACTACACTTTAGACAAGCAGTTGATATCAAACATCTATAAAGAATACAATTCAACAAAAAGAAAACGAACAACCCAATAAAAAAGTGGCAGAAGATATATGAATAGACAGTCCCCCATCCCATCCCGTCCCCCCACCTTTTTTCCTCCAGTCAATGGGGCTTGGTTCGGGCACTAAAAATTCACCGACCCTAGCAGCTATTTCTCTCCAGCCCCACCTCCCTCACCTACACTCCCCCTCCCCCATTTTATTCAATAGGACAGAGAGAAATTGAGAGGAGACATGGAGAAAATAGACAGACACCTGCAGACCTATGCAGGACTCATGAAGTGTCCCCACTGCTGGTGGGGAGTAGGAAGTTGAATCCATGGGTCCTTGTGCATAGTACTATGTACACTTAATTGGGTGTGCCACTGCCTGGCCTCCAATATACAGTTCTCTAAAGAAAGTATCCACATGGCCCACAGACAGATGCAGAAATGCTACAATTCACTCATCATCAGAGAAATGCAGAGTAAAACCACTTGAGGTTCCATCTCATACTTGTGAGAATGGGCTCAAATAAATAAAACGAGGAGAGAAGTGTTGGAGAGGATGTGGAGAGAAAGGAACTCTACTACTCTGCTGGTGGGAGAGCAAATTGTTGCAGCCATTAGTGCAATATGGAGAATCCTTAAACAAATACAAATAGATACACCTTAGGATCCAGTAATTCCTCTCTGGGCATTTAACCAAAATATAACAGTGATTCAAAGGGACATATTCACCTCTAAGTACAAAGCAGGTTTATTCACAATAGCAAAAGCTTAGAACAACCAAAATGGCCTTCAGCAAATGACTGGATAAAAATTTTATGGAACATTTAACAAGGAAGTATTACTCAGCAATAAAAAAGATGTCATTGTGTCCTTTAGGATAAAGTGGATAGAGATAAATTGGAGAAGATAATGCTTAGTGAAGCAAGTAAGGAGGTAAAGGACAACCACAGAATGGTTTCACTCATATGCAGAATACAGAAAACTTAACATGTGAATGTGAACAAGAGAAAGTCAATCTATATCTAAGACTGTGGGAGAAATAGAGTGGTTATCTATGGAAGTGGAGATGAGGGCACAGGCCTTGGGTGATGGGAGTGTGGGAAAAAAAGATTATACTGTAAACCATTAACCCCTCAATAAGAAAATAAAAAAAAAACAGGGAGAGGACTAAGAATTAATGTTTTAAAAAGGCCTTGAACACCTCAGAATTAAACATGTCTTATGCAAATAAATAAACAAAAATCTTTGGAGTGAAAAGACATTCCAAAACATACACACATCTGTGGACATTTTCAAGTTACAGGAGAAAATACATTCAAATCACACTCCACAGGTATAGACTAGAGCTGCTTAAGGGGAGAGCATAATGGTTATGCAAAAAAAAAAAATTGGCATGCATGAAGCTCTGATGCTCCACAGAGGTCCCAGGTTCAGTCCCTAGCACCACCATAAGCCAGAGCTCATCAGAGCTCTGGTTTAAAAAAAAAAAAAAAGGAAAAAACAAGTAACGGCAGCTTTTATAATCTCACCTTTTCAGTGTAGTTAAACCTAATAATAATGACCTAATTAAAGAACAGAAATTAGACTAGGAAACTGTCCCTTTATCTGAACTACAGCTACTCACAAAGCATAATGAAAGGCAATATGAGTAAAATCCATATAGGGAAAAACAAATTTATGCCCCTGCAGATCAAACAGGTTGTCCACTTCCCAACTGCTCAGTTACTGATAAGTATTTTCAGATGTTGTAAACAGAAGGGCCACTGGAGGGGTGAGGGAATGGGGAGGGATGGTCTAATTTTGCAAAATAGATGACAAGATGAAAAAAAAGAAAATCGATGAGAATTCACATCAAAGAATGCACACTAAGAGAATATTCCAGTATCTTGTTTTATCCTTAAACAACTGAGGTGAATTACCTGCAATACTAAACTCATTCACTCAATTCCTGATGAACATGAAGGCCACTCTTTGCACATCCAATCCCACCACGTTTTCTTGGGTTCTTACCACATTTTGGTCTTTCTCTGGGGAGGAAAACAAAGGACCTGGACAGGATGCTCAGAGGTTCACTAAGCTCACACTTAGTGTTTCCTATTCCTTAATCAAACTTTAAAAATCTAATTTTCCTCTTCGATTCACTTCTAACACAACATGTATATGACCTGTGTCAAATTTTCAGTAAACAAAGAAGACTAAAGAACTTCATTCTCTTTCTCACACAACAGGAAAAATGACAGAACAGTCCTTTATCAAAACAAATTACTAATTTTAAATTTTACTAATATATTAATTAATTTTACCAGATCAATATGTAGCTCTGACTTATGGTGGTACAGCAGAGTGAATTTGAGACCTTGGAGACTGGAGCATGAAAATCTTTTACATAATAACATGCCACCTCCCCAGCTCACAAGACATATTATTAAAGCATCACCTGAAGAGTGAAAACTGCTTTCCCTTGATATACTAAAAAGGTAGCTTATCAGGAGTTGGGCAGTGGCACAGCAGGTTAAGCACACATGGTGCAAAGCACAAGGACCAGCACAAGGATCCGGGTTCAAGCCCCCGGCTCCCCACCTGCAGGAGAATCGCTTCACAAGTGGTGAAGCAGGTCTGCAAGTGCCTATCTTTCTCTCCCCCTCTCTGTCTTCCCCTCCTCTCTCCATTTCTCTCTGTCCTATCCAGCAACTATGACATCAAGAACAACAATAATAACTACAATAATAAAACAACAAGGGCAACAAAAGGGAAAATAAATAAATATTTTTTAAAGTAGCTTATCATTTCCTAAGTCCCCTACAGAAGTATAATATTATTTTATAAAATAATGTATTTATTGTTGGGTAGAGACAGAAAGAAATTGAGAGAGAAGAGAGGGAGAGGGAGAGGGAGAAGGAGGGAGAGAGAAAGACCTGCAGTACTACTTCACTGCCTGTAAAACTTGCCCTATACAGGTGGGGACTAGGGGCTTGAACCCAAGTCCTTGCACACTATAATGTATATGCTCAACTAAAACTAAATATGCCACCACCATCTCCACAATAATATTTCTAGGTATAGAGAAATATGTTACATAATGAATATTGAATTTTTCTGAATTATTGACACTTCTGCATGAATTGCTAAGGTCCTCAGTGACACACGGTGAGTTCAAACATGAATAGGTTTTATGTGACTTTCCATAGTCTCCTTCCTTGAAGATCCCTCTCTCTCCCTTTTGCCTTTTATTTGTTTGCAAGAGATTTGAACAGGTTCTGCATGTTTAAACTCATCTTCATATGTACCATTAAAATCCATCACTTACTGTAACTTCTTTCTTGACTGATGAAAAAAAACTTGCCTTGTTTTATGGCAATGAACTTTTCATGGATCCTTATGTAATACATATATTATTATTGACTGGCAATACACAATACTTTTCAGCCATCCGGTTAACCTGTTATGAGATGGATATTCTCTCCCTCTCATGTTACTCCAGATACTTTCTGAATTTTGTCACTCTGTTACTTCCAAGCAGAAGAAAGCTAACCTCACAGTTTCTTCACTTCAAACTTTGTTCATACTCAGACCTGTTAGAGACTTCCATTGATAATCCTGAGCTAAAATCACTTACTGATGCAATATTAAAAGCAGAAGTTTTAGTCCTGGGTGGCAGATTTACTATAGGAACTTGACTTTATTATAGACCAAAGAGTAAGAAAATACACAGATAGAAGGCATGTTTTTAGAGTAGTTAATGACACTGGAATGCACTGTATACAAAAGATGTTTCTTCTCTCTAAAGAACCCTACACTATAAAATAAACACATTCAGAATGGTCAAAATCTGGAAGCAACCTCAATGCTCATCAACAGATGAATGGATAAAATCAAGTTATGTCTATGCAGCTATTAAGAACAATGAACCAACCTTCTCTGACCCATCTTGGATGGAGCTAGAAGGAATTATGTTAAGTGAGCTAAGTCAGAAAGACAAAGACAAATATGAGATGATCCCACTCATGAACAGAAGTTGAGAAAGAAGAACAGAAAGGGAAACTCAGAGCAGGATTTGACTGAGTTTGGAGTAGGACACCAAAGTAAAAAATCTCTGGGTGGATGTGGCGGGGGGTGATGGGATGGGACACAGTCTTTTAGTAGTAGGAATGGTGTTTATGTGCACTCCTGCTATTCTCTTCTGGCTTTTAAAGTTTGAATGGAGAAGTCTGCTGATAGTCTTATGGGTTTTCCCCCATATGTGACTCTTTTTTGTTTTTCTCTTGCAGCCTTTTGGATCCTTTCTTTATCCTTGCTTCTTTTCATTGTAACTATGATGTGTCTTGGTGTCTTCAGGTCTGGGTTGATTCTGTTGGGACTCTCTGGGCCTCTTGAATCTTAATGTCCTTTCTGTTGTTTAGGTCTGGGAAGTTTTCTTCCATTATTTCCTCTCAATATTTACTTCCCCTTCCTCTCTTTCTTCCTCTGATAGGCCAATTATACAAATGTTACTTCTTTTGAGATCATCCCATATGTCTCTGTTGTTGTTTTCAGTGTCTCTCAATCTCTTTTTGAGCTCTTACCTCTTTCTTTGTTTTCTCTAGTTCATCCTCGGTCTGGCTAATTCTGTTTTCTGCTTCTGTTAATCTGCTTTCCCTTCCCTCAGCTTCTTTCTTCAGTTCAGTTATATATAGTATTAGCTTATTCTGCTAGTTGGCCTTTTAGCTCAGCTATTTCAGCTTTCATTTCTCTAATTATTTCAAAGTAGCTTGTGTTTTCTTTGAGGTTCTCTTCTGTTGTTTCCCTAATTCTGATAGCCCTTTCCTCCATAGTTGTCTTCATTTGTGTGATTATTAGGTTTACTATTGCTTGCATACTTTTCTTATCTATGGTTAGTTCTGACTGATTTAGAGTTTCTTCTGGATTTCTGTAGTGATTCATTGTGGTAGCGATTTATTTGCTCTTGATTTAACCATTTTTTTATTGATTTTGTTTTCATTTTTCTGTTCTGTCATTCTTCAGTTGTATTTTGAGTACAAGCCATGCTATACTAAAGACCTTTATGACAAGTACAGTCACCAGCCTCAGAAATCACAACAATAGTAACGGAGGGAAGGATTGGTGCAGTTCAACCAATACCATTTAGCCAAACAACACCTCCAGTCCAAGAAAAAATAGCAACCAAAGAAAAGAAAAAGAAAGAGACAGGAAAAAAGAGAAAGCAAGAATAGACAATTATGCAAATCTACTGTCCACTATAAATTCTAGGGATAGAAAGGGGAGAAAGGAAAGTAGAGAAGACACACACACACAGAGTACACTCTGAGTCAGATTTCCTTCCCAAAGTAATTCACAAGTGAGTATCAGTGAATTCAGAAAACAAAAGAAGGTGGAAGGAAGAAAAGAATAAAAAAAAAGGAAGGAAGGAAGAAAGGAAGAAAGAAGAAAAAAGGAAGAGCAGTGAAAAGAGAGAGGTTTTTTCTTTTCTTTTCTTTTCTTTTTTAATTAGTTAGGAGGAGGAAAAAGGAGAGTAGAGAGAAGAGGTAGAGAGAAATAAGTTCCTCTCACAATGGATAGGACACCCAGTCACCTAACAATGGAAAATACAACAACGGTTAATTTTGGTCAACCTGAAGAAATTGGATGGAAAAGGGACACGTGTATATAATAGTAGTAATAAAATAAAATAAAATAGAGTAGAAAACCCCTAACAGTCAATCTGTAGCTTGGACTGCTGGATTGGCTGCAGGCAGCCTGAGCAAAGAAAGCCAATTGTAAAAAGTATCAAAAACAAACAAACAAACAAACAAAACCCTCCAGGTAGTCTTATCCAGGCCAGGATGAGGCTTGATTGGTCAGGTATTCTGTCACTCAAATAGAGCTCCAGCAACTTGAAAAAAAAAAAAAAAGAGAAGTTAAAGGAAGAGGCTTGGAATGACACCCCTGGAGAGACAGGAATCTTGGTAAAGAAAATAGCTCAGCAGGGAGCCTGCTGGAAAGGTCTATGCTGGCCCTGCAGGCTGGTACTGGGGGGGATGGGGTGAGCTCAGAAATAATCAAAGGATTTTCTTTTGTCCCCCTGACCTCCATTTCCCAGCCCAAGAGAGTTATGGGACTGTATTTTGGTGTCACTCTGACCAGCCCGTGTTCACCGTCCTACAGACAGCTCAGTATCCTACCCTATCCAGCGGATCCCAGGTTGAAAATGCTGGCTCTTGGAGCTCACAGCAGCTGTGGCTCCAAAGTTGCCATCTTGGCCCTGCTCCCCATCACAAACTTGGGATATATCTTAAGGAACCAAACAAAACCATCCAAAAAGGTCTATGTATACCTATGTTCATAGCCAAAACCTGGAAACAACCCAGGTATCCAAGAACAGATGAGTGGGTGAGTAAGTTGTGGTATATATATACAATGGAATACTACTCAGCTATTGAAAATGGTGAATTCACCTCCTTTACCTCATCTTGGATGTGCCTTGAAGGAATCATGTTAAGTGAGATCAGCCAGAAAGAGAAGGATGAATATGGGATGATCTCACTCATGGACAGAAGTTGAAGAATTAAGAACATAAGGGCAAATACAAAGCAGAACTTGGACTGGAGTTGGTGTGTTGCACCAAAGTAAAAGACTCTGGGGTGGGTGGGTGGGGGGAGCTCAAGGCCTATTGGGGCTTTTATTGTTATGTATGTACAAACTGTTATATTTTACTGTCCACTATAAACCACCAATCCCCCAAAAATAAATTTAAAAAAGTGAATGATGAATTTATTCACCTTCCTCACCTCATCCTGGATGGAACTTAAAGGAAACATGTTAAGTGAAATATTCCAGAAAAAGAAGGATGAATATGGAATGATCTCACTCATAGACAGAAGATAATAATTATGAACAGAAAGGAGAAACACAAAGTAGAACTTGGACTAGGTTTGGTGTATTCCACTGAAGTAAAGAACTTTGGGGAGGGGGGTAATTCAGATCCTGGTGTATGATGGTGTTGGAGGATCTAGGCTGAGGATGAGAGTGTTTTGCAGAAAACAGAAAATTGCACTTATAACAACTGTATTTACTGGAAGCCATTAATCCTCCCAATAAAAAAATATTTTAAATATGGTATTATGTCCTTTGGGACAAAATGATGGAAATGGAGGTGATTATGGATAGTGAAGTAAGTGAGGAAGTAAAAGACAGCTACTGTATGATTTCTCTCACATGTGGAATATAGGAAATTGAACTATATGAACTTTAAAAAGTAGTCAACCTTGGTGCTCTACTCCAAATTCAGTCAAAATCTGCTTTGAGTTTACCTTTCTGTTCTTTTTTCTCAATTTCTGTTTATGAATAGGATCATCCCATACTCCGTTTTGTCTTTCTGACTTAGCTCACTTAATATAAGTAGGGTGAAGGCGAGGGCAGAAGTTCGGCTTCCCTGGTGGGAGGATGGGATGGGGCACAGTCTTTTGGTGGTTTACGAAAAACAAAACAAAACAAAAATAGTCAACCTATATCTAAGACTTTGGGAGAACTATGGTGTTCTCATTGGGGGACAGGGGTTGAGGAAACAGTTCTTTCGTGGTAGGAATGGTATGGAACTATACCCTTATTATCTTATAATTTTCACTCATTATTAAATCACTAACAAAATAAAATTGAAAGAAATTAAAAATAAAGGATAGTGACATCAAATGATGAAAAGATTGTGGGGGCAAAGGAATGTAAAATTGGTCCAGCCTCTGTGGAGAGCAGTCTGGAGAAATCTCAGAAGGCTACAAGTGAACTTACCCTATGACCCAACAATTTCTCTCCTGGGGATGTGTTCTAAGGAATCAAATATATATATATATATTAAGAAATCAAATATATATATATATATATACATACATACACACACACACACACACACACACACAAAAGATTTGTGTATACCTATGTTCATAGCAACACAATTTGTAATAACCAAAACCTGGAAGCAACCTAGGTGTCCAACAACAGGTGAGTGGGTGAGTAAGTTGTGGTATATATACACAATAGAATACTACTCAACTATTAAGAATGATGAATTCATCTTCTTCACCTCATCTTGGATGGATCTTTAAGTAATTATGTTAAGTGACATAAGCCAGAAACAGAAGGATGAAGATGAGATGAACTCACTCATAGACAGAAGTTGAGAAACAAGAACAAAAAGGGAAACACGAGGCATAACTTGGCCTGAGTTTTTTTACTGACATAAAAAGCTCTGTGGGACAGGGGCTTTTCAGGTCCTGGTGGGAGATGGTAGAGGAAGACTTAGATGAGGGTGAGAGTGTTTTGCAGAGAACAGAAATTTTCTGCATGTAACATCTATATTTAATATAATATTTAATTTAATATCCCCCTCCCCAAGGAAAAAATAGAGAGGGAGGCAGTGAGAGGAAGAGAGAGAGAGAAGTCAAAATGCAAATGCTGATAAAATCATTTGTCTTCCTGAACCAAGACTGGTGTGAATCAGACTTTTCAATATTTATATAAGTAAATTTTCTTTTTGCTTAAGCTGGTCTGTGTTGGGCTCTTTTTAAAAAAAAAAAAACCGTATTTCAACCTGTAAATATATTAGAAAATAAAAAACGTTCTTTGTCATCTTGAAGCTTAAATGAGAAAGTTAAGAAAGGATACTAGGGGCTGGCTAATGGCACGGCCAGTTGAGTGTATCTGTTACTTACGTGCAAGGATCCAAGTTCTAATTCATTGTCCCCATCCACAAAGGGAAAATTTCTCAAGCCATGAAGCTGTGTTGTAGCTATTGTTCTCACTTCTGCTTCCTTCTCAATTTGTCTCTATTCTGTAAAAGAAAATAGTAATTGATTAAATAATTAAAGGAAAGGATGCTAATAATTACAATGTAATGTGATAACAGCTATGATTAATTTAAGTCCCTATATTTTATATTAACATACAAATGGCTACCTTTTCCTTTATCTAAAGATAAGCATATCAATGTTCTGCCACCAAAAGTTGTCAATAGGAATTTATTAGCCAATATCATCTGTAAATAATAATTTTCTTTAACTATAAGTAGATAAGACCATACAAACCAATGAACCAATGTATATTTTCTTCTAAGTATATAGCATAGAGCATAAAATGGTACAAAACCTACCAAAAATGATCTACATATATTTTCCCTTATTTCTCTGATTTATTGTGAAGTTACAATTTACACAGAAATGTTAATCAGACCTATGCTTACTAGTGAAACTTACTAGAACTAAACAAAAATAAGTGCTCCTCTTAATACCTTCCTCTACTGAAGTGGAAAATGCTCAACTCATTGCCCCTCATGTCCACAAGCCCTCTGCAGCTAGGTAAATACTCACTAAAAATTGTTGTGGTTTTAGTCTGGAGTGAATGTTCTTATGGGTAGTGTCGCTCTAAATGAGGAAAGGGAAGGGGCATGAGAAGAGCTAAACCTACACATGTGTTATCAGTCATATCCATGCTACATAACTAGTAATTGGTGTAAATGGAGTCAGTGGTCATGTGAAAGCTAGGTAGGCTTCAAACATGAGCCACAACTAGTCAATGGCAGGAATAAAAGGCTGAAATTGTATAGAACTGTGCAAGGGAAAGAACACCAAACTTACATGGGTTTCATAATAACTTATGGAATGAAAAAAACACTAGTGCTAGAGAGAAAAAAAAAAAAGAAGAAAAAAAACTCTGTGCAAGACCTGGGTTCCAGTCCTGTTCCCCATCTGCAGGGAAGATACTTCATAAGCAGTCAAACAGCTCTGCAGGTGTCTGTCTTTCTCTCTTCCTCTCCCTTCCCAATTTCTCTCTGTCCTATCCAATAAAATTGAAAATGAAAAAGAAAGAAAGAGAGAAAGAAGAAAAAAAAAAAAAGAAAGGAAGGAAGGAAGAAAGGAAACATGGTCACTGGAAGCACTGGATTCTGGAAATGGTAGATTCATGGTGATTGCACCAACCCTAGAGGCAAAATAAAATAAAGAGAAATACATGAGTACACACAATGTGCACAATCTAAATGAAAATAATGAGAACAATTAAATCCTATTGTGTAGCCTAGTGGATATAGCCTTCTGTGTGGAGAAAAGGGGAGGGGTAACAGTCTCCTGTGGTCAGGCTCTGTTTTCTAATTTCATGATTTTATGAAGCCTTCAGACATTTGATGAGCCTGAACATAAGCAAAACAAACTCTGATTAATGCAAAAGCACCTATCCTACACAGCAACACTGTTTATCCTGACACCAAGACAAACTCTGGAAATAGAACTCTTATACTGAAGCTATTCCTCCAGAAAAAAAGGCAGACAGGGAAAGAATACACTTAAAATTTTTTTTTATTTATAAAAAGGAAACACTGACTAAACCAGAGGATAAGACGAGTACAACTTCACACAATTCCCACCACCAGAACTCTGTATCCCATCCCCTCCCCTGATAGCTTTCCTATTCTTTAACCCTCTGGGAGTATGGACCCAAGGTCATTGTGGGATGCAGAAGGTGGAAAGTCTGGCTTCTGTAATTGCTTCCCCACTGAACATGGGCGTTGACAGGTCAGTCCATACTCCCAGCCTCTCTCTCTCTCTCTTTCCCTAGTGGGGAAGGGCTCTGGGGAAGCAGAGCACCAGGACACATTGGTGGGGTTATCTGTCCAGGGAATTCTGGTCAGCTCATGCTAGTATCTGGAACCTGGTGGTTGAAAGGATTATAAACATACAAAGCCAAACAAACTGTTGACCAATCATGGACCTAAAGGCTGTAATAGTGCAGATGAAGAGTTGGCTTCAGCATGCTTCACTTGAGACTATGTCCAGAGATGTCAGGCATGAAATGTCAACCCTTAACCCTCATTACTTGGGTTTCCTTCCACAATATTCTCTAATTCCATTCCAGGAGGTTCACTTCCTAACAAAGTCCCAAAACTTAGATATAGACCAGGTCCCATAAGAAAGAGCATATGGTCACTTGTATCCATAAATTGGGGCAAAATATATTCCTGAAAGCAAAAATACACAATAGTCTGTAATGAGTCAGTATAAGTTCATAATGAAATAGTGTCTACTTAGACTTAGATACCCTCCTCACCTACTTCCTATTACAGTTCTCTCACTCACTTCAAAGCTAACCTTAGCAAAGCAAGGACTGCAAAAGCTGAATAAGGGCAAGAGACTGGCATACTTTAATGATGACTCTTTAGTCACTATCAGGCCACCCCATCAGCTGGGGCCCTATTCGGGGAGTCCTGAGATTCCCAAACAGACATGGTGGTCTAGACCTCCAATAAACCCCCCTCTCCATTGTTACTGATCATTTCTATCAGGAAGAACACAATAGACCCCTTTGTGGGGCCCCATAGGACCTTGTGCTCAACTTGGATCAACAATGGTAGAGAATGTTCCATTCTCTGAAGGGAGGCTGGACAACATACTCTATGTAACACCTGATGAAGATGGGTCAACATTGGGGCAGCCTAGAATGTTCCTACTTAAGACCACAGAATATGAGCTCAGATATACAGGGATGCAGAGGTCACATAGGCTCCTAAACTAATTATAGGTCCCAGATCACATAAAATCTATGGACTTCATAGTCAACAATATTTATACCCCTTTCCCATATTAGGGAGCTACTCTCTTCCCTAATCCAGCTTTCTGGCCCTTTTTCCAGCCATGACATCATCTCCCCAGACAATAACTGGGATCCACCTGCATATCAGATTTCACGCTCAGGGGAAAAAAAGAAAAAGAAAAACAAACAAACAAACAAAAAATTAGTATAACCACAAGCCCTTTAGAATATAACTAAGATATACCTACTAGCTATCTACAAAATGGAGGACCCCCCAACTCTTCAAGAATATACTTTTAAAATATAATATTTAATGGCCTAACTTAAAAGAGACTTAAAAGAAACTGAGCAGTAAACAAAAAACTCATTAGGACTGTAATCTGTCATCACCACCTCTACATCTCTGCCTAAGTTAGTCTCTCCCATGACTCTGTTTGTGGAAAAAGAGAGGATTAATATGAATAAAAAATTCATTAATATTAAGCAGAACAAAGAGATCTAAGATGCATTAATTGATTTGTTGTAAAAGTAATTGGACCCATTGTAGGCAAGTATAGTTAAGAGAATCTCAGGGTCTAATGAACTTCATGCCTCACATACACACAATGAATAGCATAAATTTTAAGGAATGAATGACAGCTGTGGGTTAAAATTGCTGGATTAAGTTTTTCATCTTGATTCATTCTAATATATATCCCCAAATTGCTAATACAGCATACAGTGCAGACAGATCATTAACCAAGGCAGAGTGGTCAGTTTTTTCCTGCCCTGGCCTCACAATTTTAACAATAGTATATGAGTTTTGGATTCGTCATTCAGAAAATTGGCCTTCTCCAAGGAAAAATGCCTCAATTACCAAGACAGTCTCTTCAGACCCCTTAAACAAGTTCACATAGATACAGATGTTGACTTTGAGAAAGGGATATATATATATTTTTTTTTCTCTCTACTTGTTTTCATTAAAATGCTGTGCTCAAATCTGTGACTTTGTGGTTTATTTGCAGAAGAGCTTTTGTGTGCAGGTGTGCTGCCTGTTTAGAGGATGCATCATGAGCACAGCTCTGGAAGGCTGCACACAGTTTAACCAACAGATATAAACCTATGGTTACATTTTGTCTTTCTCCACTTCTTTATATTTGAGGGGAAAGGCAAGATAAGACTTCTTTCCAAATAACTGACCTCTAGTGTTCTCCAAGTAGCACTCAAAGTGTACAGTCTCCCAAAGAAGATTAGGTAACCAGGCATGGGAGAGAAACATACTTATAGATTATAATGAATCAGACTGAAATTTGGTCTGATTCCTATCATTTATCTGAGAATTTTCTTCTAAGCAGGTGATGAAGCTAAGAAATACTTCCAAGTCCCCTCTAGACCTAAGAAAATGCAAATTCTGATGTAAAAGGCTGTGCTCCAACCACCCTGATCTGGTTGCCCTATTATTTCACTAAAAGGGTGTCAGATCATACTCTCAACTATGAATAAGGAAGAAACATCAGTCTAGACCATCAGTCCATGGAAGATTACTGAAACTGCCTATTAAATAAGAAAGACAATGATATTTTCCTTTGGTTTAACTATAGTGCCTAAAGTTTCCAAGAGAGAGAAGGCTGAAATTGAACTCAAGCAGTCAAAAGTCAGGAGAAGGCTTATCTAAGCTTATATTCTCCACAATTCCATTCCTTGTAATATAGAATTTGGGGACCAATTTTATTTCAGAATATAAGAAAAATGTTTTACTTTCTTTCAGAAATATATGAGCAAGTAACATCTACATTTCAGAGGGGCTACAAGATCCCATGAAGCCCATTCATGGAATGTCCAGAGGACTAAAGTCAAATAATCAAAACATTGTGCAATTTTGTGCCCCCTTACCTTCCCCAAGAAAAGTGAGATGGACTCTTAGGTTAAGAAAAGTAAAACTGGGGGGGGGGGCTGGGTGGTGGTGTACCTGGTTGAGCATACATGTCACAGTGCACAAGGACCCAGGTTCAAGTCCCTAGTCCCCACCTGCAGGGGGAAAGCTTCACGAGTGGTGAAGCAGTGCTGCAGGTGTCTCTCTGTCTCTCTCCCTGTCTATCACTCCCTTCCCTCTTAATTTCTGGCTGTATCTATCCAATAAATAAATAAAGATTTAAAAAAAAAAGGAAAGGAGAGGAGAGGAGAGGAGAGGAGAGGAGAGGAGAGGAGAGGAGAGGAGAGGAGAGGAGAGGAAAGCATAACTGGAACTAGGTAGTAGCACACCCAGTAGAGCTCACAACTTCCCATGCCTAAGGAGGTCTGTACAAGTAAGTATCTGACCCCACCTGCAGGGAGGAACTTCAGATGCAATGAACTAGAGTTGTAGGTGTCTTTCACTCCCTCTCCTTCCTTCTGTATTTTTTTCTGTTTTTATCAGAAAACAAAGAAAAAAGGCAGAAAGCAGGGCCAGGTGGTGGCACACTTGGTCAGACATATACATTACAGTGCTCAAGGACCTGAGTTCATGCCCCTGATCCCCAACTGCAGGGGAAAACTTCATGTGTGGTGAAACATGGTTGCAGGTGTCTCTCTGTCTCTCTCCCTCTCTGTCATCCTCTTCCTTCCTGATTTCTTGATGTTTCTATCCAATCAATAAATAAAGATAATTTTTTAAAAAAGAAAGAAAAAGGGTAGGAAGTTTCCATAAATCTTGGTATTGAAGTGCTTAAGGCTCTAGCAATAACCTTGTTGACAAAATCCTAATTCTGAGTAATAAGCCAAATTTAAGAAAAAAAAGAAAGAGAAAAGCAAGATCATGGACAGATACAGAACCATGTGTGAAGCCCTGATTTGAACCCCTGTACCACACAGAACACCACAGATAGCACCAAGAAAGCTCCATGACTTTGGAGGATGCTGTGGTATTTCACCTCCCTTGCTTTCTCTTACCTTTCTTTTTCTGAATAGAAAAAAAGAGGGATCTCAGGAGTTTTCTCAGCAGTTTCTCACACTGAGGAGACAGAGATCTTTCCTGTGTGCCTCATACAAAATAAATAAAGAAAAACTAACAAAAGGACTAGCAAAATACCTCAGCTTTATAATATGCTTTCTTTGTCATGCACACCAGTCAAGTCTCAGCCCTGCCCCCACCACACTGGAGAAAGCTTCAGTTCTTACTCCCTTCTCTCCTTCTCTCTTTGTCTCTCTCTCTCTTTCCCTCCCTCCTGGAACTTTAAGTGAAGCTAGAGAGATGATGCACTTACCATCCCCGCCCCCCAAGAAAGCAAAAGCAAAAGTGCTGATGTTAGTTTGGAGAGTAACAACACCTCCCTGGGAGCAGTCACACCTATACATTATTTTGGCTTTTATTGGGCAAGGACAGAGCCTTACCCATAAGGAACCCAGATTGTGGGCTTAGAAAAGTCAGTCTATGGAGGCCTCACAAGGGAACTCTCTATAATCTACAGCAGATGCCCCAATGAATTTTTCCAATATTTTCTATACATGCCATATATGACTAGTATGTCCTTCTATTGAATATTCCATTTTTGTACAATTATTCAAGAAAACTCATAAATATGCATAGGTTATTACATCACCCTAATTATTAAGTGCATAACCAGATTATCACTTTCTCTTTTTTGAAGTATACATTACAGAAAGTAGTCTAGACAAGTGTCTCAATTTGTAAGTTGTCCTTTTTCAAATAAACCCTTATTTTCTATTTAGTTGCTGCTGTTATTTTTAATAGGGTCTCTGTGTTCAAAGTTAAAAAAATTATTTTTTAAAATTTATTATTATTGTTGTTGTTGTTGTCGTTGTTGGATAGGACAGAGAGAAATGGAGAGAGGAGGGGAAGACACAGAGGGGGAAAGAAAGACAGACACCTGCAGACCTGCTTCACCGCCTGTGAAGTGACTCCCCTGCAGGTGGGGAGCCAGGGGCTTGAACTGGGATCCTTCCACCGGTCCTTGCGCTTCGCACCACGTGAGCTTAACCTGCTGTGCTACCGTCGGACTCCGAAAAAATTTCTTACTCCAACATATGCTTTTTCTCCTGTATATTCCAGACATTGTTCATAATAGAAGAACTATCTCATACTGAGAAAAAATATTAAAAGAAAGACAATGATTCCTGGCCAACCCCTAAGCAGTTAATAGAAAGCACTGTACCTTCCAAATATCTGAACCAAATTTTTGATTTCTAGTCTGGCAGTAAGGCTTCTGCAATGAGTATACGGTATGAGTATATGGTACATTCTTACATTCATCAGGTCCATATTTAGTGCCTCCTGAGTGCCAGATAGGTATAGGGAGCAGGCATTACAGTTAGAGATAAGTGGTACTCTGATGGCTCATAATAAAGACCTTAGAAAAATATACAAGCAAGTGATGCATCATAACACAGCATGGTAAATCCCATTACAAACATGAAGGGGCCTTAAAATAACTAACCTTGATAGTCTATCACTTTTGCATGATTGACCAAGGTTTAAGTTTGGCCCCTATCACAATGGAGAAAGCACTGGTGCAGTGGAGTCTCAGTCTCAGTCTCTGTGTCTCTCTCTCTCTCTCTCTGCCTCTCTCTCTCCCCTACCTGAAAAAAAAGTTAGTGAAAGGCAGTTATATATGAACATTAAGGTTAATAAGAAGGATGGGGAATGGGGGACTTTCAGGACAGAGCTATGGTGACACAGTCTTAGGAAGTTGGCTCTTCCCCCATAAAAATCAATAGTAAAACAAAAATTATCAATAAACTTCATCAGAGTATAGGTTAAGACTTCTGGTAAAGAAAAAACACCCACTGTCTGAAGGTCTGTGATGGCACATGGACAATAGGAACAGGAGAGGGGGAGAGAAAGACTCAAGCAGAAGAATGGTATTGCACTGCCAGCAGGTGCCGTACTAGCAATTCCTTCAAATCCATGGGGTGGATTTAAAATGTCCCACATGTAACCAGCTAGGAACCCAACAAATAAGCCCTTCCTACAACCTTTGTCCCAAAGGCAAAGCTATGGTAGGTTTGTATTTTACACAGCAAGTTTATTGTCAATACTGCACCATTAAATTATAATAACTTAAGCTTACTAAGTTTCCAGTGAATAGAAAGGAAATTTAGATTTAATACTTTGAACCAGAATTCTCTGGCCTTTACCCATTTTAGAATGCTACATGTTTATCAAGACAAGCACATTTGCTTTAAAGGATTTAGAAGTCATTGTCAATATTCACTTTGAGGAAAAAGTAACAAAGCCTGCATATTAAACAAATGTTAAAGCTCAGAAATCTAGTGACATTTCATATATGATACCAGAGCACCTAAATGGTTTGATTATATTCTAGATTCATCATTAGCTCATTCCTTTGCCCTCTAGGATTATAATCCACTGCTCTCAGTAACATTTTCATTTTTTCCTATTATGGCAGAAACAGAGAGAAGCAGAGAAGGTTGCCCCAACCAATGGAGTGGTGAACAGGGGCTAGGAACCCTGGAATCTGGAATGACAGGGACAAGAGACACAAAAGAATGACAGAAAGACAGGATTCTGATCAAGCTGCAAAATTTTATTGTGTTCACAGGCATTATAAGGCTTTAGGGAAGGAGGGGAGTGCTGAAGGAGGAGGAGGGGGAGCAATCTTCAAAGTGGAATGTTCCTTGCAACATACAATGGCTGAAATCATGTTTGCTACGACAACTATGTGTTGTGTCACTTGATTTCTGATAAATGGTCTACCTGAGGGGAAATGGCCTGCCCAGGGGGAAATGAAAACTTGTCTCAAGGGCTTCCATAGTTTCAAAGCTTATCAAGCAGAGAAATGGCTTCTGGTAGAAGGTGAGGGAGAGAGAGAGAGAGAGACACCTGCATCCAGCTCCACCACTTGTAAATCTTCTCCCCTACAGGTGGGGAACAAGTGTTCAAACCCAGGTCCTCACACAAGGTAATCTCCCAGCTGAGAATGTTTTTAAATTTTTTATTATCTTTATTTATTTATTTATTGGATAGAGACAAAAACACAGTGAAAGAAGTGATAGAGGAGAGAGACAGAGAGACACCTGCAGCCCTGCTTCACCACGCATGAAGCTTTCCCCCTGCAGGTGAGAGCCAGGGGCTCGAACCTGGGTCCTTGAGAACTGTAACATGTGAGTTCAACCAGGTGCACCACAACTCAGCTCTTCCAGCTGAGAATATTGAGAAACACTCCAGAAGTCATGAGCAAATGTGTTCAATGTGTTTAGAAACAGATACCACAATCTCAGAGAGGAGTCTATTGGGAGGGATAGGAGAGAAAGCTGAGAGGCTGTCAAGTGCCTTAAGGAACAAACAGGCACATGAGACCATAGAGTTAGAATATAGAAGAAAGGGGGGTTCCTGGAAGATGGAGGACTGAGAAGCTGCTAGTGGCTAGAGCTCTGACCACATCTTCTGGAAACAGTAGGATTTTCTGCCTTTGGTAGGCCAGTCAATAAGGGGTCCTAGCGGTGACACCAAGAAGGTGACTATAACTTAATTTGGGTTAAGAAATAGAGTAGAAAAAAAGGGGGAAAAATTTTTTTCCATTTAATTATAAAGCACACTTCCTCTCCCTCCACACCCCCCCATAACCAGTCCCTGGGGACCACCTCCTAGCAGGCTCCCCTGCTGAGCTTCTGTCTTTACCAAATTCCTGTCCCATCATTCATTCTAAGTCTATACCCTTCTGAAACCTCTGGCCTTTTTTCTTTCTTAGTAGCCAAAACCCCCCACCTCACCCCGCATAGCTAATTAAATAATTAAAAATAAATAAATAAATAAAATCTTTCCTTTCACCGCTCTTTTATGACTGTTCTTTTTCTTATCTTTTTCTTTTTTCTCTCTCTTTCTTTTTTTTTTCTTCTTTTTCTCATTCTTGTCATCCTTTCTTCCTTAATCCTACAGCTTCCAAAGCCAGAGGCCCCAGCCCCCACACCACCAAACCGTGTGTTTTTTTGAATTCACTGATACACATTTGGGATTTATTTTGGGGAAGAATTCTGACTCAGTGTGGACTCTCACTGCGAGTGTCTCTGCTCAACTTCCCTTCCTCCTTTAGCCACCCCTAGAATATACAGTGGATAGTAGATTTGCATAACTGTCTATTTCAGCCATCCTTGTCTAGTCCTGAGGGTTTTTTTTTCTTTTCACTGCTCTTTAATTACAGCTCTTTTTCTTCTCTTTTCCCTTCTCGCTCACTTGTCTCTTTCTTTTTTTTCTTTTTCTTTTTTTTTATCTTGTCATACACTTCTTCCTTCCTTCTTCTTTGCCTTTCTGAATTTGTGAATTATTTTGGGGAAGAAATCTGACTCAGAGTGGACTCTCTATGTGTGTATCACTGCTCTAGTTCCCTTTCCCCTCTTACTCTAGTTCCCTTACCCCTAGAATATACAGTGGATAGTAGATTTGCATAACTATCTATTCTTGCTATCCCTTCTTTCTTTTCTCTTTCTTCTTCACTGGGATTTGGTTACTATTTTTTCACAGATTGGAGAAATTGTTTGCTTAACTGGTAGTGATTAAACTGCTTCAATACATGCTTCAGTTGCTACTGTAATTCCTGTGGTTGGTGAGTGAAATTGTCATAAAGGTATTTAGTACAATGTTGCTTGTGCACAAGACAGAACAACTGAGGAACAACAGAGCATAAAAAAAGAAACACATAAATCAAAAAATTGGTAGATCAAAAAAGAATAAAACCGCTACTCCAATGAATAAAGACAATAGCCCATAAGAAACTACAAATCAGCCAGAAGTAACCATAGATAAGAAAAGTATGCAAGCAATAATAAACTTATTAATCACAGAAATGAAAACAACATTGGAGGAAAGGAATGGCAGTATTAGGGAAACAACAGTTGAGACACCCAAGGAAAATACTGATTATCTTGAGGCAATTAGAGAACTGAAAGCTGAAATAGCTGTAATGAAGAAAGAAGCTGAGGCAAGGGAAAGCAGAATAACAGAACAGAAAACAGAATTAGTCAGACAGAGGATGAGTTAGAGAAAACTAAGAAAGAGGTGAAAGAGCTTAAAAAGAGATTGAGAGACACTGAAAACAACAACAGAGACATATGGGATGATCTCAAAAGAAGTAACATTCGCAAAATTGGCCTGCCAGAGGAAGAGAGGAAGGGGAAGCAAACATTCTAGAGGAAATAATATAAGAAACCTTCCCAAACCTGAATAACAGAAAGGACATCAAGATTCAAGAGGCCCAGAGAGTACCAAACAGAATCAACCCAGACCTGAAGACACCAAGACACATCAAAGTCACAATGAGCAGTAGTAAGGATAAAGAAAAGATCCTAAAGGTTGCAAGAGAAACAAAAAGTAACATACAAGGGAAAACCCATAAAATTATCTGCAGATTTCTCCACTCAAACTCTAAAAGCTAGAAGAGAATGGCAAGATATCTATCGAGCCATGAATGAAAAAGGGTTTCAACCAAGGATAATATATCCTGCTAGACTTTCATTCAAAATAGATGGAGGGATCAAAACCTTCTTAGACAAACAACAGTTAAAGGAGGCAACCATCACCAAACCAGCCCTGAAACAGGTTCTAAAAGACCTCTTATAAACAAGAACATGACTATAATACTGGCAATATATCAAAACAAACAAACAAAAAAAATTTTTTTGAACAATGGCACTACAATACATTACATCCATAATATCAATAAATGTCAATGGCTTAAACTCACCCATCAAAAGGCACAGGGTGGGGAGATGGATCAGAAAACATAATCCAACCATATGCTTCTTGCAAGAATCCCATCTGTCACAACAAGATAATCACAGACTTAAAGTGAAAGGATGGAAAACTATCATACAGGCTAACGGACCACAAAAAAGGGCAGGAACAGCCATTCTATCTCACACACGATAGATTTTAAATTAAATAAAGTAATAAAAGATAGGCAAGGACATTAAATAATGATTAAAGGACCAATCAGCCAATAAGACTTCACAATCATTAACATCTATGCACCCAATGAGGGACCATCCAAATACGTCAAGCACTTACTGAAAGAATTTCAAAAATACATCAATAGTAATACAGTAATAGTGGGAGACTTCAATACCCCACTCTCACTCTTAGACAGATCAACAAATCAGAGAACCAACAAAGATACAAGAGAATTGAATGAAGAGATTGACAGACTAGACCTCTTGGACATTTTCAGAGTCCTTCACCCCAAAAAACTGGAATACACCTTCTTTTCAAATCCACATTACACATACTCAAGGATAGACCAAATGTCAGGCCACAAAGACAGCATCAATAAATTCAAGAGAGAAGAGAAGATGGCGACGGCCTGAGAAGTCGCTTAACAGCGAGTGCTCTGATAGCATCGCCGGCAAAGGTAGGATTTTCTGCCTTTAGCAGGCCAGTCAATAAGGGGGAGGGCACCAAAGAAGTTATTACAGTTTAATTTGGGTTAACAATTAGAGCAAAGGTGACACGGACTAGCGGGGCTCCAGAATTCCCAGGCGGCGCCAGGCAAGGCAAGTGCGCCGGGCATTGTCCTCCGCCCGCCCGGGAAGGCGGCTCCTCCGCCGGTTGCAGAGCGCGGCGGGCAGAGGACCCGGAGAGAGCACTTTAGCTCGGGGGCTGCCTCTTGGGAGTTGCCAGGGTCCACCGCGACCCTGAGGGTGGATCCAAAGACTTCTTGAGTATAGCTCTCATTGGATCAAAGGACTTGGAGCTAGTGTTCATTTTTGAGAAATCCTTTAAAAAAGTCTGGAGGGCGGGGTTTCCCGGAAGATGGCGCCCGGAGAAGCAGAAGCGGTTAGCCTTTGAGCTCCGGACACATCTCGTGTAAACAATAGGATTTTCTGCCTTTAGCAGGCCATCCAATAAGGGGCCATAACGGTCATACCAAGGATGTTTCTATAACTTAATTTGGGTTAAGAATTAGAGTAGGGGAAAAAATTCTTTTTTCTTCCTTTTAATTTTCAAGCATACATCCTTCCCGCCGCCCCCCCTCCCCCCATAAGCAGTGCCTGGGACCAGCTACTAGCAGGATACCCCATACCACCAAACAGGGTTTTTTTTTTTTTTTTTTTTTTTTTTTTTCCTTTTTCCTTTTTTTTTTTTTTTTTTAATTCACTGATACACATTTGGGAAGTTCCTCGCACTGCTCTTTAATTACAACTCTTCTTCCTATCTTCTCCCTTTTCTCTCTCTTATCTCTCTCAATCTCTCTCTTTTTTTTTCTTTTTTTTTTTTTTTTTTTTTTTTAATCTTGTCATACACTTCTTTCTTCTTTGCCTTTCTGAATTTCTGAATTACTTTGGGGAAGAAATCTGACCCAGAGTGGACTCTCTATGTGTGTATCTCTGCTCTAGTTCCCTTTACACTCTTGTTACCCTTAGAATATACACTGGATAGTAGATTTGCATAACTGTCTATTCTTGCTATCCTCTCTTCCTTTTCTCTTTCTTCACTGGGATTTGGTTACTATTTTTTCACGGACTGGAGAAATTGTTTGGCTAACTGGTAACGATTAAACTCCTTCAATACTTACTTCAGTTGCTACGGTTATTCCGGAGGTTGGTGAGTGCAATTGTCATAAAGGTATTTAGTACAGTGTTACTTGTGCTCAAAACACAACAACTGAGGAACAACAGAACATTAAAAAAAAAAAAAAAGAGAGAAACACATAAATTAAAAAAAAAATGGGTAGATTAAAAACAAATAAAACTGCTACCCCAATGAATGAAGACAAGAGCCCAGAAGAAACCACAAATCAGTCAGAAGTAACCATAGATAAGAAAAGTATGCAAGCAATAATAAACTTATTAATCACAGAAATGAAAACAACATTGGAGGAAAGAAATGGCAGTATTAGGGAAACAACAGTTGAGACCACCAAGGAAAATACTGATTATCTTGAGACAATTAGAGAACTGAAAGCTGAAATAGCTGTAATGAAGAAAGAAGCTGAGGCAAGGGAAAGCAGACTAACAGAAGCAGAAAACAGAATTAGTCAGACAGAGGATGAGTTAGAGAAAACTAAGAAAGAGGTGAAAGAGCTTAAAAAGAGATTGAGAGACACTGAAAACAACAACAGAGACATATGGGATGATCTCAAAAGAAGTAACATTCGTATAATTGGCCTGCCAGAGGAAGAAAGAGAGGAAGGGGAAGCAAACATCCTAGAGGAAATAATACAAGAAAATTTCCCAGACCTGAATAACAGAAAGGATATCAAGGTGCAAGAGGCCCAGAGAGTACCAAACAGAATCAACCCAGACCTGAAAACACCAAGACACATCATAGTCACAATGAGAAGAAGTAAGGATAAAGAAAGGATCCTAAAGGCTGCAAGAGAGAAACAAAAAGTCACATACAGAGGAAAACCCATAAGACTTTCTGCAGATTTTTCAACTCAAACTCTAAAAGCCAGAAGGGAGTGGCAAGATATCTATCGAGCCCTGAATGAAAAAGGGTTTCAACCAAGGATTATATATCCTGCTAGACTTTCATTCAAGCTAGATGGAGGGATCAAAACCTTCTTAGACAAACAACAGTTAAAGGAGGCAACTATCACCAAGCCGGCCCTGAAAGAGGTATTAAAAGACCTCTTATAAACAAGAACATCACTATAATACTTGTAATATATCAGAGCAAACAAATTGTTTCTTAGAACAATGGCACTACAATACATTAAATCCATAATATCAATAAATGTCAATGGCTTAAACTCACCCATCAAAAGGCACAGGGTGGGGGGATGGATCAGAAAACATAACCCAACCATATGCTGCTTGCAAGAATCACATCTGTCACAACAAGATAAACACAGACTTAAAGTGAAAGGATGGAAAACTATCATACAGGCTAACGGTCCACAAAAAAGGGCAGGAACAGCCATTCTCATCTCAGACACGATAGATTTTAAATTAAATAAAGTAATAAAAGATAGGCAAGGACATTACATAATGATAAGAGGATCAATCAGCCAAGAAGACTTAACAATTATTAACATCTATGCACCCAACGAGGGACCATCTAAATACATTAAACACCTATTGAAACAATTTCAAAAATACATCAATAGTAATACAATAATAGTGGGAGACTTCAATACCCCACTCTCACACTTAGACAGATCAACAAAGAAGAGAACCAATAAAGATATAAGAGAATTGAATGAAGAGATTGACAGACTAGACCTCTTGGACATTTTCAGACTCCTCCACCCCAAAAAACTGGAATACACCTTCTTTTCAAATCCACATAACACATACTCAAGGATAGACCACATGTTAGGCCACAAAGACAGCATCAATAAATTCAAGAGCATTGAAATCATCCCAAGTATCTTCTCAGACCACAGTGGAGTAAAACTAACTTTTAACAACAAACGGAAAATTATTAAAAGACATAGAATTTGGAAACTAAACAACACGCTCCTTAAGAACCACTGGGTCAGACACTCACTCAAACAGGAAATTCAAATGTTCCTGGAAACTAATGAAAATGAAGACACAACCTATCAAAATATTTGGGACACAGCTAAAGCAGTACTGAGAGGGAAACTTATAGCTATACAATCACATATTAAACACCAAGAAGAAGCCCAAATGAACGAACTTACTACACACCTCAAGGACTTAGAGGAAGAGGAACAAAGGAACCCTAAAGCAACCAGAAGGACAGAAATCACTAAAGTTCGAGCAGAAATAAACAACATCGAAAATAAAAGAACCATACAAAAGATCAATGAAGCCAAATGTTGGTTCTTTGAAAGATTAAACAAAATTGACAAACCCCTAGCCAGACTCACCAAACAAAAAAGAGAGAAGACTCAAATTAATAGAATTGTCAACGATACAGGAGATATCACAACTGACACCACAGAAATCCAGAGAATTCTGCGAAACTTCTATAAAGAACTATATGCCACCAAGCTAGAGAATCTGGAAGAAATGGAACAATTCCTAGAAACCTATGCACTTCCAAAACTGAACCAAGAAGAACTACAAAATCTAAATGCACCAATCACAGACAAAGAAATTGAAACCGTTATTAAGAATCTCCCCAACAACAAAAGTCCTGGACCTGATGGCTTCACAAACGAATTCTACAAAACTTTCAGGAAACAGTTAATACCCATACTTCTTAAGCTATTCCATAAGATTGAAGAAACAGGAATACTCCCTTCCACCTTTTATGAAGCCAACATCACCCTGATACCAAAAGCTGATAGGGACAGAACAAAAAAGGAAAACTACAGACCAATATCTCTGATGAACATAGATGCCAAAATATTAAACAAGATCTTGGCCAACCGGATACAGCAACACATCAAAAAGATTGTTCATCATGACCAAGTGGGATTCATTCCAGGAATGCAAGGCTGGTTCAACATCCGTAAATCAATCAATGTCATTCATCACATCAATAAAAGCAAAGCCAAAAACCACATGATTATCTCAATAGATGCAGAGAAAGCCTTTGACAAAATCCAACACCCATTCATGCTCAAAACTCTACAAAAAATGGGAATAGATGGGAAATTCCTCAAGATAGTGGAGTCTATATATAGCAAACCTACAGCCAACATCATACTCAATGGAGAGAAGCTGAAAGCATTCCCCCTCAGATCAGGGACTAGACAGGGCTGCCCACTGTCACCGTTACTCTTCAACATAGTATTGGAAGTTCTTGCCATAGCAATCAGGCAAGAGAAAGAAATCAAAGGGATACAGATTGGAAGGGAAGAAGTCAAGCTCTCACTATTTGCAGATGATATGATAGTATACATAGAAAGACCTAAAGAATCCAGTAGAAAATTACTGGAAGTTGTTAGGCAATATAGCAAGGTATCAGGCTACAAAATCAATGTACAAAAATCAGTGGCATTTCTTTATGCAAACACTAAATCTGAAGAAGAAGACATCCAGAAATCACTCCCATTCACTGTTTCAGCAAAATCAATCAAATACCTAGGAATAAAGTTGACCAAAGAAGTGAAAGACTTGTATGCTGAAAACTATGAGTCGCTACTCAAGGAAATAGAAACTGATACCAAGAAATGGAAAGATATCCCATGCTCATGGATTGGAAGAATAAATATCATCAAAATGAACATTCTCCCCAGAGCCATATACAAATTTAATGCAATACCCATCAAAGTTCCACCAAGCTTCTTTAAGAGAATAGAACAAACACTACAATCATTTATCTGGAACCTGAAAACACCTAGAATTGCCAAAACCATCTTGAGGAAAAGAAACAGAAATGGAGGCATCACACTCCCAGACCTTAAACTATATTATAAAGCCATCATCATCAAAACAGCATGGTACTGGAACAAAAATAGGCACACAGACCAGTGGAACAGAATTGAAAGCCCAGAAGTAAATCCCAACACCTATGGGCATCTAATCTTTGATAAGGGGGCCCAAAGGATTAAATGGAAGAAGGAGGCTCTCTTCAATAAATGGTGCTGGGAAAACTGGGTTGAAACATGCAGAAGAATGAAATTGAACTACTTTATCTCACCAGAAACAAAAATCAACTCCAAATGGATCAAAGACCTAGATGTCAGACCAGAAACAATCAAATACTTAGAGGAAAACATTGGTAAAACACTTTCCCATCTACACCTCAAGGATATCTTCGATGAATCAAACCCAATTGCAAGGAAGACCAAAGCAGAAACAAACCAATGGGACTACATCAAATTGAAAAGCTTCTGCACATCCAAAGAAACTATTAAACAAACAGAGAGACCCCTCACAGAATGGGAGAAGATCTTTACATGCCAGACATCAGACAAGAAACTAATCACCAAAATATATAAAGAGCTCAGCAAACTTAGCCACAAAAAAGCAAATGACCCCATCCAAAAATGGGCAGAGGAAATGAACAAAACACTCACCACAGAGGAGATCCAAAAGGCTAACAAACATATGAAAAACTGCTCTAGGTCACTGATTGTCAGAGAAATGCAAATTAAGACAACACTAAGATACCACCTCACTCCTGTAAGAATGGCATACATCAAAAAGGACAGCAGCAACAAATGCTGGAGAGGATGTGGGGACAGAGGAACCCTTTTACATTGCTGGTGGGAATGTAAATTGGTACAGCCTCTGTGGAGAGCAGTCTGGAAAACCCTCAGAAGGCTAGACATGGACCTTCCATATGACCCAATAATTCCTCTCCTGGGGTTATACCCCAAGGACTCCATAACACCCAACCAAAAAGAGGTGTGTACTCCTATGTTCATAGCAGCACAATTCATAATAGCTAAAACCTGGAAGCAACCCAGGTGCCCAACAACAGATGAATGGCTGAGAAAGCTGTGGTATATATACACAATGGAATACTATGCAGCTATCAAGAACAATGAACTCACCTTCTCTGACCCATCTTGGACAGAGCTAGAAGGAATTATGTTAAGTGGACTAAGTCAGAAAGTGAAAGATGAGTATGGGATGATCCCACTCATCAACAGAAGCTGACTTAGAAGATTTGAAAGGGAAACTAAAAGCAGGACCTGATCAAATTGTAAGTAGGGCACCAAAGTAAAAACCCAGTGGTGAGGAGTAGACATGTAGCTTCCTGGGCCAGTGGGGGGTGGGAATGGGCGGGAGGGATGGGTCACGGTCCTTTGGTGATGGGAATGGTGTTTATGTACACTCCTAGCAAAATGTAGTCATATAAATCAGTAGTTAATTAATATGAGAGGGGGAAATCAATTGTATGTCTCAAAGGTTCTCAAAAGACAAACTGAATCTTTTTAATAGATAGGCTACGTATTTGATATGCGGACTCTCTCAAAAGCCTAGACCAAGTAGATTAGAAGCTTCCAATAGCACAGCTATATACAAGATACTGGGTACTGTACAGCAAACCATAACAAAGGGACTTTTCAAAGTTAACCCAATTAACAAATAATGTGTGGGTAATATTAACTATTGATTGTCTTTTTGAACCCTAAGACAGCAGGAACCTCACATCTTCACTATAGAGCCCCTACTTCCCCCAGTCCTGGCACCCTTGGATAGGGCTCACTTTCCCGTATGCTTCTCCCATTCCATACCAAATAATATTGCATCCGCCGATCACAACCTAACCAAAGCAACGATTGCCATCTCAACATGCTTCACCTCAGAGTGTATCCAGAGACTTCACGTGTGGAGTGACAACCCTTCAGCTTCATTACTCGGGTGAGACCTTTCCTTTTATAGTACACTCTAATTTCATCTCAGGTAGTTCACTTTCTAACAAAGTCCCATAACCTAGACATATACCAGTTTCTGTGAGAGAGAGCGTATGTGCACACGTATCCATAAACTACTGCAAAATATATACCTGAAAGCAGCATTACACTAGAGTTTGCAGTGAGTACCTCCCCAACACTTCCTCTCCACTATTCCAATCTTGGGATCCATGTTTGCTCAACAAATTGATTGGCTTTGTATGTTAACTCTCTTTTCAATCACCAGGTTCCAGATGCCACCAGGATGCTGGCTAGGCTTCCCTGGATTGAGGACCCCACCAATGTGTCCTGGAGCTCAGCTTCCCCAGAGACACACCTGACTAGGGAAAGAGAGAGGCAGACTGGGAGTATGGACCGACCAGTCAACACCCATGTTCAGCAGGGAAGCAATTACAGAAGCCAGACCTTCTACCTTCTGCAACCCTCAACGACCCTGGGTCCATGCTCCCAGAGGGCTAGAGAATGGGAAGGCTATCATGGGAGAGGGTGGGTTATGGGGATTGGGTGGTGGGAATTGTGTGGAGTTGTACCCCTCCTACCTTATGCCTTTGTTCACTAATCCTTTCTTAAATTAAAAATTTAAATAAATAAAAAAAAAAAAAAAAAAAAAAAAAAAATAAATTCAAGAACATTGAAATCATCCCTAGTATCTTCTCAGACCACAGTGGAGTAAAACTAACATTTAACAACAGACAGACAATTATTAAAAGTCACAGAATTTGGAAACTAAACAACATACTCCTTAAGAACCACTGGGTCAGAGATTCACTCAAGCAGGAAATTCAAATGTTTCTTGAAACAAATGAAAATGAAGACACAACCTATCAAAATATTTGGGACACAGCTAAAGCAGTACTGAGAGGGAAACTTATAGCCATACAATCACATATTAAACACCACGAAGAAGCTCAAATGAATGACCTTACTGTACACCTCAAGGACTTAGAGGAAGAGGAACAAAGGAACCCTACAGCAACCAGAAGGAAAGAAATCACTGAAGTTAGAGCAGAAATAAACAACATCGAAAATAAATATTAAACAAGATCTTGGTCAACTGGATACAGCAACATATCAAAAAGATTGTTCATCACGACCAAGTGGGATTCATCCCAGGAATGCAAGGCTGGTTCAATACCCATAAGTCAATCAATGTCATTCAACACATCAATAAAAGCAAAACCAAAAACCACATGATTATATCAATAGATGCAGAGAAAGCCTTTGACAAAATCCAACACCCATTCATGCTCAAAACTCTACAAAAAATGGGAATAGATGTGAAATTCCTCAAGATAGTGTAGTCTATATATAGCAAACTTACAGCCAACATCATACTCAATGGACAGAAGCTGAAAGCATTCCCCCTCAGATTGGGGACTAGACAGGGCTGTCCACTGTCACCGTTACTCTTCAACATAGAACTGGAAGTTCTTGCCATAGCAATCAGGCAAGAGAAAGGAATCAAAGGAATACAGATTGGAAGGGAAGAAGTCAAGCTCTCACTATTTGCAGATGATATGATAGTATACATAGAAAAACCTAAAGAATCCAGCAGAAAACTACTGGAAGTTATTAGGCAATATAGCAAAGTATCAGGCTACAAAATCAATGTACAAAAATCAGTGGCACTTCTTTATGCAAACACTAAATCTGAAGAAGAAGACATCCAGATATCACTCCCATTTACTGTTTCAGCAAAAAAAATCAAATACCTAGGAATAAAGTTGACCAAAGAATTGAAAGACTTATATACTGAAAACTATGAGTCACTACTCAAGGAAATAGAAACAGATATCAAGAAATGGAAAGATATCCCATGCTCATGGATTGGAAGAATAAATATCATCAAAGTGAATATTCTCCCCATGGCCATATACAAATTTAATTCAATACCCATCAAAGTTCCACCAAGCTTCTTTAAGAGAATAGAACAAACACTACAATCATTTATCTGGAACAAGAAAACACCTAGAATTGCCAAGACCATCTTATGGAAAAGAAACAGAAATGGAGACATCACACTCCCAGACCTTAAACTATATTATAAAGCCATCATCATCAAAACAGCATGGTACTGGAGCAAAAATAGGCACACAGACCAGTGGAACAGAATTGAAAGCCCAGAAATAAATCCCCACACCTACGGACATCTAATCATTGATAAGGGGGCCCAGAGTATCAAATGGAAGAAGGAGGCTCTCTTCAATAAATGGTGCTGGGAAAACTGGGTTGTAACATGCAGAAGAATGAAATTGAACCACTTTATCTCACCAGAAACAAAAACCAACTCCAAATGGATCAAAGACCTAGATGTCAGACCAGAAACAATCAAATACTTAGAGGAAAACATTGGTAAAACACTTTCCCACATACACCTCAAGGACATCTTTGATGAATCAAACCCAATTGCAGGGAAGACTAAAGCAGAAACAAACCAATGGGACTACATCAAATTGAAAAGCTTCTGCACATTCAAATAAACTATTAACAAACAAAGAGACCCCTCACAGAATGAGAGAAGATCTTCACATGCCATACCTCAGACAAGAAACTAATCACCAAAATATATAAAGAGTTCAGCAAACTTAGCACCAAAAAAGCAAATGACCCCATCCAAAAACGAGCAGAGGATATGAACAAAACATTCACTGCAGAGGAGATCCAAAAGTCTAACAAACATATGAAAAACTGCTCTAGGTCACTGATTGTCAGAGAAATGCAAATTAAGACAACACTAAGATACCACCTCACTCCTGTAAGAACGGCATACATCAAAAAGGACAGCAGCAACAAATGCTGGAGAGGTTGTGGGGACAGAGGAAACCCTTTTACATTGCTGGTGGGAATGTAAATTGGTACAGCCTCTGTGGAGAGCAGTCTGGAAAATTCTCAGAAGGCTAGACATGGACCTTCCATATGATCCAGTAATTCCTCTCCTGGGGTTATACTCCAAGGACTCCATAAGACCCAAACAAAAAGAGGTGTGTACTCCTATTTTCATAGCAGCACAATTCATAATAGCTAAAACCTGGAAGCAACCCAGGTGCCCAACAACAGATGAGTGGCTGAGAAAGCTGTGGTATATATACACAATGGAATACTATGCAGCTATCAAGAACAATGAACCCACCTTCTCTGACCCATCTTAGACAGAGCTAGAAGGTATTATGTTAACTGAGCTAAATCAGCAAGATATAGATGAGTATGGGATGATCCCACTCATCAACAGAAGTTGAGAAAGAAGATCTGAAAGGGAAACTAAAAGCAGGACCTGATCAAATTGTAAGTAGGGCACCAAAGTAAAAGCCCTGTGGTGAGGGGTAGACATGCAGCTTCCTGGGCCAGTGGGGCGTGGGAGTGGGTGGGAGGCGTGGGTCACAGTCTTTTGGTGGTGGGAATGGTGTTTATGTACACTCCTAGTAAAATGTAGTCATATATATCACTAGTTAATTAATGTGAGAGGGGGAAAATTGATTGTACTTCTCGAAGTTTTTCAAGACACAAACTGAATCTTTTCAATATATAGCTTGTACAATTGATATGCAGACTCTCTCAAAAGCCTAGACCAAGTAGATCAGAAGCAACCAATAGCACAGATATATACAAGATACTGGGTGTTGTACAGCAAACCCTAACTAAGGGACTTTTCAAAGTTAACCCAGTTACCAAATAATGTGATGATAACATTAACTATCGATTGTCTTTTTGAACCCTAAGACAGCAGGAACCTCACATCTCCTCCTTAGAGCCCCTACTTCCCCCAGTCCTGGAACCATTGGATAGGGCCCACTTTAACGTATGCCTCTCCCAATCCATATCAAATAATATTGCATCTGCCAATCACAACCTAACCAACGCAATGATTGCCACCTCAACATGCTTCACTTCAGACTGTGTCCAGAGACTTCACGTGTGGAATGACAACCCTTCAGCTTCATTACTCGGGCGAGACCTTTCCTTTCATTGTATACTCTAATTTCATCTCAGGTCGTTCACTTTCTAACAAAGACCCAAAACCTAGATATACACCAGTTTCTGTGAGAGACAGCATATGTTCACACGTATCCGTAAACTACTGCAAAATATATGCCTGAAAGCAAAAGTACACTAGAGTTTGCAGTGAGTACCCCCCTAACATTTCCTCTCCACTATTCCAAGCTTTGGGTCCATGATTGCTCAACAATTTGTTTGGCTTCATATGTTAACTCTCTTTTCAGTCACCAGTTTCCAGATGTCATCAGGATGCCGGCCAGGCTTCCCTGGACTGAACACCCCACCAATGTGTCCTGGAGGTCTGCTTCCCCAGAGACCCACCTTACTAGGGAAAGAGAGACGCAGACTGGTATTATGGACTGACCAGTCAACGCCCATGTTCAGCGGGGAAGAAATTACAGAAGCCAGACCTTGTACCTTCTGCAACCCACAGTGACTCTGGGTCCATGCTCCCAGAGGGATAGAGAATGGGAAGGCTATCAGGGGAGGGGGTGGGAGATGGAGATTAGGTGGTGGGAATTGTATGGAATTGTACCCCTCCTACCCTATGGTTTTGTTGATTAATCCTTTCTTAAATAAAAAATAAAAAAAATATAGAAGAAACTAAGTGGACATGAATTTTTACGGAGTCTTGATTTTGACCTACAGACAAACAACAACTAGAAAGTGGGCAATGCCAGGACATCAAAGGTCCAACCGGAAGTCACCTTATGTGGGAATCTGCTAAAACAGATTGAGAAAAGACAGGAGGGAGAGGTGTGGGTCCAAGAAATGATGACTTGGAAGAAATAATGAAGATTTCTATTGATTCAATGGTTTGGCGCTTCCTTTGCTTATTCCCTTTTATGTCCTTAGTAATGCTGCTTTTGTAAAAGTTCAACTGCACCTAGTTATACTGAGTGAAAAGGAAAGAATTGTGTTTGTATCCACTTATCTGTCTTTGTAGCTGGGCATACTGGGTTTAGGAAAACACCCACCTGGGAGAACAGGCCCCAAGCCAAAGAACTGAGTGGTAGGTGGAAGGGACAAAAACAGCTCCTCAGAAGTTCATTATGTCAAACTAGCACATTTCCAAACACCTTTTCAGATAATGACTTGGCATGACAGATGTGTGGGTTATAATGAAAAGGTCTGGAAGGGAGGAGGATAAAGTGACAATTAGGTCAGAAAGTTTGAAAGACACCAGGGAGGTATAAAGAAGATTGTCAAGGGTGCTATCTTTTTCCTTTTATACTCAGTTCCCAATGTCCACCAGCATGTGTCCTGCCCCAAGCACTCAGATTGAAGTTGATAAAGCACCTAAATAAGCACTACAGGTCCTTGTGTCCACAAGGAACAAAAGATCAAGGTTTCATTGATGCTGGAGACAACTGGCTTATTAAAATTAGAAGCTTGGTTCCATGCAGAAGGGGGAAACATCATGTTGCCTTCCAACCCAACCCACCTCCCTTCAGCCCTGACTTTTAAATTCTCTTCTTCTGTGCAAATTCCAAATTCCACTGTTTCTTATTCAAATGTGGAGGTAAAGTTCCAGTCATCAACCTTCTAATCTGTTTGCTGGAGAGAGGCAATTTGTTTTTTACCAGAGCACTGCTCCTGGCTTATGGTGTTCTTACGGACTGAAACTGAACTTTTGGTGCCTTAGGCCTGACAGTCCTTTTGCATAAACATTCTACTGTATCCCCAGCCTGAGAGGCAGAACTGTTTCAATTCCTTTTGCTTTGTAGTAAAGTCAGCAACTGTTTATACTGTATTCCTAGAGGTCTGAGAAACTAGAAGGTGCCCCAACAACTCAGAAATCAACTATTCTATTTTACTCACTTACACACAGCAACAATATTTGAGAGTGTACCCACGTCAGTATATCCAGTATATGTATTTATAAATTGGGATAATAACAGATAATTGCCCAAGTAAAATGTAAAAATAGGAATAAAGGTTGATGTAAAATGTGCTAAACTAGGTTTTACATTATAACTGCACTGTATCAACTTATACTAGATGTTAGGTACTTGTCTACATACTGTACTCATCTAATACCTATAATAACCCAAGTATTTATCATTATTAATACCCATTTTACAGCTGGAGAAACTGAATCATGATGCATATATGTACCTGCAAAAATACTGTACTTGTGGGGGCAGGTGGTGCCCGGTTAAGTGCACATAGTACTAAACAAGGACCTACGCAAAGTTCCAGATTCGAGCCCCTGCTCCCCACCTGAAAGGGAAAGCTTTGCAAATAGCACAGCTGATCTTCAGGTATCTATCTTTCTCTTTCCCTATTTATCTCCCCATCCTCTCTGTTCTATCCCGTAGCAAAAAAAAAAATTGAAAAATGTCGCCAGGAGCAGTAGGTTTGTAGAGCCAACACCAAGTCTCAGCAATAACCCTGAAAGTAATAAAATAATAAAATAACAATAATAATGCACTTGGGTAGTGCAACTGCTTTACCATTCACACAAGCTAGATTGGAGCCCAGCACCCATCACATA
This sequence comes from Erinaceus europaeus, assembly GCF_950295315.1. Taxonomy (NCBI): domain Eukaryota; kingdom Metazoa; phylum Chordata; class Mammalia; order Eulipotyphla; family Erinaceidae; genus Erinaceus; species Erinaceus europaeus. The sequence goes on along the minus strand of NC_080179.1, from coordinate 55,540,041 downwards.
GGGGAAAACATCAGTGTTGCTATATTTCTCCCTGTTTCACTGTCTGAAAAAATTATCCCAGAGTGCTGAAGCCCCAGAGACATTAAAAGAGAAAAATGTATTTATGTAACTTACCCAGGTCACACAGCTCATAAGCACCAGACTTTGCTTCAAACCCAGAAATCTAACTTCTGGATCCAAACCCGGACACTATACCCTTCTAATGCTTCTCTAATTGTTATTCTATTCTGCTCATGAAGAAGTCAGTAGCTAATCACTCAAGACATGACAAGTACATTGGGAGAGGTTAATCATTAATGATAGTGACTGTAAATCCATATTTCAAATAGTCTTCTTGGTAATCATATCTGATTAGATTGTCTTTTTTCTTTTAACACTGAACGTAGCTGACTAGATCCTTGAATGATCAGGATATTTGCTAGATGGTCATTTTCTGTTGCTTCCTAATTGAGGTTCTGTTGGCATTGTCATCAATTCACAACCTTTGTAAAAATCTGTTTTAACCATTTGCTCATGTTGTGATGGATAATCTGATTGTTGACTCTTAACTCCACTCACCCAAACAAATAAACCTTACAATGTCACTCTAACATTGCCCAAATCAACATCCAATAAATTTTCAGGATTCTGTACCTTATCTTTGGGACATATGCAGACAACTGTCATACAGATTTAATGTAGGTACCAGTGCCAACCAACAGCAGAGCCAAGTGGCTTTCCTTTTATTAATATAATCATTAGTAAAGATTCTATTTTCTTTTTAAATGTCTGCATCTTATAGAATTGTTCCCTGCAAATGTCAAAGGATATAAATTTTGGTGATGTTGTGTATGATACAGCAAATTCTAACAAAGTGATTTTTCAAAGTTAACCCAGCTGCCAAATAATGTAATTATAGCAATAACTATCTATTGTCTTCTTAAACCCTAAGACAGCAGGAACCTTCTGCTTCCTCTTTAGAGCCTGTATTTCCCCCAATCCTGGAACCTCTAGGTTCATACCAAATGATATTGCATCCACTGATCCCAGCCTAATCAATGCAAGGAGTACCACCTCAGCATGTTTCACTTTAGAATGTGTCCAGAGACTTCAGGTGTGGAATGTCAGCCCTTCACCCTCAATACTCAGGTGAGACCTTTCCTTTCATAGTATTCTTTAATTCCATTCCAGGAGGTTCACTTCCTAACAAAATCACAGAACCTAGATACAGACCAGGTCCTGTAAGATAGAGCATATGCTCACATGTATCCATAAACTAGGGCAAAATATATTCCTGAAAGCAAAAATACACAATAGTCTGTAGTGAGTCAGTATAAAGTTAATAATAAAGTGCCTACTTAGACTTAGATATCCTCCTCACCCACTTCCTATTACAGTTCTCTCACTCACTTCAAAGCTAACCTTAGCAAAGAAAGAACTGCAAAAACTGAATAAGGGTAAGAGACTGGCATACTTTAACGATGACTCTTTAGTCACTATCAGGCCACCCCATCAGCTAGGGCACTATTCAGGGAGTCCTGAGATTCCCAAACAGACATGATGGGCTTAGACCTCAAATAAATCCCTCTCTCCATTGTGACTGGTTGTTTCCATCAGGAACAACACAATAGACCCCTTTGTGGGGTCTCATTATCACCTTGTCCTCAACTTGGATCAACAATGGTAGAGAATGTTCCATCCTCCAAAGGGAGGCTAGACAATATACTCTATGCTACACCTGAGGAAGATGGGTCCTGATATTGGGGCAGCTTGGAATGTTACTACTTATGACCAAAGATTGTGAGCTCAGATCTACAGGGATGCAGAGGTCACATAGGCTCCTAAGCTGAATATGGGCCCCAGATCACATCAAATCGATGGGGTTTATAGTCAGCAATATTTATACCCCTTTCCCATATTAGGGAGCTATTCTCTTCCCTAATCCAGCTTTTTGGTCCTTTTGCCAGCCATAACATCACCTCCCCAAACAATAATTAGGATCCACCTGCATATCAGATTTCAGGATCAGGCAAAAGAAAAACAAAAACAAAACACTAGTATTGCCACAAGCCCTTTGGAATATAACTAAAAATGCATACTGGCTATCTACAAAATGGGAGTTACCCCTGACTCTTCATCTGTACTATTCCAGCCTTTAGGTCCATGATTGTTCAACAACTTGTTTTGGCTTTGTATGTTAACTCTCTTTTCAGCCACCAGGTTCCAGATGCTAGCATGACGCTGACCAGACTTTCCTGGACAGACAACCACATCAATGTGTCCTGGAGCTCTGCCTCCCTAGAGCCCTTCCCTACTAGGGAAAGAGAGAGAGAGAGGCTGGGAGTATGGACTGACCCGTCAACGCCCATGTTCAGTGGGGAAGCAATTACAGAAGCCAGACCTTCCACCTTCTGCACCTCATAATGACCTTGGGTCCATACTCCCAGAGGGTTAAAGAGTAGGAAAGCTATCAGGGGTGGGGATGGGATACAGAGTTCTAGTGGTGGGAATTGTGTGGAGTTGTACCCCTCTTTTCCTATGGTTTAGTCAATATTTCCTTCTTATCAATAAAAAAATAAATAAATAAAAAAGAATTGTTTCCTGCAGTAGGCAAGTGGAGACTAGTCATCTTATAGAGTATTTCTCCAAATGGACTTCTCATACCATGCATGTTAGAATCAAGAGTTTTTCAAAAACAACATCTAGATTTCTGGGTTCAAGTTCTTATCTACTGAATAGTGACTTGGGGTAAAACCCAGAAAATCTGAATCTCAAATGAGTTCTCCCCATAATTTTTACATATCAGTGTCATAGCCACTACTTTACTGGGGACACAATCCCTAGCAGGATAATCCCCAAGGTCACAAGAGCCTCCAGTGCCATTTACCTGAACATTCCAGTTAGCACTGGAATAGAAAAGGAAGGAACCAAACACAGATGATGCTGATTTCCCTGCAGAACAGAATAATGCTTCCACTACTCAAGATATGTTTTATATCTTTTGCTACAACCTGAGAAATAACCATGTTTGGCTTTGGTTTTGGTTTATTGTGGAGTTAATGGTTTACCGCATAGACCTTAATATGCACGCTTCTCATCTCCTCCCTTGACTGGTATCTAGGAGCCATGCCAGCATCCCAATAGCCCTTCATCTTGTCCCTCCTTCCCCAGAGTCCTTTGTTTTGGTCCCAATAAGCCAAATTTCACCTTGTGTTTTCCTTTTCTATTCTTTGTTTTTAAGGTCCACCTATAAGTGAGATCATTTGGTATTGGTCTTTGGTCTTTCCCTTTCTGGCTTGTCTCACTCAATATGATGACTTTGAGTTCAGACCAGTTACTGCAAAAGAGATGACTTCATCATTTTTAACAGCTGCATAATATTTCATAGTGTATATGTACCACAACTTCCTTAGTCGCTCATCTGTTTTTGAGCACATAGTTTGCTTCCCAGTTTGGGTTACTACAAACTGTGCTTCTATGAACATTGTTGTGCATAGTCTATTCAAATAGGTGCTTTTCTTTTCCCAGGGTAGATTTCTAGGAGAGGGATTGCAGGGCCATATAGTAGGTCCATTTCTAGAGTTCTAATGAATCTCTAAACTGTTTTCCATAGGAGCCGGATCCAAGTTAAACACCCACCAGCAATGTTAGGGAGTTCCTTTTCCCCCACAGCCTCTCCAACAGTTGGTATTTCTGTTTTTTCACATGCTTGGCTTATAAGTGTAAAGTGATCTCTTCTTGTGGTTTTTATTTGCATTTCCCTGGTCACTGTGACTTTTAACATTTTTCTATATGTCTGCTGGCCTTTTGGATCTCTTATTTGAAGAAGATTCTGTTCATATCTTCCTCCCATTTTTCAATGGGGTTGTCTGGCAAAAAAAAAAAAAAAAAAAAAAAAAACACCTTCTATCATGTGAGGGTTTCCTGTCAGTCACCATAATAAGTGATCCAGATACAAGGGTTCTGAGATGAATTGACTCATGGTGATCAATCTATGTGAATTAAAAATATCTGCCCAAAACTCAGAACAAGTCTGTGTTGGCACAAATGAGCCATGATCACAGTATATTTCCAAAATTAAGGTATATAAGAAGACACCCCAAACACTGCACATAGAAATGCTTTGTCTCTCTTGGGAAACTTCATGTTTTCTCAAGTCATACTTACTTTGGAAAGTCATGCCAAAGAGATTATATAGTCACCATATAAGAAATTCATAGAACTTAGCCTCAAGACACCAAAAAATAGAACTGAAAAACATCAGGCAAGGGTGGGGGAGATAGCATAATGGTTATGAAAAGACACTCTCGTGTCTGAGACTGCAAAACCCCAGGTTCAATAACCCACACACCAGAAGCCAGAGCTAAGTAGTGGTATGGTAGAAAATGGGGTCGGGGGGGGGGAGCAGACAATGGACTTGAACAGACACTTAGTAATATATACAGACAATCAACAGGTCCATGAAAAGGTGCTCAGTATCACTGATTAGTAAGGAAAATATAAACCAAACCCACAGGGGGTGTCCCACTGTTAGAATGGCTACTTTAAAGTATCTAAAAGAAGTAGCAGGCACTGGGACGGACAGGAGAAAATAGGGATCCATGATACACTGTTAATGGGATATAAACTACTCACTATGGAAACTAGTACAGTTATCGGTAAAAAACTAAATAAGTGGGAGTCGGGGGGTAGCGCAGCGGGTTAAGCACATGTGGCACAAAGCGCAAGGACTGGTGTAAGGATCCTGGTTCGAGCCCCTGGTTCCCCACCTGCATGGGAGTCGCTTCACAGGTGGTGAAGCAGGCCTGCAGGTGTCTCTCTTTCTCCCCCTTCTCTGTCTTCCCCTCCTCTCTCCGTTTCTCTCTGTCCTATCCAACAGCAATGACATCAATAACAACAGCAATGATAAACAACAAGGACAACAAAAAAAGGGAAAATAAATAAATATAAAAAATTTAAAAAAACTAAATAAGTAAAAGAACTAGTATATAATCCAACAATCATATCTGGGCAGATACCTGAAAGAAAATAAATCAACATCCCAAAGAGATCACGGCATGTCCGTATGTTCATATGTTAACAGCAGAGCTACTTCTAACAGTAAAGACATGGAAATAACTTAAGTGGATATCAACAGATGAATGGATGAATGAAAATTATTCAGAAATGGAGGCAATCATGCTCATTTAACTCAGTCAGAGGAGAAGGATAAGTATAAGATGATTCCATGCATAGGCTGTTTCTAAAAAATTAAGTGAGGGAAAGTATATGGTAACATTTTAATGGTCTGTCATCTATCACAAGAGATTAGGGAACTCAGATCAGGGCCTATAGGGGTGACATTAGTGGGATATTGGGGACTCACTGCTATATGGTGGAGGAGGAGCATGGTTTAGTAGAGGGAGAGAGTTATTGATGCTAACATTCTGTTTTTAAACCCCAAGTCCTGCCATTAAACTGTCAGCACATGTTCTATTAGATGATGCTTTCACACCTGCCAGAACTAATGTTTCATGTGGAAAAGTTTTTACCAAATACTCATTGTCTATTAGGTAGGAAGACACATTACCAAAAGAAGGAATCCTGATCTGATTTACCTTTTTCATTCCTGCATAGATTAGCAGTCAGTTGCTGCAATGAAAATTACTAGCCAAAACTCCTCTACCACCTGTTATCCATTTAAATGAGACTATTATCTGTCATTTTTGGCAGTTGGGGTAGAATTCATGACAAAAGCATTAAATAGCAAGAATGTTTATTTTTGATCCTACCAGTTACTCGAAAATTAACTTAATGGACACTATATTTTTATGTTAACTGCCCCATTCCCATATACATATACACATGATTCCTCTGACCCCTTTTCTCCTTTGCTTCCTTCAGTCTCCCTGGATAATCACTCAACAATGCTTTGTGAGTCAATCTCCCAGAGTGATCACTCAGTATCCACCAGAGTTCCTGAGGGTGGTGGCAAGTGACTTTTGAATCCTGCATCCCATGGGGATTGCTCAATGGGCAAAGGCCTTCTGTTGAATTCCTTTAAGTTTCAGCAGATGGAAGTGTGTGTCTTTGGGTGAGGTTTTATTTCTGGAACAAAGGCATTAAATTGTATGACCATTAGGAAAAGATCTTTGTCTTAAGGAGAGCTAAGAAACTCAGTAATGAAGAGAAAAGTTCAACAAGAACCTATTTTTAGAAACCACACACACACACACACACACACACACACACACACACACACACACACACACACACACACTTTGCCTAGGTATCCAAGAAAGTAAACTACAGCTTCGGAAACTTAAGGCCAAAAACGAGTTTAAAGAGAGAGTAGGAAGATGGAATATTCTGTTCAACATCAGCAATGCTTTGTGAGACATAAACAACATAGTCAACCTTTCTACAACTGGAACAAAGGCAAACTTTTGTAACCATCCAACACTCTGAGCTCTATAAGATAATGCCTGCATAGCACTTAATCCTGACCAGGGGATGATTTCCTGCTTGCTGTGCCTATGCTAGTGCTGTGATGAAGGCACCTTTGTCACATTTAGCAGGCAGGCAGTATCGCCACCCTGCCTATGTGTCTGCACTGTGCTCTCTAACAGAGCTTGTTGGCATGTCAGCACAGACACTGGTGGAAGCCCTGTGGGCTGAGTGTGGAATCCAGTTAGGAGGCCCAGGGAACCCAGGGAGCCCAGGAAGGCAGGCAGTCGGGGTCCACAGCCATTTCCCCTCCAGCTGCTGACTGTAACCGCCTATGGACTTTGGCATTTGCACAAACACTGTGCATACCTGGCCTTGGGTTTTAAAGAAATACTTTAAAACATGAAGCGAATCCTGGAAGCCAATTGAAGTGTAGTGTTCACTAACGGAATTAACTGGAGTGAATGGAAGAAGTAATTTGTTCACCAGGAGGTAAACTATTCTAGCCACAAGAATACTCAATAAACAACCAACCATATTAAATTCACATGAATTTCTGTTACTGTGAAAAAATAACTCCTCCACTGGAATAGTTTTGTCACACCCTTTGGAAACTGTAGAAAAATTTCCTCCCAAATTTAGAATATGCATGTGGATTGCATCATCTGCCCTGGCCTTGATAAAACCACAGAAAGCTATCTTCAGATCTTCAGTTGCAAGTCTCACAAGCAAATGTTCCTTGCTAAAGGGGCAAGCATGATGTCACCTTAACAATGAAAAAAGATAATTTCCAAAGATGAGATGAGATCTAACCAGAGAAGAATTTAAATTTCTCCTTTCCTTGGATTGGGGCTGACAGGAAAAGTTCTGCATAGAACTCACATTTCTTAGGCACAGCTGTCTTGCTCTTAGTGGAATTTGATAAGCAACAGTTTCAGCCCTATGTGCTATCTGAAGACTTGAAAGGAATCTTTAATAATTAGAATCCTCATTACTTGCCCCCTCTGGAAGTTTCCATTTCAATTTTCACTTGCCATTTGTGTTAGAAGGAAAAAGAGATAAAGTGGCAGACCAGAATACATTCTCTTTGTAACAAAAGCTCTGCCTGCCCCAATAAGTGAACCTCTTTAAATATATGTTATCTCAACCTAAAAGTATATAAATATAATGACTAAATCTGCTCATATTTGTGTTCAAAACACTTTCCTCCAGAAATTAAAACCAGTTCTTTTGAACTTGCCTCTGTATCACTCTATCTTTTAGTCAACTACAGATAATAAATTCCATCTCTAAAATGGATCAGACAGGTTCACCTAGTAGCCAAAACCATGATACTTCTCCCAGAATCTAGATCAGCATTTTCAAGATAAAAGAATGAAATTTCTTTTTTTTAATTTTATTTATTTATTTTCCCTTTTGTTGCCCTTGTTGTTTTTATAGTTATTATTGCTGTTGTTATTGTTAGATAGGACAGAGAGAAATGGAGAGAGGAGGGGAAGACAGAGAGGGGGAGAGAAAGATAGACATCTGTAGACTTGCTTCACCACCTGTGAAGCAACTCCCCTGCAGGTGGGGAGCTGGGGGCTCGAACCAGGATCCTTATGCCGGTCCTTATGCTTTGTGCCACGTGTGCTTAACCCGCTGAGCTACTGCCCAATTCCCTAAAGGATGGAATTTCTAAGTGAATAATTCACAAGCATCATGTTGGGAAATTGTGCAGATGTGGTTGAGCTTGGCAGGGTTCACAAAGCACCCTGCATTCCTGACACTATGGCCTATATATATAATCATTGTTTTGCTTGAAAGATCCCCACCAATTCCATTCCTTTGATCTATCTTCTTCCTACCCTCTAGACCCTCCCTGTTTGCAGGGTAATATTAATCCTATCAGTTAAAACCCTTGCAACAGTTGCTAAGAAAATTTCTACCTTCCCAGCCCCCTACTGCCTTTCTCTGCCCCTTCCTAGACATTTCCATTTCCAATTTGCCACTTCTGGCTCTACCTTTTAAAAGCCTTGGCTTTCTGATCAATAAAGGTATTGCATTGCCTCACGCCACGTGTTTGGTTCCTGAGTCATCTCCCTGGAGTCTCTGAGTGAGTAGCAGCCCAGGCTGGCTCTGGTCGCGTTCTCTACAACCCAGAGAGTACGCGCCTGAGAAAAGGCACCCCTACTATAGCTGGGCACATCAGATGAAGGATGCAATATTGTTCACAGATTAAGTAAACTTCCTGTCATTGCTAGTTTTAATGCCTTCAATATTTATGAAGTTTTTACCTTTATTGTGTTCTTTACTAAAGCCGCAAATCAGAAATTATATCTGCTGTCTAAAGAAAAGGGTTATGAGTAAAGAAGGACAGAGGGTGACAAGGACAGAGCCTAGAGTTTCACATGGAGCCATGAATGTGTGCTATCTGTGACACAAGCACAAAGCCTTCAAGACCCCACAACTGGTCTGCAGTCTCAAACTGCACCTGGTCATCCCAATAGCATCCGACATGGATTATCCAGTCCTCATAGACCAGCCTCATCTTCATGTTCCACACATCTTGCTTAACCTCATCTTCTTGTCATTGATCTTTTTGTTTTTATTTCTATTATAGGCAGAGAGACTCTCTGAGTAGAATCACTGGTGTGGGGAATTGCAATTATTTTGCTCCTCTACCCACATAATGTCATTTTTATCTTAATAAACACTGAAAGTTGAAGTTTAATGTACATACATAAAAGTAGACATAAACACACAGTTCAACAAATCTATCAGAGGGCATGATTGTGCGGTGCTTCTAAAAACTACAGACTATCAGAGCCCCCAGAAAGCATCTCTGTCATCCTCAATCCAATTAAAAAAGCCTCTTCTATCCCAAATTACCTGTCAATGGAACAGCACAGATTAGTTTTTATCTTTTTCATATAACTGGAATGGGTTTCAATATGGGTTTTGAGGCATCTTGTTTCTATCACTAATACCATGACTGAGGTAGTCACAATTTTACTTATAACTAATTTGCTTTCATTGCTGCATATAATAGCACTGTGTGAATATATTAACATTTATTTATGCTACTATTGGGAATTTGAACTGTTCCTACTTTGGAACTGCTATATTAAAACTATGAAGTATATTCTTTTGTGTTTATTTGGAATATACATGTACAAACTTTTTCTTAGTTTTGTAACATCATGTGCTACCCCTATTAACGTCCTCTTTAAAGTTTATACTTTCCTTGTATGCTGGTTTAATTTTCAAATAACCCACCATTGACCACACTTTAAGTGTTCCTTTGACTACTAGCATCCCATCTTTCTATGACGAAGCAACCCAGAATTCGAGGGAATTATGAAATAATTACAAGTATCATAAAACAATGGAAGCCATATATGGCTATAGTTGAAAGATTAAACTTGCTTGGAGTAAAATTACAGAAAAATTTGGCTTCTATAACCACTGATAACATTCTTTTTAAAAAGCAGAGAATATTTTCAGACAAAAAAAGGAAGCAGAGAACCCACAGAACCATACTAAAAAAAATTATAACGATCTTTACATAGAAGTACAATGACTACAGACAAAAGTATGAAAATGTAGGAAGAAATAAGAAGCAATGGAAAGAATAAATAGATGAGAGAATCTAAATTTATATTCCCTGTACAAACCAAATATAGTAATACAGAACTTCATTTAAAAGTACTTTTCTGGGTCAACATACTCTGTCACTTGAGGAAGACAGGTCCTGAAATGTGCGCAGTCTAGAATGTTTCTAGCTGTCATCACAGAATGTGAGCTCAGACCTACAGGGATGCAGAGGTAACACAGGCTCCTGTGCTGAATATGGGCTCCAGGTCAGATCGGCAGGGTTTACAGCTAACAATATTTATATACTTTCACCATATTTGGGAGCTACTCTCTGCCCTGATCCAGCTTTCTAGTCTTATTTCCAACTCTGACACCATATCCCTAGACAATATCTTTAGTCCATCTGCATGTTAACTGTCGGGCTAAAGAATAAATTAGTAAAGCCGTGGGCCCCTTGGAATATACCTAAAATAGACTTCATTGCTTCTTCCAACATGAAGAACCCTAATCTCATCTGCTATATTCTTACCTTTAGGTTACAGATTATTAAACAATATGTTCTGCTTTATATCTTTTTTTTATTTCTTTATTGGGGGATTAATGTTTTACATTCGACAGTAAATACCATAGTTTGTACAAAACATTTCTCAGTTTTCCAAATAATAATACAATCCTAACTAGGTCGTCTGTCATCCTTTGGACCTGTAGTCAGCCCCCCCCCCCCCATTCCCCATCCACCCCAGAGTCTTTTACTTTGGTGCAATACACCAACTCCAGTTCAGGATCTACTTATGTTTTTTCTTCTGATCTTATTTTTCAACTTCTGCCTGAGAGTGAGATAATTCCATATTCATCCTTCTGTTTATAACTTATTTCACTTAACATGATTTTTTCAAGCTCCATCAAGATTGGCTGAAAACGGTGAAGTCACCATTTTTTTATAGCAGAGTAGTATACCATTGTGTATATATACCACAACTTGCTCAGCCACTCATCTGTTGTAGGACACCTGGGTTGATTCCAGGCTTAGGCGATTACAAATTGTGCTGCTGAGAACATAGGTATACACAAATCTTCTTGGGTGGGTGTGTAGGATACATCCCAAGGAGGTATATTGCAGAATCATAGGGTAAGTCCACTTCTAGCCTTCTGAAGGTTCTCCAGACTATTCTCCACAGAGGTTGGACCAATTGACATTCCCACCAGCAGTGCAAGAGGGTTCCTTTGACCCCACAACCTCTCCAGCATTTGTTGCTGCTACCTTTTCTGATGTAGGACATTCTCAAAGGAGTGAAGTGGTATCTCATTGTTGTTTTGATTAGTATTTCTCTGACAATCAAAGACTTGGAGCATTTTTCCATGTGTTTCTCAGCCTTTTGGATCTCTTCTGTGGTGAATATTCTGTCCATGTCCTCCCCCCATTTTTGGATGGGGTTATTTGTTTTCTTGTTGTTCAGTTTGGCAAGCTCTTGGTTTATTCTGGTTTATTCTGGTTATTAGCCTCTTGTCTGATGTATGGCACATAAAGATCTTTTCCCATTCTGCGAGGGGTCTCTTGGTTTGGGTAGTGGTTTCTTTTGCTTGAAGAAGCTTTTAATTTGATGTAGTCCCATAGGTTTATACTTGCCTTAGTCTTCTTTGTATTTGAATTCTTTCCATTGAAGGTGTCTTTAAAATTTATGCAGAAAAGAGTTCTGCCAATATTTTCCTCTAAGTATCAGATAGTTTCTGGTCTAACATCCAAGTCTTTGATCCACTTGGAATTTATTTTTGTGTTTGGTGAAATATAATGGTTCAGTTTCATTCTTCTGCATGTTTCAACCCATTTTTTTCCAACACCATTTGTTGAAGAGACTTTGTTTTCCCCATTTAATACTCTGGGCACCTTTGTCAAATGCCCATGGGTATGGGAGCTTACTTCTGGTCTCTCAATTCTATTCCACAGGTCAGTGTGTCTATTCATGTTCCAGTACCAAGCAGTTTTGATGACAACAGCCCTATAATACAATTTGAGATCTGGGAGTGTGATACCTCCAGTTGTGTTCTTCTTAAGACTGTTTTGGCAATTCTAGGTCCTTTCTGGTTCCAGATAAACAATTGTAGCATTTGTTCTATTCTCCTAAAAATGTGGTTGGCTTTTGAGAGAGTCAACATATCAAATACTCAGCCTGTGTATTAAAAAGACTCTGTGCTTTGAAAAGTTTGAGACATAAGATCAATTTTCCCCTCTCATATTAATTATATAGTGATTTATATGACTACAAATTAATAGAAGTGTACATAAACACCATTCCCACCACCAAAAGACTGTTTCCCATCCCACCTACCCCCACCCCACCCCCCAGGAAGCCGAATATCCACCCTCACCCTCAACCCGGGGTTTTTACTTTGATGCCCTAAAAGTCAAATCCTGCTTTTAGCTTCCCTTTCTGTTCTTCTTTCTCATTTCTGTTGATGAGTGGGATCATCCCATACTCATCTTTATCTTTCTGACTGAGCTCACTTAACATAATTCCTTCTAGCTCTGTCCAAGATGGGTCAGAGAAGGTGGGTTCATTGTTCTTAATAGCTGTATAGTATTCCATTGTGTATATATACCACAGATTTCTCAGCCACTCATCTGTTGTTGGGCACCTGGGTTGCTTCCAGGTTTTAGCTATTACGAATTGTGCTGCTATGAACATAGGAGTACACACCTCTTTTTGGTTGGGTGTTATGGAGTCCTTGTAGTATATCCCCAAGAGAGGAATTACTGGGTCATATGGAAGTTGACTCTTCTCAAAAACCTAGACCAGGAACCTCTCTGTCCACGACCCACAAGTGTTTGCACTCACTGGTGATTTGGTGGGTTCCTGAAGTCGTTCTAGTCCTGCCTTGTTGAGGCCCAGGTGGTCTCCTTCGGCCTTCCTAGTTCTCTGCTTTATATCTTAATGCTTTTCAGCTACCAACTTGTAGATGCTGCCATGACACCAATCGGACTTGCCTGGGCAGGCAAACTTAACAATGTGTCCTGGAACCCCACCTCTCCAGACCCCTGACCCACTAGGGAAAGACAGAAACAGAATGGGAATATGATTAGACCTTTCAATGCCCATGTCCACCAGAGACAGGACATACCTATTACAGGAGCCAGACCTTCCACCTGTTGCACCCCATAAACAACTTTGATCCATACTTCAGAGGGATAAAGAATAGGAAAGCTTCCAATGGAGGAGCAGAGATATGGAACTCTGATGGTGGGAATTGTATGGAATTGTACCCTTCTTATCCTACAGTCTTGTCAATCATTATTAAACCAACCAATAAATAAATAAAAAGTATTTTTAAATGTATCAATATTAAACAGAAAGCAGTAGAAGGAGTTAAAATGGACTAAAGTTGTGTGAGATGTTGTATATTCATCAATTTATATTTTACTATAGTAAGCTAGAAAACAATCTTGTAGTCTCTGAGCTAACTACTTAAAGAGACGAAACTGTTGTGATGCTTCAGGTCCACGTAGAAGTAGACCCCTTAACAATACCTTACATGTCAGTAGTTTGTCTGGGTGATAACCTCCAATAAAAGTAGGGACATGTAGGCTGTGAGGCAGGCTGGAAAGAAATGTATCAAGAAATTTACCTATAGCTTTCTACTGGGGCACACTGGAAGTCAGAAGAAAACAAGTGCTTGGAAATGATGGCATACAATTTGTTTTTCCCTCCAGGGTGACTGCTGGGCTCGGTGCCTGCACCATGAATCCATCGCTCCTGGAGGCCATTGTTCCCCCTTTCTGTTGCCCTTGTTGTTGTAGCCTCGTTGTGGCTATTATTATTGCCATTGTTGATGTTGTTTGTTGTTGGATAAGACAGAGAGAAATGGAGAGAGGAGGAGAAGACAGAGAGGGGGAGAGAAAGATAGACACCTGCAGACCTGCTTCACCGCCTGTGAAGTGACTCCCCTGCTGGTGGGGAGCCGGGGCTCGAACCGGGATCCTTACGCCACTTTGTGCCACATGTGCTTAATCCACTGCGCCACCGCCCGACCCCCGATCTCATACAATTTTAAGGTTGTCTTTGTTCCTATATTGTAGCCCTGTTAGGGTTCCAATTAAAAACTTCCAAATACTGGCCCAGAAAAATAGCTCACTTGGATAGTGTTACTGCTTTGCCATGAGGATAATCCAAGTTCAAGATTGGCTGTTACTGCCTTGGAGACAGTTTTGTTGATGAATGTCTTTATATCTCTTTGTATTCTCTCTCTCTCTCTCTCTCTCTCTCTCTCTCTATCTATCTATCTGAAAAACTCATCCCAGAATAATGATAACCTAGTGATAACAAGAAGAAAATCTTTCATAAGCTCTTAACACTTTTCTCCTATAGCCCATGATTAATTTCAGTGTACTCTAAAAGAACTTCAAAATTTCTCTCTAGTCCAAAATTTAACCAAACATCTTAGGGCATAAGCCAGTACCAAGTGTCACCTCTGAGCTTTTCCTTTCACTGGAATGATCAAGTTTATATTCCCTTGGCAATTTCCCAATGTCTACAACAACAGCTTATATACCTGACTTTACCAGTATGATTGGTGATCAATTAGAAGGTTATTCTCATGAAACTCACTTTCTAGAATACAACAAGCCCACTCCGCCCTGAAAAAAAAAAATCAAGATTAAAGCTCTACCTCCTTTAAGAGTGTTCTGTTTTCTCTTGGTATTTAGTATCTGTGACTATTAATAGCATTTTTAGCTTTTTCCACACATATTAGTACATAGTTCCATTCTCTTTCACTTTTCTCTTCTATTTTATAGAGTTACAGAATTAATGGCAATGGTAACATGTAAATAGTGTATCATATATACACACATACTAAATTTAGATAGTAAATAGTATACACATCAAAATATAATTATTATAGCTATGCAATTGATCAAATTAAAGATGTTTATCTCAATATACTTCTAAGTTTTCCCAAAGCTGACAATGTATCACTGTATTCACTGGTGGAAAACTTGAAAATTAAAAGAAAAAAACATGCTGAAGAATATTCACTTCTTACCCATCATATGCAACTAACACATCGTTTTCAATCCAGTTTAGGGAATTACACAATTCTTAATTAATCTCTCTGTGACTTTGCCTCTCTACTGAAAAAAATCAGTCCAGAAAGATGAAACCTTTGCAACAACAACAATAATAATAACAATAATAAAACATTACGTTCTTATGAACCTATAGTTCATATTTAATTTCATAAGGGAAGTTACTAAGTCTAGTAGCTAAAGGCATGCCTTTGGAAAGAGTTAAGTACATAGTCAAGAGCCATAAATTACTGATTTGTTTTGATGCAATTATTGATGTTTTGATGCAAGTTACATAATCGCTCTAAACCTCAATTTCCTCATCTGTAAAACATGGATAGCAGAACTACCTTATTGTTATTGGGAGAATTTAATGAGAATATTTTGTAAAATGCTTAGGATAGGGTAATCTATTATACTCATTCAATTAATAATATATCTGACTAAAAGAAATTTCCTGCTTTCTTTCAATGGGCTTTTTTTCTGCACAGCACAGTATCCTACTGATACTTAATTTCATAATTCAGTAATGACTAGATATGGAACAACTCACTGAATAATTTGTTCTTAACAGACTGTTCTACTTCACCACAATTTACACAGCTGGACATGCATACTAGGTCACACTAAAGGCAAAAGTTAATTTATCTATTTTTTTTCCAGCATTCTTAGTACAACAGCTACCTCCCCATGTTCTTGAAGCTGTTAGTTACATGGTACTAAGTGAATCATAATTGGAGGTGAGGGGTCAGTAAGAAGGATGCCCCACTTTGTCCTCAAATCTCTTCTGAGCACAAGCTAACACTACTTGTCTTATGGAAGCAGTCTTCTTAGCTCTTTTCTGCATCTTCTTTTTCAGAATCAATTCAGTCCCTTGGGGAGTCCTTGTTCAGACAGAGCTCCACATGCCCACTTTCTCTCACCGAACTAAATCAGTATCTAGTGTAGGGGGGATTGTTTACCTACAACTGAATTCGCCACGAAGAGAGGGACAGAAAGTTATCAGAAAGTTGGCATATTTGGAAAGAGACAAAGGAGAAGAATCTGTTTTATCTTTTTTTCTATTCATGAAATTAAAAATTTTCAATAAGGTTGACACTCCCTAAAGAAGTTCATGATTCTGCCATTTCTTTACAGTGTTATATGAATTGGCTCAGAAGTTAAGAAAAAAAAAATTAAGAATGTCAGAATGAAGAACTAGGACTCAGGGCTATCTAAAGCCATTTGAATTTCTTGCACTGTATTGGCAATACAGCACCAACCACCTTGTTTGCTGCTCACCCTGTGAAGGCACATCTGGAAGTTGCAATAGTACACTGAAATCAACAGGAAACCATTTAGAAATTTTATAGCTTTATATTTTGTATTCATTCCTATGTCTGATAGTTTTGCTGCAAATGTTTTCTGTGTAAAGAAATTTTACCATGAAAGACAAAAAAAAAAAGAAAAGAAAAATAAGAGGGACATTAGAAGGATATAAATAAATGAAACATGACTATTTTACGTATGTGCAGAATCATGACAACACTGCATAAAGAACTGGGGTTTTTTTTTTTGTAGGTTGTATTGATACACTTGTCTTCTAAGACATTTGTTCATTTGTTGAACTATTATAATTATTTTTTGTTGTCAACATGGTTATTGCTGTAGATTGGTACCTGCACAAGCAGTGGACAAATCCACTGCTCCTAGCAGCCATATCCCTTATTTATTTATTTATTTATTTTTCTTTTTTGGATAAGGCAGAGAGAAATTTTGAGGTAAGGTGAGGGTGGGGGAGAGAGAAAGAGAGATGGCTGCATCATTGTTACACCATTTGTGAAGCTGCCCCCTTGCAGGTGGGGACCAGGAGCTTGATTGAGCACAAGTCACTGAACACAATAACATTTTCACCTTATCATATGTGTCCCTTCCTATCCCCTTTAATCCTAACATTGTAATTGTTTTCCATCAACCAGATTTACAGGAAGGACAAAATCAAAAATATCTTTTATTTTATTTTTTATATTTATTTATTTATTCCTTTTGTTGCCCTTACTGTTTTATTGTTGTAATTATTATCGTTGTTGTTGGATAGGACAGAGAGAAGTTAAGAAGATGGGGAAGACAGAGAGGGGGAGAGAAAGATAGACACCTGCAGACCTGCTTTACCACCTGTGAAGCTACTTCCCTGTAAGTGGGTAGCCGGGGGCTTGAACTGGGATCCTTACGCTGGTCCTTGCACTTGCGCCATGTGCTCTTAACCTACTGCGCTACTGCCCGACTCCCCGAAATAAAAAATCTTTAAAGCCATATACCACACTCTTTAAATAGGAAATAATAGCATATAACTTAACAAAGGATTACCTTCTTATCTTGCCAATGGTAAATGAAACTGAATTGGCAACAAGCTTAAATACAATAAAATCTGATGAAAGTAGTTTACTGATTGATTCATCAATAGAGAAAAGAAAATAATCTGTCAACCTGTTAAGTTCGTTCCTCTTTTATGGAAAAAAATGCCGTATAAGATAACAAAACATTTTTATAATGAAACTACCTAGAATCATACAGTTTAGGCAAAATAAGATGATATGGTTAGTTTCATAATAAAAATAACATGTAATTTTTTCACAAATATATTTTGGCAATGGATATAGTCTAAATGAATGTATATGACAGTATATTTTAACATATATAACATACTACACAGTAACTTATCAGAAGACGTTATTTAATCTGTATACTTAAATTGCACACTAAAGTGTGCTTATATGTCAATCTCTACTAGAACAGATGAGAAATAGAAGAAGTCAATTTTTTTTTACATTAACCAAAGAAGATACAGTATCCAAAAAGTAGTTTGGAAACTTCTGAATTTTATATCTTTTTCATATGATTAGCTATTAAAAATAACTCAATACCAGTTTGCATTCCCACCAGCAATGTAGCAGAGTTCCCTTTTCTCCACAACTTCTCCAACACCTGTCACTTCCTGGTTTGTTGATATAAGTCATTCTCTCAGGTGTGAGATGGAATCTCAGCATGGTTTTAATTTGCATTTCTCTAATGATAAGTGAAGTGGAGCATTTCTTCATGGGAATGCAAATTGGTACAGCCCTTTTAAAAGAGTGTATAGAGAGTCCTTAGACAAATACAAACAGAAGTACTTTATGATCCAGCAATACTACTCTTGGGCATCTATCCAGTGGACACTCAAACACTATTTAAAGGGACATACGCGCCATTATGTTCATAGCTGCATTGTTCACAATAGCGAAAGAATGGAAGCAGCCTAGATACCCATCATCAGATGACTGGCTAGAGAAATTATGAGATATATATTCCATGGAATACTAGTCTGCAATCAAAAAAGATGATATTGTGTCCTTTGGGACAAAATGGATGGAACTGAATGTGATTATGCTTAGTGAAGTAAGTAAAGAGATGGTTTTACTCATATGTGGAATGCAGAGATCTAATCTGCATAAACTTGAAAAAAAATCCAAACAAAAAAGACGCAAGCAAACTGTAATATGAGAACTCTGGTGGTTATCTTTGGGAGTTGGGAGGGTGGGGATACAGATTTTTGGTGGTAGCTGTGGTGTGGAACTATACATTTTAATCCTAGAATATTGTGACAAACTATTAATAACAAATTTTTTTTTTTTTAAATAACTGAATACTGGGGCCAGGTGGGGGTGCACCCAGTAGAGCTCACATACTACCATGAGCAAGGACCCAGGTTGAAGCCTCCAGTCCCCAACTACAGGAAGGAATCTTCACTAGTGGTGAAGAAGTGTTGCAGATGTCCATTTCTCTCTCCCTTTTCCCATTTTCCCTCTCAATTTCTCTCTGTTCTATCAAGTGAAAAGGAAATGGATCAGAGAGCCAAGCAGTTGCGCAGCAGGCTAAGCACAGGTGGTGTGAAGTGCAAGGACTGGCATAAGGATCCCAGTTGGAGCCCCCTGGCTCCCCACCTGTAGGGGAGTAGCTTCACAGGTGGTGAAGCAGGTCTGCAGGTCTGCATTTCTTGCCTCTGGGGGGCTACTTGCCTCGACGGGCATTTGCATGGGGGCGGGGAACGGCCTAGGGTCCCAAAGGCAGCTGGCTGCAACTTACTTACTATGAAACAAAACTTGTTATTAGCATATCTACTGCACAATCTAACATTTCTAATAGAGAAGGAATTTGAGACTTTTACATATCAACAACGTCTTTTAACCTTTTGTTACACCCATTCAAGATGGAGACACACCCTAGGTGTGGGCCGGAGAGGAAACCTCAGGCATGAGAATAATTAGCATAGCCATTGTGCGATCTACCATTTCTAATAGAGAAGGTAGTGTTTTACATATCAACAAGTCTATTTAACCTTTTGTTTAGACCAACTTAGTTAAAATATATTGATTGTTAACTAATTTTTACCTCAGACTTTAAATGTAAGTTAATTTTTATCTTTATGAGAATTACATTGAAAACCTTTTTCATTTATCTTTGACTAGTAAGAATTTAGCCTTAAAGCTACTGTTTACCAAACTTTAAACATACACATAAACATAGTCATTAATACACGAGGAGAGAAACCTTTGTTACGAAGACATGTCATTTTAAACACGAATTTAAATCTATATTGTCTTAGTTGTTGGGGGGGGGGTTCACCATCCAGAGGTGGCTTCCCGCGCAGCTCCACTTCTAGGAATTGCAGGTTGCGATCTCTGCACAAATCTCTGCGTACTCCAGCTTGTCTGTCTTCAGACCGGACCGGCGGCTGGAGATCTCGTGTGCCCAGTTTTGGCAGGGAGCCCGGGGGTCCGGGAGGCCCGGGATGGTTCCAGAATTCATAGAAAGAGGGCAGGCAGGCCATCTTTGTAGAAGGCGTGAGCCTAGGTGCCCAGGGGTGGCGGCCATGATAGAACGCCGCGGCCCTGCCCCATGGCCCTGCCATGTCTGCTGCCCTGTTCGCAGTGGCCGAGCAGCGTGGAGGGATCAAGCGTCCAGTGCCCTGCACCACGCGGTGGAGAGCCGGCTCCTGTGGGCTGGCCTCAGGCTCCAGCATGTTGGCATCGGGCTCCAGCATGTTGGCCTCAGGCTCCAGCATGTTGGCATCGGGCTCCAGCATGTTGGCATCGGGCTCTAGCGTGCTGGCATGGGCTCTTGCATGGTGGCGTAGGCCTCCTGCGGGCTGCGGGGCTGCGGGGTTGCTGGGCTGCGGGGCTGCGGGGCTGCGGGGCTGCGGGGCTGTGGGCACAGTGCGCGGGGTTGTCTGGGCGGTTGTCTGGGCGCAGCCGGCTGGCTGGCTGTTTAACCAGGTGGAAACAGCAGCTCTGCGCCTCACCTCCCGCCCGCTGGCTCTTCCCGTTGGCTGTTCTGAGTTCGCCCGAGCGAGTGGAAACCACAGAGTGGTCCAGACATAAATGTTCCAGAAACAGCAAAACAGTCTCGTGAACTCCCCCCGCAGTCTCTCCCCCTCTCTGTCTTCCCCTCCACTCTCCATTTCTCTCTGTCCTAACAATGATGACATCAATAATAACTACAATACAATAACAATATCAATAACAAAAATAATAACTACAACAATAAAAAGGGCAACAAAAGGGAAAATAAAAAAAGAATGGATCAGTAAAATAAGAACTGGATGCTAGGTGGTGGATTCATCCTGCAGGCACCAACCCCCAAGAATAACCGTGGTAGCAAAAAAAAATCAATATTATTTATTTAAAGTGATTTTTAATTGAATGAAGCCAGCTGGCTTAAAAACACAATGGTCTTTTAAAAAGTTTCTATAAAGATGATGAGGGAACTGTGCTTGGGATGGATGGGGTTACAGTAGGGAGGGGGAAGATACAGTGTTGAAGCACAATGGAGGAAATAGATGGGGTGCCTGATTCTTTCAATAGGATACTAACTCTGGGGCTGGGTGGTGGCGCACCCAGTTGAGTGCTCATGTTACAGTGCCCAATGACCCTGATTCGAGCCCCCGGTCCCCACCTGCAGGAGGAAAGCTTCACAAGTGGTGAAGCAGGACTTCAGCTGTCTATCTCTCTCCCCTCTCCATTTCTGACTATCTCTATCCAATAAATAAAGATACATAAAGATATTTTTTTTAAAAAAAAAGAATACTAACTCTGTTACTAGTTCCAAGCTATTAAAAGTTTCAGACTCTAATATGAAATAAAGAAAGATAGTATGATAGGTTATAAGAAGGGCAGAGTTATGATGTGATGTGTTATCATATGTTGAGATGTGGCCTTCAATATGTGTGTGCATGTTATAAAATAAAATTATCTAGCTACCTTATGGATATCAAGTGGAGATGTGCTTGACTAAACTGTTCAAATCACTTATATGCAATGGAATAAACAACTTTCCCATTGTGTGAACCTCTGCTGTTTCTCTCAAAGAGTTTTAGCCTGAATACCTTTCAGAGAGTATTCATATTTCACTTTAAAGGGTCAAGGTTTGAATTCTAATGCTGTGGCTTTCTTTATGCACAATTTTGAGCAAATTTCCTAAGAGTATCAGAGTATGTTTGAGTATGTTTAGAGTGCCCTAGTGTGAAAAATGGAAATGAAAGTCTTTATATTTTAGTATTGCTACAGGTATGTGGGGTGGTGGGTGTGTAGGAAAGGTGTCATATGCTGTTGTTTTTATTTATTTTTTATATTTATTTTTTATTTTCCCTTTTCTTGCCTTTGTTGTTTATCGTTGTTGTTATTGATGTCATTGTTGTTGGATAGGACAGGGAGAAATGGAGAGAGGAGGGGAAGACAGAGAGGGGGAGAGAAAGATAGAAACCTGCAGACCTGCGACTCCCCTGCGGGTGGGGAGTTTGGACTTCGAACTGGGATCTTTCTTCCAGTCCTTGAGCTTTGAGCCACCTGCATTTAACCTGCTGTGCTACGCCTGACTCCCTGTTGTTTTTATTTTTGTGTGTATCTTGTTTAGGTATTCTACAACTAATTCATCTCATAAATTCAATTTATTTTATATTTTTATGAGAATGAGATAGAAGGTGGGAGAGAGAAATGTCAAAGCATCATCACTCCACCGTCTCTAGTTCCATTTGTTTCTGTCCCTGGTCCTCTCAAGTCATATGCTGTTATTATGATAGCATGTAGATCTGTACAGTGAATAGTGGCTGGTACCATCTTGATTAGAACTGATAACATCACGTCTTTGAACAATAGAGGACACACTGAAAACTATTTGAGAGTAATATTTAACAACACAAAAAGAAAGGTAGCTCATGAAGAATAAATATAAACTAGAACAAATAGCTAAATATCTGTTATACTTAAGAGCATAAATGTGCCTTCTAAATGGTTTGTGGAGCTCATGAGTATCTCTGTCAGCTGGGATATCAGATAAATAGATTATATTAAAGAAAAGGTTATCCTATGGAAATCAATCAATAAAGTAATAAAGAATCCTGAAATGACAGTAGCATGATAATGATTTTACTTGATCTGTTTATCTGTCTCTTTATCATCTGTCATACCCATAGCCAAGGACAGGCAGAAGAGATTCTCCCCCACTACAGAGGAGTCAGGTTTGAGGGCAAAATAAAGAACAAGATGAGTCTCAAGTGTCAAAAGGTAGCACATAGGGCTAGTTGCAGGTTGGTCTGAACGTTGCAGGACTGCCCACACAAGAGAGTTTTTTTTTTTGGAGGGGGGGTCTACATATTCTACACTGTAAGTCAGATTCTTTCTTATTAATAAATATTTGGACTGGGGGGATGGCATACTGGTTATGCAAAAGGCTTCTATTCTGACACTCTTGAGAACCCGGGTTCATACCTTTGCACCACTATAAGTCAGAGCTGAGCAGTGTTCTAGTCTCTATCTCTCTCATTAAAATTAAATAAGTTTTTTAAAAATTAGAAATATATAAAAACAAAAAAAACAAGGGCCAAGTGGCTTTCATAGATTGGCAGAAAAATTAGGGTCCAGGACCTCCTATAGTAAGACCCACTTATATAACCAAAGAGAAACAAGCAGATTTTTGTGCATCAGACCACAGATGGGGCACACAAGGTTAACAGTACAATAGATTTCCAGAGAAGCTGAATCAATGGATGTTTCTATCAATTTCAACCTTTAATAGGACTGATCTGAGTTTTACTTATTATTACTAGTACCTCCTATAGGGAGAAAAGCTTCATCCTAAAGGTGGCTGGTCTGTCATAAAACAGGAGACAGAATGAACAGAGTCTATTCCTACTGGAGCAATGGCCACCTCACCTTGAGAGTACACATCACATCTTTAAAGAATAGTCATGTTAATTTATTCATGGAAAAGGAAGACCTGGAAATATCTGAATAAAAGTCATATAAAACCAAAACCTGTGGCTATACTCTGTGTAGTATGGCATGGACTCTGTCTACCTCTCTGACCTCATCTCTTATCAACTGACACTTTGCTCACTCTCCACCAGTCAGTCACACTTTTTTTAAATTTCTTTATTGGGGAATTAATGTTTTATATTCAACAGTAAATACAATAGTTTGTGCATGCATAACATTTCTCAGTTTTCCATATAACAATACAACCCCCACTAGGTCTTCTGTCATCCCTCGTGGACCTGTATTCTCCCCCTGCAACCACCCCAGAGTCTTTTATTTGGAGGAATATGCCAATTCCAGTTCAGGTTCTACTTGTGTTTTCTTTTCTGATCTGGTTTTTCAACATCTGCCTGAGAGTGAGATCATCCCATATTCATCCTTCTGTTTCTGACTTATTTCACTTAACATGAATTTTTCAAGGTCCATCCAAGATCGGCTGAAAACAGTAAAGTCAACATTTTTTAGGGCTGAATAGAATACCATTGTGTATATATACCACAACTTGCTCAGCCACTCATCTGTTGTAGGACACCTGGGTTGATTCCAGGTTTAGGATATTATAAACTGTGCTGCTAAGAACATATATGTGCACAGCTCTTTTTGGATGGGTGTTTTGGGTTCCTTAGGATATATCCCCAGGAGAAGAATTGCAGGGTCATAGGGTAGCTACATTTCTAGTCTTCTGAGTGTTCTCCAGACTGTTCTCCACAGAGATTGGACCAATTTATATTCCCACCAGCAGTGCAAGAGGGTTCCTTTGACCCCACAACCTCTCCAGCATTTGTTGCTGCTACCTTTTCTGATGTAAGACATTCTCACAGGAGTGAAGTGGTATCTCATTGTTGTCTTGATTAGCATTTCTTTGACAATCAAAGACTTGGAGCATTTTTTCATGTGTTTCTTGGCCTTTTGAATCTCTTCTGTGGTGAATATTCTGTCAATGTTCTCCCCCCATTTTTGGATGGGGTTATTTGTTTTCTTGTTGTTGAGTTTGGCAAGCTCTTTATTTACTCTGGTTATTAGCCTCTTGTCTGATGTATGCATGTAAAGATCTTTTCCCATTCTGCGAGGAGTCTCTTGGTTTGGGTAGTGGTTTCTTTTGCTGTGCAGAAGCTTTTTAATGGATGCAGTCCCATAGGTTTATGCTTGCCTTAGTCTTCTTTGTAACTGGATTCATTGAAGATGTCTTTAAAATTTATGTGGAAGAGAGTTCTGCCATTATTTTCCTCTAAGTATCTGATAGTTTGTGGTCTAACATCCAAGTCCTTGATCCACTTGGAATGTACTTTTGTATTTGGTAAAATATAGTGTTTCAGTTTCATTCGTCTCCATGTTTCAACGCATTTTTTCCAACACCATTTGTTGAAGAGACTGTTTTCCCCATTTAATAGTCTAGGCACCTTTGTCAAAGATTGGATGCTCATAGGTGTGGGAGCTTACTTTTGGGCTCTCAATTCCATTCCACTGGTCAGTGTGTCGATTCATGTTGCAATAACTAGCAGTTTGGGTGACAGTGGTCCTATAATACAATTTGAGATCTGGGAGTGTGATGTCTCCAGTTCTGTTCTTCTCAAGATTGTTTTGGCAATTCTAGGTCTTTTCTGGTTCCAGATAAACATTTGTAGCATTTGTTCTATTCTCCTAAAAATGTGGTTGGGATCTTGATGGGGATAGCATTAAATTTGTAGATGGCTCTAGGTAGTATATTCATTTTGATGATGTTAATTCTTCCAACCCATGAACATGGAATATCTTTCCACTTCTTTGTATCTTGTTCAATTTCCTTGAATAGTGACTCATAATTTTCAGTATACAAGTCTTTCACTTCTTCCATTAGGTTTATTCCTAGATACTTAATTGTTTGTGTTGCTATAGTAAAAGGAATTGATTTCTGGATTTCAACTTCTTCTAACTTAGTGTTTGCACAGAGGAATGTCACTGACTTTTGAATGTTAATTTTGTAGCCTGACACATTACTGTATTTCCTGATGATTTCCAAAAGCTTCTTGCTGGACTCTATATTTTTCTATGTATACTATCATGTCATCTGCAAATTGGGAGAGTTTGACTTCTCTTCTAATCTGTAACCCTTTAATTCCTTGCTCCTGCCTGATTACTATGGCAAGAACTTCCAACACTGTTAAACAGTAATGGTGATACTGGGCATCCTTGTCTAGTACCTAATCTGAGGATAAATGCTTCTAGTTTTTCACCATTGAGTATGATGTTGGTTGTAGGTTTGCTATATACAGACTCCACTATTGTGAGGAATTTTCCAACTATTCCCATTGTTTGTAGTATTTTGATCATACAGGGATGTTGTATTTTGTCAAAGGCTTTCTCTGCATCCATTGATTATTGGTCTATTTACATAATCATTGTTTTGTATGAGACCTGCCCTGTCTGCAGGGCACTTGTTTAATCCCCACTGGTTCTCACTCTCTTTTAGCTCCGCCCCCTCTTCTAGTCACACCCTGTTTCCCACCATTTAATCCCTACTGGTTTGCCCTCTTTTCGCTCCGCCCCCTCTCCTAGTCACATCCTGTTTTCCACCCTACCACTTCCTTCCTGGAAACTATAAATGCAGATTCTTTTCTCAATAAGCCTTGCCCTGCTTCCCAGCTCAGCCATGAGTCCCTGGTCATCTGTCTCCTGCCCAAGAAGCTAGCCTGGCAATTGATATGACCATTTTTTTTGGTCTTGCTTTTGTTGATGCGGTGGATCACGTTGATTGATTTACGTATATTAAACCAACCCTGCATCTCTGGGATAAACCCCACTTGGTCATGATGAACAATCTTTTTAATATATGCTGTATGACTCTGAATAGAATTTTGTTCAATATTTTAGCATCTGTGTTCATCAGAGATATTGGTCTGTAGTTTTCTTTTTGGTTGTGCCCCTGTCTGCTTTTGGTATCAAAGTGATATTGGCTTCATGGAAGCTGGAAGGGAGTATTCCAGTGTCTTCAATTTTCTGGAAGACTTTAAAAGTAGAGGTATTAGTTTTACTTTGAAGGTTTTGTAGAATTCTTTTGTAAAACCATCTGATCCAGGACTTTTATTTTTGGGAAAGTTTTTGATAACTGTTTCAATTTCATTAGCAGTGATAAGCCTGTTCTTTCAATCTATTTTCCCTTTACTTAATTTTGGAAGTTCATAGGTATCTAGGAAATAATCCATTTCTTCCAGGTTCTCTAACTTGATGGCAGATAGTTGTTCATAGAAGCCTTGATATGATATGTTGAATTACTGCAGTGTCTGTTGTGATATCTCCTCTTTCACTTACAATCTGAGTTTTTTTGGTCTTCTCCCTTTTTGTTTTGTGAGTCTGGCTAAAGGTCTGTTGATTTTGTTCACTCTTTCGAAGAACCAACATTTACTTTCATTGATCTTTTGTATGATTTTCTTATTTTCAATGTTATTGATTTCTGCCCTAACTTTAGTGATTTCTGTCCTTCTGGTTGCTTTTTTCTTCTTCTTCTTCTTCTTCTTCTAGGTCTTTAAGATGTACAATCAGGCTGTTTGTGCTTTTTCTTGTTTGCTAATGTATGTTTATATGGCTATGAACTTCCCTCTCAATACTGCCTTAGCTATGTCCCAAATATTTTGATAGCTTGTATCATCATTTTCATTGCACTCTCGAAATATTTTGATTTCTTCCTTTCTTTCCTCTTTTACTCAGTAGTTGTTAAGTAGTATACTGTGAGCTTCCACATTTTGGAACTATTACTAAGCTGTTGTTGATTGTTAATTGTTAGTTTAATTCAATTGTGGTCTGATAAGGTGCTTGGGATGATTTCAATGCTCTTGAATTTGCTGATGCTGTCTTTGTGGCCTAACATATGTCTATCCTAGATAACCACCCATGTAGACTTGAATAAAATGTGTATTCCAGTTTCTTGGGGTGGATGACTCTGAAAATGTCCAACAGTTCTAGTTTATATATCTCCTCATTTAGCTCCCTCCATTCTTTATTGATTTTCTGCCTGGATGATCGTTCAAGTTGAGAGAGTGGGGTGTTGAAGTCCCCTACTATGACTGTGTTGCTGTTAGTATATTGCTGTAGCTCTTTCAGTAGATGTTTGATGTACTTAGATGGCTTCTTATTGGGAGCCTAGATGTCAATAACTGTTAAGTCCTGTTGATTGACTGATCCACTGAGCATGTAGTAGTGTCCATACCTATCTTTTTAAATTTTATTTATTTTAAAGTCTATGATGTCATATATGAAAATAGCTGTTCCTGCCTTTTTTTGTGGGCCATTGGCTTGTATGATAGTTTTTCTATCCTTTCACTTTGAGTCTGTGCTTGTCTTGTTGAGTTAGGTGTGTTTCCTGTAGACAGCATATAGTTGGGTTGAGTTTTCTGATCCATCTTCCTAATCTGTGCCTTTTAATAGGTGAATTGAGGCCATTGACATTTATTGATATCAAAGATTGAAGATAGTTTAATGCCATTCTCGTAGAGTTTTACAGTGTTCTGATATATGGCCTATTTATGGTGGTTTGACTGTTTACATGATCTTTCAGAACTTCTTACAGAGCAGGTTTGGTGATAGTTGATTCTTTCAAAATGTTGCTTTCTGAGAAGGTTTTTATGCCTCCATCTAGTTTGAATGATAGTCTAGCAGGATACAGTAGTCTTGGTTGAAAGCCGTTCTCATTGAGTACTCGATAGATATCTTGCCATTCTCTTCTGGCCTGTAGTATTTGTGTGGAAAAGTCAGCTGCTAATCTTATGGGTTTTCCTCTGTAGGTGACTCTTTTGTTTTTATCTTGCAGCCTTCAGGATCCTTTCTTTATCCTTATTCCTTTCCATTCTCAATATAATGTGTCTTTGTGTCGTTAAGTCTGGGTAAATTCTGTTTGAGACCCTCTGGGCTTCTTGAACCTTGATGTCTTTGATGTTGTCTAGACTAGAGAAGGTCTCAGCTATTATGTCCTGAAGAATGCTGTCTTGCCCTCCCTCTCTTTCTTCCTCTGGTAAGCCAATAGTGTGTATATATATATTTTTTTATTTAAGAAAGGATTAATTAACAAAACCATAGGTTAGGAGGGGTACAACTCCACACAATTCCCACCACCCAATCTCCATAACCCACCCCCTTCCCTGATAGCTTGCCCATTCTCTATCCCTCTGGGAGCATGGACCCAGGGTCATTGAGGGTTGCAGAAGGTAGAAGGTCTGGCTTCTGTAATTGCTTCCCCGCTGAACATGGGCGTTGACTGGTTGGTCCATACTCCCAGTCTGCCTCTCTCTTTCCCTAGTAGGGTGTGTCTCTGGGGAAGCTGAGCTCCAGGACACATTGGTGGAGTCTTCAATCCAGGGAAGCCTGGCCAGCATCCTGGTGGCATCTGGAACCTGGTGACTGAAAAGAGAGTTAACATACTAAGCCAAACAAATTGTTGAGCAATCATGGACCCAAAGCTTGGAATAGTGGAGAGGAAGTGTTAGGGGGGTACTCACTACAAAGTCTAGTGTAGTTCTGCTTTCAGGTATATATTTTGCAGTAGTTTATGGATATGTGTGCACATAAGCTCTCTCTCACAGAAACTGGTGTATATCTAGGTTATGGGACTTTGTTAGAAAGTGAACTACCTGAGATGAAATTAGAGTGTACTATAAAAGGAAAGGTCTCACCCGAGTAATGAAGCTGAAGGGTTGTCATTCCACACATGAAGTGTCTGGACACAGTCTGAAGTGAAGCATGTTGAGGTGGCAATCATTGCGTTGGTTAGGTTGTGATCGGCGGATGCAATATTATTTGGTATGGATTGGAGAGGCATACGGGAAAGTGGGTTCCAGGACTGGGGGAAGTAGGGGCTCTATAGTGGAGATGTGCGGTTCCTGATGTCTTAGGGTTCAGAAAGACAATCGATAGTTAATGTTATCATCACATTATTTGGTAATTGGGTTAACTTTGAAAAGTCCTTTTGTTATGGTTTGCTGTACAGTATGCAGTATCTTGTACATATCTGTGCTATTGGATGCTTCTAATCTACTTGGTCTAGGCTTTTGAGAGTGTCCGCATATCAAATACACAGCCTATATATTAAAAAGATTCAGTTTGTGTTTTGAAAAACTTTGAGACATACAATTGATTTTCCCCCTCTCATATTAATTAACTACTGATTTATATGTCTACATTTTGCTAGGAGTGTACACAAACACCATTCCCACCACCAAAAGACTGTGACCCATCTCTCCCACCCACTCCCACCCCCCACTGGCCCAGGAAGCTGCATGTCTACCCCTCACCACAGGGCTTTTACTTTGGTGCCCTACTTACAATTTGATCAGGTCCTGCTTTTAGTTTCCCTTTCAGATCTTCTTACTCAACTTCTGTTGATGAGTGGGATCATCCCATACTCATCTTTATCTTTCTGACTTAGCTCACTTAACATAATTCCTTCTAGCTCTGTCCAAGATGGGTCAGAGAAGGTGGGTTCATTGTTCTTGATAGCTGCATAGTATTCCATTGTGTATATATACCACAGCTTTCTCAGCCACTCATCTGTTGTTGGGCACCTGGGTTGCTTCCAGGTTTTAGCTATTATGAATTGTGCTGCTATGAAAATAGGAATACACACCTCTTTTTGTTTGGGTGTTATGGAGTCCTTGAGGTATAACCCCAGGAGAGGAATTACTGAATCATATGGAAGGTCCATGTCTAGCCTTCTGAGAGTTTTCCAGACTGCTCTCCACAGAGGCTGTACCAATTTACCTTCCCACCAGCAATGTAAAAGGATTCCTCTGTCCCCACATCCTCTCCAGCATTTGTTGCTGCTGTCCTTTTTGATGTATGCCATTCTTACAGGAGTGAGGTGGTATCTTCGTGTTATCTTAATTTGCATGTCTCTGACAATCAGTGACCTAGAGCAATTTTTCATATGTTTGTTAGCCTTTTGGATCTCCTCTGAGGTGAATGTTTTGTTCATATCCTCTGCCCATTTTTGGATAGGGTCATTTGCTTTTTTGGTGCTAAGTTTGCTGAGCTCTTTATATATTTTGGTGATTAGTTTCTTGTCTGATGTCTGGCATGTGAAGATCTTCTGCCATTCTGTGAGGGGTCTCTCTGTTTGTTTAATAGTTTCTTTGGATGTGCAGAAGCTTTTCAAGTTGATGTAGTCCCATTGTTTTTTTTCTGCTTTAGTCTTCCTTGCAATTGGGTTTGATTCATCAAAGATGTCCTTGAGGTGTATGTGGGAAAGTGTTTTACCAATGTTTTCCTCTAAGTATTTGATTGTTAATGGTCTGACATCTAGGTCTTTGATCCATTTGGAGTTGATTTTTGTTTCTGGTGAGATAAAGTGGTTCAATTTCATTCTTCTGCATGTTACAACCCAGTTTTCCCAGCACCATTTATTGAAGAGAGCCTCCTTTTCCCATTTAATCCTTTGGGTCCCCTTATCAAAGATTAGATGTCTGTAGGTGTGGGGATTTATTTCTGGGCTTTCAATTCTGTTCCACTGGTCTGTGTGCCTATTTTTGTTCCAGTACCATGCTGTTTTGATGATGATGTATTTATAATATAGTTTAATGTCTGGGTATATTATTTCTTTTGAAGACATCCCATAGATCTCTTTTGTTGATTACAGTATCTCTTAATCTCTTTTTGAGATCTCTTCCTTTTTAGTTGTGTCTTATTTGTCCTTGATTTTGCTAATTCTGTCATCAGCCTCATTTATTCTATTCTTTCTCCCCTGTGCTGTTTTCTGGAGTTTATCTATTTTGTTACCTTATTCGGATATTTTTTATCTTGTCCAGCTAGTTGTGTTCTTAGCTCAGCTACTTCAGCTTTCAGCTCTCTAATACCCTTGAGATAATTAGTGTTTTCTTCCAGGGTCTCATTTGTTGTTTCTGCATTTCTGATGACAATTTTTTCAAACTCTTTACTCACTCCTGTGATTATTTCCTTAACTAGTGTTTGGGTGTTGGCCTCACTATTTTGTGCTTCAACCTTTGCGGCCTTTTATCTGGACTCTTTTCCTGGTTCATTTCTTCAGTATTTCTTCTTGCTGGTTCAACCATTCTATATAGTATGTTATGAGGTCCTTCTCTCAGTACTTTTGTAATTACTGGTCACTCTTGCCTTGTTTGACTTGTGTCTAAGTAAGGTAATTAAACAGTTCACAGTTGTGGAAATTGACCGTTGTTTCAATATTATTTTAATCTCTGAGTTGGAGCTCAGTGGCTTAAAATCCTCTTTTGCTCTTTTTCTTCCCTGTAGGTTATGGGAGCCTGAGGACTTTTAAACTATGAGTAGGCTTCTTAGCTTAATTACTCACTCCTGACCAAGAGATAAAGCAGGGTGTGGCAGAGATAATCCAGTGGTTATGCAAAGAGACTCTCACAGCCCCACTGCTAGGCCACTGAGTGAGAGATCTTCTCCTGAGTTTCCTTGTTAGTTTTCTGTCCCCTGATGTCAGCACAGGGCCTCCCTGCTCCTGCTCCTGATTCTGAGGGCAGTAGTAATGGAGACTCACAGTTGCACTTGGTAAGTCTCAGGGGAGTCCTCTCCTCCCTTCAGCTATCCCCCTGTTGGTGAAAGAGACTGGAGGTGTTGTTTCAACTTCAGGACTGTTACCATCCACTTAATCTCTCCCTAGGCTTTCTGTGTCCATGAGCCACATGTGTTTGCACTCACTGGTGATTTGGTGGGTTCCTGAAGTGGTTTTGGTCTTATCTTGTTGTGGTCCCAGGTGGTCTCCTTTGGTATTCCTAGTTGACCCCCACACTTTCTGTTTGTGATCAGGTAAATATTAATTCCACCTCATGGTTTTGCCTCAGCTTACTGCCTCAGTCTTTATCTGAATGGTTTTCTGATCTTTCAGAACTTAATTGAAGGGTCACTTTCTTAAGAAAAACTCTCAAGATCCACCCCATTTGCTGGAGTCCCACTGACTTTCTATCATGCCATGACTGTTTCCTCTCAATCCAGACACCAGCTAAATATGTTTTTTTCCTCCAACATCAATCTATTTATCCACTGCCTAGGCAGTAAGTTAATATTCAGTTCACTTCTGCTACAAACCATCCAGACTTAGCCCATAGGTCAAAAAGTCTGCTCTACAATTTTAGATTCTAACCCCACGACCTACTTTTGATGAAGTAACTATAAATCAAGGATTCCCAAAACCCATTCTTTAATGTTAACAAATCATGATAATGAATCATAGAACTCAAGAAAAACTTCCTAACCACCAGTGGTTCACTGTAAAATAAGAGCCAAGTGAGAAAGACATTTAGAGTAAGGTGTAAGGGAAAAGATATGATGCCCTCCCACAGGGCTCGTGATGACCTCTGCCAGGAAACTTAGATAAATATACTGTGTTATTAAAGAACAGACCTATTTTATGACTATCAGTTAATAAAGTAAAAAATTTCATGCCCTGTCTGCTCATACTCACCTGGCAATTAGGTCCCTAATGTCTACACTACCACAATGCACCAGAAGCTCTCCCCTGTTGCTTAGAATTTTTATAAAGATTGTAGTTTAAAGAAATAATTAATTAGCTTATCATCTATTGTCTGGTAATCTAATCACCAGATTAGGTTTTAAAATTGCAAGCCCCAATGCTTTTTTAAATTTATTCATAAAAAATCAACAAAACAGACCACATGATAAGAGGGGTATAATTCCACACAATTCCCACCACCAGAACTCCATATCTCATCCCCTCCCTTGAAAGCTTTCCTATTCTTTATCCCTTTAGGAATATGGACCCAGGGTCATTACGGGGTGAAGGTGGAAGGTCTGGCTTCTGTAATTGCTTCTCTGCTTAACATGGGTGTAGACAGGTATATCCATACTCCCACCCTGTCCCTATCTTTCTCTAGTGGGGTGGGGCTCTGGGGCAAGTACCAATTCTTTGATCAGGCCTTGGATACTCTGGTAATGACTCCCATCAGGAAGTTGTTGAAGATCCTCATTTCACTAGCATACAAAACACATTTAACTATGCCAGAGAATCCAAGGATTCTAGGACCTCTGTACCAAGGGGAAAGAGAAACCAAAGATAGTATATTTTTTCCTTTTTTATTGTGGGGGGTGGTTATGAATTACAGTATATAGTATAGTTATTGACACATGGGTACAATCTCTCATCTCCCTATGTTGGGTGTCTGCAAAACACTCCAATCCCCCATTTGGGTCCTTTTTCATCAAAATATTATGTCGCAAAATCACCATTGCTCTGTAAATTTTCTGAAAGCAAGGGCATAATTATTGGATAATAGGAACAAAGGTAACTAGGACTTTTCAGTCTATGGTTTTATATTTATTTGACAAAAGGTGTGCCTGTTTCCTCTTTGTGGTAGTTTTCTGGGTCAAAGGCTCACTTTTTTTTTTTGCATTGTCTTTGTTTTTGGCTACTCTGTGATCTGCGAATTTCCTTAGAGATAATTTCTTTAATAAAGTCTGAGTCTTGTAGTTATTTCTGTGGCCATCTCACATTGTAACATAGAAAAAAGCCTTGTTGTGCAGAGAAAAGCTATGGGGAACTGGGAGAATTCTACAGTCTTTGATTAGGTCCATTTTTTCTGTGTTAGTGCCCTGGGCTATGACCTTCACAAGTGCCTCTCAGTTTTTCTCCCTGAAGTAACACAAGGAAGGTCAGAGGAGGCTAGTGTTACATATATCCCTAGACCTATGTTGTTTAGGGCCTAGCAAAACAGTTTTCTTTGCCAGTAGACCTTTGTTAAGGGAGAACAGAAAATCATGAATGAAGTTCAAAATGGTTAATTTCTCCCTCACTCAGCCACAAAAAAAAGGTGTTGGTATGCTTCTAAATTCTGCTTCTAAGACCCCTTCTGTTTCATCGGTTTAATCCCCCCCCTGCTTAACACTGTATTCTATTTACATAACCACTGTTAACTAAGCACCGCCCTGTCTCCAGGGCATTGGTTTAATCCTCATTGTTTTGCATGCTTTTTCCTTCTCTCCACCCCCTATCCTACCTACATCCTCTTCATCCTCTTCAGACCTGACACTTCCACCTCAGGATATGTAAGGACAGGACTGTGATTAGAGATAGCTTAGATTGTGCTGCGTTCCACACGAATAATGACTGAACTGCGTACCACTCAGCCATGAGTCCCTGGTCTTCTCTCTCTCCCGCCCGCAAAGCTAGCCCGGCATAATGGCACTCTAACAGGGACTGGCATTTGGCACCCCAGATGGGACCTAACCCACCCATACCCATATAAGTAAACTTGGCTACCCATCCACCATGGGCTGCCTTTCTACTTATGAAGAGGTTTCCCAAAGCCTCTACTCTTTCATCATAAGACAGTTTCTCTGTCTCTGTAACATTTTGCTCTGGGCCACACTTTGGTTCCCTGACCAGGAACTTTGGTTCCTTATGACCGTGATCGTAGAGCTTGCAAGATGCACAGAGATTTCCCTTGGGACTTTCTGGACTCCCTCTCACATGTTTCCCGTGGAGAAGGACTACTCTAACTTGAAGTGCATTCTCCAGTACCCTGGAAGTCCCCAAGAATGGAGAAACGTGGTTAGTTCTACTCTCCTGATTCGATTCCTTCTTCGATGGGAAGACATTTTAAAAATGGGTGCCTGAAGCAATCCAGCAGGAACCGTCAGAAACATCCTAAGTGGAATTTCGAGGAGCTTTTTGGACTAGGACACCCTCCGGGGACTCATGATGCTACATGGTGAGATCTGGATAATCTAGTTAAACGTGAAAGAAGCAAAAACTTCCTACTGCTTTTCTCTTGATTCCCCCTCGTTGTTCTCTCTGAATATCTTAAGTTTGCTGTCTGCTTTCAGTTGCATTTCATAAGAGAGTGATTTGAATGACTGAATTTTTGTATGACATTGACTTAAAAAAAATGCTGGACGCAGCCATGATTTCTAGAGACATCCAGAAACAATTAAAAAAAATTGTTTTTTCCTCTTTTGATTTTTTTTTTTTATGTCTTGGTATAAATCTGAAATGTTTAATCCTGAAAACTGTATGAGTTATGGGCGGGGTATATAAAGCAATGGTTATGCTAATGATTCTCATGCCTGAGGCTTCTAACCATGGTTCTTTTACTGAGCTTAAACTGTTTAAACAACCCTAAAATCATACTAGAAAGAACTTCCAATTATAATGGAGTTATCAATTATAGTAAACTTCTAATCTGCTACAAGTTTTGTTTGACAAGTAAGTGAATTACAGCTGTCAAGTCTTCACAAGAAAAAGTATCCGCTCAAATGAAATCCCCAGAAATCCATTTGGACACTTGTTCTCTGACACTGCTGACCCCTGTTCTCTGACATTGCCGACAAGATGGCATGACTACAGCAGCCCCCCTCCTGAAAACAAGATGTGATCTGGCATGACCTGAAAAAACAGATTCACAGACTCCAAAGCTCACTCTCAACAGAAAAGCGAAATTACAGTGGTTGACCCTCCCCATCGAGACAGAAATGCAGCATTTCATCCCCTGGCATTTCTTCCATGGTCATCTGCTTTTGACTGACACTTCTATCAAACTTACTGGCACACCTCTTGGACACTTTACACAACTTTACAGCAGTTTCCCTTTAGACTGCTGGGTTTCTCAAAGACTCACTGCATCAATCCATGGACTTTGCAGCCAGAGCCTTGGGGACTCTATAGGCCATGTCCCCTCACCTGCAGGCTATTCCCACAGAGTTAGGAAACGCCCTTTGAGACATGAAAAGTCCCCAGAGGCAAGAGATGCCCACAGAGGCATGAAACGCCACCAAAGGCAAGACTTGCCCCTAGAGGCAGGATATGTCCTTTCACCTGATAGGCCTTTCCCTTTGAGGCAGGAAACACCCCCCCCTCAGGCCTCCCCTTGGCATCACACTGGTTCTTGCTGATCTCTTACTTGTTCCTCCATGTCTTGTGCCAGCTCTTTTGAAAATGCCTGTATGATATAGGTTTCTGTTCACCCCACACTCCTGATACTATGGCCATTAGTTAAAAAGAAAGGGGAAAATGTTGGTCTGCTTCTAAGACCCCTTCTGTTTCATTGGTTTAATCCCCCTGCTTAACACTGCTTAACTATTTACATAACCACGGTTAACTAAGCACCACCCTGCCTCCAGGGCACTGATTTAATCCTCACTGTTTTGCACGCTTTTTCCTTCTCCCCACCCCCTATACTATGTACATCCTCTTCAAACCTGACACTTCTGCCTCAGGATATGTAAGAACAGGATTGTGATTAGAGATAGCTTAGATTGTGCTGTGTTCCACATGAATAATGACTGAACTGCATACCACTCAGCCATGAGTCCCTAGTGGTCTCTCTCTCCCGCCCGCGAAGCTAGCCCAGCAAAAAGGGAGAGTTTTAATCACACTATCAACCACTACAGTTACTTTATTTCTTGGTGGGGAAAAAAACCCTCTTCTTGACTATAGGATATAAAAGGATATAACCCTGTCTTTTCTATTCACCACTATGTATCATCATTACCTAGAATCATGCCTGACACATAATAACTGCAAAAGCTATTTCTTGGATGAATATTTTAAAAATCTGACTCACTGAGGTTGATTTTAGTGACAAAGACACTATCTTGACTTTATTGAACCTGACAAAGGACATTTGCTTTCTCTGTCAATAGCAATGATTGATCTTGGGCTTGCCTTCAAGTCCAAATCTAGTCTGTAACCCCTGGGGCCTTCCAAGAGTCCAACACACACACACACACACACACACACACACACACACACACACACACACACACACACACCATATACACACCTTTTCTCAAGCCTGTATGGCAACCTTTTCTTTGATCTTTCAAAATCTTTCTTTTCATGCATCATCTCCTTCCAATCACAAAAGAATCAGGGCTTTTACCCAACCTTAAAAAGACACTCAGGGAAAATAGAAGAGTCTAACTGTTTTGCAATGAGGTGATCATTAATTTAGCACATTCCTGTTCTATTTATTCCCAACTGCATGTGTGAGTCAAGTCACATTTTAAACAAATTGGTGCATACAGCTAGGAAGATGAGAGTATCAGCAATAATGAATATCCCTGCATTTTTATATAACAATTATTGATTGTGTAGAGGAGTTTAGAACTCAAGGTAACTCTACCATTAAATAGCCAGTTAAAAATTCCAAAAATCTCATTATTGCTCTTTAAAAATATATTACAAAATAAATGGGGTTGCATTTTCTATGCTATAAAGTAAAAAGGTCTAAAGATGGTATATGCTCAATAATGCTACATAGCAATTAAAAAGAAGATGAATATGGCATACAAAAGGATGAGCTAAGGGGAGATGAGAAAAGGGCTCACTAGTTTAAAAATTCAGTAGTGTTTTAACAATTTGAACTTCTAGACATTTATTAATATTTAGTCATCAGATAAAGGTTTAAAAAATCTCTATAATGTGAACAGGGACCATATATATATATATACACACACACAAGGAAGTAACATGGCACTTTTATTACCTTGACAATGAGGTCCGAAAGTGTTTCCTATATGACCATCTCCATGATCCTGACATAATGTCTAACGTCTGAATCTTCCAAGAGGGAGGTGGGGTTCCACAAAACATGTTACACATAGCCTCCTAACTTAAAGCCTTTTTCTCTCTCTGCCAAATCACCTCTTTCCCTTTCTTTAATCTCTACTTCTCCCCATTCTATGCATACCAGTCTATTTAAAACTCTTCTACACATATAATGGTGTTAAACTATACTTATAAAATTATATAATACTATAAACTACTGCTAAATCAATATAAGTGTGTATATACAAGTGAGCATATGCATATATGTATATAAGTGCATACATCCAAATAAATAAATAAATAAATAATACATATATATATTCAAAAAGAGAAACTCTGTCCCACTCTCCTGCCTTTGCTTTCCATCAAATATCCTTTATCCCTTGCCAACACTATACACTGAGCTCATTTCTGAGTCAGTGGAGGACCTCCTCCAATTAAGGAAGAGAGCTAGTAAGAAAGGGAAGCTCCTCAGTCAGAAGACTGCAAACACCTGAACAGTACTGCTTGCACCAACATCCCCATGGCAATCACTGGGGGGTTAGATAAAGGCTTGGGGCCAGTATCCATGAGTATCCAATGCTGGAATGGAACTGGGTTTACTACAGCACATTATCAAAAAATGATTCCCCCATAAATAGTTTCAGATATTATTCTTAAATGCCCCTGTGCTTCTCATTTTTCTTACACCAGAATCCGAACCACAGCAGACAAGTAATGAATTCCATTAAGGAAATTAGTGAAAATTAACACATTATAAGCTAAATACATTAAAAAGCTTCTTTAAGTTAAATGATATTCATTCAGTGTATATATACTGAGCAAACTGAACCTTTTAACCTTGATGATTCATAGAGAAAAAATGCCTTTGAATTGGGGATTGTTAGGGAAGTGTCTGCTGTGTGAATGATATGACTTTACATCAAAAAATAAACTAGGACTTCAAGATCCCTGAGAACAGAGTCTTAAATAATGTGTTGAGATTGTAACTTAAAAGATATCTGGAATCTATGCAAGCCCAGAGTCAGAAATTATGTATCTCTTCCTTTTCCTCATAAAACAATCTCCACAATAGGATATTTCACCTCTCATCTAAAAACATCTCTCTTCTCCTAGCCTCTGCCTCATAAATAACAGTAGTGAAGGAGAAAAATTAAGTTGGTATCTACATTGTCTGAGATGTGTTTCAGAGGACAATTACTTTTTGTAGCAGTTTTCAGATCAAAATGGTATGTTTTCTCATGAATTAGGTCAAGGAGCCTCATATCACAACTTGAATAACATTGTAAGAAAAAATGCTGTCTCTGCCACATGCAACAGCATAAGCTGATCATTTCAAAACTTTTGAAATAGTAGGAGCAGATACAATCTTGATATATGAAGGTTAGTCAACCACTATGATGACAAGAGGTGGGAATTTGGGGGGGAGGTCCATCTGCATGCACCATGTAATTCTGAGATCACTTCACTCACTTCACAACCTTCCACAAGCTGACCAGAAAGAGTTAATCCACGTATTTGTGACAGAGAGACCAGCTTAAATATCTGCACTGTCTGTGAAGATGAAATGTGATTTAAGCGAGGGAGGTAAGTGAAATAAAATCCAGTTAACCACTGACCAAATACCCTCTACACAGTCAAAAGTGAATTTTCTTAATGATTTAATTATAACATAAAGAAGACAAAGAAGCAAATATATTCATCCATCAGCCTGAGAAGTTGTTTTCTGGGTTAACTAACAGTAGTAGGAAGTGCTGACAAATGAGGAGAGTTCACCAAGAAGATCATACTTGAGTTAAGAGTTTCAAAAATTGCACAGGAGTTCTATAGCTGAATAAAGAAAGAGAGATATACTAGTAAAAAGGATACTTGTCTGCTCTTGTGATACCACATATCTGAGGAGGGGTTACAGGAAAGTCTAGGCTTAGATTTTAAAATATATAAAAAGCTGGGGGCAGAGTGGTGATGCAGTGGGTTAAGTGCACAAGGCGTGAAGTGAAAGGACTGGCATAAGGATCCTGGTTCAAGACCCCGGCTTCCCACCTGCAGGGGTTTCGCTTCACAAGCGGTGAAACAGGTCTGCAATTGTATTTATCTCCCCCTCTCTGTCTTCCCCTTCTCTCTTGACTTCTCTCAATATTGACAGCAATAACAACAACAATACAACAAGGGCAAGGGCCTCTGAGGAGCAGCGGATTCGTCCTGCAGGCACTGAACCCCCAGTGATAACCCTGGAGGCAAAAACAAACAAAGAAAAATACAGATATAGGTTAGTCCGAAGATTCCTATGGGTAAGTTGAATGAGTTTTTTTAGCCAGGGGAAGAGGATTCACTGGAGGAATTTTGAGACTGACTAGAGACAGAGATTAGAAAGTTAGTACAAGTAGAAGGTTACATCAGGATTAAAGACCTGGAGGTGTGACCTAAGCTCTGGGAACAAAGAGTACTATAGAATGGACTGCAGAAGCAAACTACTCAAGTGAGTTTTGAAACATGGTACATAGTCTCTATTAACAACAATAAAGAGCTTTTTCATGAATGGACACAAACCAGTGGGAAAGGATAGTAACAACAGATGCTGGACATGTTGCTGGGGTAAAGGAACCCTCTCACACTTCTAGTGGAAATGTGAAATGGCCCAACCCCTGTTGAAATATATTCAGAAAGACAAATGGGAATGTCTTAATAACAAATTTAAGTAGATGGAGGAAGAATTAGAAAGATCATTTTTCTTTCTAAAAAACTGATAGTAGGGTTGTTCATACAGATTTAAAACTGAAGTCAGTTTTCAGGGGAAAAAACAAAAAGCTTACTTTTGAATATATTGACTTTGAAAGTCTGACAAAGCATACAGACATTCAGTGCATGACTTCCTGTGTATTTTAGGAACACTTGGAAAAACAAAACAAAACAAAAACTGAAATCCCAAAGATAGGATAGTGGGTATATACAAGACTTTCACGCCTGAGATTTTGAAGTTTTAACTTCAATTCCAGGTCCCAACATAAGTCTGAGGTGACCAGTGCATATGTTAAAAAATAACAATAAAGGACCTGGGCCATAGAAATATGCATTCACTTATTGTATTGATTCCTTTGTTAAACACTATATAGTTCAATAAATACTAAATTGCAGATTACACATGCAAAGATGAGTTCAAGTCTTATAGCTACACAAAAGGACTAGAGTGAGATCAGCTGTGGCATATATGGTTAAGCAAACACTTTACCATGAGTGAGGACCCTGGTTGAGCTTTTGCTCTTTACCTCCAAGAGGAAAGCTTCATGAGCAGTGAAATAGATCTGCAGGTTCTCTCTCCCTATCTATCCCAAGCATCTCAATTTCTATCTGTCCTATCAAATAGAAGTGGAGGGATGGGGAAGGAAGGGAAGAGGTAGAGGACAGAGGGGTTGAGAGGTGAGGGAGAAAGAAAGAAAAATAGCTGCCTGCTAGAAGCAGTGGATTCATTGCATAGGCACCTAGCCCCAGCAATAACTTGGTGGCAATTAATAAATGGATAAATGACTAAAGGAATAAAGACAAATAACTTTTCTGAAAAAGCCATCC
This sequence comes from Erinaceus europaeus, assembly GCF_950295315.1. NCBI lineage: Eukaryota > Metazoa > Chordata > Mammalia > Eulipotyphla > Erinaceidae > Erinaceus > Erinaceus europaeus. The sequence continues at coordinate 55,498,595 of NC_080179.1, read as the reverse complement.
TTAGGAAGTTAAGAAGAGAGATATGCAATCCAACTGGGAGTTTGATAAAAAGCTTAACATTGGAGGTATTAGGTGACAGACGGTGGCACACCCATTAGATTATACAAGTTACCATGTGCAGGAACCTGGGTTCAAGCCCCTTGTTCCTGGCTGCAAGGGGGAAGCTTCATGAGCAATGAACCAGTACTGCAGGTCTCTTCTCTCTCTCTCTCTCTTCCCCATCTCAATTTTTCTCTAAGTCTATGAAAAAGGGATAAAAATTAAAATTAGAGTTCTTCAGATAAGCTACATTTCGGCAGAAACAATGATATGGACAGAAATCAGTTATATTATAGTGAAATACGGAGAAAGAATCCAGACTGTAATAGGTTAAGATGCAAACTAGGAGATTAGGAAATAAGAGCAGTGTGTCTAAAACAATCTTTTAAAGAAATTCTAGTATAAAGAAAACAGACCAAGGGGACAGGTGGTGGAGAATCTGATTGAGTGCATATGTCACAATGCACAAGGTTCAAGTCTATGGCCCCCACCTGCAGGGGGACAGCTTCATGAGTGGTGATGCAGAGATGCAGGTGTCTCTCTGTCTTCTCTCTCCCTATCTATCTCCCAATTCCTCTTGATTTCTGGCTGTTTATATACAATAAATAAATGAGGATGATAAAAAATTTTTAAAAATCAATTGTCTATATGACCTATACAGATAAATAACTGGAGAGAAACTGGAGAGGCTCAACATTTCACCTAGAAAAGAACTGGGCATATTTTCCTGCAGAAGGCCTGGGGAGGTAGGAGTTTAAGTAGTGACAGAAAGGAGGACTTCATAAAACAAAATCCAAACTCCAGACAAGACAATGGAGTGGAGTAAATTCACTTGACAGAACTAGCTATGGACAGGCAGAAGAGGACAGAAAGTCCTCTTCCACTGTTCATAGTGGAAGCACAAAGGTGTAAATTATGCAAGGGTAATTATGATTACCCTTAATGATTGTTCTGAGTGTTTCAATACGTATTCATAACTTATCACAGTCCACTTACATCAACACTTTATCACTTTAATAGTAGATTAGTTTGTACTTACTTTTTTATTTAACTGCCTGCCACCAGAGTTAATGGTGCTCAGTGCCAACACGATTGATTGGCCATTTCCTCAACTCCCCCTTTTTTTCTTTTTTCTTTATTTGATAGGACAGAGAGAAATTGAAAGGAGTAGGAGATAGACAGAGAGACACCGCTAGTACTTGCTTCACCACTTATGAAGCTTCCCCTTGGCAAGTGTCTTTCTCTCCCCTCTCAATTTTTCTCTCTCCTATTAAGTATAATAGAGTTGGCAGTCAGCTGAGGTAAAGAACAAACACCTCATCACAGACCCCTGCAAGCGTCAACCCGGCTTTGACCTAGCACGTTATGATTGGGCCCTCAATCGCTATCAAACAGGCCATGGCCGGTGCGCCGCTATGTTCCATTGCTGGGGAGCCAGAGACGACCCGAACTGCCCCTGTGGCTACAGACAGACTATGACCCACATAGTCAATGACTGCCACCTCTCCAGATTCAAAGGAGGTCTCGAAACTTTACATCAGGCTCAACCTGACGCTGTTGACTGGCTACGGAAGAAGGGCAAACGCTAGAAGAAGAAAAGTATAATAGAATGGGGGGGGATGGCCACTGGGAGCAGTAGTCTCCTAGTGCTGGCACTGAGCACCAGTGATAACCCTGGTGGAAATAAAAAAAAAGTGAGGACAAAGTATTCTTTCTACTATTAAAGTGCTAAATATTGATGTAAGTAGACTGTGATAAGTTATGAATACATATTGAAATACCCAGATCATTAAGAAAATTACACAATTTTTTCTTCTTTTATTTTCTTTCTATTGTATTAGGATAGAGAGAAATTGAGAGGGTGAGGAAGAAAGGGAAAGATAGACACCTGCAGGCCTGTTATCTTTTGTGAACTTCCCTGCTGCAGGTGGGAGGCCTGGTCCTTGAACATGATAATCTATACAGTTAATGCATTCACCACCAGTTGGTCTCTGTTCACTTTTTTTTTTTAACATGGTGTTTTTTTCTATACATCTTCAGCATTTTATCTAAAGCTGTTATACTTTTTATTTCATCAATAAAATATAATTTGTCTTCAGTTTCCAGAAATTTAAGTCTGATATATAAGCAGAAACTCCTGTGGGTTTGTCCTTCTTGTAATTCATTTTATATCAATCTGTGTGTCTATGTATTTTGCCAAGTTCTAGGGGTTGTTTTCCTTTAATTACACTTCAATCTCACACTTTCATCTTCTACTGAGATTTTAATGATTAAAGCATTAGCCCTTTTATTATTGACATAAAAATTTGTAAGATTGGGCTTTGTATTTCTTTTCTAAAATTATTTTATCTGGTAGTTTATATTATTTTTTTATTTAAGAAAGGATTAATTAACAAAACCATAGGGTAGAAGGGGTACAATTCCACACAATTCCCACCACCCAATCTCCATTTCTCACCCCCTCCCCTGATAGCTTTCCCATTCTCTATCCCTCTGGGAGCATGGACCCAAGGTCATTGTGGGTTGCAGAAGATAGAAGGTCTGGCTTCTGTAATTGCTTCCCCGCTGAACATGGTTGTTGACTGGTCCGTCCATACTCCCAGTCTACCTCTCTCTTTACCTAGTAGGGTGGATCTCTGGAGAAGCAGAGCTCCAGGACACATTGGTGGGGTGTTCAGTCCAGGGAAGCCTGGCCGGCATCCTGATGACATCTGGAACCTGGTGACTGAAAGGAGAGTTAACATACAAAGCCAAACAAATTGTTGAGCAATCATGGACCCAAAGCTTGGAATAGTGGAGAGGAAGTGTTAGGGAGGTACTCACTGCAAACTCTAGTGCATTCTGCTTTCAGGTATATATTTTGCAGTAGTTTACGGATACGTGTGAACATATGCTGTCTCTCACAGAAACTGGTGTATATCTAGGTTTTGGGACTTTGTTAGAAAGTGAACCACCTGAGATGAAATTAGAGTATACTATGAAAGGAAAGGTCTCACCCAAGTAATGAAGTTGAAGGGTTCTCATTCCACACGTGAAGTCTCTGGACAAAGTCTGAAGTGAAGCATGTTGAGGTGGCAATCGTTGTGTTGGTTAGGTTGTGATCGACGGATGCAATATTATTTGATATGGATTGGGAGAGGCATACGGGAAAGTGGGCCCTATCCATGGGTTTCAGGACTGGGGGAAGTAGAGGTTCCATAGTGGAGATGTGATGTTCCTGCTGTCTTAGGGTTCAAAAGGACAATCGATAGTTAATATTATCATCACATTATTTGGTAATTGGGTTAACTTTGAAAATTTCTTTTGTTATGGTCCCTCATTGGGTGCATAGATGTTAATGATTGTTAAGTCTTCTTGGCTGACTGATCCTCTGATCATTATCTAATGTCTTTGCCTATCTTTTATTACTTTATTTATTTAATTTAAAATCTATCGTGTGTGAGATGAGAATGGCTGTTCCTGCCCTTTTTTGTGGTCCGTTAGCCTGTATGATAGTTTTCCATCCTTTCACTTTAAATCTGTGTTTATCTTATTGTGACAGATGGGATTCTTGCAAGCAGCATATGGTTGGATTATGTTTTCTGATCCATCCCCCAACTCTGTGCCTTTTGATGGGTGAGTTTAAGCCACTGACATTTATTGATATTATGGATTTAATGTATTGTAGTGCCATTGTTCAAAAAAAATTTTTTTTTGTTTGCTCTGATATATTGCCAGTATTATAGTGATGTTCTTGTTTATAAGAGGTCTTTTAGAACCTCTTTTGGGGCCGGTTTGTTGATGATTGCCTCCTTTAACTGTTGTTTGTCTAAGAAGGTTTTGATCCCTCCTTCTAGCTTGAATGAAAGTCTAGCAGGATATATTATCCTTGGTTGAAACCCTTTTTCATTCAGGGCTCGATAGACATATTGCCATTCTCTTCTAGCTTTTAGAGTTTGAGTGGAGAAATCTGCAGATAATCTTATGGGTTTTCCCTTGTATGTGACTTTTTGTTTCTCTCTTGCAGCCTTTAGGATCCTTTCTTTATCCTTACTTCTTCTCATTGTGACCATGATGTGTCTTGGTGTCTTCAGGTCTGGGTTGATTCTGTTTGGTACTCTCTGGGCCTTTGAATCTTGATGTCCTTTCTGTTATTCCGGATCTGGGAAGTTTTCTTCTATTATTTCCTCTAGAATGTTTGCTTCCCCTTCCTCTCTTTCTTCCTCTCACAGGCTAATTATACGAATGTTACTTCTTTTGAGATCTTCCCATATGTCTTTGTTGTTGTTTTCAGTGTCTCTCAATCTCTTTTTAAGCTTTTTCACCTCTTTCTTCGTTTTCTCTAACTCATCATCTGTCTGTCTACTTCTGTTTTCTGCTTCTGTTAGTCTGCTTTCCCTTGCCTCAGCTTCTTTCTTCATTACAGCTATTTCAGCTTTCAGTTCTCTAATTGTCTCAAGATAATCAGTATTTTCCTTGGGGGCCTCAACTGTTGTTTCCCTAATACTGCCATTCCTTTCCTCCAATGTTGTTTTCATTTCTGTGATTAATAAGTTTATTATTGCTTGCATACTTTTCTTTTTTTTTTAAATTTTTTTATTTAAGAAAGGATTAGTGAACAAAAGCATAAGGTAGGAGGGGTACAACTCCACACAATTCCCACCACCCAATCCCCATAACCCACCCCCTCCCATGGTAGCTTTCCCATTCTCTATCCCTCTGGGAGCATGGACCCAGGGTCGTTGAGGGCTGCAGAAGGTAGAAGGTCTGGCTTCTGTAATTGCTTCCCCGCTGAACATGGGCGTTGACTGGTCGGTCCATACCCCCAGTCTACCTCTCTCTTTCCCTAATAGTGTGTGTCTCTGGGGAAGCTGAGCTCCAGGACACATTGGTGGGGTCTTCAATCCAGGGAAGCCTAGCCAGCATCCTGGTGGCATCTGGAACCTGGTGATTGAAAAGAGAGTTAACATATGAAGCCAAACAATTTGTTGAGCAATCATGGATCCCAAGCTTGGAATAGTGGAGAGGAAGTGTTAGGGAGGTACTCACTGCAAACTCTAGTGTAATCCTGCTTTCAGGTATATATTTTGCAGTAGTTTATGGATACGTGTGCACATAAGTTGCATACTTTTCTTATCTATGGTTACTTCTCGCTGATTTGTAGTTTCTTCTGGGCTCTTGTCTTCATTCATTGGAGTAGCAGTTTTATTTGTTTTTGATCTACCCATTTTTTTGATTTATGTGTTTCTTTTTTATGCTCTGTTGTTCCTCAGTTGTTGTGTCTTGAGCACAAGCGAAACTGTACTAAATACCTTTATGACAATTGCACTCACCTACCTCAGGGATTACAGTAGCAACTGAAGCAAGTATTGAAGTAGTTTAATCACTACCAGTTAGCCAAACCATTTCTCCAGTCTATGAAAAAATTGTAACCAAATCCCAGTGAAGAAGAAAGAGAAAAGAAAGAAGGGATAGCAAGAATAGACAGTTATGCAAATCTACTATCCACTGTATATTCTAGGGGTAACAAGAGGGGAAAGGGGATTAGAGCAGAGATACACACATAGAGTCCACTCTGAGTCAGATTTCTTCCCCAAAATAATTCACAAATTCAGAAAGGCAAAGAAGGAAGGAAGGAAGAAGTGTATGACAAGATAAAAAAAAAGAAAGAAAGAAAAAAGAGACAAGTGAGAGAAAAGGGAAAGATAAGAAAAAGCTGTAATTAAAGAGCAGTGAAAAGAAAAAAAACCCTAGGACTAGACAAGGGTGGCTGAAATAGACAGTTATGCAAATCTACTATCCACTGTATATTCTAGGGGTGGCTAAAGGAGGAAGGGAAGTTGAGCAGAGACACTTGCAGTGAAAGTCCACACTGAGTCAGAATTCTTCCCCAAAGTAATTCCCAAATGTGTATCAGTGAATTCAAAAAAGCACACTGTTTGGGGGTGTGGGGGCTGGGCCCTGTGGCTTTGGAAGCTGTAGGATTAAGGAAGAAAGGATGAGAAGAATGAGAAAAAGAAAAAAAAAGAAAGAGAGAAAAAAGAAAAAGATAAGAAAAATAACAGTCATAAGAGAGCGGTGAAAGGAAAGATTTTTTAAATTTATTTTTAATTATTTAATTAGCTATGTGGAGTGAGTTGGGGGTTTGGCTACTTAGAAAGAAAAAAAAGGCCATAGGTTTCAGATTCAGAAGGGTATAGACTTAGAATGAATGCTACTCCCTGGTGGGACAGGAATTTGGTAAAGAAAGAAAGAGGCTCAGCAGGGGGGCCTTCTAGGAGCTGGTCCCCAGGGACTGGTTATGGGGGGGTGGGGAGGGGGAGGAGGTGTGCTTTATAATTAAACGGAAAAAAAATTTTCCCCCTTTTTTTCTACTCTATTTCTTAACCCAAATTAAGTTATAGTCACCTTCTTGGTGTCACCGCTAGGACCCCTTATTGACTGGCCTACTAAAGGACGAAAATCCTACCATTTCCAGAAGATGTGGTCAGAGCTCTAGCCACTAGCAGCTTCTCAGTCCGCCATCTTCCGGGAACCAGGTAGTTTATATTCTACTGTTGCTTCTTCAAATTCATTTCCGATCTAATATTGAACCTCTCTAGGAAAATATTTATTTGTTATTTTACTTTTTAAATCCACATTTTCTTTTAAAGTATTATAAATTTTAATGTTTTCTTAAGGTTTTTCTTTTTTTTTTTCGAGATAATTTATAATTGCTTTCTGATGCTTCTATGATCATTTTTACTAAAATATTTGATAAGTCCTTTATAGTCATGTTTATTATTAATAGTTTGTTATAAGATTAAAATTACAATGTATAGTTCCACACCAAACCCACCACCAAAGTTCCATATCCCCAGCCTCCCACACCCTAAAGATAACCACCACAGTTCTCACAAGTCTTACAGTTTGCTTTCAGGGGCAGGGTGGTAGCATACCTAGTACTAAGCACAAGGACATGCACAAAGATATGGGTTCTAGTCCCCCAGCTCCCCACTTGAATGGGGATGCTTCACAAGCAGTGAAAGAGGTCTGCAGATGCCTCAGTATCTCTCCCTCCTCTCAAACTCTCTCTGTCCTATTCATTAAAATGGAAGTGGGTGAAAAGGAGGAGCAGAAGGAGGAAAGAGAAAGAAAAATTTGCTTGCTTCTCTGTTCTGTTTGGTTTTTTTTTTTTTGGCAAGTTTATGTAAATCACACCTCTAGACTCCACATATGAGTGAAACCATCTGGTGGTTCTCTTTCATTTCTTTACTTATTTAACTAAGCATTATCACCTCTAGTTCTATTCATTTTATCCCAAAGGACAATACCATCTTTTTTAATTGCTTACTGGTATTCCAGTTGGGAAACACACCCACACACACCCACACACACACATATATATATATATCATAACTTCATTAGCCAGTCAACTGAACTGTTAATGGGCATTTGGGCTGCTTCCACTCTTTGGCTATTGCAAGTATAAGGAAGCATTTGTCTCTTCCAATTAGTGTTTGAATATCCACTGGATAAATGCCTAATATCATAAGGAACTTCCATTTTTATTTGCTTCCAAAGGGGCTGTACCAGTTTGCAATCCCATCGATGTAGCAGTTTCCTTTTCTCCACAACCTCTCCAACACCTATTTTCTCTGTTAATGTAAGCTATTCTCTCAGGTGTACGTATCACAGGGTAGTTTTATGATAAATGATGATAAATGAAGTGAGGCATTTCTTCATGTGTCTGTGGGCCATGTGTATCTCTTCTTTAGAAAACTGTGTAGTTATTTGGGCAACTTTTTTACTGAGTTATTTTTGCTTTTTTTGTAGGCATATACCACTTCTGTATAGATATTTAATATCAGTTGCTTGATGTGTGGTGTGCTAATATCTTCTTACATTTACTGGGTTGCCTGGTTATTCTTGTGCAGTTTGCTTTTGATGTGTAGAATTTTTTTGTGTGTCATGTAGTCCCATTTATTCACTCTTGTTTTCATTTACCTTACCCTGAAGGTTGAGTCTCCAAATACATCTTTGATGTGAAGGTCCTGCAAAGTTTCTTTGACATTTTCTTCTGTAAATTTTAGAGTTTCTGGTCTAATATCCAGATCTTTGTTCCACTATGATTTGACATTGGTGTATGGTGTTAGGTGGTGGCCCAATTTTACTATTCTACATGGGGCTATACAGTTTTCCCAGCACCATCTATTTAGGAGACCTTCTTTACGACACTGAATAGTTTTGGCCCTTTTGTCATATATTAGGTGTTTGTATATAGGTAGGCTCATTTCTGAGTTTTTGATTCTGCTTCACTGATCCAAGTGTCCATTTTTATTCCAGTTCTATGCTGTTTTGCTTACTATTGCTTTGTAGTATAACCTGAAGTTGAGGAGCATGATACCTCAATATTTTCCACTTTTTCTCAGAAGTGCTCTGGCAATTCGTGGCCTTCTGTGGTTCCACACAAGTTTTTGGACAAGTTGTTAAATTTTCTTGAATAATGCTATTGGAATTTTGATAGGGATTGCATTGAAATTATAGACTGTTTTTGGTAAAATTTTCATTTTACTAGTGTTTATTCTTCCAATCCAGGAACAAGGCATGTCCTTACATTTCTATTTGTCCTTCTATATTTCTTTTACAATGTCTTAGAGTTCTGTTGTAAAGGTCCTTCAACTCCTTTGTGAAATTCACCCCAAGGTATTTTAACGTTTGGGGTTAGATTATAAATAGGATTGAGTCTTCTATTTCCTTTTCCTCTTATTCATTTTTTTTATACATAAATGTCACAAATTGATGTTAATACATGGTCTTTCTGCTGTTGTTCCAGCCTGTGGCGCAACAGCAGGAATCAATGTGCCCATAATTAATATGCCCATACTCAGAATATGTTCTTACTAGAGATAGTCATTCTGAAGATATTCTCTGTAAACAACCTCTTCTGTGAAGCCCTCACTCACCTCCCTACCCAGAGTTTACTCTAATTTTTTCTGAACAATCCTGTTGCTGACTTTGCTGCATTTGCCACTCTGATTATTAATGTATTTGTTTACGTGTCTTTTTTGTAGTAAAGTGAAATTAAAGACTGAATTGTATTCATTAATGTACCTAGTTCAATAGCTGAAACATTGTGGTAAGCATTCACTAAGTTAATCATCAAAAACTGAGCATAGCAAAAATCGTAAATGGATACTAAAACTGAGCTGCAAGTTTGGTGAAAAGGAGGCATTTATATATTTTTCTATGGTCATGTTAGAAGATGCTATTAGTTTAGTTATTTATTTAGTTTATTGGATAGAGAGAGCCAGAAACTGAGAGGGAAAGGGGTGATAGAAAGGAAGAGAGACAGAGAGACACCTACAACCCTGCTTTACCACTTGTGAAGCTTTCCCCTGTAGGTGGGGTTCAAACCTAGGTCCTTGCTCATTGTCATATGTGCACTGAGACAGATGTGCCACCACATGGACCCTGAAGAGGTCATTACTTTAAAGAAATGCATACTGAGTCATTTGAAGGGAGTGGGAAGAGGGAAAAACAAAACTTCTGTAAGTCTTAAATTATACCACAAAGTTAAAAAAATAAATAATTTAACAACAAACATTAATAGAGTAATGAATGATTTTATATTTACTCAGCACAGAGACAAACAGATTACATTCACATAGTTGCACTGCTTAGGTGTTTTAGTTGCCAAGACTTCAAGGCAGAAACACACATCTCAGACCTGCTTTGTATATAAAAATATAAAAACAAACAAATGAGCCAAAAAAAAACAGAGGACTTTGGTTATTCCCCTGTGCACCAGAAGTCCATCTCATTTAGCTGGTCTGATGAATCACTTAGTGATATGAACTGGTTGTGAACCAGGCTCTCCAGGCATAAGGTCTAAATGATCTGAATTACAACTGGCTGTGAGACAGCTCCAGCCCCCTACCCATAACCCACCTCCTTGCTAAGCAGGTATGCAGCACTCTGTGGGCTCAACCCCACTTTAATTTTCACATCTGCACTTTCTCTAGACTAAAAATTCCTCACCAGTAAGCTCAGTTAGAGACACTTCTCTTTAAAAAAAATCTATTTAAGTGTATGTGTGTATGCTTCATCAAAGCTGCATGAGGGCGAGGCTCAGCCTGGTGCTCTGCATTATTAGATCAGTGCAAAACTGCCTGCTGAGAACTGTGATTCAAATGACCAGACATTTTGAACACTGACAGATTCAGCCATTTTTTTATTCAATAATTTTACCAGGTGCCTGAACTAACTGCATAAAGCAAGTGCTGTTAAAAGACCAGGCAAAACTACCCATCCAATGCCAAAAATGTCCTCTTGGCCTAGAGTGATTATAGACAGCTTCAGATGTTGAGAAAAGAAGATTCTGGCAATTATGTCCTCTCTGTAAAGCAAAGTAATGTGTGTCTTTGCAGCTGCTGGTAGGCTCTAATGTGCAGTAGTAACTGCAAATGGTAAGCTGAGGAGGAGAGGCAATGGAATGCCCTTTCTTCCTTCCCCCAAAGGTTGGAGAACAGATACTTCTGATTTTACCTAGATCCATTCCCCTATTTTCTGTTCACTGTGTTGAAAAGTTTCCTGCTAAGCTATGATGCACTTTACCCCACCTCTCTCTCTCTCTCTCTCTCTCTCTCTCTCTCTCTCTCTCTCTCTCTCTCTGTGTGTATGTGTGGTGTGTGTGTGTGTGTGTGTGTGTGTGTGTGTGTGTATGTTTTCTATGTCCCTGGAAGCTTTGTGGTGCCAGAAGAATTCAGACTCAAATTGATCAATCAAAATAATTATCATCATAAAATGTTATAGTAGTCATAATGCTAAACTCTAATTATAATTCCTCTCCTAAAATATGCTTCACATAAGCAAAGGAATATATAAGGAAAAAGCAAAGGTACACGGGAAAGGAGTTAGCCAAGTATTAGGAAATGTCTAAACTTCATTCTCAATTAAGACAAGGTGACTTGGATAGTATTAAACTAATCCCACAACTCTCAACTTCCTAACTACAAAAATGAGAATTTAGACTTCTGGGCACTAAGAACCACTTTTATATCTAAAATTCAGTGTCTCTAAGTAAATTTTATCTCTACATAAATAACATTTTCAGGGGTCTGAACACATGAAGATAAGCATTTTCTTCCAAAGATACCTCATACCCACAGTCACTCTTAGGGGTATTAAGTCTACATATCTCAAGTATACATCAATACTATAGTACTTTATACAGCATACACCTGTGTAGATGGACAACTAGAAAACTAAATATCTAGAGACAGATAGATACTCGAAGTATATAAATAAAAATATAGACTCTAAGTACTATATATACATCAAGTTTTCAATCACACAGTGCTTCAGAAATAAAAGCAACTACTATTCATTAGTAAAAGAGGCAAATTTTAAAACACCATAATGGTAACATTTACACAACATATATAGAACATCTCTGTAAGTGTAGTGACTAGAACCAGACAGACACAGGCCACAATACCAGCAAATACCCAGAGTGGGAGGACAAGACACTTCAAGGCAGACATCCTGGAAGGCATCTACATGCAGACCACACAAGATGGTGCTAATATGGATAAAATATGGATAAAGAGAAACCAGATATCAGCTAAATGAATAAAATTGAGGCATTGGAAAAACGAAACATGGTCCTTCAAGTCAAGAGGTCAACATCAATATCCAATTGAGATGAGTTTAGAAAAATGATGTGAAGATTACCAAATAGAGCAGAAACTCAAAATGATTTGAGTCTGCTATTTGCTATGTACCCATGACAGACAGAGACATGGAGTCCTTCTGGCTGAGACTGTGTGGTGGGAAGACTAAGTACAGGCATACAGGCCAAAAATCTGGTCCCAAACTTGGCTCTGTTATTACCTAAAAGTAAAGTATTTAGTTTTCTCCCCATACCTCTTTCCACTGATAGTCTTTGAAGACGCTATCAGTCTTACTTCCATCACAGAGTTGTTGTGGGACAGAGGGAGCAAAATAAAAGGATGTGTGTAAAAACTCACGTGAGAATTTTTAGAGGCAAAGAGATTGTGTGAAAGAGACCAGACAAGGGCCGTGTGGTGGCACACCTGGTTGAGCATACATGTTAAAATGTGCAAGTACCCAGGTTTGAGCCCCTGGTCCCCACTTGCAGGGAGGAAGCTTTGTGAATGGTGAAGCAGTGCTGAAGGTGTCTCTCTCTTTCCCACTCTATCTCCCCCACCCTCTAGATTTCTGATTATCTCTATCCAACAAATGGTGATGATGATGATGATGATGATGATGATGATGATGATGAGATACCAGAGCACCCAAGCTTTCTTCACTGCAAACTGGGACATGGATCATACATTTGACCAAGTAGCACTCTATCCAACTGAGCTATTTCACCAGCCAGCCTTTAGAGGAATTTAACCAGCAATGTACACAAAAGTAAATGACCCCTTATTGATTCAATGGGATAAACATCATTCTTCAGATAAGATCTTTGAATGTAGAAAACTAATCTGGGGTGACTTTTGGTAGGAAACAACTTATATTAATAAACAGGAATTACCCAACAGTGTTTGATATTATAACTTGCAAGTATAAAACTCATAATATTTATTTTCTAACCGGGGTTATCTCTAGGACTTGGTGCCTGTACAACTCCACCCCTCCAAGTCATCATTTTTTAAAAATTTATTTGAAAAAAGGGTATGAAACAGACTGATTAAGACAGAGAGGAGAAAGAAACCAAGATGAGAGTCCCCTGCAACACAGATCCACAGTGTTTGAAGCCTCCCCATCTGCAGGCACTACGATATGGGGGTCGTGGCTATAAACCCGGTTCATCTCACAAGGTAATGTGTGGAACTCAACCAGGTGAGTCATCACCTGGCCCCCAATAGAATTCATATTTCTCCCCTTCACCTCTAATGTGTTCATGGCAGGAGGGAGCCTGTGTTCATCAATTATGATTTTCTGGTTTTAACCTCTAAAAAAGAATAAGAACACCTTCTTATACAAAGCTCTCAGAATTCCCATGCAGATACCCCATTTCATATTGTCTCGGTGCCCCTGTCTTGTTCCTCTGTTGTCTCTGATATCCCTTGTCCATCAATCCTTACACTGCATGGGCCTCATAAATGGTGACTTCCATCTTACATTGACTACCAGCCTGGGCGAGGTCTCTATAGCATCACTCTTAAATGATAATCATAACCAATTTCCAACATATTCTCTGCTTTCAACCCTTTCAATTTATTCTAATAAGTTTCTATTTATTCTAAGTCTGTTGCCAGGTTTTATCTACTTTTTAAACAGAGAGGGAGAGAGAAAGAGAGAGAGAGAGAGAAAGACAGTCAGACAGACACAACAGTCGACCATAACACTGAAGCTTTCTTCAGTGCAGTGGAGGGAAATATGGGCGGCATACATGACAAGGCAGCACACTACCCAAGGGAACTATTTTGCCAGCTCAAGATTAACTTTTTAAAGAACTACTGTAATCATCACATCAGTCATTTATGCCTCTTAAAATGTATATGTCATCATCAGGGCCTCTCATTTCTGGCGCAACTTTTTCTGATACAAAGAGAGAGGCAAAGATGAGAGGGGGCGGGGGACCAAACAGTTGTGTACCTGGTTAAGCACACATATTACCAAGCACAAGGACCCAGGTTCGAGTCCTCCTTCACCACTGGCAGGGGGTCTGATTCATGAGCCGGGAAGTACATCTGCAGATGTCTGTCTTTCTCTCTCCTGATCTCTATCTCCCCATCCTCTCTCAGTTTCTCTCAGACCTATATAAAGGGGGAAGGAGGAAAAAAATGGCTGCCTAGAGTGGTGGATTCATAGTGCCGGCACCAAGCCCCAGCTATAACTTTGATGGCAGTTAAAAGAAGGAGAGAGAGAGAAAGAGAGAGAGAGAAACTGAAAGACCCCCAACAGCACTGAAGCTTCTTCCATTGCAGTGGGAGCTGTTTGAACCTGTTTTGTGCACATGGTGAGCTTTTTTCCAGCCTTCTGTTTGCTTGCTGTAACTACAAAAGCAACACAATCTATAAGCATTTTCTAATAATTTAAAAAAAATCAAGGGGAGTGAATAAAACCTTTATTGCTCTTGCCCTTAGGATAAGACAAGGGTCCAGCTTGAAGAAGATAATTTTACTAGTGCTAAAGTAAAAAGTAACCTACCTGTGGCTTCCTACCTTAAGTTCATGAGGGCAGCACATGGGAAGGAGTACAGAGCTCACATTTTCCTTAGACCTGTGACTTTCAAACCACATGTAGCCATACACAAGCAGGTAATTCAGGGCACTGAGTTGAACAGGGTCCCAGGGATTTGTTGCCCCTTTGAATACAGAATACACTCATTTTTTAATTAATGATTTAGTAGTGATTTACAAGATTATAATATAATAGGGGTATAATTCCACATCACTCCCACCAAAGTTCTAGGATACCCACTTCAAAAATATCTATTTTCTACACCATGTTTCCAGGTAAGAAAACGTTAAGGAAAAAAAAAAAAACAAACTTATTTCTCAAGGGGAAAAGTCTGAAAACTATTCCTTGGAAACTATCTTCCTTAAATATCTCTTCACTCAGACTATTAAAGGCTAGAAAACTGGCAATTGGAAGTTATTTTCTCTGACAAGAGTCTAGAAGGCAGAAGACCTATAGTATTGATTGAGCAATGATTGGTACATTTTAAACACAATATAAAGAAGTGATTGGTGTGATATTCTATTACAAAGTCTTCAAAACTATAGTATGAGGTCCCTGGGGGGAAAGATGGTGTCTTGCATGCTTTCTACGCCCCAGAATCATCCAAAGCAATATAATGCAGATATTTAACAAACTATCATGATTACTCTAAACTGTATGAATCCATTTGGGTCAAACTTGCTTTTTGCCTTAACTTCTTATTTGGGTGTATGCAGATTATGTGTGTATTTAGGGTCAATGATATATAAAGAGTAGACCAGGTAAACTGACTGATACTATAAATTTATCACTGGAGTGCTAGGTAAGATCTGAAATCCTCCTCCTATTATCTACTGTCTCATAGCTAGCACTCCATGTTGGTGGGCAAAAGTGATCCACCAATACATATTCTACTAGAATATGCTCCAGCTCTGCCTTGGTCAGAAGACCAGCTAGCTCCCACATTGGTAATACGGGCCTAGACTTCTAATAGATCCCTCTCTCCACCATCACTGGTAATTTCCATCAGGAACAATCACAAGCCCTCTCAAAGATCTCTCCAGTACCTTTACCTCCATATAAAGTAGAAATGGTAGGGACTGCCCCACTCTCAGAATAGAAAATGGTTCATCCTACTCTGCCTACTGAGGAAGACTGGTCCTGAAATGAGAACAGTCTAGAATGTTCCAAGTGTGACCATGAACTGAAAGGGACTCGAAGGATACACAAACTCCTGTGTTAAATATGAATAGATATGAGCCCCAGTTCAGATGGATAGTGTTAAAAGTTAATGGTTGCAGGGGCTCATGTGGAGTGGCTCCAAGGGGTGGGGGGTGGTAAGCCTCTGACCCTCCCTCACCAGATCTAGTGGCATTAATTAGAGGCATCGGGAGACATTCTGGTACAAACAACTGTTTATTTGGAGATGGGCAAAGGCTTTTATACTGAGTTAAACAAAGAACATTTTTCACATTTGTCAGAAATTACAGGTTTCTTAAAGGTCAGCTTGCCCCCCATGGTAGGGGGTTGGTATGACAGGAATTGATGAGATACATAAAGGTCAAGACAATTAGTTTTGATGATACATGCAAGTTAATTATCCAAAGGTATTTGAGAAAAACAAAGCTTGATGTAAATCACATATCAAAGGGCACAAGGAAATAGAATATGGGGTACTGGCAGGGATGTATGATAGAGTGTGTTCTCCTATATGATCAAAAGGTGAAGTTATAGTGGATGTGTGAACTTTGAATGACTTTGAAGCAAGCAGCCACTTAGTCTGCTAGCAAGAGAATAAACTAAGTATGAGAGGCAGTAGGCATTCTGTGAGCTTGGGAGACTAACAAGGAGAAACTGAGTCTGGGAGACTTTTCCCTCTTGGCTCATCTCTATAAGGAGAGAGGCTAACAAGTGGGGGGGGGGTCTTTCCAGACCTCCATCCAAGGATGGGAGAGCTCCCCTAAGCTCTACCAAGCTTTCGCATAGTCCCACAAATGGTAAATGTATATTTTCCTCATGTTTTGGAGCTACTCTTTGCCCTTACCCAGCTTTCTAGTCCTATTCTCAATTTGACACCATCTTCCCAAACAATATTTTTAGTCCACCTGCATGTTGGCTATCAGGCTCAGGAAAAATCTACTAAATCATGGGCCTTTTGGAACATACCCAAAATAGACTTCCTGCCTTCTTTCCACCCAAAGACATCTATTTTCATCTGCTCTAGTGCTACCTTTGAGTTCCTATATATTAAACAATTTGTCCTGTTTTATATCTTACTGTCTTTCAGCCACCAGGTTGCAGACAACCTCACCAATGTGTCCTGGAACCTTACTTCTCCAGAGCCCTACCCTACTAGGGAAAGATAGAAACAAGCTGGGGGTATGAACTTACCTGCCAACATCCATGTCCAGTGGAGAAGCAATTACAGAAGCCATATCTACCACCTTCTGTACCCCATAAAGATCTTTGGTCCATACTCTCAGAGGGATAAAGAATAGGGAAGTGTCCAGTGAAGGGAATGGGACCCAGAACTCCAGTGGTGGGAACTGTGTAGAACTGTACCTCTCTTAACTTATAATTTTGTTAATCATTATTTGATCACTATTAAACACACACATACACACACACACATACACACATGAATGAATGAATTCTATTTAAGTCTTGTCCTGGTATATGAAAATAACATATATTTAGCCCTCTACTCAAGTCAGAAAAATAATTTATGACCACATAATATACCCAATACACTCTGAAATAGGCTCAATTCATTGAACAAATGAAGGTCTTCCTTTGGCACAAACATGGCCTTCAAACAAAATGAGTTCATTATTTTACACAGTTGCTGAGTTTTTGTGTTGGGTCAGATATTGACTAAACATGGAGATTTAGAACACTATCCCTGCATTCATGAAGCTACAGTCTAGTAGAAGAGACATATGTTAAAATGGCAATTATAATAAAATATATTGTGTGCTTAAACTACAAAACAGAAAATCCAAAGCATGAACACTTAGTTATTCCAGACTAGAAAATATATACATACCAGAGGCTCACTGAATCCTTCTCACTTTCTTCAATTACATTAACATTTTTTCTCCTCTGTGACTTCTGGATGCTGAAGACAGTCCAATTGGGGCATGGGGAGAAGTGAGGGGTTGGCACTAAATATCTTTTAAAAAGTCTAATATACTACTATTCACCTGTTAGAAAAGTCATGATGTATTTCTCTGTTTTTCTATGCAAAAACAAAAAGTCATGACTTTTTCAACAGCCCAGTGTATGTTGACTTTTATAACTGTGATAGCAGAAAGGAATTTAAATTAGAGCAGACAATACTCCAACTCAATAAGACATGGCTTCTACTAAAAATAGGGACTTTACTCCAAGAATTATGTTAAGGAGCTCTATCTGGAAATTTAAATATACAGGGAATTTATTTTTCTCATTCCTATCACAACCTTTTTTTATTCATTCACAAAAGTTCAGTTTCAAGTCATCAGTCTTGCCCTCTAAAATGTAAACTCTGGTAGAGCTCAGATGTGCATCTGGGGCACAGGGAAAATTAACTATAGCTTCTAAATGGGTCTTAGTGGACAGGGAATTTCAAGTCAGATAACTGAAACGGGGAAGGAAAGTCCTTTCTCCACTAGTTTTCATATTTTATAGTTTAGGCTGCAATTATCTTTTCTTGGGATGACTTCAATATCAGAATCAAGAAGATGATAGAATAGGAACCAAATGAGGAAACAGCTGAGAGGCAACTTAAGGGATGGATCTAGTCTAGTCATTTCACAGTGTTTAAATCAGACACAACAGGAAAAACAAACAGAACATCCCAAGTTTATGAGGTGTTCAGTCCACCTAACCCAAGGAGAAGAGTGGATGCAGAAACTAGGGAAGAAATGAGTTCCTGATTTTCTTAAATAATCCATCTTGTGTATATCTGGGGGCCTCAAGGTGGTTAAACAATGATTTAGATTCTAGGCATCAGTATCGTCTGAGAGAATGCACCATGAAGTTGGATGGAAAAATGAAAAAGTCAAGCAGGGTCGGTTGTAGCACACCTGTTTGAGCACACATGTAACAGTGTGCAAGGGCCCAGGTTCAAGCTCCTAGTCCCTATCTTCAGGGGGAAAGTTTTGCAAGTGGTGAAGCATTTAGGTAAGGAGGCTTAACAGTTGTCTTCCTCTCTGGGCTGTTAAGCCTCCTTACTTAAAAAGGAGCAAGTAGAGGTGGAGGGGAAGATGGCGTCCTGAGAAGTCGCTGACAGCGAGCGCTCTGACCGCATCGTCGGCAACGGTAGGATTTTCTGCCTTTAGCAGGCCAGTTAATAAGGGGTGACACCAAAGAGTGGGTACAATTTAATTTGGGTTAAGAATTAGAGTAAAGGTGACACGGACTAGCGGGGCTCCAGAATTCCCAGGGCGCCGGGCAAGGAGAGTGCGCCGGGCATTGTCCTCCGCCCGCCCAGGAAGGCGGCTCCTCCGCCGGTTGCAGAGCCCGGCGGGCAGAGGACCCGGAGAGAGCACTTTAGCTCGGGGGCTTTCTCTTGGGAGAATCCAGGGTCCACCGCGACCCTGAGAGCAGATCCAAAGACTTCTTGAGTATAGCTCTCATTGGATCAAAGGATTTGGAGCTAGTTTTCATTTTTGAGAAATCCTTTAAAAAAGTCTGGAGGGAGGGGTTTCCCGGTTTCCCGGAAGATGGCGGACCAAGAAGCAGCTAGCCTTTGAGCACCGGACACATCTCGTGTAAACAATAGGATTTTCTGCCTTTAGCAGGCCAGCCAATAAGGGGCCATAGCGGTCATACCAAGGAGGTGTCTATAACTTAATTTGGGTTAAGAATTAGAATAGGGGAAAAAAATTCTTTTTTCTTCCTTTTAATTTTCAAGCATACATCCTTCCCGCCGCCCCCCCCACCCCCCATAAGCAGTGCCTGGATCCAGCTACTAGCAGGATACCCCATACCACCAAACAGGGTTTTTTTTTTTTTTTTTTAAACTCACTGATACACATTTGGGAAGTTCCTCACACTGCTCTTTAATTACAACCCTTCTTCTTATCTTCTCCCTTTTTCTCTCTCTTATCTCTCTCTATCTCTTTTTTTTTTTTTTACTTTTTTTTTTTATTTTTTTATCTTGTCATACACTTCTTTCTTCTTTGCCTTTCTGAATTTGTGAATTACTTTGGGGAAGAAATCTGACCCAGAGTGGACTCTCTAGGTGTGTATCTCTGCTCTAGTTCCCTTTACACTCTTGTTACCCCTAGAATATACACTGGATAGTAGATTTGCATAACTGTCTATTCTTGCTATCCTCTCTTTCTTTTCTCTTTCTTCACTGGGATTTGGTTACTATTTTTTCACGGACTGGAGAAATTGTTTGGCTAACTGGTAACGATTAAACTACTTCAATACTTACTTCACTTGCTACTGTAATTCCGGAGGTTGGTGAGTGCAATTGTCATAAAGGTATTTAGTACAGTGTTACTTGTGCTCAAAACACAACTGAGGAACAACAGAGCATTAAAAAAAAAATAGAGAGAAACACATAAATTAAAAAAAAATGGGTAGATTAAAAACAAATAAAACTGCTACCCCAATGAATGAAGACAAGAGCCCAGAAGAAACCACAAATCAGTCAGAAATAACCATAGATAAGAAAAGTATGCAAGCAATAATAAACTTATTAATCACAGAAATGAAAACAACATTGGAGGAAAGGAATGGCAGTATTAGGGAAACAACAGTTGAGACCCCCAAGGAAAATACTGATTATCTTGAGGCAATTAGAGAACTGAAAGCTGAAATAGCTGTAATGAAGAAAGAAGCTGAGGCAAGGGAAAGCAGACTAACAGAAGCAGAAAACAGAATTAGTCAGACAGAGGATGAGTTAGAGAAAACTAAGAAAGAGGTGAAAGAGCTTAAAAAGAGATTGAGAGACACTGAAAACAACAACAGAGACATATGGGATGATCTCAAAAGAAGTAACATTCGTATAATTGGCCTGCCAGAGGAAGAAAGAGAGGAAGGGGAAGCAAACATTCTAGAGGAAATAATACAAGAAAACTTCCCAGACCTGAATAACAGAAAGGATATCAAGGTGCAAGAGGCCCAGAGAGTACCAAACAGAATCAACCCAGACCTGAAAACACCAAGACACATCATAGTCACAATGAGAAGAAGTAAGGATAAAGAAAGGATCCTAAAGGCTGCAAGAGAGAAACAAAAAGTCACATACAGGGGAAAACCCATAAGACTTTCTGCAGATTTCTCAACTCAAACTCTAAAAGCCAGAAGGGAGTGGCAAGATATCTATCGAGCCCTGAATGAAAAAGGGTTTCAACCAAGGATAATATATCCTGCTAGACTTTCATTCAAGCTAGATGGAGGGATCAAAACCTTCTTAGACAAACAACAGTTAAAGGAGGCAACCATCACCAAGCCAGCCCTGAAAGAGGTACTAAAAGACCTCTTATAAACAAGAACATCACTATAATACTTGTAATATATCAGAGTAAACAAATCGTTTTTTAGAACAATGGCACTACAATACATTAAATCCATAATATCAATAAATGTCAATGGCTTAAACTCACCCATCAAAAGGCACAGGGTGGGGGGATGGATCAGAAAACAACCCAACCATATGCTGCTTGCAAGAATCCCATCTGTCACAACAAGATAAACACAGACTTAAAGTGAAAGGATGGAAAACTATCATACAGGCTAACGGTCCACAAAAAAGGGCAGGAACAGCCATTCTCATCTCAGACACGATAGATTTTTAAATTAAATAAAGTATTGAAAGATAGGCAAGGACATTACATAATGATTAGAGGATCAATCAGCCAAGAAGACTTAACAATTATTAACATCTATGCACCCAACGAGGGACCATCTAAATACATTAAACACCTACTGAAAGAATTTCAAAAATACATCAATAGTAATACAATAATAGTGGGAGACTTCAATACCCCACTCTCACACTTAGACAGATCAACAAAGCAGAGAACCAATAAAGATACAAGAGAATTGAATGAAGAGATTGACAGACTAGACCTCTTGGACATTTTCAGACTCCTCCACCCCAAAAAACCGGAATACACCTTCTTTTCAAATCCACACAACACATACTCAAGGATAGACCACATGTTAGGCCACAAAGACAGCATCAATAAATTCAAGAGCATAGAAATCATCCCAAGTATCTTCTCAGACCACAGTGGAGTAAAACTAACTTTTAACAACAAACGGAAAATTATTATAAGACATAGAATTTGGAAACTAAACAACATGCTCCTTAAGAACCACTGGGTCAGAGACTCACTCAAACAGGAAATTCAAATGTTCCTGGAAACTAATGAAAATGAAGAAACAACCTATCAAAATATTTGGGACACAGCGAAAGCAGTACTGAGAGGGAAACTTATAGCCATACAGTCACATATTAAACACCAAGAAGAAGCCCAAATGAACGACCTTACTACACACCTCAAGGACTTAGAGGAAGAGGAACAAAGGAACCCTAAAGCAACCAGAAGGACAGAAATCACTAAAGTTAGAGCAGAAATAAACAACATCGAAAATAAAAGAACCATACAAAAGATCAATGAAGCCAAATGTTGGTTCTTTGAAAGATTAAACAAAATTGACAAACCCCTAGCCAGACTCACCAAACAAAAAAGAGAGAAGACTCAAATTAATAGAATTGTAAACGATGCAGGAGATATCACAACTGACACCACAGAAATCCAGAGAATTCTGCGAAACTTCTATAAAGAACTATATGCCACCAAGCTAGAGAATCTGGAAGAAATGGAACAATTCCTAGAAACCTATGCACTTCCAAAACTGAACCAAGAAGAATTACAAAATCTAAATGCACCAATCACAGACAAAGAAATTGAAACCGTTATTAAGAATCTCCCCAACAACAAAAGTCCTGGACCAGATGGCTTCACAAACGAATTCTACAAAACTTTCAGGAAACAGTTAATACCCATACTTCTTAAGCTATTCCATAAGATTGAAGAAACAGGAATACTCCCTTCCACCTTTTATGAAGCCAACATCACCCTGATACCAAAAGCTGATAGGGACAGAACAAAAAAGGAAAACTACAGACCAATATCTCTGATGAACATAGATGCCAAAATATTAAACAAGATCTTGGCCAACCGGATACAGCAACGCATCAAAAAGATTGTTCATCATGACCAAGTGGGATTCATCCCAGGAATGCAAGGCTGGTTCAACATCCGTAAATCAATCAATGTCATTCATCACATCAATAAAAGCAAATCCAAAAACCACATGATTATCTCAATAGATGCAGAGAAAGCCTTTGACAAAATTCAACACCCATTCATGCTCAAAACTCTACAGAAAATGGGAATAGATGGGAAATTCCTCAAGATAGTGGAGTCTATATATAGCAAACCTACAGCCAACATCATAGTCAATGGAGAGAAGCTGAAAGCATTCCCCCTCAGATCGGGGACTAGACAGGGCTGTCCACTGTCACCGTTACTCTTCAACATAGTATTGGAAGTTCTTGCCATAGCAATCAGGCAAGAGAAAGAAATAAAAGGGATACAGATTGGAAGTGAAGAAGTCAAGCTCTCACTATTTGCAGATGATATGATAGTATACATAGAAAGACCTAAAGAATCCAGTAGAAAATTACTGGAAGTTGTTAGGCAATATAGCAAGGTATCAGGCTACAAAATCAATGTACAAAAATCAGTGGCATTTCTTTATGCAAACACTAAATCTGAAGAAGAAGACATCCAGAAATCACTCCCATTTACTGTTTCAGCAAAATCAATCAAATACCTAGGAATAAAGTTGACCAAAGAAGTGAAAGACTTGTATACTGAAAACTATGAGTCGCTACTCAAGGAGATAGAAACTGATACCAAGAAATGGAAAGATATCCCATGCTCATGGATTGGAAGAATAAATATCATCAAAATGAATATTCTCCCCAGACCCATATACAAATTTAATGCAATACCCATCAAAGTTCCACCAGGCTTCTTTAAGAGAATAGAACAAACACTACAATCATTTATCTGGAACCTGAAAACACCTAGAATTGCCAAAACCATCTTAAGGAAAAGAAACAGAAATGGAGGCATCACACTCCCAGACCTTAAACTATATTATAAAGCCATCATCATCAAAACAGCATGGTACTGGAACAAAAATAGGCATACAGACCAGTGGAACAGAATTGAAAGCCCAGAAGTAAATCCCAACACCTATGGGCATCTAATCTTTGATAAGGGGGCCCAAAGGATTAAATGGAAAAAGGAGGCTCTCTTTAATAAATGGTGCTGGGAAAACTGGGTTGAAACATGCAGAAGAATGAAATTGAACCACTTTATCTCACCAGAAACAAAAATCAACTCCAAATGGATCAAAGACCTAGATGTCAGACCAGAAACAATCAAATACTTAGAGGAAAACATTGGTAAAACACTTTCCCACATACACCTCAAGGACATCTTTGATGAATCAAACCCAATTGCAAGGAAGACCAAAGCAGAAACAAACCAATGGGACTACATCAAATTGAAAAGCTTCTGCACATCCAAAGAAACTATTAAACAAACAGAGAGACCCCTCACAGAATGGGAGAAGATCTTCACATGCCAGACATCTGACAAGAAACTAATCACCAAAATATATAAAGAGCTCAGCAAACTTAGCCGCAAAAAAGCAAATGACCCCATCCAAAAATGGGCAGAGGAAATGAACAAAATATTCACCACAGAGGAGATCCAAAAGGCTAACAAACATATGAAAAACTGCTCTAGGTCACTGATTGTCAGAGAAATGCAAATTAAGACAACACTAAGATACCACCTCACTCCTGTAAGAATGGCATACATCAAAAAGGACAGCAGCAACAAATGCTGGAGAGGATGTGGGGACAGAGGAACCCTTTTACATTGCTGGTGGGAATGTAAATTGGTACAGCCTCTGTGGAGAGCAGTCTGGAAAACTCTCAGAAGGCTAGACATGGACCTTCCATATGACCCAATAATTCCTCTCCTGGGGTTATACCCCAAGGACTCCATAACACCCAACCAAAAAGAGGTGTGTACTCCTATGTTCATAGCAGCACAATTCATAATAGCTAAAAGCTGGAAGCAACCCAGGTGCCCAACAACAGATGAGTGGCTGAGAAAGCTGTGGTATATATACACAATGGAATACTATGCAGCTATCAAGAACAATGAACCCACCTTCTCTGACCCATCTTGGACAGAGCTAGAAGGAATTATGTTAAGTGAACTAAGTCAGAAAGATAAAGATGAGTATGGGATGATCCCACTCATCAACAGAAGCTGACTAAGAAGATCTGAAAGGGAAACTAAAAGCAGGACCTGATCAAATTGTAAGTAGGGTACCAAAGTAAAAACCCAGTGGTGAGGGGTAGGCATGTAGCTTTCTGGGCCAGTGGGGGGTGGGAGTGGGCGGGAGGGATGGGTCACAGTCCTTTGGTGGTGGGAATGGTGTTTATGTACACTCCTAGCAAAATGTAGATATATAAATCAGTAGCTAATTAATATGAGAGGGGGAAATCAATTGTATGTCTCAAAGTTTCTCAAAAGACAAACTGAATCTTTTTAATATATAGGCTGTGTATTTGATATGCGGACTCTCTCAAAAGCCTAGACCAAGTAGATTAGAAGCTTCCAATAGCACAGCTATATACAAGATACTGGGTACTGTCCAGCAAACCATAACAAAGGGACTTTTCAAAGTTAACCCAATTAACAAATAATGTCATGATAATATTAACTATTGATTGTCTTTTTGAACCCTAAGACAGCAGGAACCTCACATCTTCACTATAGAGCCCCTACTTCCCCCAGTCCTGGAACCCTTGGATAGGGCCCACTTTCCCGTATGCATCTCCCAATCCAAACCAAATAACATTGCATCTGCCGATCACAATCTTACCAAAGCAATGATTGCTACCTCAACATGCTTCACCTCAGAATGTATCCAGAGACTTCACGTGTGGAATGACAACCCTTCAGCTTCATTACTCGGGTGAGACCTTTCCTTTAATAGTACACTCTAATTTCATCTCAGGTAGTTCACTTTCCAACAAAGTCCCATAACCTAGATATACACCAGTTTCTGTGAGAGAGAGCTTATGTGCACACGTATCCATAAACTACTGCAAAATATATACCTGAAAGCAGGACTACACTAGAGTTTGCAGTGAGTACCTCCCTAACACTTCCTCTCCACTATTCCAAGCTTGGGATCCATGATTGCTCAACAAATTGTTTGGCTTCATATGTTAACTCTCTTTTCAATCACCAGGTTCCAGATGCCACCAGGATGCTGGCTAGGCTTCCCTGGATTGAAGACCCCACCAATGTGTCCTGGAATTCAGCTTCCCCAGAGTCACACCCTACTAGGGAAAGAGAGAGGCAGACTGGGGGTATGGACCGACCAGTCAACGCCCATGTTCAGCGGGGAAGCAATTACAGAAGCCAGACCTTCTACCTTCTGCAACCCTCAACGACCCTGGGTCCATGCTCCCAGAGGGATAGAGAATGGGAAAGCTACCATGGGAGTGGGTGGGTTATGGGGATTGGGTGTTGAGAATTGTGTGGAGTTGTACCCCTTCTACCTTATGCTTTTGTTCACTAATCCTTTCTTAAATAAAAAATTAAAAAAAAAAAAAAAGAATAAAATACTCCAAGTCATTGATTGTCAGAGAAATGCAAATAAAGACAACAATGAGATACCAAAAAAAAAAAAAAAAAAAAAGGAGCAAGTAATAGCTCCCTATTTTAGCTTCCTCAGAGTGCTTACTACTTATCTTTTACAATTTTCTCACATTATGCCACATATTAATAAACATCTCCTTATTAAATTATCTTTATGTTGCTCACCTTGAATAAGCAATCTTCTATCAGAAGACATTTGGCACAGATGGTTTAAGAATGAATTCATAGATGAGTTCAAAGGGTTTGACAAGGAGATTATAGGAAAATGGAAAATCAAGTGGAAGGCTAACCATTCAAAAAGATAGAAAAAGAAAGTATAAAAAGTATTAGATAATTACTAGTCCATCGTAGTTACATATGTCTAATGCATAGGATCAATGTGGAAGAACAGAAAGTTGGATGTGAGTATGGAAGCAGATGACAGTAGAATTCTATGCCAAGCTTAGAAGTTTGAATTTATACTAAGAGCCATAAAAGTATGAAGCCTGATTTATTTTACGCAAATAGAATAAAAGTGTGAGAAAGAAGGCAGGGAGATTCAGTAGTAAAATACTGTAGAAGTTCAGATGAGTCATGTTACCACATCTTAGATGGAACTTGAAGGAATCATGTTAAATAGGATAAGCCAGAAGGAGAAGAATGAATCCCAGATTATCTCACTTAAAGGTAGAACTAGAGGTAGAACGAGAGTTTGCAGTGAGTACCCCCCTAATACTTCCTCTCCACTATTCCAAGCTTTGGGTCCATGATTGCTCAACAATTTGTTTGGCTTCGTATGTTAACTCTCTTTTCAGTCACCAGGTTCCAGATGTCATCAGGATGCCGGCCAGGCTTCCCTGGACTGAAGACCCCACCAATGTGTCCTGGAGCTCCGCTTTCCCAGAGACCCACCCTACTAGGGAAAGAGAGAGGCAGACTGGGAGTATGGACCGACCAGTCAACGCCCATGTTCAGCGGGGAAGCAATTACAGAAGCCAGACCTTCTACCTTCTACAACCCACAATGACCCTGGGTCCATGATCCCAGGGGGATAGAGAATGGGAAAGCTACCATGGGAGGGGGTGGGATATGGAGATTGGGTGGTGGGAATTGTGTGGAATTGTACCCCTCCTACCCTAAGGTTTTGTTAATTAATCCTTTCTTAAATAAAAAAATTAAAATTAAAAAAAGGCAGAACTTAGGAAATAAGAAAGAAAGGGAAAATTCGTTGTGGATCTTGGACCACATGTAGCCTGTTTTATCAAGCCAAGGACTCTTGATAGTGGTGTGAGAGGGAGGACAAAGTTAGGTGATGGTTCAGAAGATGGTTCATCATGATGAAAGAACTCTTAAATTGGTGGTGGGAATGGTAGACAGATACCAATCACACCATGGGGAGATAAATTGTTCTTTCATGAAAACAACTATAAATCATTATTTCCTTTATAAAATTAATTTTATTATTTATTTATAAAAAGGAAACACTGACAAAAATAATAGGATAAGAGGGAGTGCAACTCCACATAATTCCCACCACCAGAACTCCACATCCCATCCCCTCCCTTGAGAACTTTCCCATTATTCAACTCTCTGGTAGTATGGGCCCAAGGTCATTGTGTGAAGCAGAAGGTGGAAGGTCCTTTAAAGAGAAAAATAAAAAGATATGGTTTTTCTCAATTAAAGGTCTCCATCTAGTCAAACAGCCACAAAACAAATAAGAGAGTGACAGATGAAAAACTGAAGAAAAAAATCTAAACAGATGGAAATAACAGTGGTCAATTAGATCAAGACATTAAACAGAGTAACAAGTAAGGATTGACTTCCAGATTTATCACAAGGGAAAATGGTGTCACCATCAAGATTGGTAATCCAAGAGAAGGAAGATATTTAGGGAAGAAAATGGATAATTTAGTGTTTCTCCTCCTGCCAATAGTAGATAGAAGCAAAGACAAGAGTAAGACTAGCCTAAAAGCAACATTCATCATCATTTTATATGTAACAGCAGTAACAGCACTGTTAATATGAACATCCTGTTTACCAGTTGATTCAAATTAAATAAGTGATCCAAACTTCAGTCACATAAAACAGCAGAAAAAGGAGATTTGGTTCTTACGCTTGGCACTACGAGGTGCTTCACACAGCCTGCCTCCCCTGAATTCCTAGTACAACCAATATGAATTCTATTCATATCTGTGTGAAACAGCCTTTTAATGCTAAAATGTCAGCTGTGAGACTGTGGGGACAGTAATAGCAAAATAGGAGGGAAAATGCCTCCATTTGCCATCTGAAAATTGTATTTTCACTTGTAAGATTTGACACATTTAATTTTAATGAATTGGAAAGTGAGGGTTTTTTAATTTTTTGAATCCATTTCTCACTATAATAGGATGTTGAAAGACAGGCAAATGACAAAGTGCAGAATAAACAGAAGTGATGACTTTTAAAAACTATTACTTCCATCTTGTACCCTCCCTCACACAAAGAAGACACTTTTATTTTAAAGTCCATAAGGTATCTCAAATTTTTACCATTCCATTTCTGCCAGAATAGTTTCTCAAGAATCAAAGGCTTGGACTTAGTATGCAGATAACTTCTTGATTTGATTTGGTCAGAAATTTATCGCAGAAGCATGTCTAGACTCCATCTCTAGAGAGAAGCCAGTGGTCTATAAATGGCAGTTCACAAGCAACTGGACATCAGAACACCAGTTCCCAGAATAGGGTGGAACTCTCCACCTTAATACTTCCAGTAGGCACTCAACTCTTTCAGAACTTAAATTAATATCTGGTAATACTCCAGAACTACAGACCTCGTGGCCAAACCACAGAAGGCTAAAAAGGAGGGAAAACCTGACATCTTTCCTCCCTTCATTCTCAACTTGATTTCTTTTAATTGCTTTCTCCCTCATCACTTATATTCCTAACAATCTAACTATAGTCACATCTCAAAACCCAGTAGATTAATTAGGACATCTGTAATCTACCTAAATCAGAACAAAGCCTTCCTCTATCATCACTGGAATGCTTATGTTTTGTTATTCTTTTAATTACACAAGGTTGAATCCACAATTTAAATACCTGCCTTCTCTTCTGACTTTAATTTCTATGGGTCAGAAAGGATGTTTTGTTTATCAATATGTTCCAAATGCTTGGCTCAAGACCTGACATCTATTAAGTATTCAGTGAGTTCATACATAATGCTAGTAGGTTGAATTAAAACCAGACTCTGTGCCACTGGGCCAGACATCAATGGCAAAAGGATAAAGTCTCATTAAAATGATAATTTCTAAGCATTCTGAATAACCCAATAACCCAACCCCCACAATAATTCTGAGAAACAACTACCAATATAGTTTACCAGTGAAGAAGCTGAGGCATAGGTTGGAAATCAGGAAGTTAAAGTCCAAAGTCTATCATCTTAACCTCATTATGCCATACTGTTTCTCAGTGAAAATGAGTACATACAATTGTGTAGTGCATTGTGTTATAGTATAGTGTGTTTTTTAAATCCTTCTAACACTTGAGACAAAGAATTCTTTCTAGCATCCATCTTGTAACCCAGTCTCCCAGCATACCTTGAGATTCTGGCAAAGTGGGTATTGATAAGCAAGCCAAGCTATGTTAGGCCCATGTGAGGCTACTGGAAGCCATTAGTCTCAATCCCTGCTACTTGTTCTCTTCTTGAGATATGGAATGTATGTATGACACCTTGGTCAGTGTTTATTTTCTTACGGTACTGACAATATTACTCTTTAAAGACAAAAGAGACAGTAAAATGTGTGGCCTTAGGACCCAGTAGACTCTGATACAAATTTGAGTAGCAAATTATCACAGTGCAGCAAAGAAAACATTCACCTTGGAACATTTATATTAATGAATATAATCATATTTATTCAACCCTATCAAATGCATAACTCAATATGTGAATTCAATATCTAGGTAACAGTTTGTAAAAGTTACTGTGTTTGGTTAACAAATTAGCATTTTAATAAAACATTACATAAAAAGAAAGATTGTAAGAAAGCATGAGGAATAATCAGCCTATGTTCTCCTTAACAATTAGTCACCAATTTCCACAAAAGACATTCAGATTATTAAGAAAAAAGTCTTCGTGGGATTTAGTGTCAATATCAAAATGAAACTCCTGAAGATTAACTTATCTTTTCATATTTAAGTAAAATTGCACATGCAGCCACTACTTGCTTTCAACTTCAAAATCAAGAATGTTGGGAAAATATAAAAACTGGTAGAAGACTGCACAGAAAGGATCACAGATGTACACTCTCCCTTTCTGAGCAATAACTCATGTTTTTGTGAACTTTTTAATCAAAATAAATCCCCCAGGTCAGACTGACCTTCTCCAGATGGTTCCTGGAGGGGGGAGATGTCTCTGCTGACTACTACTGTAGATCCAAGGAGACACAAACATGATCAGCTTAGATCCAGCCAGGCAGGCAAATGCACTGACAGCTGGATAATCCCCTAAATGACAGTGCTAACAGAATATTCAGGTTCACTACTAGCACCTTCCCACCACACTCTGGTCAGAACAATCAGCTCCCCTCCTGGCTAATAAACCATTATTGTCCTTGTTCAGCCCTTGTCATTTATCAACTGGATGGCTTCAAGCCCTGAAACTTGTTTTCCTGTGTCCAATTCCCCACCTCTCTTGGCGTTTCTGCTCTTGGCACTCTGCTTCAAGAGTGATCATCCTGAAGTATAAATCTTTCTAGGGTTCCCCTACCTGAAGGAGAATGACCTCACTTGACCTCCCTAGATCTGAAGAGCCTGTCATTTTTGCACTGTTCAAATACTCTGAGTTTCACCTGACTTGCTTATAGATCCCTATGTGAGCTGTTTCTCACAGAAGTCTCTATCTCAGATGTTCTCTGCACCCTAGCCTTCCTCTTAAAACAGGTAAAGTTTGTTATTTATATTAGTATATGTAATACAAATATGTCCTGGACTGTGTTGCTCAGATTCAATGACAGAGTAGTAATATTTCTCTGAGTCCTTCTGTTAAACTAGCTTGTTGCCTTGTTATAACTCTACAAAAACATTTATCCAACTAATACTGATGGCTAAGGATCAAATCTTATGCTCAGAGTTCTTATTTTCTCAATAGATAAGAGTCCCTCTTTTAAGGAACTTCTCCTGAGGCAAGCAAGTATACAACCATTGCAATACCACATGATAAGCACTATGCTACAAGTCATAGGAAATTATGAAGGAGGCAGTAAAGGAAGGATTGGAGAGAAAGTTAGATAAGGAGTAGCTTTAGTTTTGAAGAATACATAGAAAATGGTTACAGAGAGAGAGAAAGAGAGAGAGAGAGAGAGAGAAGGAAAAATATGCACAGGCTGGCAAAATAGCTCACTTGGGATGTGTGCTATTGGTCAGGAAGGTGGTGTAGTGGGTAAGGCTTTGGACTCTCAAGCACGATGTTATGTGTACTACTTTTTCATGTGTTTGACCCAGGTTCACACATTGACAAAAACAATGGTGCCATGGTCTCTCTCTCTTGCTCTCTCTCTCTCTCTTGCTGCATTTTCTGTCTTTATCTTAACAAAATAAAGGGAAAAAAGAATGGAAGGAAAGTAAAATAACCAAGGTATGGATATAATAGGGGAAGAAAAACTAGTTAGGGATCAGACAAAAACAAATAAAAACAAAAACACTAAGGGTTCACAATTTCAGCATGGTGTTCTGGAGCCTCACCTCTCCAGAGTCCCTCCCCACTAGAGGAAGATAGAAACAGGCTTGGGGGTATGGGTAACCTGGCAATGTCCATATCCAGTGAGAATCAATTAGAGAAGCCAGAACTTCTACCTTCTGCACCCCCCAAGTTTTTTTGGTCCATACTTCCAGAGGGGGAGAAATGTTAGGGGAAGATGACTAGGGGGCTCTAAAACCTAATTTCATCAAGACCTAGAGAGAAAAGAGAAAAATAGGAAAGATTTTTCTTTGTAGCCCAGAACTCTTTGTTTGATTTAGAAGTACTCAACTATCTATGTATTACAGATCTTATCCAAAAGAAGTACAATATAGAACCCTTCTTTGTAATAGGTATAGGTATAACTTAGAAAGGAAGAGAAGGGGGGTGGCGGTAGCACAGCTGGTTAAGCATAGGGACCAGAGTAGGGATCCCGGTTCCAGCCTAGCTCCCCACCTATAGGGGGGTTGCTTCACAAGTGGTGAAGCAGGTCTGCAGGTGTCTTTCAGTTCTCCTCTCTGTCTTCCCCTCCTGTCTCGGTTCATAGTACAGGCACCGAACCCCAGTGATAATCCTGGGGGAAAAAAGAAAAGAAGGAGGAGGAGGAGGAGGAGGAGGAGAAAAGGAAGGAAGGAAGGAAGGAAGGAAGGAAGGAAGGAAGGAAGGAAGGAAGGAAGGACATAACCATAGAAAAAATGATGGATGGATGGATGGATGGATGGATGGATGGATGGATGGATGGATGGATGGATGGATTGGATGGATGGATGGATGGATGGATGTGTGGGCAGGCAGATAGATAGTTACAGAAATATTAGTCAACCTATATCTGTGACCTTGGGGGGACTACTGCAGTTTCTGATAAAAGGCATGGGGACACAGAACTCTAGTGGTGGAACAGTGTGGAATTGGATCCCTGTTATCCTGTAATTTTGTAAGCCAATATTAAATCACTAATTAAAAAAAAAAGAAAGGTTCTATTTTGTACTTCTTTTGTATGAGATATCTGTAATGCATAGACAGTTGAGTACTTCTAAATCAAATGAAGAGTTCTGGGCTTAGAAAACTCTAGAAGTCACTAAAATCCCCTATATTGTGATCTAGGAAAGAATAAAACATCAATTCAAGACCAGTCACAATGTACTGTATATAATGTACATAGTGTAATTTTCATACATTGCTGAATTGTTTTTGGTTCTCTTGAGTAAGGCTACTTTTAAGGACATGACTGAGATTAACTTAACCTCTTCCTCACTTATACTACTATGACAGATTTCACCAGGCCACTGCCCTAGTTTGTTGTTGAAATCAAAGTGTCCAAGATTCCCCTCCAACCCTGGAAATTTCTTATCCATTGTTCCTTTGAAGATAGCCCCTCTGATATTTTCCAATTCTCTGCTCACCTTCAATTAGGTGAAAACAAGATTTTTTAAAAACTTTCTTCTGTATCCCTTAACTTCTTTCATAATTTCCATCTTTTTATATTTAAACCATATTTGGAGTGAAGACATTTATTTTCTGGGTCATTTTTAAAATTTGCATCCAGTTTGCTATTACACTGGATTTTGTTTTGGTTTTGGTTACCATTTTTTTAAACAAGGGTATTTTATCATAATTTTTATTTTATTTATTTATTTATTTGGATAAGAACAAAGAGAAATTGAGGGAGAGAGAGGAGAGAGAAAGACAACTGCACCACTGTTTCACTGTTTATGAAGCTTCTCCTCAAAGGTGTGGGCCAGAAGCTTTTTTTTTTCCTAAGCATTCTGCTTGTTTACATTTTCCAAGTTTAGTAATTTTGCATTCTTTCTGTGTCTTTCTCTGAACAAATGAAATAGGCATGTTTTATAGTCTCTCATTATCGCAACATTTGCATTCCTTGTAGGCCTAATTCTATAGTTTGTTGATTCTCTTTACTCTTATTCAGAGCAACTTCTTTCCTGGTATACCTGGTGACTTGAATGTATGTTTCATTTTTCTCAAAGTTTTACCTACAAAAATTTGAAAGCTTGAATTTTAAGTATGTCATTTCACAGAGGATTTGCATATGTATCTGTTAATCTTGTCTACACAATAGAAACATAGAGACATATTATATAACTCATAGGTCTGTATTTTCCTTTTCATTTTGATTACTCAGTAACACATGACATTTGATCCTCATCCTTGTTAAGTAAGTATATGGGATAGGAATTCTTACTGGAAGTTGCTTTGTTTACTTCACACAGAGCCAAGGCAGAGACAAACAACTCTTCTTTTGTAGGACAGACTATATTCTTGTTTATCTACAAATTATATTGCTCTTTAAGGATGCAAAGCTTATGCAGCATTGTTTAGTGCAACCTGCCATCCTGTTCAGATACCAACTGTCACCAAAACATGGTGCACCTTCAAGGTCCTCAAAAGCCAGACTCCTGGATACAGAATGCTGAGTCCTCACATAACAGGCTGCCCTGTGTGGTGTGGTTTGCATGAAGATACTTTTGACCAAGTTTTCTTCGTAGCTTACACCCTCAGAACTATCACCAAATCTAACATTTACTTACTTCCTTTGCAGAACAGCAATGCTATCATCTTTTTTTCTTTTTTTGGATAGGACAGAGAGAAATCAAGAGAGTAAAAGACAGAGGGGGAAAGAAAGATACGTACCTGCAGACCTGCTTTACTGCCTGTGAAGCAACCCACCTGCAGGTGGGGAGCCAGGGGCTTGAACCCAGGTCCTTGTGTTTCCTGCCACGTGCACTTAACCCACTGCACTACTGCCCGGCCCCTCTCATCTTTTCTTTACTTCACTGCTAGTTCAACCTTGATAAACACATGTCAATGGGACTGGGTAGTGGTGCACTCAATTTGAGTGCACATGTTACAATGTGCCTGGGTTCAAACCTCCAGTTCCTAGCAGCACAAGGGTCATTTAAAAGCAGTAAAGCAGTGCTGCAGGTGCCTGTC
Source organism: Erinaceus europaeus (assembly GCF_950295315.1). Taxonomy (NCBI): domain Eukaryota; kingdom Metazoa; phylum Chordata; class Mammalia; order Eulipotyphla; family Erinaceidae; genus Erinaceus; species Erinaceus europaeus. The sequence goes on along the minus strand of NC_080179.1, from coordinate 55,463,991 downwards.
TCTCTATCTCCTCCCCTCTCGATTTCTCTCTGTCTCTATCCAACAGATAAATAAAATTTATTTATTAAAAATATACATTGAAATATTTTATTCAGCATTTTATATCTGTTCTATACCTGGCCGTCTAGTATCATATTTATAAAGATGAAATATATTCCTTTACAACCTAATTTTTTACAAGTCACTTTTGAGTCATCCATAAGTCTGGACTTAGAGTGAATCTGAATTCAGTAGGCCATTTTTCCACTTGCAAAAAATTATGAAATGTCTCAGAGGAGTCAAAGCATTTTCAGACCACTTAAGGGGGCTGCAGAGAATTGGTTTCAAGCCTCCCCACCCCTCCCCACCAGCTGGCCTGGCATTCCGCCTAATGCCAAAGCATGTGCATGCCACTGTTTTTCACCCTGTCATCCCATCCCCTCCCTCTGCAGAGTTCCATTTGGCTTGGGTATGCACTGAGTATTTTGAAACAACAGTAAAACCAACCAATTGCAGTATTTTTAAAGACTAATTATCGCTCACTGTTTAAAAGTCAATTTTCTTTTCTTTTTTTTTCTTTTTTTTAATATTTATTTTATTTATTTATTCCCTTTTGTTGCCCTTGTTGTTTTATTGTTGTAGTTGTTGTTGGATAGGACAGAGAGAAATGGAGAGAGGAGGGGAAGACAGAGAGGAGGAGAAAAAGACAGACACCTGCAGACCTGCTTCACCACCTGTGAAGCGACTCCCCTGCAGGTGGGGAGCCGGGGTTCGAACCGGGATCCTTATGCCAGTCCTTGTGCTTTGCGCCACCTGTGCTTAACCCGCTGCGCTACAGCCTGACTCTCGAAAAGTCAATTTTCTTTAAACTAGGGATGCAAATGAGAAAACAAATGAAAAATGGATTTTCAAAAGAACCACATTTCCTGCTATTCAGCAGGAATCATCCCCAAACACTGATTAAAATATTGGGATTGCTTCATATCTTGTTAATCTCCAGTGAAGAGGCAATGCCATTTAGAATTAGCAAACGTCATATGATATGTGAGGAAGACCAGAACCAAGCATTTATAAATGTTAATTAGCAAAACAGAGTTTCACCATGTCAGTTTTGGTTACCAGTAGAGTGGCCATTACTTATGTAGGAGAATTTAAAGGAGACTGGTAGGGGGGTGATATTATATGCACTACTTCTTGCCAAGTCATCCAGTAACTGATTATTAGAGCATAGAAACTCCATGATCTCTCTCTCACTTTAGTTTATCTTTACCTTTATATTTCTTCTTTCCTTTCTTTTTTTTTTTTTTGGATGTTGTTTTATTCTTCATCACCAGGAATTTACCACCTTAAACTAACTTTTTCAAATAGAGGGACATGAGGGGAAGACAGTACAACACCAGCATTTCTTCTCGTGTTACGCAGACCATGATGCAACCTGAGCTGTGTTCATGGCACAGAAAGTACACTGTCCAGGTGAGCTATCTTGTCAGTTGTACCTATCCTCTTTCCAATTCACCCTCCACGTGAGTGCAGGTTAGACAAAATCCAGGGGAAGTAAGTACTAGTCAGTTCAAGGTGCCATGACAAAATACATACATTGTAATTATACTCTGATAAGGGGATTAGTTGTTTATGGATCTCTAAAAATGTATCAGTAACTAAAGCTCTGCAAACATCTAAATCAATTATAGCTTTAGGGCAGATAGCTCAAGATCTTTTGACCTTGTAAGTATTTAAAATACAAGGAGGCTCGGATACCACTAGAAGCGTTCAGATCATAGTTATCACAGATATTTAGCTCCCCAACTAACCTGGCTATAATAATTAATTATTGATATTTTAACTTTCTCTAAAACTATAAGAAACCCCTTGCATCCTCTTTAAAATCTGCATTTCTCCTAGTCTGGGTGCCCACACTTCTTGAAATTCCTTTTCTATGATTCCTTACCACCATACCAACCCTGTCAACTTTAACCAGATTGCTACTGGTGCTGCCACCCTGAATTATGCTGCTATTGAAATCCTACTGTGACTGTAACCTGAGATACCAGCCTGAGAAGTCAACTTCACAACTCTTCAAATCTGGTGCTCCACTCTGACACCATTCTCTCAGACAATATTCTCATCCAACCTCAGGTTAGTTACCAAACTCAAGCAAAACTATTATAGTTTTATGCCCTCAGGAACATACCTAAAATGGTTCTCCTAGTTTTCTTCTACCCTAAAATCCCTAATCTCATCTGCTCTGATCCTACTTTCTGGTTCCTGTTCATTAACCATCTTGTCTCAACTTAGGTCATGCCACTTTCCAGATACTAGGCTGCTGATGCTACCATAACCCCTCCCCAACTTCTCTGGGCAGATGATCTCACCAATGTGTCCTGGACCCTCACATCTCCAGTGCTCTGACCCACTAGGGAAATATAGAACCAGGCTGGGATATGGATCAACCTGTCAACACCCATGCTCAGCAGAAAAACAACTACAGAAGCCAGAACTCTTACCTTCTGCTCCCCATAAACAACCTTGATCCATACTGCCAGCAGGGGAGAAGTGATAGGATGAAGATAAGGGAACTCTGCACTTCAGTTCCATCAGCACCTAGAGAGAGAGAAGGAAAAGGAGAGGGACATATGGAGGTAGCTTTGATGCCATAAGTGGTTTAGAGGGAAAGAGAGGACTGAATCAGGAAAAGAAGGGGTAACTTTATATAAATGTGGACAGACAGTTGTAGAGAAGATGGTCGACCCTTGTCTACAACTTTAGGGGAACTGTGGTGGATTACAGTGGGGAGAGTGAAGATTCAGAACTCTGGTGGTGGGAATGGTGTGGATTCAAACCCCTGTTGATATGTAATTCTGTAATTTGAAAATATAAAAAATAAATAATGCCTACGTTGTATGACTTTAACATTAGGCATTTTTGAAAGATCATAAATCCAAGATAATGGTGGAGGACTATTTGGTTTCAAGTGAATATCCTCCCCCTTGATTTGGAGAGCTTCTTTCTTATTCACACTGTGAGGAATACAAGCTCACTAATAGAAAGAACTTGAAGAAATATGGTCAGAAAGGGAAACACAAAGTAAAATTTGAACTGGGTTTGGTGTATGACACAAAAGAACGGGACTTTGGGGAAAGAGGAAGAGAGAGAGGGTTGAAGGCAGTGAGGCTAGGCTCCTGGTTCATGTTGGTGGCAAAAACCTAAATTAGGGGCTAGTGTCCCCCCCCCCCCCAGGGTTATTGCTGGGGCTCAGTGCCTGCACTATGAATTCACTGCTCCTGGAGGCAATTTTATTTTTTCCCCATTTTGTTGCCCTTATTATTATTGTTGTTTCACCTGTTGTTGTTGTTGGGTAGGACAGAGAGATGTCACAAGAGGAAGGGAAGACAGAGAGGGGGAGAGAAAGATAGACACCTGCAGACCTATTTCACCACTTGTGAAGCGACTCCTCCCCTACAGGTGGGTAGCCAATAGCTGGAAATAAGATCCTTACTGGTCTTGTCTTTGCACTTCACACCATGTGTGCTTAAGCCGCTGTGCTACTGCCTGGCCCCTGGGGCCAGTGTGTTTTACAGACACCTATCATTAGGAGATGAGAAACTGTAGCCACGTGTTAACAACCGCACTGTAATCATTCATTAGACCCCCCTTTAAAGTATTAAAAAAAAGGAAGGGAGGGAGGGAGGAAGGGAGGAAAAGAGGGAGGGAGGGAGACTTTCTGTTGTCACATATGGCCAGCAATCCCATTATGAGAGCCCAATCCTCATGATCTTTTTTAATCCTAATTATCTTCCAAATGTCCCATCATATCTCAACATATATATGAGGGAGGCAGAATTAATCAAACCATAGAATTGTTATCTAAGACAATTAATGTTTCAGTGGTAAATAGTAGAAATAAAAAATGAAGTTATAAAATCTGAAAAATAAGGAAGAGAAGGAGAGCATATAGCATTGGTTCTCTGCCCTGGGAGGTTTAGCAAGCTGGCAGCTTGAATTACAATATCCAAGAGGGAAGATGAACTTGTGTCTGAATTAGACATCCTTTCCAATGGGAATCTGATCTATGGGAAGAAAATTACCAGCAAGAGTCTCTTAATGGGGAATCACATAGATTTAGTGGTTTTCCTGCACTTCCTGGACTCACATAAAAGCCCAGGGCACACAGGATTGACCAGAGACAAGGACCAGGCAGAATGCCAGTACTCTTGCTGAGTTGGGGGTCTGGACCATTACAGCTTCCCTGAGATGAGTCTCCATTGACACAGAACCATTCATTTACTGGTACTACTCTTCTCTCCCACATCTCCCTGACTTCCAACTAAGCAAGCTGGAGATGGTAAAGCTAGCTTGTGGGCTCATAAAACACAGAGGTACTAGGCACAAGTAGAGAAGAGATAATGCCAAAAATAAAGAAAAGACACAGGAAAGTAGTAAGCACATCCCAGGTACTTTTCTATGATCCTTCACTGCTCTTACCTTTATACTTTGCTTGCTCCCTAATTTCTCATTCATTTAGAATTGATTGACTCTGGACCAAGGAGCAGTAGACTGCCCATTCATTTTTTTGGTATACTATGGAGATCTTGACCCCAATTCACCTTTTCTCAGAAGATGTGCTGTAAGAAAGCTAAAAAGTAATAAAGGCCAGAGGTCTTCTGTGACAGCCAGATGCAGCAATGCACAGGCTTGGAACTGGATCCCATTCAGGCTGGGATTGGCTCAGAGTAAGGCCAGACTACCTTTGACCCCCTGCCTAGTGGTCCATTGCCCAAGATTTTGGATGAACTGACATTAGTGCATTTTTTTTGCTATTCATCAATATCATTCTGAACCATTCAGTGGTTCTTTGTTCCCTGACTAAGTATACATTTCTTTCATGTAAAATATCATAAAAGGTATAAAGGTTTATGCCTAATAGGAAAAAAATCAGATATCACTATTTATCTCCAGCCTGAGAATAATTCATTTAGAAACTATTCTTCTGTAGGGAATTTCCCTTGAATAAAAGCAGTTGCCTAATTCATTGAACATTACTGAGAATCTTTGATGTGTGAGTACAGATTTCACTGGAACTGATAATGCAGACAGTTCTGTTCTGTGCTTTATCTCTTTTTAAAAGTCCTTACTATCTGCTAGATGCAAGTCTACATGCATTATCTTTGTTGTCTCATTTTAGCCTCAATATTCATGCAATACAATAACGATTCCTAATTAATACATACGACATTTAGGATTCAGAAAAAAGGAACTTGTTTGCACATCTAGTTAGATCAGTTCTGGGACTCCTGGTGGGATAAGAAAAAACTCTTTGACATCAAGGATCTGGCAATATAATGGAAATCAAATTCATAGATAAATATGTACCATAAATGCATGGCTATCATGGGAGAAAATCACTTGTGTTTGAGCAAGTAGTTCTAAGGGACATTAATCCTCACACATCATGGCTGAGCTAGCTTGAGTTGAGGCAAATATATATGTTGGCAATAGCTTCCTGAACGATTTGAGATTTGTGTTTGGAAGACAAGTAATGTAGGAAAAAAATGTACAGTTCGACTTGTATTCAAGCATGATTCCACATCAGAGGGCAAAGTTTTGTAATCTATATCAAGTAGCATCATTCTTCACTATTTTGTTCTGTATGTATTTATAAGTTCTGATTCAAAATAGCTCCTAGCATAGTTCACTATAAAGACACCATAACATAGTTGTTGGTTTCCTAAAGTATAGGACTTCTTGTGACTCCTACATGGGATTAGTCCTCCAAACAAGCAATAGGTCCCTTTCTAAAGGGTAATCTACTTTTGACCCTCTTTTGTTTTTTGTTGAACTTTCAAAAAGCCCCAATCACTTTTGTCACACACACACACACACACACACACACACACACACACACACACACACACACACACATATCTTCCTAATGCATTAACCTTGTGATGTATCTTATTATCCTAACCAAAACCTTGTGATGTATCTTATTATCTTAACCAAACTAGAAATTGTGTCAGTTGCGAATTCAAGTCAGTCAATTCAAGTCAACCATTGGCTATCAAAGAACAAATGGTAATCCTATTTAGGACTTAGCAGATCAGTGCAGAAAAATGAAGAACCAAGAACATAACACAAGTCATCCAATACTTCCAGAGAAGCCAGATTCTCTGGACTCCTACCGACAGGGGTGGAGCTTGCAATAGCAGTTTGTCTTCTTTTTTTTTTTTTAATGAACTGTTTCTTAACACTTCCTCCTGCCTTTTTTACTTCTCTTATGTCCCATGAACCTTGTCAAAAACAAATAAAGAATGATAGCAAAAGCAGCAGGAGGACATTCTGAAAATAAAGACAAATACCAAGGATTATTAGGAAGTAGCCATTGTCATGGTCCATTAATATGTGCTGTTATTTCTCTCCCTCCTTTATTTTACTTAAAAATAAAAAAAAAGACAGATATGACTCTCTAGAGTTCTACTAGATGGCATATGGGTCTAATTTTGGTATCTGGAGACTATGCAAAAGATCAGGAAGCGTCTGTGGGCCAGGGAGCACTGAACAGCAAAGCGTCGAGTAAGAGGTTCCAGGTTTGCTAAGTAAGTCAGCTTTTAACAAGACAAAAATAAAATAGCAAGAAAAGAAAACAGAGGGAGTGAATTCATGATCTGGGAAATGTGAGTTGCTAAGCTGGAGTGGAGCGTCTATGCAAAGGCAGATACAAAACAGGCTGAAGAAGCCCAACAGTTAGTGGGACTCTACAGAAGCTTATAGAGGTTAGGCCACGAGCTCTAGGCAGCAGGTGTGCTGCTCCTCTAATGACCAAGAAATGGCTTTGTAGAGTCATTCTTTGTAAAATGTGAAAGAGTCCAGGTCTATAAAACTGGTTTTGAGACTAATTTAGTCAGTATAGACCCCCAGTTTTACTGCAGTAATGGAATGTCCTATTAAAATGGCTCAAAAGATTAATTTCATGATCTGGCATAAGAGGTTAAAGGAGAATTTATTGCTTTGCTTCTGAAACTTAGTGAATATGTCACCTCAACACAATAGCCCAACATGAATAGGTCTGGCAATGATCTCTGTACAAGATGACAAGTTGATCTAACAACAGTAGTTACTACATTCCAAACTGAGTCCTTAACAGGGCCACTAAGGTCTTATACATGTCACTTTTGGAGATGATTATTTAGTTTTCTCAGGTTAATAAGATTTTTATGGTGCATACCAGGCTTGGGATTAAATGCTGAATCCCAAGTTGTATTGTGTAGTAGACTAACCAAAGAGGGTTTTGACAAAGACTGAACTGGTGACATGAAAGAGAACCAGACTATTTTGAGAGTCTGTTTTAGAGATTTGATCAAGTCATAAAATAGAATAGTCTACTAAGCTTAGAGTTAGAAGGTTATGACACATGGCAATGACACATGGGAAGTAGATGCGAAATATGGAGAGCAAGAGTACTTTACTTGGTAGAAGAAGGATCTGGAAAGCCAGAAGACCAGACTGAAGTTCTAATGAAGCCAATTTTTTTTTTGCCTCCAGGGTTATTGCTCAGGCTTGGTTCCTACACTATGAATCCACTGCTCCTGGGGGCCTTTTTTTTTCATTTTGTTGCCCATGTGGTTATTGTTATTGCTATAGTTGTGTTGTATAGGACAGAGAAAAACTGAGAGAGATACAGAAGACAGAGAGGGGGAGTGAAAGATAGACACCTGCATACCTGCTTCACCGCTTGTAAAGCAACTCCCCTGCAGGTGGGGTGCCAGGGGCTCGAACTGGGATCCATACCCTGGTCCTTGCTCTTCACACCATGTGCGCTTAACCCAGTGCGCTATCACCCCAACCCCTGAAGCCAGCATTTTAAGAAAGGCAATGACATAACTACATGTGTGTTTTCCCATGTTCACTTCTATATGGAAATTTTCAAATATACACAAAAGTAGAATAGCAAAATGAATCCCCATTATACTTAATACTCAGCTTTAATGGTAACTAACAGTTTACCTATCCTGTTTGATCTTTCTCTCATTCATATTTTCCCTGTAATAATTTAAAGAAATCCCAAACATTGTATCATTTCATCTACAAGTGTTTTGATATGTATCTCTAAATAACAATATTTTTTCAGACTTGTATTTTGAAATAATCACTCTCACTACACTATGAAAATAAAAGATTACACAGGATTCAAAGTAGATGTGAATAAACTTGCAGATTTTCATGAAAGTGGAGATTAACATTAGTCAGAATGGTAACAATGGAGATAATTAAATGGATTCCACAAAAATTTATGAGGGAAAGCAAACAGGACCAGATGACAGATTACACAAGAGGTTAGGGAAATGGGAGGCATCTAAACTGACATATTTCCAGATGAAAGGATGGTGATGATGTATGTATAGAAGGAGTGTTGGGAGAGGATTAAACTCGGGGAAAAAGACTGTGATTAATTCTAGTCTGAGTATGAGGTACCTTTAAGACCTACTATCCATTAAGTTGCTAAGCTAAGGGAGAAGTCTTGGCTAAAATATTAGTTACCTGTATGGATATATAAACTAAAGTTAAATGAAATTAAATAATTAAAATATCCAGAGAAAAATAAAGGATAGGAACTAAGACCAAGAAAAACTATAATGGTTTGATAGAAGAAACCATTGCTGCCAAGCTAACTAAACATACCTGCAGAGAAAGGGTAAAAAATCAGGAACTGCCCGGAAGATGGCGGACTGAGAAGCTGCTAGTGGCTGAGCTCTGACCACATATCCTGGAAATGGTAGGATTTTCTGCCTTTAGCAGGCCAGCCAATAAGGGGTCCTAGCAGTGACACCAAGGAGGTGACTATAACTTAATTTGGGTTAAGAATTAGAGTAGGGAAAAAAGGGGAAAAAAATTTTTTTTCTTACTTTTAATTTTCAAGCATATCTACTTCCCTCCCCCCCCTCCCCCCATAACTAGTCCCTGGGGACCAGCTCCTAGCAGGGGAGGGGAGCTCCTTTTCTTTACCAAATTCCTGCCCCACCAGGGAGTATCATTAATTCTAAGTCTATACCCTTCTGAAACCTCTGGCCTTTTTTCTTTCTAAGTAGCCAACCCCCCCACCTCACCCCACATAGTTAATTAAATAATTAAAAATAAATAAATAAAAACCCTTTCCTTTCACTGCTCTTTTATGACTGTTCTTTTTCTTATCTTTTTCTTTTTTTTCACTCTCTCTCTTTCTTTTTTTTTTCTTTTTCTCACTCTTGTCATCCCTTCTTCCTTAATCCTACAGCTTCCAAAGTCACAGCCCCCAGCCCCCACACCAGCAAACAGTGTGCTTTTTTAAATTCACTGATACACATTTGGGAATTTCCTTTCATTGCTCTTTAATTACAGCTCTTTTTCTTATCTTTTCCCTTTTCTCTCTCTCGTCTCTCTCTCTCTCTCTCTTTTTTTAATCTTGTCATACACTTCTTCCTTCTTATTTGCCTTTCTGAATTTGTGAATTATTTTGGGGAAGAAATCTGACTCAGAGTGGATTCTCTATGTGTGTATCTCTGCTCTAGTTCCCTTTCCCCTCTTGTTACCCCTAGAATATACAGTGGATAGTAGATTTGCATAACTGTCTATTCTTGCTATCCTTTCTTTCTTTTCTCTTTCTTCACTGGGATTTGGTAACTATTTTTTCACAGATTGGAGAAATTGTTTGGCTAACTGGTAACGATTAAACTACTTCAATACTTGCTTCAGTTGCTACTGTAATTCCTGAGGTTGGTGATTGCAATTGTCATAAAGGTATTTAGTACAGTGTTACTTGTACTCAAGACACAACAATTGAGGAACAACAGAGCATAAAAAAAAAAGAAACACATGAATCATAAAAATGGGTAGATCAAAAACAAATAAAACTGCTACTCCAATGAATGAAGACAAGAGCCCAGAAGAAACTACAAATCAGCCAGAAGTAACCATAGATAAGAAGAGTATGCAAGCAATAATAAACTTATTAATCACAGAAATGTAAACAACATTGGAGGAAAGGAACGGCAGTATTAGGGAAACAACAGTTGAGACCCCCAAGGAAAATACTGATTATCTTGAGGCAATTAGAGAACTGAAGCTGAAATAGCTGTAATGAAGAAAGAAGCTGAGGCAAGAGAAAGCAGACTAACAGAAGCAGAAAACAGAATTAGTCAGACAAGGATGAGTTAGATAAAAGTAAGAAAGAGGTGAAAGAGCTCAAAAAGAGATTGAGAGACACTGAAAACAACAACAGAGACACATGGGATGATATCAAAAGAAGTAACATTCGCATAATTGGCCTGCCAGAGGAAGAAAGATAGGAAGGGGAAGCAAACATTCTAGAGGAAATAATACAAGAAAACTTCCCAGACCTGAATAACAGAAAGGATATCAAGAATCAAGAGGCCCAGAGAGTACCAAACAGAATCAACCCAGACCTGAAGACACCAAGACACATCATAGTCACAGTGAGAAGAAGTAAGGATAAAGAAAGGATCCTAAAGGCTGCAAGAGAGAAACAAAAAGTCACATACAGGGGAAAACCCATAAGATTATCTGCAGACTTCTCCACTCAAACTCTAAAAGCCAGAAGGAAGTGGCAAGATATCTATTGAACCCTGAATGAAAAAGGGTTTCAACCAAAGATAATATATCCTGCTAGACTTTCATTCAAACTAGATGGAGGGATCAAAACCTTCTTAGATAAACAACAGTTAAAGGAGGCAACCATCAACAAACCGGCCACAAAAGAGGTTCTAAAAGACCTCTTATAAACAAGAACATCACTATAATACTGGCAATATATCAGACAAACAAAAAAAAATTTTTTTTGAACAATGGCACTACAATACATTACATCCATAATATCAATAAATGTCAATGGCTTAAAATCACCCATCAAAAGGCACAGGGTGGGGGGATGGATCAGAAAACATAATCCAACCATATGCTGCTTGCAAGAATCCCATCTGTCACAACAAGATAAACACAGACTTAAAGTGAAAGGATGGAAAACTATCATACAGGCTAATGGACCACAAAAAAGGGCAGGAACAGCCATTCTCATCTCAGATACGATAGATTTTAAATTAAATAAAGTAATAAAAGATAGGCAAGGACATTACATAATGATTAGAGGATCAATCAGCTAAGAAGACTTAACAGTTATTAACATCTATGCACCCAATGAGGGACCATCTAAATACATTAAGCACCTACTGAAAGAATTTCAAAAGTACATCAATAGTAATACAATAATAGTGGGAGACTTTAATACCCAACTCTCACACTTAGACAGATCAACAAAGCAGAGAACCAATAAAGATACAAGAGAATTGAATGAAGAGATCGACAGCCTAGACCTCTTGGACATTTTCAGACTCCTCCACCCCAAAAAACTGGAATACACCTTCTTTTCAAATCCACATAACACATACTCAAGGATAGACCACGTTAGGCCACAAAGACAGCATCAATACATTCAAGAGCATTGAAATCATCCCAAGTATCTTCTCAAACCACAGTGGAGTAAAACTAACATTTAACAACAAACAGACAATTATTAAAAGACACAGAATTTGGAAACTAAACAACATGCTCCTTAAGAACCACTGGGTCAGAGACTCACTTAAGCAGGAAATTCAAATGTTCCTGGAAACTAATGAAAATGAAGACACAACCTATCAAAATATTTGGGACATAGCTAAAGCAGTACTGAGAGGGAAACTTATAGCCATACAGTCACATATTAAACACCAAGAAGAAGCTCAAATGAACGACCTTGCTGCACACCTCAAGCACTTAGAGGAAGAGGAATAAAGGAACCACAAAAGCAACCAGAAGGACAGAAATCACTAAAGTTAGAGCAGAAATAAACAACACTGAAAATAAAAGAACCATACAAAAGATAAATGAAGCCAAATGTTGGTTCTTTGAAATATTAAACAAAGTTGACAAACCCCTAGCCAGACTCACCAAACAAAAAAGAGAGAAGACTCAAATTAATAGAATTGTAAACGATGGAGGAGATATCACAACTGACACCACAGAAATCCAGAGAATCCGGCAAAACTTCTATAAAGAACTATATGCCAAGAAGCTAGAGAATCTGGAAGAAATGGAACAATTCCTAGAAACATAGGCCCTTCCAAAACTGAACCAAAAAGAATTACAAAATCTAAATGCACCAATCACAGACAAAGAAATTGAAACTGTTATTAAGAATCTCTCCAACAACAAAAGTCCTGGACCAGATGGCTTCACAAATGAATTCTACAAAACTTTCAGGAAACAGTTAATACCCATACTTCTTAAGCTATTCCATAAGATTGAAGAAACAGGAATAGTCCCTTCCACCTTCTATGAAGCCAACGTCACCCTGATACCAAAAGCTGATAGGGACAGAACAAAAAAGGAAAACTACAGACCAATATCGCTGATGAACATAGATGCCAAAATATTAAACAAGATCTTGGCCAACAGGATACAGCAACATATCAAAAAGATTGTTCACCACGACCAAGTGGGATTCATCCCAGGAATGCAAGGCTGGTTCAACAACCGTAAGTCAATCAATGTCATTCACCACATCAATAAAAGCAAAGCCAAAAACCACATGATTATCTCAATAGATACAGAGAAAGCTTTTGACAAAATCCAACACCCATTCATGCTCAAAACTCTACAAGAAATGGGAATAGATGGGAAATTCCTCAAGATAGTGGAGTCTATATATAGCAAACCTACAGCCAACATCATACTCAATGGACAGAAGCTGAAAGCATTCCCCCTCAGATCGGGGACTAGACAGGGCTGTCCTCTGTCACCGTTACTCTTCAACATAGTATTGGAAGTTCTTGCCATAGCAATTAGGCAAGAGAAAGGAATCAAAGGAATACAGATTGAAAGGGAAGAAGTCAAGCTCTCACTATTGGCAGATGATATGATAGTATACATAGAAAAACCTAATGAATCCAGCAGAAAATTACTGGAAGTTATTAGGCCATATAGCAAGGTATCAGGCTACAAAATCAATGTACAAAAATCAGTGGCATTTCTTTATGCAAACACTAAATCTGAAGAAGACTACATCCAGAAATCACTCCCATTTACTGTTTCAGCAAAATCAATCAAATACCTAGGAATAAAGTTGACCAAAGAAGTGAAAGACTTGTATGTTGAAAACTATGAGTCGCTACTCAAGAAAATAGAAACTGATACCAAGAAATGGAAAGATATCCCATGCTCATGGATTGGAAGAATAAATATCATCAAAATGAATATTCTCCCCAGACCCATATACAAATTTAATGCAATACCCATAAAGTTCCACCAAGCTTCTTTAAGAGAATAGAACAAACACTACAGTCATTTATCTGGAACCTGAAAACACCTAGAATTGCCAAAACCATCTTAAGGAAAAGAAACAGAAATGGAGGCATCACACTCCCAGACCTTAAACTATATTATAAAGCCATCATCATCAAAACAGCATGGTACTGGAACAAAAATAGGCACACAGACCAGTGGAACAGAGCTTAAAGCAGATAAATAAATCCCAACACCTATGGGCATCTAATCTTTGATAAGGGGGCACAAAGGATTTAATGGAAAAAGGAGGCTCTCTTCAATAAATGGTGCTGGGAAAACTGGGTTGTAACATGCAGAAGAATGAAATTGAACCACTTTATCTCACCAGAAACAAAAATCAACTCCAAATGGATCAAAGACCTAGATGTCAGACCAGAAACAATCAAATATTTAGAGGAAAACATTGGTAAAACACTTTCCCACCTACACATCAAGGACATCTTTGATGAATCAAACCCAATTGCAAGGAAGACTAAAGCAGAAACAAACCAATGGGACTACATCAAATTGAAAAGCTTCTGCATATCCAAAGAAACTATTAAACAAACAAAGAGACCCCTCACAGAATGGGAGAAGATCTTCACATGCCATACATCAGACAAGAAACTAATCACTAAAATATATAAAGAGCTCAGCAAACTTAGCACCAAAAAAGCAAATGACCCCATCCAAAAATGGGCAGAGGATATGAACAAAACATTCACCTCAGAGGAGATCCAAAAGGCTAACAAACATATGAAAACAAACAAACATATGTCTGCTCTAGGTCACTGATTGTCAGAGAAATGCAAATTAAGACAACACTAAGATACCACCTCACTCCTGTAAGAATGGCATACATCAAAAAGGACAGCAGCAACAAATGCTGGGGAGGTTGTATGGTCAGAGGAACCCTTTTACATTGCTGGTGAGAATGTAAATTGGTGCAGCCTCTGTGGAGAGCAGTCTGGAAAACTCTCAGAAGGCTAGACATGGACCTTCCATATGATCCAGTAATTCCTCTCCTGGGGTTATACCCCAAGGACTCCATAACACCCAAACAAAAAGAGGTGTGTACTCCTATGTTCATAGCAGCATAATTCATAATAGCTAAAACCTGGAAGCAACCCAGGTGCCCAACAACAGATGAGTGGCTGAAAAAGCTGTGGTATATATACACAATGGAATGCTATGCAGCTATCAAAAACAATGAACCCACATTCTCTGACCCATCTTGGACAGAGCTAGAAGGAATTATGTTAAGTGAACTAAGTCAGAAAGATAAAGATGAGTATGGGATGATCCCACTCATCAGCAGAAGTTGAGATAGAAGATCTGAAAGGGAAACTAAAAGCAGGACCTGACCAAATTGTAAGTAGGGCACCAAAGTAAAAACCCAGTGGTGAGGGGTAGACATGCAGCTTCCTGGGCCAGTGGGGGGTGGGAGTGGGTGGGAGGGATGGGTCACAGTCTTTTGGTGGTGGGAATGGTGTTTATGTACACTCCTAGCAAAATGTAGACATATAAATCAGTAGTTAATTAATATGAGGGGGAAAATCAATTGTATGTCTCAAAGTTTTTCAAAACACAAACTGAATTTTTTTAATATATAGGCTGTGTACTTGATATGCGGACTCTCTCAAAAGCCTAGACCAAGTAGATTAGAAGCATCCAATAGCACAGCTATATACAAGATACTGGATACTGTACAGCAAACCATAACAAAAGGACTTTTCAAAGTTAACCCAATTACCAAATAATGTGATGATAACATTAACTATCGATTGTCTTTCTGAACCCTAAGACATCAGGAACCTCACATCTCCACTATAGAGCCCCTACTTCCCCCAGTCCTGGAACCCATGGATAGGGCCCACTTTCCCGTATGCATCTCCCAATCCATACCAAATAATATTGCATCTGCCGATCACAACCTAACCAACGCAACGATTGCCATCTCAACATGTTTCACCTCAGACTGTGTCTAGAGACTTCACGTGTGGAATGACAACCTTTCAGCTTCATTACTCGGGTGAGACCTTTCCTTTTATAGTACACTCGAATTTCATCTCAGGTGGTTCAGTTTCTAACAAAGTCCCATAACATAGATATACACCAGTTTCTGTGAGAGAGAGCTTATGTTCACACATATCCATAAACTACTGCAAAATATATACCTTAAAGCAGTATTACACTAGAGTTTGCAGTGAGTACTTCCCTAACACTTCCTCTCCACTATTCCAAGCTTGGGATCCATGATTGCTCAACAATTTGTTTGGCTTCGTATGTTAACTCTCTTTTCAATCACCAGGTTCCAGATGCCACCAGGATGCTGGCCAGGCTTCCCTGGATTGAAGATCCCACCAATTTGTCCTGGAGCTCAGCTTCCCCAGAGACACACCCTACTTGGGAAAGAGAGAGGCAGAATGGGAGTATGGACCGACCAGTCATCTCCCATGTTCAGCGGGGAAGCAATTACAGAAGCCAGACCTTCTACCTTCTGCAACCCTCAATGACCCTGGGTCCTTGCTCCCAGAGGGATAGAGAATGGGAAAGCTATCTGGGGAGGGGGTGGGTTATGGAGATTGGGTGGTGGGAATTGTGTGGAGTTGTACCCCTCCTGCCTTATGGTTTTGTTAATTAATCCTTTCTTAAATTAAAAAAAAAATCAGGAACTTGGGGTCAGACAGTAACATAGTGGGTTAAGTGTACATGGTGCAAAGCACAAGGTCCAGCTTAGTAAGGATCCTGGTTTGAGCCCCTGCTCCCAACCTGCAGGGGGGTCCCTTCACAAGTGATGAAGCAGATTTGCAGGTGTCAATCTTTCTCTCCCCCCTCTGTCTTCCCCTCCTCTCTCAATTTCTATCTGTCCTATCCAACAAAAACAATATCAATGGCAATAATAATAATTACAACAACAAGGGCAACAAAGTGGGAATAAATGGCCTCCAGGATCAGTGAATTCATAGTACATTGAGCCCCAGCAGTAACCGTGGAGGCAAAAAACAAACAAACAAAAAAAAAAACAAATGAAGAACTTAAGGGCCATTCAGTGGTTTATCAGGTTAAGTGCACACATTACAATGTGCAAGGACTCAGGTACAAGCCTCTGGTTCCCGCCTGCAGAGTGAAAGCTTCATGAGTGGTGAAGCAGGGCTGCAAGTGTCTCTCTGTCTCTTTCCCTAGTTCTGTCACCCTCCCCTCTCAATTTCTGTCTCTATCCAATAATAAATATTTAAAAATAAGGTTTAAAAAATAAATAAGATTTAAAATTTAAAAAAATATTTAAAATCTTATTTATTTAGAAATAAATAAGATTTAAAAATCAGGAGCTTAAAATTGGAAGAATTCCTAAACTAGCCTTTTGCATCTATAAGAGAATGCCCAGCAGAGCACAGAGGACCTGACAAAAAAAATGTTTCTCAATTACAGAAGTGAATTACACTGATGCAGAGATGGTGAATATGTCCTCAACCTCACATAGACACTCTCACATACAGATTCTTAAGTACCCCTTACTCTATACCAACTAATACAGTACTGGCACATGACAATTTATTAATAAATGTGTACCTTTAACTAAACAAAGTGAGAGGGCTGAGACACCATCAGAAAAGGAGAACTCTGATGTCATCAATGCCCCCTGCTTTGTAAAACCTTCAGGTTTCTGAGCCCCTGCAGAAGCCTCTTCCTATTGCCCATACCACCCACCCACCCAGAGTACATGGGAGGCAAAGTAAAATCAAATTTAATTGACATTTGGATTATCTGCACCACTGCCACACTCTATTAGCAAGGATAGAAAGTTAGCCACATTCCTTTTATTAACAAAATACACTCACTAAGAACATTTTAATAGCACTTTCCAATCATATTAAGCTGACAGGCTGCACCAGCAGTATTTCTTTGCTTTCACCAATCATGTCTGTATGACTGACTCCTGTCATTTAAGCAGAGACAAGCAAAAATAAACAAGTGAATTTTGATGGATGGAGGCTAACACTTCAGTAAAGAATTTATAGAGGTGCTATAATTCACTTTGGTTATACCAGCAGCAAACGAAGGAATTTAGACTGTGTTACACATGAGGAGGAAAACCAACACACTAACTAAAACCAACACACTAATTGTTGGGAAACCATACTTATGGGTGGAATACAAACAAAACAGAAATGGGGGGGGGTGGGATCTTAGGCCCTAAAGGAATCTGACCACCATTCAAAGTCTCTTTCTGGTTTTATACAAACAGAATGTTAAACCTTCAATTCTTGTATATAAGCCCACATACAGGGAAGGGACAGGCATTCAGGCTCCAGAATGGTGGTGATTTCAGGATCATCTCCTTATGGCTTTGGAAATTATTTGCACCCATGAACTTTTATTGAATCTGTAACTCTAGGAGGTCACAAATCATGATGGTCATAATTGCTGAGCTAGTGTGCTCACAGCCTCCACCTCTGCCCTCCTGCCCAGAGTCTCTAGTGCATGGCTCAGGGTCTCCTTTCTCAGGCTGATAAAAAGCACCTACCTTTGGCTAATGGCTCCTCTTACTACTTGGCCAGTCACTCAGTTTATCTACCTTCTCTCCCCTGTAACAGCATCGACATGTAAATGCTATGATTTCAGAAGTTTCAATTTTTTAATATTACCTGCAAAGCCTTGTGGTAACTAAAAAAATCTCTTCCAGCCACCAATTAAACAAAGCAAAACCCTGCAAATACTTGTTTTAGGATGGAAAGTACACCACCATGATCTCTCCATGACCAAACTGTACTGGAATGTTAGTCTGACTATCAGTAAGTGAAGACAAGTTCCTTGAGGGCAGAAATCATATATACTTTAGCTGCATATACCTAAACCTTGGCATGGTTGAGATACAATAAATATTATTAATAAAATGAGATAGGCAAACTTGTGTTCAACCACATTCCTTTTATATTCCATATTTAGTTAACTACATCCATCTCCTTAATTTTTCTGAAGAAAAAACTAAAACCCACATGGCTGAACTATGTGTGACCTGAATTGGTGACTTCTTACTGCCTGCTGGCAGCAGCTTTATGTATGTTTCACACCAACTATGTGTGTGCCATTTCTTCTAACTTGCCTCTAGGGCTTCCTACCAGCCAGAATCCCAAGAACAATAAAATGAGATGAGTTACAGCCTGGAAAACTCTTCATGATTTTAAACCATCAGGCTGCCCTGTTAGAGAAAGACCTGAAAACCTCCACAAACCATGTGGAGTTAAGTGATTACCTGCCACTATTTTAAAGAAGCAGAAAAAGAAGGGTGGGGGCTAGGTAGCAAAATGATTATGTAAAGAGACTCTCATATCTGAGGCTCTAAAGTTTCAGGTTCAATCCCCTGACCACCATAAACCAGAGCTGATCTAGGGAAAAAAAAGACAAAACTTATACTAAAGTGGCAGAAAAAAATTCTGGTGAGTAGTGGCAGTGACAGCAATAGACCCAACTCAGACTCCTACATCCATATCACCTTCCTCCAAAAGCCTTGAATTTATATTCTGATTTCTTACCCCTTCTCACTCATCTTCAAAGTCTCACTGGCGCCTGTGATCCAGGAATTTGGAAGAGGAAATTTGTATTGATTCATTCACCTACATGAATGTGCTACTGAATTCCACTTTTAGTTCTGTAATAAAGATTTCTGTGCGAGGCAGCTGCCATTTTTAGCATGAAAGCTTCTGTGCACCGTGGACCTCACCACCTCACTTTCCCGCGGGACTTCTGGATTGAAATTTTTCTGCCTTTCTGTCAAGCTGATGTGCTTGAATTTTTGAACTTCATTTATGTTGTCCTCCACTTTTCACCAAGTGCTAAAATCAGTATTTCAAGCAGAGCTACTCAGTTCCCCCAACATGGCATGAGGGTCAGTCATCTCAGTGACACAGTGATATCCAGCAAAGGAGAATTTTTCAGAATCTAGTTTCAACTTCTGGTAATGATTTATCTCCCAAATTATCTGATACAACTATCAGTTCCTTTTCAATAAAGGATAGTTATACATATATTTACCATGACTTCTATCTGAAACCTTGAGGAAATGGTTTAGGTCTAATGAAATAACTCTGAGACAGGATTAGCCAGTTGTCTCTGCTTGGGAATCCTCTTTTTGCAAGGGCACTGTTTCTTTCATCATGTTCAGCAGTCCCTATCCTAAGAGATAATTTACTCCATTGCAGACATCTTCCTCTTCTTAGAGCTGTCTACATCTGTCAGGTTGAGTAAAGATTTGGGATTTTATAAATGCAGCTGTGATTTGTGTGAAGGTATTTCCTATGCTACAGCTGTATGAATCACTGACTCCAGAGACAGCCAAATCCAAAAGGAAGCTCAGGACAAAAAGTGTGTATTAATTCAAAATATCCAAAGGACAAGCAGAATTGTGCAGATTGACCCTGCAGTGAATTTGGCTTTTTATTATTCCCATAAAAGATAGATTCTTTGCCACCCATTCTCTTACCATGAGAAAATGACTCTTACGTTAAAGAATTCTAAAGCAATTCATACACTTGGACATGACTTCGGAAAGTCCTTGGCTATTTAGTAACATCAGTTTCAGTGCTAGGATAATGAGGCCAAGGTCAAGCAATAAATTCTCTTATCTAAATCCATATTCAAAGATGGTATCTTAAAATGTCCATACACATGATGTCAAGGCCACAAGGAAAAATGAATATACTAAGAGAAAAGGAAGAAATGTTAGAATACAAAACAGTTGATGGTTACAAAATAAACAGCTCAACTCTCTTCAATGAGTCCTTCAGGCTGATGATAAGTTGAATTCATTATTCTTAATAGCTCAGTAGTATTCCATTATGTATCTATACCACAACTTGCTCATCCACTCATCTATTCTTGGACACCTGGGTTGCTTCCAAGTTTTAGCTATTCCAAATTGTGCTGCTATGGACATAGGTATACACAGTTCTTTTTGGCTGAGTATGTTTGGTTCTTTCGGATATATCCCCAGGAGGGGAAATGCTGGGTTATAGGGTAAGATACATTTCTAGCCTCCTGAGAGTTCTCCAGACTGCTCTCCACAGGGGTTGGACCAACTGACATTCCCACCAGCACTGCAGGAGAGTTCCTTTGCCCCCACAACCTCTCCAGCATTTGTTGTTAATATTCTTTCTTGTGTATGACATTCTCACAGGGGTGAAATTATATTGCATTGTTGTTTTATTTGGATTTCTCTGAAAATCAATGACTTGGAGCATTTCTTTTATAGTTTGTTGGCCTTTTGGATTTCTTCTGTTGTGAATATTCTGTTCATATCCGTTTCCCATTTTTGGACGGGGTCATTTGTTTTCTTACTGCTGAATTTGCTGAGCTCTTTCTATATTTTGGTTATTAGTCTCTTGTCTGATGTATGGCATGTGAAGATATTCTCCCATTCTGTATGGAATCTCTTTTTAAAATTTTTTCTGTCTCCAAGCTTATTGCTGGGGCTTGGTGCCTACACTACAAATCCACTGCTCCTGGAGGCCATTTTCCCCATATTGTTGCACTTGTTACCCTTGTTGTTGTCATTATTATTGTTGTCATTACTGTTGTTTTTGTTGGATAGGAGAGAAATCGAGAGAGAAAAGGAGGCAGAGAGACAGAAAGAAAGACAGATACTTACAAATCTGCTTCACCACTTGCAAAGTGACCCCCCTGCAGGTGAGGAGACAGAGGCTCAAACTGGGATCTTTAGCTGGTCCTTGCGCTTCAGTCCATGTGCTCTTAACCTGTTGCACTACTACTGGATCCCCAAGAAATCTCTTTCTTTGGGTGTTGTTTTCTTTTGTTGTACAGAAGCTTCTCGAGTTAATGTAGTCCCATGAATTTATTTTTTTTTATTTTGTCTTCCCTGCAACTAGATTTCTATCACTGAAGATGCCGAAAAAAATAGATGGAAAAGAGTTCTGCCAATATTTTCCTCTAAGTATTTGATAGTTCTGTAGAGTTTACTTTTTTGTCTGGTGAGATTTAGTGGTTCAGTTTCATTCTTTTGTATGTTTTGTATGTTTCAACTCAATTTTCCAACACAATTTGTTGAAGAGATGCTCCTTTCTCCATTTAAAAATGTGAGTCCCCTTGTCAAAAATTAGATGTCCATGGGTGTAGGAGCTTATGTCTGTGGTCTCAATTCTATTCCACTGGCCAGTGTCTCTATTCTTGTTCACTACCAGGCAGTTTTGATTACAATGGCCCTAGAATGGAGTTTGAGATCTGGGAATATGATGCCTCCAGTTATTTTTTTTCCTGAAAATTATTTTGGCAATTCTAGGTATTATCTGGTTCCAGATAAATATTTATAGCTTTTCTTGTATTCTCTTTAAAAAATAGGTGGCTGGGAGTCGGGCTGTAGCGCAGCGGGTTAAGCGCAGGTGGCGTAAAGCACAAGGACCAGCATAAGGATCCTGGTTCGAACCCTGGCTCCCCACCTGCAGGGGAGTCACTTCACAGGCGGTGAAGCAGGTCTGCAGGTGTCTATCTTTCTCTCCCCCTCTCTGTCTTCCCCTCCTCTCTCCGTTTCTCTCTGTCCTATCCAACAACGACGACAACAACAATAATAACTACAACAATAAAACAACAAGGGCAACAAAAGGGAATAAATAAATAAAATAAAATATTTAAAAAAAAATAGGTGGCATCTTGATAGAGAATACATTCAATTTATATGTGGTTCTAGATAGAATATTCATTTTGATTATATTAATTCTTCTAACCTATGAACATGGAATATACACTTTTTGTATTTCCTTGATAGTGACTTATAGTTTTCAGTACACAAGTCTTGTGCTTCTTTTCTTAGGTTTATTCCTAGATATCTTATTGTTTATTGATGCTACAATGAGTGGGACTGATTTCAGGATTTCTTCTTCTGACTTAGTGTTTGCATAAGGAATAGTATTGAATTTCTATGTTAATTTTGTAGCCTGACACTTTACATTTTTCTATGAATACTATCATATAACTTGCAAATAGTCACAGTTTGACTTCTCTTTTAATCTGTATCCATTTAATTCCTTGCTCTTGCCTGATTGCTATAGCAAAAACTTCCAATAGTATGTTGAATAGTAATGGTAATAGTGGGCACCCTTCTTAGTACCTGATCTGAGGAGGAATGCTTCCAGTTTTCTTACCATCGAGTATGATTATTTGCTGTAGGTCTGCTATATATGAACTCCACTATGTTAAGGAATTTTCCATTCCTATTTTTTTGCAGTGTTTTTTATCATGATTGATTATGTCAAAGGCTTTCTCTGCATCTACAGATATAATCATCTGGGTTTTTTTTTCCTCTTATTGATGTGGTGGATCACATTGATTTACTTACATATACTGAATCAGCCTTGCAACCCTGGGATAAAACCCACTAGATCATGATGTGCAATTTTTTTTAATAAACTGCTGTATCCCGGTAGCTAGAATTTTGTTCAATATTTTAGCATCTGTGTTTATCAGAGATATTGGTCTGTAGTTTTCTTCTTTTGTTGTAACCCTATCTGCTTTCAGTATCAAGGCAATGTTTGGCTTCATATGTCTTCAACTATTTGGAAGAGCTAAAGTAGAGGTAATAACTTGGCCTTTAAAGTTTTGAAGAATTCATTTATAAAGCCATCTGTTCCTGGACTTTTAATGTTGGGAAGGTTTTTGTTTGTTTGTTTGCATCCAGTGTTATCACTGGAGCTCAGTACCAACACTACTTATTCACTACGCTGGTGTCTATTTTTTCCCATGTATTGGACAGGACAGAGCGAAATTGAAAGGGGAAAGACAGAGAGGGAGAGAGAAAGAGATACCTGCAAACCTGCTTTACTACTTGTGAAGCATACCCCTGCAGGTGGGCAGTGCAGCCTTGAACCTGGATCCTTGTGCAGGTCCTTGTTTTAGTATTATATGTGTTTAACCAGGTGCACCACCACTACCCCTGTTGGGAAGGTTGTTTTTTCGTTTTTGTTTTTGTTTTGCCTCCAGGTTTATTGCTGGGGTTTAGTGCCTGCACTATGAATCCACTGATCCTAGAGGTCTTTTTTTTTCCCTTTTTGTTGCCCTTGTTTATTTTTATCATTGATGTTATTATTGTCATTGTTGTCATTATTGTTGGATAGGACAGAGAGAAATAGAGAGAGGAGAGGAAGACAGAGAGGAGGAGAGAAAGACAGACACCTGCAGATCTGCTTCACCGCTTGTGAAGTGAACCTCCATGCAGGTAGGGGACCAGGAGCTCGAACCGGAATCCTTATGCTGGTTCTTGCGGTTGCGGCCATGTGAACTTAACCCACAGCCCTACAGCCCGGCCCCAAGAAAGGTTCTTGATAACTGTTTCAAATTCTTTGTCTGTGATTGATTGGCCTGTTCATATCTTCTAGTTCCTCTTTGTTCAATTTGGGGGGTTTCTAAGTATCTAGGAACTTGTCCATTCTTCCAAGTTCTCTAGCTTTATGGCATATTATTTGATCATAGAAGCCTAGCATGATACTTTAGATTTCACATATAAATGAGATCATTCACTATTTGTCTCTCTCTTTTTGTCTTACCTCATTTAACAGGATGTCTTTAATTTCCACCCAAGATAAGGCAAAGGAAATGACTATCATTTCTAACAGTCAAATAGTATTACACTAGTTTTTTAGCCACTCAAATGTTGCTAGATAACTGCAGTTCAGAATGTTTAAGAACAAGAGTGGTGCCATCTGATTTATACTTTAGGCTCCTTCTAACTGACCTGTGGAAAATGTATGATAGAAAAGGCAAGGGGAGAACTTCATTGTAAAACCACCAAATAAGAGATGATGATGGCTTAACCTAGAGTGTAACAGTGAGGGCGGGGGGTAGATAGCACAATGGTTATGCAAAGACACTCTCGTGTATGAGGCTTCAAAGTCCCAGGTTCAATCCCCTGCACCACCATAAGCCAGAGCTGAGCAGTGTTATGGTAAAAAAAAATAAAAGTAATAGTTATTAGGGTCAGTTCTAATTATTAAAGCATCATTATGAGAAAAGAAGCACATAGTCCTCAATAAATTTTAAATCTATTTGTTACAACAGTATTTCAGTATTTAAAGATGAAACCTTTAGGCCCTCTGATGGGAACATTTATAGAAACTATTTTTATTTATGAAAGAGAGAACAAGCCCAAAGATCCTCTGTTGAATATTGTGCCAGTGACTGGACCTGTGTCACTTCATCAATACAAACATCTACTTAAGCCCAGTGAACCCTATCCTTGCCTCATGGAAATTTTTTTTTAATTGACTAGAGACAGAAATCCTGAGGGGAAGGGAGATAGAGAAGGAGAGAGATAGAGAAACACCTGCATCCCTGCTTCACCACTCATGAAGCTTTCCCCCTTCTGGTGGGGGCCAGGGGCTTAAACCCAGAGTCCCTATGCATTGTAACATATGTGTTCAACCAGGTGCACCAACATTTGGCCCCTTCATGGAAAATTTCAACTGAAAAGTATCTATGATCTTAGCAAGAATTGCACTGTGCAGCTTACACCATCATACATGGAGATTCTAAACAGTAGTTATATTGAGAAGATTTTTGTTTGTTTTACCAGAACAATGATCAGCTCTGGATTATAGTGGTGCAGGGTATTGGATCTGGTATGACTTCTTCAGAGCCTCAAGTATGAGAGTCTCTTTGCACAACCATTATGCTATCTATCCACTCCACCCTACCCCAACCCTTTTGTTTTTACCAAGAAGATGAAAGTCATTAATAGAAATAATACTAGAGTATCGGATATTTAGACAAGATCATTGATCAGTCATTATCTGACAAATTAATTAATTGGGGCCAGGTGGTGGTGCACCTGGTTAAGTACACACATTACAGTGAGCAAGGACCCAGGATCAAGCTCTAGGTACCCACCTATAGGGGCAAAGCCTCATGAGTGGTGAAGCAGGGCTGCAGGTGTCTCTCTGCCTCTCTTCCTTGCTATCTTACCTATCCTCAGTTTCTCTCTCGTCTACATCCAATATATAAATAAATAAATAAATAAATATTTTTAAAAGAAGTAATTAATTTCCTGAAACATGGGAAACAGGGAATATACTATAATGAAATGGAGGTGAAAGAAAATCAATAGTTCTCTTTTAGTCATGTCAAGTTTGAGGTGTTTATAAATATAAAAATGGAGATGTTAATTAGGAGTCAAATTTATGATAATAGAATCTCAGAAAACAGATCAAAGTTAAAAATACAGATTGGAGGCTATTAGCCTACACGTGTATTTAAAGTCAAAAAACAATATAATCTAGGGAAAATGATAAAAGATGCCCCAAAAAGAGTAAGACCTGGAACAGTTTAACATTTAAGGGATAAAAAGAGAAAGAATCAATAAAATACAGTAAGGCTTGGGTACCAGAATTAGAAGGAACAGGGGCAGAATGTAGTGGATGAGAATTTGGAGCATACAATAGTTCTAAAAATTGAACTGTCTGTCCCAATCATGTATACCAGTCCTATAGAACAGTGCCTTATATGTATACAACACTAAGTAATTCTTTATCAATTATTAAATTATCAAACTATAGTACATATGAATACTTCAATTTTTTTTGCCTCCAGGGTAATCAGTGGGGCTCGGTGCTTATACTATGAATTCACTGCTCCAGAGGGCATTTTCTCCAATTTTTTTTGTTGCTCTTTTTGTTATTGTTATAGCTGTTGTTTTTGTTGTATTGAAAAGAGAGAATTTGAGAGAGATAGGGAAGACAGAGAGGGAGATAGACACATGCAGACATGCTTCACCACTTGTGAAGTGACCCCTCTTCAGGTGGGAAGCTGGAGCTCAAACCAGGATCCTAGCACGGGACTTTGTGCTTAATCCACTGTGCTACTGTCCAGCCCAGCCCTAATAGTTCATCTTTTATTTTCCAAGTTCTTTTCTAAATCCTGTGAGCACACACACACACACACACACACACACACACACACACACACACACACACACGGCGTATACATTCAGTAGCCTCATCATGACTTATAAATAAATAGGAACTGAAATCCATATTTGCAGATGTAGATACTAGGGCCCAAAAAGATTAAATGATTGGGGTCAGGCGGTAGTGCAGCGGGTTAAGCACACGTGGCACAAAGCTCAAGGACTGGCATAAGAATCCCAGTACCAGCCCCATGCTCCCCAACTTCAGGGGTGTCGCTTGACAGGTGGTAAAGCAGGTCTGCAGGTGTCTGTCTTTCTCTCCCCCTCTGTCTTCCCCACCTCTCTCCATTTTTCTCTTTCCTATCCAACAATGAACAACATCAACAATAACAATAATAACGACAACAAGGCTACAACAACAAGGGCAACAAAAAAAGGGGGTAAATGGCCTGCAGGAGCGGTGGATTCATGGTGCAGGCACTGAGCCCCAGCAATAACCCTGGAGGCAAAAAAAAAAAAAGATTAAGGGAGTTGAGCAATAGAGCAGTGGGTTAAACACACGTGGCGTGAAGCGCAAGGACCAGAGTAAGGATCCTGGTTCAAGCCCCAGGCTCCCCACCTGCAGGGGAGTCACTTCACAGGCGGTGAAGCTGGTCTGCAGGTGTCTATCTCTCCCACTCTCTGTCTTCCCCTCCTCTCTCTCCATTTCTCTCTGTCCTAACAATGACGACATCAATAACAACAACAATAAAAAAAGGGCAACAAAAGGGAAAATAAATGATACTTAAAAAATTATAAAAAAATAAGTTATTAAAAAAAAGATTAAATGATCTACCTAAGGCAATTAAAGTAGGATGATCAAGAATTTGTACATAGCAATCTGTCTTCAGAGCTTATGTTCTTAAATTCTATATAAGAAAAAGATAATTTCATATATGACTTGTAATGTCACATAGAAGATAAACATACGGGGGGGTCGGTAGAGTTGGGCAGTAGCACAGCGGGTAAAGCACAGGTGGTGCAAAGCTCAAGGACCTGTGTAAGGATCCCGGTTCGAGTCCCCAGTTCCCCACCTGCAGGGGAATCATTTCACAGGCGGTGAGGCAGGTCAGCAGGTGTCTTTTTTTCCCCCTCTCTGTCCTCCCCTCCTCTCTCCATTTCTCTTTGTCCTGTCCAACAACAATCATTAATAACTACAACAATAAAACAAGGACAACAAAAGGTAATAAATAAAGAAATCAAAAAAAAAAAGATATGTGGGGCCATGTGGTAGTGCAGTGAGTTAAGTGCAAGTGGCGCAAAGGGCAAGGCCCAGCTTAAGGATCCCAGTTCCAGCCCTTGGCTCCCCACTTGCAGGGGGGGTCGCTTCACAATCAGTGAAGCAGGTCTGCAGGTGTCTTTCTCTCCCCCTCTGCCTTCCCCTCCTATCTCCATTTCTCTCTCTTAGACAACAATGATGACATCAACAACATCAACAATAATAACTTACAACAACAATAAAACAACAAGGGCAACAAAAAGGGAAAATAAATTTTAAAAAATTTTAAAAAGAAGATAAAGATACATAAAATGAAGATAATTTTTATTTGGAGTACATTTAATCTAGTTGAGCTCTAAATTATATTTTATCTCAGATGATTTTAAATGCACTTACTTTTCCTGAACTCACTCCATCTTAGTAGCATAAAGAAGTCAACTAGAAAGGCATGGTCAGTGGCAAACATCAAGCTTCAACGTAAATCCCATACCATGCATGACGCATAAAAACAAGACCGTTGGAAGTCGGGTTGTATCGCAGCGGGTTAAGCGCACATGGCACAAAGCGCAAGGACCGGCTTAAGGATCCTGGTTCCAGCCCCCGGCTCCCCACCTGCAGGGGAGTCACTTCACAAGTGGTGAAGCAGGTCAGCAGGTGTCTCTCTTTCTCTCCCCTTCTGTATCTTCCCCTCCTCTCTCCATTTTTCTTTGTCCTATTCAACAATAATGACAATAATAACTACAACAATAAAACAAGGGCAACAAAAGGGAATGAATAAATAAACAAATAAAA
This sequence comes from Erinaceus europaeus, assembly GCF_950295315.1. Classification (NCBI taxonomy): domain Eukaryota; kingdom Metazoa; phylum Chordata; class Mammalia; order Eulipotyphla; family Erinaceidae; genus Erinaceus; species Erinaceus europaeus. The sequence continues at coordinate 55,435,708 of NC_080179.1, read as the reverse complement.
AACAAGACCGTTGCTGAAGCAACCAAACCAACCACAGCTTGATGACACCATTAAAGTTGAGGCCTGCTTGTTGAAAAGTTTTGTGGACCCCTGGCTCCCCACCTGCAGGGGGATCGTTTCACAAGTGGTGAAGCAGGTCTGCAGGTGTCTGTCTTTCTCTCCTCTCTGTCTTCCCCTCCTCTCTCGGTTTCTTTCTGTCCTATCCAACAACAATGACAACAACAACAACAACAACAATGATAAACAAGTGCAACAAAAGGAAAAAATAGCCTCCAGGAGCAGTGGATTTGTACAGAGCTCCAGTGATAACCCTGGAGGCAAAAATCAAACAGTTTTGTGAAATATATATTTTGAAAGTTTTATAGACTATTCTAATTCCTACTACTTACTTTTTTTAAAAAAATATTTTATTCTATTTATTAATGAGAAAGATAGGAGTAGAGAGAGAAAGAACCAGATATCATTAGTATGTGTGCTGCCAGGGACTGAACTCAGGACCTCATGCTTGTGAATCCAGTGCTTTATCCACTGTGCCAGCTCCCAGAACAATCCTACTACTTACTTTAAAAAAAAAGTGTCATTTAATTATTTCCCCCTGATCTGTGAACATTATTTATGTCTATTCACTCGACATTACAGCATATCCTTTTTTTTTTAATTGGGGAGTTGTTTGCAGTGGTCCTTGACACATAGGCAGTCTCTCACCTTCCCTTGACAGATATTTTTTAATATTTTATTTGTTGGTATGCTTCTAAATTCTGCTTCTAAGACCCCTTCTGTTTCATTGTTTTAATCCCCCCTGCTTAACACTGTATTCTATTTACATAACCACTGTTAACTAAGCACCGCCCTGCCTCCAGGGCATTGGTTTAATCCTCACTGTTTTGCAAGCTTTTTCCTTCTCCCCACCCCCTACCCTACATACATCCTCTTCGGACCTGACTCTTCCACCTCAGGATATATAAGGACAAGATTGTATTACAGATAGCTTAGATTGTGCTGCGTTCCACATGAATAAAGACTGAACTGTGTACCACTCAGCCATGAGTCCCTGGTCATCTCTCTCTCCCACCTGCAAAGCTAGCCCGACATTTTATTTATTTACTTTTAATAAGAAAACTACAGAGAGAAAGACCAGAGCACTACTCAGACCTGGCTTAAGGAGGTGATGTGGACTGAACCAGGGATCTCAGAGCCTCAGGCATGAAAATCTTTGACATAACCATTGTGCTCTCTCCCTAGTCCCTCACAGCATACCCTTTAAGACTCCTTTCAAGCTCCAACTTGCTGTGACAACCGGTTTCATGTAGACATAATCTGACAGATCCTTAAACCAGGAGTTTCTGCATTTTTCCCAGGGTATCTCTGCATACCACATGGGGAGCCTGTAGATGCCTATTCATCTAAGCTGGCACATGGACAAGCCTGAACATGGAATGATGTTAACTCCCTATATGGGGGTCTTTCCCAGTGGAGATAAAAATGTATGGCTAGGGAGTCGGGCGGTAGCGCAGCGGGTTAAGCGCACGTGGTACAAAGCACAAGGACTGGCATAAGGATCTCCAGTTGGAGCCCCCGGCTCCCTACCTGCAGGGAAGTCACTTCACAAGCGGTGAAGCAGGTCTGCAGGTGTCTATCTTTCTCTCTCGCCCTCTGTCTTCCCCTCCTTTCTCCATTTCTCTCTGTCCTATCCTACAACGACATCAATCACTACAACAAGGGCAACAAAATGGAATAAATAAATAAATATTTTTTAAAAGAACGTAGGCTAAATAAGCCCCTCCACAGTGTTTCTGATGCACAATTAATTCTTTTTCCCCCCTTTGTTGCCCTTGTTGCTAATCATTGCTGTTGTTATTATTGTTGTTGTTACTGCTGTTGTTGTTGTTGGATAGGACAGAGAGAAATTGAGGGAGGAAGGGAAGACAGAGAGGGAAAGTAAAAGACAGACAACTGCAGACCTGCTTCACTGCCTGTGAAGTGACCCCCCTGCTTGTGGGGAGCCGGGGGCTCCAACTGGATCCTCAAGTGGGTCCTTGCCCTTCATGCCGCATGCACTTAACCCAATGTGCCACCGCCCAGCTCCCTGCACAATTAATTCTAAAAGACCAATCTATATAGGTCTTTAGATTGACTCAGCAGGAATGGATCCTAGTAGCTTATAATCAATAACTTATTTGTGGGAACTGGGCAGTGGCACAGCAGGTTAAGTGTACATGGCGGAAAACACACAGACTGGCGTAAGGATCCAGGACAGAGCCCCCATCTGCAGGGGGGTCACTTCACAATCAGTGAAGCAGGTCTGCAGGTGTCTTCCTCTCTCTCTCTTCCCTTCCTCTCTCAATTTCTCTGTCCTATTCAACAACAACAACAATAGCAACTACAAAAACAACAATAAATGACAAGGGCAACAAAAAGAAAAAAAAATTAAAAATAACATATTTGTATTGGCTTGCTCTTATTTCCTCTTTCACTCTCCACTATATTTGCAGAGGTGACTTCCCAAAATATATTACAAGAACTAAATCCTTGTCTCAGGCTCAGTTTTTCTGTGAACCACATTATAGACATCCTAGTCACATAGTCTGTGGAGTATTAAGATAATTGTGTGAAAAAGTCTTTAAGATAACTTACAAAGTGAAACTTGGGCCGGGTGTGGTATATTGCACCAAAGCAAAGGACTCTGGGGGAGAAGGGGAAAGGAGGAGGTGGAGAGTGTCGGGGACCTCAGACATAGAGACGCAGAAGGACATAAGTTGGGGGTAAGAGTGGTGGGCAGACACCTATCATGGGGAGATAAGAACTTGTCACCATGTGCTAACAATTGTTCTGTAAAACATTATCCGCTCAATAAAAATATTGGAGAAATTAAAAAATGCTTACAGGAATCAAGAGACAGCTTACACAGTAGGACATACAGCTGGTCATGTGCAAGACTTGAGTTAAAGATGTGGCACCACTTGAGCACGCTGTGGACAGTACTGGGAGAGCTCCAAAGGTAATGGAGTGGTGCTAGCTTACTACCTCTACTCTCTCCTAACTCTCTCCCCCTTTAAGTCATTTTTTAAATCTTTTTTTTTCTTTTTTTATATTTATTTTATTTATTCCCTTTTGTTGCCCTTGTTGTTTTATTGTTGTAGTTATTATTGTTGTTGTCATTGTTGGATAGGACAGAGAGAAATGGAGAGAGGAGGGGAAGACAGAGAGGAGGAGAGAAAGATAGACACCTGCAGACCTGCTTCACCGCCTGTGAAGCGACTCTCCTGCAGGTGGGGAGCCGGGGTTCGAACCGGGATCCTTATGCCAGTCCTTGTGCTTTGCGCCACCTGCGCTTAGCCCGCTGCACTACAGCCCGACTCCCCTTAAGTCATTTTTTTAAAGCCCTAGGTGGTCACTTGGTGATACTACACATACATGAAGCTTAAAGTTCATTCTCTGGCACCACACATACATAAATACATACCTAGAGAGAGACAGAAAGAAAGAGATATTCATGAATACCAACTAATGTCTTACAGATGTGGGTTTGATTGCATTTTTTGCTTACTAAGTAATCTTAGGTAGAATAATTACGGAGCCCTGGTGATAACCCTGGAGGCAAAAAAAAAAAAAAAAAAGGCACTGACAACACAGGAAGTAAATTCAACAATTCTATAGAGCAACAACATGCTCCTTATATAACTTGCAAGCTTTGTCTACTTGCAACATACCTAAAAGACACATCAATAGTGTTAGGAGATAGTTTTCCCATTAAAGCCCATACTGTAACATATTCAATGTTCTGGGTTCAACTCTAGTAATAACAATGGAGCATCATGGGCAGCACCAGAAGGGAAAATTCCACAGATGGTGGAGCAATGTTGTGATTTGTCTCTTCTCTGTCCTTCCACCTCCCTTCTCTCTCTCCTTAAAATAATAAAAGAAAAAGGAGGAGGAGAAGAAGAAATTGAATCCAGTGAGACAGCTCAGTGAAGCTATTGCTTATGCTTAAGGCTTTAGGTACCATTTTCAGATTCTTCAAAATAAAAAAAAAAAAGATGCAGCACAGAAAGACAAACCTTTGGTGACATGAGAGATAAAGATGTATACAGTCTACTAGTCTACTATTCATTTCTGATCTTTCTGATTTTCCACTAGGAGCAGGAGATTCCCCTACACATCTCCTGCTTCAGCACAGACATGACAGGTGAAGACAGCACCATTCTTGGCAAAGATGGACTATGAGAAATTATAGTGTGAAAACATTGTCTTCCTGGCCTCTTTTACCTGACTGCTCCCAAAGGATCAACTTCTCTCATGCAGGCCTGAATTCCACCTTAGCAGGGGCCTGGCCTGAGCCTATCCTTCTTCAAAAGATTAAATAAAAGTCAGAGACAACTCACTAGCAAGGATGACTGGTCATGTGAATGAACTATGTCTGAGCACCAGTAGTACATGGGAGGTGTGACAGAGAGTCTATCATCTATTGATCTACCTACTTAAATTAACTAGAAATTCAGAGTTTTAAAAGATGAATTTTTATGAAAGTTCTGGCTTTGGGAAAATGAAAAATAACATTAGTTGATGTTTTTATTCCCTAGATAAATCAATATCTACCTTTGTGTCTGAGTAATGCATAATAATGTATAAGCGGGTAAAGGGTGGCACATATAAAGTTAACAGAAATATTATCTAAATGAAAAACTTTAACCAAACACTTCCCCTAAAGGAAATCTATTTATTAATCTGAAAATAACAGATACCCATTAGAAACACCACTCTCTGAAATAGACATGATGGGCCTAGACCTCAAACAAATCCCTCTCTCCATTGTTACCAGTCATTTCTATGAGGAACAACACAATAGACCCCTTTGTGGGCCCCCATAGGACCTTGCCCTCAACTTGGATCAACAATAGTAGAGAATGTTCCATCCTCTGAAGGGAGGCTGGACAACATACTCTATGCTACACTTGAGGAAGATGTGTCAATTTTGGGGCAGCTTGGAATGTTCCTACTCATGACCAAAGAATGTGAGCTCAGATCTCCAGGGATGCAGAGATCACATAGGCTCCTAAGCTGAATATGTGCCCCAGCTCACATCAGATCGATGGGGTTTATAGTCAACAATATTTATACTTTTTTCCCATATTAGGGAGCGACTCTCTTCCCTGATTCAGCTTTCTGGTCCTTTTTCCAGCCATGACATCACCTCCACAGACAATAACTTAGATCCACCTGCATATCAGATTTCAGGCTCAGGGAGGAAAAGGAAAAAAAAAACAACTAGTATAGCCACAGGTCCTTTGGAATATAACTAAAATATGCCTACTAGCTATCTACAAAATGGAGGACCCTCTAGCTCTTCATCTGCACTAGTCCAGCCTTTAGGTCCATGACTGGTCAACAATTTGTTTAGCTCTCTTTTCAGTCACCAGGTTCCAGATGCTAGCATGATGCCGACCTGGACAGACAACCCCACCAATCTGTCCTGGAGCTCTGATTCCCCAGAGCCCTTCCCCACTAGGGAAAGAGAGAGATAGGCTGGGAGTATGGATCGACCTGTCAATGCCCACGTTCAGCAGGAAAGCAATTACAGAAGCCAGACCTTCAACCTTCTGCACCCCACAATGACCTTGGGTCCATGCTCCCAGAGGGTTAAAGTATAGGAAAGCTATCAGGGGAGGGGATGAGACACAGAGTTCTGGTGGTGGGAATTGTGTGGAGTTGTACCCCTTTTATCCTATGGTTTAGTCAATGTTCCCTTTTTATAAATACATTTTTTAAAAGACAAGTGAGACAAGAATAAACAAAACATAGATTAAAAAACAAAAAAAAAAGAAACACCACTCCACCATGTTTACATCCCTTTCTGCCTCCCCACTTAGATGCATGAGCAGAGTGAGTAAAGATCATGTCGACTGAGGAAGTGCAAATACTGCTCTTGTGAAGATAATGTTAATTTTGTTAACCTTTACTTTTCTCACCGGATCTCTAATAGGCTGATCCAAGAGCCCTACCAAACCTGGCACACACAATAAATGGCAACTCTAGCTGTGCTTGGCAAACAGACTCCATGTTCCTGCTGTCTTTTCACATTTCTCATGTTGTCATATTTTGGACACTTGACACTCATTTGGGTGATTTTCTCCTTGTACTTGTCCTAAATCTTTGTGTCTAAACTTTCCCTTCAATCCCTGGATCTTCAAATTTGTCCTAGTGCTAACTCCATATGTGATATCACACATGACATATCAAAGCTGAAAAATCAAGACTCACAAATAAACTTGTAAAGAAGTGGGACATCAAACAGAGAAGTAATCCTTTAGGGACAACATGATTACATTTAGCTTCTTTCTTATATTATACCAAAAACAAAACCAGTGATGGAATGAGAGTGTAAAATGTTTGGCTCTGTAGCCAGAGTCCTGAGTTCAAATGATGTCTTAGTCCAATCTAGCTACAAAACAATAGGCAAGTTAACTCAAGCCTCTCTCGCTTATCTGTGACATGTAACAATATCTTCATGCTAAAATTTTTAGAAGATTAAAACTGGATAAAACAAATAAAGCATTTAGTATAACAGTTTCCCTATTGCCAGCTGTTAATTAATGACAGAAATAATTGCCAGCATTATTGCTTCACCAATATATTCATCATTATCATTATGATCCACTTAATAATTATCAGTAGTCTTTGATAACTGATTAATCTCAACAGCCTAAAGGGATGAAAAAAAGAAAGCCAAGCTCCATGGCCATATACAAATAAAATCTGTCCTGTGGCAAAGAGCCTCCCTGCTGCCAGGCCATAGTAGCTACCGAGAGAAATGATTAAACTTAAGTGCCTGTTTATTTTGCCACTTCTTTTTCTTACTCTCCTCTCAACTGCCTCTAGAAAAGAAATAGACGTTTATTTAATCAGTTAGCCATGGGAAATTTTCCTTTCTAACTCATGCAACAGAGGAATATAAAGAATGCAATCATTTGCAAAACCAGGTGAAATGGCTCATTTTCCCTTAATTTTCACCACATGCTTAAGGTGATATTTTCATGAACACAGAAAAAAAGAATAAACAGAAGGACAATTCACTGTTTCTCAAACAGATTTTTGCTATGACATTTTGTAACAAGACAGAAATTATTTCTCCAGGAAAAAAATTTCATCTTCACACACAAACAAAAGAAAGAAAAAAGCTCACAAAAGTGAAATTTTTCATCCCTGGAGAACATCTTTCTTTTTATAAGACCTGCCTTTCACCTTTGCAGTCAGCTCCAGGTGTTAATAGAAAAACCTTTTGGTGTCTCCTAACTTCTGCAAATCATGAATCATTTCCAATTCCTACAGAAAGGAGAATTAACATCCTGAGTTCAGAGGATGGGCATTCATCTACAAAAACCAGACTTCATATTTGAATATAAATATTTTGCAAGGAAAAGTCAGTCTAAGAGAAAAGAATCCCAACCCTCTCACATGCTATATCCCCCACTCCTCAGACTTTAAAAATACAGACACACACACACAATTTTAGACCCTTTATACTGATTCAGAAAAAAAAAAAAAAAAGAACTATTGGCACCACAGCAATCAAACACCATACAAAGCAATTTGCTCCAACAAATCCTCCCAAATAGCTAGCTAGAGCAATTCACAAGTATGTCTTTTGTCCTTTCATTTTAATAATCATCACAGGGGTGTATGGGTATAATTATTTGAGGTTGGGGTACTGTGAAGGGACAACAGGGGAGAGTTATCTCATATAAGAATTGTGTACCACTTCATCATCAGTGTACACCAAGTTAAAATAAATTGACTTTGGCCTTTAGGGCCAGTTAGTGAATATCCCATTCTTCCATCTCATACTGGGCCACCAGTATTTTTCCAATTTGGTGAGTGTGGAGGAAGTGGAAGACATAATAAAGACAAAACACCTTCAAATCTTAGTTATCATATATCTGGAATCTTACCTCAAGGAGAAACTATGTGACTGATTGCCTAGACTTACTTCTGAAGATGATCAAAAATTACAAAATCTCTAGTATCCTCTACTGTCTCTTTCCTTGGCAGCTTCATAAGATTATCAATTCAGTTCACTTCAGTTCAGGTTTCAGGTCACACAAGAAAAAACTATGGCACTAAGGGCTGGTAGAGCAACACTATGGTATTTTTCTCTCTAAGTCTCTCTTTCTCTACATCTTTTTCACTAGCTGAAACAAAAGAATGTAAAAAGTTGTCTGAAAATCGTGAAACTGCACAATCAGAAAGTCCTGGAGCAATGGGGAAAATAAGTAAGTCAGTTGACCTCAAGGACTCCATTTATCTTACCCTTTAAAATATTTAGTGGGGAGTCGAGCAGTAGCACAGTGGGTTAAGCACAGGTGGTGCAAAGCACAAAGACCAGCAGAAGGATCCCAGTTCGAGCCCCCAGATTCCCACCTGCAGGGGAGTCGCTTCACAGGAGGTGAAGCAGGTTTTCAGATGTCTATCTTTCTCTCCCCCTCTCTGTCTTCCCCTCCTCTCTGCATTTCTCTCTGTCCTATCCAACAACGGCGACAACAACAATAATAACTACAATAAAACAAGGGCAACAAAAGGGAATAAATAAAAATAAATAAATAAATAAATAAAATATTTAGTGACAATTTCCTTTCTCTGATTCTTTTCTCTTTCTCTTTCCTGTCTTTCTTAGTAATATTTTCAAGAAAGCCTATGCTTGTTACCTGGGAATGAAGCCAACCCTTACCGAAATCAATATAAGCATACCTTCTGCTTAGGCTGGGCAATTATTTATTTTACTGTTAATCTGGCCTTTTGGAGAGCAAAACCAAAATTCCCAGATAAAATACAGAATGTCCATTTACATCTGGATGTCAGATGAACAATAACTTTTTTAGTATGTTTGCCACATGCCATATTTGGAATATACTTACGTTAACAAGAATTTTATATTTATCTGAAATTCAGATTTATCTGGATATTTCACATTTTAACTTGGTGTTCTTGTATGGATTATCCCATAATAACCACATCTGAACTGGCAAGACAGTTCACCTAGGACCACCATTGCCCTGGCTCTCACTACATGGGGGAAAGCTTTAGTGTGGTGATATCTCTTCCTTTCTATCTCTGTATCTTTCTATCTGATGAAGTCAACCCAGAGTAATGGAGTCCCAGCAATGGCATCATCATCATCATCATCATCATCATTATCATCATCATCACTCCCAGTGCCATTTTTAGTGTGAGATTTTATGTTCCATTCATAAGAACTGGTTTGAACTAGCTAAACAGCTCATTTGCATAGTGTTCTCACCTTAGCAAGAGCATACGACTTAATGTGAGGGGACAGGGACGTGGGGGGACACAGACTGCAGTATTTCAAAAGCTGAAGGAGATTTAAACAGATGCCTTTCAGAAACATGGCCTCTTGCCTTTCCTGTGTCTCTTAATATTCAGCTACCTCTCTTGCTCCTTGCTGCTTGGGATCCAGGCTGCACACATTTGGCTGGGGTACAGACTTATAAGAGCAAGTGACTCACACCAAATGGCTTCTTAGGTTTTTCTCTTTAACCTATTCTCAGTGTAACTTAGCTTTTTTGCCTGAATTTTGAGCCACTACTGAGGTTTTTTCAAGAACTTAATAAGACCACCAATTTTAACTGCACCAAGTGCCAACCTTTTTACTTTCTTTTTTTAAAAAAAAATAAATTACTATTAGAAATTGGTTTTCACAAACAAATGCAGTAAGACAAAAGCTGGAAAAGGTCAAGAGAATGGCTCACTTAATGATGGCCTTTTTGGTCACTACCAGGCCATCCCATCACCTGGGGCCCTAGTCAGAGAATCCTTGGATTTTCATAGCTACAAGGGGCCTAGACCTCTAAAACGTCCTTCTCCACCACCACTGGTCACTTCCATCACAAATGTCACTATAATAATATTTCCTGCAATAATCTAAATATATATGATTAGAGTAGTAAATTGAGACTACATATCAATATAAAAGATTATATTGTATTTTTTATATCTGCACTGAAAATGTAAGATTATTCTGGCTTTTACTTTTCTCTTTATGTCTAGAAATAAATGCACATAGTTTTTTTTTCCTTTGACTGCATGTAACTACTTTTCAAATTTATTTTTATTGTTCTTTTATTGATTTAATAATGATTGACAAGTCTGTTGGATAAGAGGGGTACAATTCCACACAATTCTCACCACCAGAATTCTGTATCCCATCTCCTCCACTGGGAGCTTTCCTATTCTTTATCCTCTGGGAGTATGGACCAAAGATCATTATGGGGTGTAGACGGTGGAAGGTCTGGGTTCTACAATTGCTCTCTGCTGGACATGGGCATTAACAAGTCGATCCATACCCCCAGCCTATATTTCCCTAGTAGAACAGGGCTCTTGAGAGGTGATGTTCCAGGACAAATTGGTGAGGTCATTTGCCCACGGAAGTCAGGTTGGCCTCATAATACTCTGCAACTTGGTGGTAGAGTAGTGGAGCTAAACCTAATACTTCATAGAGCTTTGTACCATGTTCCTTACTAAATATCTTTTTGTGCATTTTCTCTGCTATTGGACTACTTCAAAATATTTTGTAACACCACATATCAGCTATTTCTCTTTTAGCTATTTAAGGTTGACTTTCACGAGGTTTCATGTTTTAATATAAATAGCACCATGCCAAAAAGAATTTTTTTGCACTGACTTCAGGAAGATGTTTCGCAAAGGGCAATTTTCCATAATCCTATGCTTTGCCAATAAAAAAAAAAAAGTTTAAGCACTCACCCTCCCAAAATATTCTATCAACATTCTTATTTCATTCTTATTTCCTGCCAGCATTTTTGCTTTTCTGTCTCTTTCCAATTTTGATTTTTTTTCTTTTTTAAATAGAGTCAGAAAAGGTAGAAAAGCAGAGTGAAAGTGAGCACAACACCATAGTTGCCATCAGTGCAGCATGGGGGGGCCAGACTCAAACCAGACATGGCAAGATAGCACACTATCCAAATGAGGTATTTGGCTGGTGTCTGCCATCATTTCTTAAATCTTTAAATACTATCATAAATTTGAACATGCTTTATATTCGTTATTTTTATTTCTTCTTTAATGAATGGGTTGTCCACTTTTCTACTGAGATTCCAATGTTTTATTTATCAATGTGTATGCTTTAAAAAAATGTATTGCCACGTGGGTTTCCTCTAGGGATCAGTGGCCGCATGATAAATGCACTGCTCCTAGCTGTCTTTTTTGTTTTCCTTTTATTTGAGATGGGAGCAGGAAATAGAGGAGGAGAGAGAAAAGGGCATCTACAGACTTGCTTCATCAGTTGTGAGGCTGTTCCCCCTGCAGGTGGAGATCTGGGGCTTGAACTCAGATCCTTGTGGATCATAATTTGTGTGCTGACCCCTGGTGGCCATCTTTTATATCACTGTCTTCAATTTGTCTGCCATGTTTGTTAGTTTTTATCTCCAGCAAAACTTCCAGTATAAGATTTTGTTTTGTTTTGCTTACTGGTTCTAGAGAACATAAATCTAGTAACAAAAACCTAATAAGCAGGAGGCTATGGCATGAAGCAACTGGCATCAAGCCATTTAAAAGTTAGTCAATATATCTGGTCACTTGATTAACCCGCATGGAGGTGACCATGGATTGTATTAGAGCTGATTTAAGTTTGATTATATAGGATTCCAAGAACCTCCTGTGACAGGTCCCCAAATCCTGAGACCTCACACTGTCTATGGAGTTCAATGTTTCGAAGCAGTTTACAGACTATCCTCACAACAAGAACCTGAATATTAGGCTACCTCTAGTCTCTTCAGTCTAGTCACAGGTAATGCGGTGACAGAAACTTCTCTCCATCTACTACTTCAAAGTAGAGTTCACTGACTTGCTCTGACTTTCATGTTTCTGAGAACTTTAGTTTTTACTTTATAGCCAATGACATGTGCTCTAAATGTTAGTCATTTTCTTTCTTATGTTCACTAAAAGTAACGTTATACTTTTATAATGTTACGAATAAAGAAGAATAAAACTGAAGCACTATATTTCACCAAATACAAAAGTAAATTCCAAGTGGATCAAGAACTTGAATGTTAGACCAGAAACTATCAGATACTTAGAGGAAAATATTGACAGAACTCTTTTTCACATAAATTTTAAAGACATCTTCAATGAAATAAATCCAATTACAAAGAAGACTAAGGCAAGCATAAACCTGTGGGACTACATCAAATTAAAAAGCTTCTGCACAGCAAAAGAAACCACTACCCAAACCAAGATACCCCTCACAGAATGGGAAAACATCTTTACATGCCATACAGCAGACAAGAGGCTAATAACCAGAATATACACAAAGCTTGCCAAACTCAACAACAAGACAACAAATAACTCCATCCAAAAATGGGGAGAGGACATGGACAGAATACTTACCACAGAAGAGATCCAAAAGGCCGAGAAACACATGAAAAAATGCTACAAGTCTTTGATTGTCAGAGAAATGCAAATAAAGACTACCATGAGATACCATTTCACTCCTGTGAGAATGTCATACATCAAAAAAGGCAATAGCAGCAAATGCTGCAGAGGTTGTGGGGGTCAAAGGAACCCTCCTGCAGTGCTGGTGGGAATGTCAATTGGTCCAACCTCTGTGGAGAACAGTCTGGAGAACTTTTATAAGGCTAGAAATGGACCTGCTCTATGATCCTGCAATTCCTCTCCTGGGGATGTATCCTAAGGAACCCAACATACCCATCCAAAAATATCTATGTACACATATGTTCTTAGCAGCACAATTTATAATAGTCAAAACCTGGAAGCAACCCAGGTGTCCAACAACAGATGAGTGGCTGAGAAGTTGTGGTATATATACACAATGGAATACTACTCAGCTATTGAAAATGGTGACTTCACCGTTTTCAGCCGATCTTGGATGGATCTTGAAAAATTCATGTTAAGTGAAATAAGTCAGAAACAGAGGATGAATATGTTATGATCTCACTCTTAGGCAGAAGATGAAAAACAAGACCAGAAGAGAAAACACAAGTCGAACCTGAACTGGAATTGGTGTACTGCACCAAAGTAAACGACTCTTGGGGGGGGGGGGGGGATACAGGTCCAAAAAGGATGACAGAGGACCTAGTGGGGGTTGTGTTGTTATATGGAAAACTAGGCAATGTTATGCATGTACAAACTATTGTATTTATTGTCAAATGTAAAACATTAATTTCCCAGTAAAGAAATTTTTAAGAATGTAACATTATAAAGTTATACTATTATTCTAAAATTGAGTTAGAGTCTTCTAATATGCATTAATTGTAACCATGGAGGTAACTCAAGAGTAGATAGAGCACAGGACTTGTACGTATGAGGATCCCAGTTCAACTTCTGAAACCACATATTCTGATGCTCTAGTTTTCTCTCTCTCCCACTCTCTCTCTCTCTCTTTCTGTTTCCTATTCTCCCCCTCTCTGCCTCTCACTAAATAAATGTTTAACATTTTTTTAAAAGTATTGAAAGCATTTTGCAGTTAGGAAGATGAGTCAGTTGTAGAAAAAAGGGACTGCAGTCAAAGTTCAATCACTAGCACTGTACTTATCAAAGTGACACTCTGGTTCTCTACCTATCTCATTTTAATAGATTAGAAATGTTCTCCTATTATCTTATAAGCTTATAAATGACTATTAAATCATCAATAAAATTCAAGTAAATAAAATTATTTAAAATAAATGCTTTAATTAATTTAAAAAGGTGTTTGCTCAGTACCTCACAATTCACACTGATAGAACTCACTGTAGTGGGAAAGAGACATATGAGCATATACTTAGTGGTCAAACAAAGGATTACAAGTCTATATTCATATTCCTGTTTGAATTTCTTATATAACTGTTCAGTGTTGTTAAGAACATAAGTAGGACAACTGGATAAAAGGAACAGTGGGGGAATTTCTTTAGCTAAATGGATTATGACACACTGAACTGAGCCCCAAACTTTGAGAAAGTAAACTTTGCATCTTTCTCACCAACAGTGGAGCAGGTGTGTATGTGTGTGTGTGTGTGTGTGTGTGTGTGTGTGTGTGTGTGTGTGTGTGATGGCAAGGGGAAGGGGGGAGTAGAAAAGCAGAGAGGGAAAGGGAGAGGGGGAGAGAGGGAAAAGAAGAGAGGAGAGAGAGAGAGAGAGAGAGAGAGAGAGAGAGAAGATGAGCTATTTCAAGACATTCAGACTGGAAATCCTTCTAAAAGATCTCACCCTCCTCTGCATTCCAAATAATAGATGGAAAAAGAGAAAGGAAACGTAAGCTTGCTTGTGGATGATTTGTGCACTAGACCTGGGAAAGATACACATCATTTCTGCCCACAGAGACACCCAGCTGTGAGAGAAGTAAGACCATATGTGTATGGCCAGGAATAAAAGTAAATGATTTAGTCAGCAAGTGGCCAGTGTTTGCCACAGATGCCTGAAATTGAAATAATCTTGATGTGTTCACAGGTTATACAAAGAGAATAGATTTTGTTCTATTTGGCGACAGAGTGCTGATTACATATCATTCAATTTGGAGAATATCACCCTGGTTGCTGTGGAATGAGAAGCTTGGAAATCTATAAACAGTGGAAGCAAGAGGGTTGCTTAAGATATGCTTCCACATTACAGGTAAAAAGCTACATTAAGTCTTTACTTTCTTAAGTATGAATTATATATATGATTAATTTAGTTACAGTTATAATCATATTAAATATACAGGTGCATAAGGCACTGTTATATACCTTACACGTACACAATGTTATATGTCAAATATATTTGTCCTTTTAATATTTTATTTATTTATTTTGGATGAAGTCATAAATTGAGAGATATGGGAGAAAGAGAGAAGAAGGGAGACACACAGAGAGAGAGAGAGAGAGAGAAACAGAGAGAGCTGCAGTATTTTTCACTACTTGTGAAGCTTCCTTCTGTAGGTGGAGACTAGGGGCTTGACTCCTGATCCTTGCACATTATAACATATGTTCTCCATTAGTGGTGTCACCCAGTTTTCCCAGCACCATTTATTGAAGAGAGCCTCCTTTTTCCATTTAATCCTTTGGGCCCCCCTTATCAAAGATTAGATGTCCATAGGTGTGGGGATTTATTTCTGGGCTTTCAATTCTGTTCCACTGGTCTGTGTGCCTATTTTTGCTCCAGTACCATGCTGTTTGGGTTGTAACAGCAGAAGAATGTAATTGAACCACTTTATCTCACCAGAAACAAAAACCAACTCCAAATGGATCAAAGACCTGGATGTCAGACCAGAAACAATCAAATGCTTAGAGGAAAACATTGGTAAAACAGTTTCCCACCTACACCTCAAGGACATTTTTGATGAATCAAATCCAATTGCAAGGAAGACTAAAGCAGAAACAAACCAATGGGACTACATCAAATTGAAAAGCTTCTGCACATCCAAAGAAACTATTAAACAAACAAAGAGACCCCTCACAGAATGGGAGAAGATCTTCACATGCCAGACATCAGACAAGAAACTAATCACCAAAATATATAAAGAGCTCAGCAAACTTAGCACCAAAAAAGCAAATGACCCCATCCAAAAATGGGCAGAGGATATGAACAAAACATTCACCTCAGAGGAGATCCAAAAGGCTAACAAACATATGAAAAACTGCTCTAGGTCACTGATTGTCAGAGAAATGCAAATTAAGACAACACTAAGATACCACCTCACTCCTGTAAGAATGGCATACGTCAAAAAGGATAGCAGCAACAAATGCTGGAGAGGTTGTGGGGACAGAGGAACCCTTTTACATTGCTGGTGGGAATGTAAATTGGTACAGCCTCTGTGGAGAGCAGTCTGGAAAACTCTCAGAAGGCTAGACATGGACCTTCCATATGATCCAGTAATTCCTCTCCTAGGGTTATACCCCAAGGACTCCATAACACCCAACCAAAAAGAGGTGTGTACTCCTATGTTCATAGCAGCACAATTCATAATAGCTAAAACCTGGAAGCAACCCAGGTGCCCAACAACAGATGAGTGGCTGAGAAAGCTGTGGTATATATACACAATGGAATACTATGCAGCTATCAAGAACAATGAACCCACCTTCTCTGACCCATCTTGGACAGAGCTAGAAGGAATTATGTTCAGTGAGCTCAGTCAGAAAGATAAAGATGAGTATGGGATGATCCCACTCATCAACAGAATTTGAGAAAGAAGATCTGAAAGGGAAACTAAAAGCAGGACCTGACCAAATTGTAAGTAGGGCACCAAAGTAATAACCCTGAGGTGAGGGGTAGACATGCAGCTTCCTGGGACAGTGGGGGGTGGGAGTGGGTGGGATGGGTCACAGTCTTTTAGTGGTGGGAATGGTGTTTATGTGCACTCCTAGTAAAATGTAGTCATATAAATCACTAGTTAATTAATACGAGAGGGGGAAAATTAATTGTATGTCTCGAGGTTTTTCAAAACACAAACTGAACCTTTTTAATATATAGGCTGTGTAATTGATATGCAGACTCTCTCAAAAGCCTAGACCAAGTAGATCAGAAGCAACCAATAGCACAGCTATATACAAGATACTGGGTACTGTACAGCAAACCCTAACAAAAGGACTTTTCAAAGTTAACCCAATTACCAATTAATGTGATGATAACATTAACTATCCATTATCTTTTTGAACCCTAAGACATCAGGAACCTCACATCTCCACTATGGAGCCTCTACTTCCCCCAGTCCTGGAACCCTTGGATAGGGCTCACTTTCCCGTATGCCTCTGCCAATCCATATGAAATAATAATGCATCTGCTGATTGCAACCTAACCAACACAGTGATTGCCACCTCAACATGCTTCACTTCAGACTGTGTCCAGAGACTTCAGTGTGGAATGACAATCCTTCAGCTTCATTACTTGGGTGAGACCTTTCCTTTCATAGTATACTCTAATTCCATCTCAGGTGGTTCACTTTCTAACAAAGTCCCAAAACCTAGATAGAGATCAGTTTCTGTGAGAGAGAGCATATGTTCACATGTATCCATAAACTACTGCAAAATATATTCCTGAAAGCAGAAGTACACTAGAGTTTGCAGTGAGTACCCCCCTAACACTTTCTCTCCACTATTCCAAGCTTTGGATCCATGATTGCTCAACAATTTGTTTGGCTTCGTATGTTAACTCTCTTTTCAGTCACCAGGTTCCAGATGTCATCAGGATGCCGGCCAGGCTTCCCTGGACTAAAGACCCCACCAATGTGTCCTGGAGCTCCGCTTCCCCCGAGACCCATCCTACTAGGGAAAGAGAGAGGTAGACTGGGAGTATGGACCGACCAGTCAATGCCCATGTTCAGCGGAGAAGCAATTACAGAAGCCAGACCTTCTACCTTCTGCAACCCACAATGACCCTGGGTCCATGCTCCCAGAGGGCTAGAGAATGGGAAAGCTATCAGGGGAGGGGGTGGGATATGGAGATTGGGTGGTGGGAATTATGTGGAGTTGTACCCCTCCTACCCTATGGTTTTGTTAATTAATCCTTTCTTAAATAAAAAAAGAAAAAAAAACACCAATCAACACTAAAAAAAAAAAAAAAAAGAATTCAGATGCCAGTTACAAACCCAGGTTATCACCTATGTGCCTGACCTACGATATCAAAGGTTCCCAGAAATTCAGGTCTGGTTAACTTGACAGAGCATCTCAGAGAACTTAGGAAACTCATTGACTCACTAGTACATCTGGATTCATGTTAAAAGCATATAACTCAGAAACAGACTGTGGAAGAGAAATAAGGGAAAACGAGTAAAGATGCAAATTTTTCATGCAATCTACAAGTATTTCATTATCCTGAAATACCCATATATTCCACAATTCAGAAGCTCTTTGAAGCCTCTGTGGGGTCTTATGAAGACTATTACTGGGGGTAGTGTGGTGGTGCATTGGTGGTGCACCTGGTTAAGCACATATAGTACTAAGAGGCAGGATCTGGGTTCAAACCCCCGGTTCCCCACCTATGGGGGGGCACTTTATGAACCGTGAAGCAAGTGCCTATATTTGTCTCTCCCTTTCTGTCTCCCCCTTCTCTCTCAATTTTTCTATCCTATCCAGTAAAATGGAAAAAAACAACCATCAGGAGCAGTGGATTTGTAGTGCCAGTACTAAACCCCAGTAATAAGCCTGGAGGCAAAAAAAAGACTATTACTTAGGATGTTGATTAAATCACTGACCTTTGCCATTCTCTAGTCCTCCTCTACCCTGAGCTTTAGGGCAGAACTGAAAACTCAAATACTCAGATCCCAGGGTGGTTTCTCCAGGCAACCAGCCCCTGTCCTCAGGTAATTTGCCCAAATCACATTAAAATAATAAAATACATTGTTATCATTCCCAACACTCATAATTTCAGGGAGCTATGTCAATAACAGTAGATTAAGATCAGATATATGAGAGATAAATCGTAATATCACAGGGAGTCACTGCAGTAATATCACTGCAAGTCATGAAGCTGGATGGATTTGTGCAGTAGGAGGACAGTGGTGTCAGAAACCCAAATACAGATGGGTGGGGTGTAAGGACTGGGAAGTCAATATCACTCAACAATTATTATTATTGTTGTTGTTGTTATTATTATTATTATTATTATTACCAGAACACTGCTCAGCTCTGGTTTATGATGGTACAGGGGACTGAACCTGGGAACTTTGGAGCCTCATGCAGGAAAGTCTCTTTATAACCATTATGCTATCTACCTCTGCCAACAATTATTTTCAATGAAAAATAAGATACTTAGCATCTGAGAGAGAGGTTTACAGAAATAAGGTGGGAGATTTATGTAGAGAAAAGTGTAAAATCATAAACTGAAAAAGGAAGGAGCGTGCACTTAGAAAGATTAGTAGGGTTGTTGGCAGAGCAAAGTGTCCATTTGAGGTATATGCTACATATAGCATATACATATATGTATGTATATACATATAGCATATACATGCTATATATATCACTATATATAGCATGTGGTCAGGTACTAAGATCACTCCACCTGGTATAAAGATTTTCTCCAGGAATGTTTAAAGATTTTTTTTTTGGAATGAAAGCACAGTGTAGGAGGATTTGCCTGGAACCTGAAGGAAAGTGTTGGGTGGGAAGGTCAGGAAGAGAGGGAAGAAACGCCAGTGGACCACACACACAGGTGCTCAGGAGACAGAGTCAGAGAGGGAGAACACAGGGTGAAACTTGGACTGAGGGTGGTACTGCACCAAAGCAAGGAACTCTGAAGGAGGAGTATAAAAGGGGAACTAGAAAGTGGGTTAGGATCCTAAGTTGGGGGTGAAAGTATGGTGTAGACACCCATGATGCAGAGCTGGGAAATGGAGCTATAAACCATTAACCTACAAATAAAATGGGAACAAAAATGATGAGTCTGACTTTTGTTCTAGCAAAGTAGATAGGTAATCTCTAAACCCTTAAAATTTCCGCTATAATAGGAATGTCTTTGGTAATTTTTTCCAAGTTCCTCAGACCACACCTAGTAATTTAAGGAAACAGTATGTCTTAGGATGTGACTGGACATTGGATATGTATGTTATTTTAGTAGGTGCTGACCATTGCAGAGAATTCACAGAATTTTTTTTCTGTGTGGAGTGTAGGAACGTTGGGTCATGTGATATCAAAGTAGAGTTTAGGTATAGGTGTAATCAATCAATTAATCATTCCTATATAATGAATCACCAGTTGAAAAACAAGGGCTAGCCCCTGGACCAACCTGCAGGGGAAGAAGCTGCAAGAAAGATTAGGCAGTGCCATAAATGTCTCTCTTGTTCTCTCCCTCTTTGTCTTCCCTTCCCTCTCAATTTCTCTCTGTTTCATCAGGTTAAAAATAACAATACAGGAGGTCAGGCGGTAGTGCAGCAGGCTAAGTACAAGTGACACGAAGCAAGAACTGCCATACGAATCCCGGTTCGAGCCCCCTGCTCCCCACCTGCAGGGGAGTCGCTTCACAGGCGGTGAAGCAGGTCTGTAAGTGTCTTTCTTTCTCTCCCCCTCTCTGTCTTCCCCTCCTCTCTCCATTTCACTCTGTCTTATCCAACAATGACGACATCAACAACAATAAAAAACAAGAATGGCAACAAAAGGGGAAATAAATAATAATTTTAAATTTAAAATAAATAAAATAACAATACTTAAATGAATATTATAACAATGCTCAAAATACTGAAGTGCAGATGAACTTCCTGAGTTGGCAGTAACACACATATACACACACACTGTATCTTATCAATGCAGACAGGATAATTCATTCAGAAGACAATAGAAACTTTGTTCTTGGAACCCTCCCAGAGCCTGCCTTATGAATCTGTTTACCTTTGCTGGTTTTTAGAAACCTTACTGTTGTGGAACTGTACTTCTCCAAAACTTATATGCTGAAATTCTAATCTCAGAATCACACAATGTGACCTTGTTTGGGAATTAAGTCCTTGCAGATATAATTAGCTATGATAAAGCCATACTGATCGAGAGTGGCTCTCTAACTCAAAATGATTGGTGCCCTTATAAGAAAGAAATTTTGGGCACAAACACAAAAGAATGGCATCTGATGGTGATCAAGTCAAGAGACTGGAGTGAATTTTCTGTCTAAAATTGTCAATAAGACACTGAAAACTGAGATTGGGATGCAGATCATAGAACTCTTCAAGTTTCCAGAAGAAACCAACTATGAGACTTATGCCATCTCCATAATTCTCAGATAATGAATTTCCTGATGTTTAAAAAACAGCATCCCTAGAAAAACACAGTAGAAAAGATGAGAAAAGTAAAGAGCATACTTTTAATGGATAAGAGGGAACAATTCAGCTGTCAACATTTGGAATTTAGAAGTATATTGAGTAGTGGCATCTGATGTCACAAGCTTTAATTCTGGATTTATTCTCCTGAGCTGGAACCTCCTACATACTCAACTTCACAACTCTCAGACTGCCTGTGGTTCATATAGAGACAGTAGGAAAGAAAGAGAGTTTAAGACTGCAGCACCAGAACTTTTCTCATAGCCATGTGTGGTGATGTGACACCAGGGCTTGAACCAACCACTCACATAACAAGGCACAAGCTCTACCTACCTCCTGAGCTGTCCCTCCAAATCAGCACAGGTTTTTGTGGGGTATGAAAAATGCTTGTAAATTTGTTCTCAGTGTGAAAATAAACTAAGCATATCAATAGAAGTAGAGGGAAATAGCGACCCACCACCAATTTACAACACAGAGGAGTCTTAACTTGCACTAAATCATGAATTAATTTAATGGAGCATATAGCCT
This sequence comes from Erinaceus europaeus, assembly GCF_950295315.1. Classification (NCBI taxonomy): domain Eukaryota; kingdom Metazoa; phylum Chordata; class Mammalia; order Eulipotyphla; family Erinaceidae; genus Erinaceus; species Erinaceus europaeus. Next base: position 55,414,446 of record NC_080179.1, on the reverse strand, counting down.
GTAAAGAAAATATAACCAAACTTATGCTCTTTCCAAAGTCCCTGTCTGTCTTAATCAAAACATAAAGATTATGAGGGAATACCAAACTCCTGGGACATGACTAGGGATATAACATGTTTTGTATAGTTAGAAAAAAAAAAAAAGCTTTGATTTGAACACTAGTCTCTATGGGTCCCCATATAATACTTTTGCAAACAAAAGTATCTGGTGCCTATCCCTGGGAATTATACTCCCCCATCTCATTAACACCAGGCTTTGGCCACAAGATGTTAGCAGATATAATATGCATCTCTTCCCAGAAGAAGTTCTGGAAATCTAGTGTGTGATCTCACATTCTACTTTCTCTCAGCATTCAGGCTTACTGTGTTCCAGAGAGGCAAATCCCTAAGTTTACATCCCAGAAGGTGACCACCAGAAGCAGAGACTCAGTCAACTACAACAACCATGCATGGTGAATGAAGAAATAAAACAAAATTTGGTTGTTGAAAGCCAAAGAAACTTTAGAGTCATCCACTATTGCTCACAGAATAGCTTACCCTGACAGAGTGAGAAACTTAGGGTGACATGAAGTTCTAGGTGCTGGTACCTCAGTAAACAGAAGTATCCCTTGCTAACTCAGTAAACACAGCTTTTCCACACAAACATAGTTAGCACCATGATGCTGTATCTAAAGCCAGCAGAACTATGCCCACACTCTTCAGAGCTTTGTTGCTCTGCAAAGGAGCTTCACATTTGCAATCCTCCACACTGGAAACAACCCTAAGGTCCTGTTCCTTGCATTCTACCCCAAAGTCATTCTCCCTTGCAGCTTTAGTAGGGGCTTGCTAGAAATTGGAATCATTTAGGCATGCCTAAAGGCCATCGTAAAATGTCTCATTTCTCTCTAGAATAACTTTCACAATGCCTACACTACAAAAAAGGGGTGGGAGAGGGTGGTTCAGGTAGCGAGGCAAGACAAAAAGATACTTCCATGGCCCAGAACAAGGCATTTTAAGACATGTATTCTTTAGGCTACAAGTTCCTGACAACGTTTCCTGTTTCCATTATGCTTTGCTAGTTCACTCCTGCTCAATAGCCATAAAAATAATGTGAATAGAAAAATGCCTCATTTCACCTAGAGTTATATCCTCCTTCTCAAGTTTTTTTTTTTCCCCCTAGCAACCATTTTCTCATATCCTTCAGGCAAGAGTTTACTGAAATAACAACTCAAAACATTAGGCCTTTATACATTTGTAACCATCCCACATCCTTCCTTCCCTGAGCTCGACTGATAGTGGATCCTTCATTAAACTTATCTCCAGAAGACAGGGAGGTGGCAGCTGGTAGTCACCTGTCTATTTGTTCAGTCTTTGCTCCTGTCAGCCCTTCCTTTATTTTGTTTATCAAATGCCTGTTAAAGGAATTGACCACCAGAGCCCAATGTGCAACTGCTAGCATGAAGGTACTCCTTCTATTTACAAATGGAGCTGCCCAAGAGGCTTAAGGGGAGGGGCTCTGCGCTCCTAAGAGCTTCCCCAGAAGCAAGAGCTCAAAGGAGCAATTTAGAGTCCTAGCTTCCTGCCTGCTTTCTGCAGTGGTTTCCTAGGTATCCAGTCTGTAGTCTTAACCCATCAGGTAGCTCCATCCTCCACTGTGCAACAGGAGAGATTTCTAAAATGCAAATTAAATCATGCCTTTGACCTGGCCAACATCTTTAAGTCACTCTCCATGAGGGAGAAAATTTGACCTTGTGCAAAGCCCCTCACTGCCTCTCCTTGGCTACTTTTCTCTATTTTTCTTCAACTGCAAGCTGCTCCCCTTGGGTATGTTTTAGGTCTTTTTTTTCCCACCTGGACAACTCCTCTTATAGCTTTTAAATATGAACCCCAGTGCTAGCCCCAGTCCTTCTTGTGTGCCAAGCTCCTCCATTTTGTATTCTGTCCCAGCCAGCAAAGGACTTCTTGCCTAGTGAAATACTGACCACTATTTGTTTATATGGTGTAATCTCCATTCCATTTCGACATCCAAAAGAAAAGAGATTGCTGGGATTCGGGCTGTAGTGCAGCGGGTTAAGCGCAGGTGGCGCAAAGCACAAGGACTGGCATAAGGATCCCGGTTCGAACCCCGGCTCCCCACCTGCAGGGGAGTCCCTTCACAGGCGGTGAAGCAGGTCTGCAGGTGTCTATCTTTCTCTCCCCCTCTCTGTCTTCCCCTCCTCTCTCCATTTCTCTCTGTCCTATCCAACAACGACGACAACAACAATAATAACTACAACAATAAAACAACAAGGGCAACAAAAGGGAATAAATAAATAAAAATAAAATATTAAAAAAGTTAAAAAAAAGATTGCCCTACATAGCGTCAGGGTCCTAGATGCCATGTAAACTCACTTTATTTTGGTTTACAAGCATTTTTTGTGGTACACAGAGGAAATCAAAGGTAAGAAAAGGACTGATTTCTTGCTAAAGAGGAACAAATTGTCCAAAGAAACACATTCACAGATAATTATATACTAAAGCTGCATTGCAAGAGGCCCACCCATTTTTCTTAAAGGCAAAGGTAAATGAATTAGAGAGCACAGTTAAAAAGGATGATGACCTCATTATTGTCCATGTTTAGTGATTAAATGAACTTCAGGATATGCATCTGGTAGCCATGTTGACAAGTTTGTGATGATTAACTTTATGTATCAATCTGGCTGGCCCACAGGGTATCTAGAGACTTGGTTAAATATAATTCTGAGTGTTTATGTGAGGATATTATTGGATGGGTTTACACTGAAATTGGTAGACAGGATAAAGTGACTGTTATTCATAATATGGGTGAGCCTTATTTGCCGCGGACCACCACAGCGGATGAGCAGCAGGAGAGTCAGGGGTCTTGAAGGCAACCTCCCCGGTGGGTCAGGAGTCGGCATGAGGGAGAACAGATAGACACCACACTCTATTGGAGGGTGAATCTGGACTCATTTTAATAGTGAAACTGCATTAACTTTTATACTTTTTTCAGGTTACATTCAGGTTGCCTAAGCAACTAGCTCATAAGGAAGTAGCAATAAGCATCATAGTCTTGTGGCTTTGGCAGGATACATGTTACTCCCCTTTCACTGTAAAAAATGGCACAATACTTGGTATCGCCCTGTTCTCAGGGGAGGTCATACCCAGAATTGTTTTTGACTTTTGCTGAGGGCTATTTCTATCATTAATCTTCTACAGGGGGCATACGGATCTTTGCCTAGTCGTGGGCCACTGCTCATCTAGATCTGGTAAAGTTTAACTATTAATCTTTCTTTGTTTCGATATGTCAACTTGTACCTGGGAGGCCTCAATCTCTGCATTCTTTCTATGAGGGGCAAGTCATAACATGACTTCTTTTGTCCGTCTATGCTGGCCCACCTTCCCCACTTTCATAATGTAACTTTCAAATATGCCCCTGTGTAAGGGAGGGGGGTGCTTCTGACTCTCCATTCCCACCAGGCACTGCCAAAGCACTATTAATCAACTGTGACAGTATAATTATTCGTAGCAATAATGGGGGGAGAATGCATCGACCCATTCTCATCCTCCTGCCTAGCTTCCTTGAAGTCTGAATGCAGGTCCAGAGGAGATGACCCTGTCAGGATCCCTGGCATTCGTGTTGGGGCACCGCACTTATTCAATCAGTTGAAGTCATGAATAGAACAAAAAAGAACTATCTCCCCTGATTAAAAAGGGGTCTCTCTAATACCTTTGAACTGATGTATTGGTTTTTGTTTGTTTGCTTGTTTAATGCTTGCCTTTGAACTCAAACTGACATATTAACTGTTATCCTGGCTCTTAAGGCTGTTGGTCTTCATATAGGAACTATCCCATCCTAGATCTCCACCAGCTGACTCGTCATGAAAATCATGAGACATATTAGAAAGTAGGGCCAGGACATGGACAGAAATTTCTCCACGGAAGAGATCCAGAGGACCAACAGATATATGAGAAAGCATTCAAAGTCACTGATCATCAGAGAAACACATAAAAACACAATGAGATACTACTTTGCACCTATGAGAAAGTCATACACCAGAGATGACAAATGTTAGAGAGGCTGTGGAGAAAAGGGGACACTTCTGCACTGCTGGTGGGAGTGAAAAACGGTCCAAGCATTGTGAAAAGCAATCTGTATACTTATCAGGACCTACCCTACGAGCTAGCAATTCTCCTGGGGATTTATTTACCCAAAGGAAACAGAAACACCTATCAGAAGAGATCTACCTATACCTATGTTCATAGCAACACAATTTGTAATTGCCATGACCTGTAAACAACATCAGGTGACTGGCTAAAAACAAAAAAGTGTGGTATATATAACTCATCTGTTAAAAATGCATCCCTCTTGGATGAAACTTGAGGACATCATGATGAGTGAGATAAGTCAAAGAGAGAAGGATGAATACAAAATGATCTCACTTATTAATGGAACTTAATAATGTAGGGATGAGGAGGGAGAACACAAAATGAAATATGGACTGGACATAGTATATTACACCAAAGCAAAGGACTCTGGGTAGGCAAGGAGTAGGGGAAGGAGGAGAAAACTTTGGGGGCCTGGTACATAATGAAACTATATACATGTGTCAATGAATCTGCTGTAAAGCACTAACCCCCTCAATAAAAGAAAAGAAAAGGAAAGGAAATGAAAGAAAGGAAGAGAAAAGAAAGGAAAAGAATATTATGGGACTTTCTCTCCTTTTTGCTTCAGTCAATTCCCTGTAAAAATTCTCCTGAGATATATGTGTGTGTGTGTGTGTGTGTGTGTGTGTGTGTGTGTGTGTGTTTCTCTGGACAACCCTGAAAACTTTATCACAATGATAATAATAAAGCATTGCTTAATCAGAGCTTGGACACTTGAGCCATAGGGCATTGGTGCAAATCCCAGTTCTACTGTTTATTAGGTTTTTGATCTTGCGCAATTTATGTAACCATTGCAAGTCCCAAATTATTCACTTATAAAGTGAGCATAATAGTGGTGTCCACTTCATAGGAGATGTTAGAAGGGTAGTATTAAAATAAATAAATATGGAGCCAGGAACTTATGGCCCTCAGTATAACACACAGGTTACAAAGCACAAAGACCTAGCTTCAAGCTCCCATCCTCTACCTGCAGGGGGGAAACTTTACAAGTAATACAACAGTGCCGAAGGTATCTTTCTTTGTCTTTACCTCCATCTTCCTCCTCTATCTCTCTCTATCTGTATCCAAAAATAAAAAGGGAAAATATCTGCCACAGTTAGTGGATTTATCATGCAGGCACCAGCCCCAGTGAAAAGCTAGTGACAAAACAAAAACACAAGTACACATACACACAAATAAACACAGAACAGAAGGTGTCATATAGAGAGCATGCAGTAAGCATGAATAGTTAGCATTCCAATCATACTAATTTATCAGTGCCACAAGGTGGTTGTCTCCATGCCACCTGCTGGCACACACTGGTCTGTTGAATACTAACAACTACTGTGTTAGTCCCCACTTCTGTTGTCCACATTGCACAGTGAAGAAAACAAAGCACTATATCTGAGAAGTTCATAGTGTGGTGTTTGGGATCTGATAGGACTCATAGGACCCTGAACACATGATTTAAACCTTAGTTTCCTTTTGGTATAACTGGGTTTTCCAGGGGATTACATAAGATACTAAAAACTTAGCATTGTGCTATGCTTATACTAAGCACTCCACAAATGTACATCTCACAAATGATATGATTGGCATTATTATTAATACAGTTATAATTATTGGTGTTAACAGAATAAGGCTGGGGTTTTTCCTGTGTGTGTGCATGTGTGTGTGTGTGTAACCCTAGCTTCACACATTTATGATTTCATTAATTTTGGTTACTTTTTTTTTTTATATAAAGACACAGAGATGTAAAGAGGAAGAGACCATGAAAGAGAACACAGAACCAAAGCTTCCTTTCTTTTTTTCTTTATTTTCATTTTTTATTACTGAATAGAGAAAGAAATTGAGAGGGGAAAGGGAGAGAGACAGAGAAGCTTTACTACCTGTAGCCCTCTTTGCTACTCATGAAGCTTTCTCCCTCCAGGTGAGGACCACAGGCTTGAACCAACCTGGCTCCTTGCACACTGTAATGTGAGCACCTAACCAGGTGTGCCATGGCCTGGCACCACACTCCTTCAGCATAATGGGGGATGGATTTGAACCTGGGTCAAACACATGGCAAAGCAGTACACTATCCAAGTAAGGTATTTTGTCAACCCTCAGTTGCTTTTTCATTCATATAGAGATGTTGAAAAGGGGTTGGGGGAGAAACAAGACACCATAGCCCTGGAGCCTCAGCCACTAGCAAAGAACTTCCTGCTAGTGTTCCATCATGGGCTGTGTTCATGGCAAGGCACACACCACCATTTAGTTCTCCCACTGGCCCACAAGCCCGAGTCTTTAACCCTATCCTATTCTCCCACTTTGGACCAGCTCTGCTAAGTCTGGTTCAGAAGTAGACATTATGCTGCATACCCTGAGGCCTTTGAATGGATCACAGGGTTGTGGGAGACCAAAATAGAAAGGCAGCACAAAATGAGCAAGCTGAATGCTGTCTCTCCCCTTCACATGCTCTAATTAAGACATACCACCTTTCCCCCTTGTTTCATTTTCACAGTTGTACTTCACAGAAGGTGGTAGCAATGTTTAACAGGTTCCAGTTATTTTTCCTCTGTGAAAATAATATGCATATCTATGGAAAATATCATGCTGGAAATACTATTCTTCTTTATCTATTTACATTCCATTCACCTGAATTTCCCCCCTCGGAAATTAGAAAAACAGTGATATTCCTCAAGTAACAGGGCACATTCTGTATGCCATCTTCTTCATAGAGTACTGTGTTTCCTCTGATGGCTCTTTCTCTGGGAGTTCCCTGAGGAAGCAAGGAGTGAGTTGTACTGGACAAACTCTAAGGAAATTTTCAGTATATCTCTCTCTCTCTGGTTCTGGGTGGTCTCCAGGGGAAAGGCAATAGGCTGGTTCTTTCTCGCTCATGACAGGGGTGACATGAAGTAAAAGACACCAGGGGACTCTTAGCGTGCCTAGAATCCTAGAATCCGTAGAATCCTAGAATCCATTTATTAGCAAAGTGGACATGAGTTAAATAGAAAAACAAACAAAGGGAATATTATTGAAATATGTCAGAACTTACAGGTTTCTTAACGGTCAGCATGCCCCTAAGGTAGGGGGCTGGCATGACAGGAATTGATGAGATACAAGACAGTTATTCTCCATGACACAAGCAACTTAATTATCCAAAGGTATTTGAGAGAAGCATAGGGGTTAAACCCGTAGGGTGAGACAGAGAGAAGATGGATATCAAAAAGCCATATAGTTTGGAATTTCTCTTGTCTGGGGTCTGAGGTGTGTGATGAAGTGTGTGATAAGGTGTGTTCTTCTATGATCAGAAGGTGACTTTGAATGAGTGAATCTGCGGCCATGTGGCCTACGGTTAATGGAGGGAAGTACTGGGGTTTCTGTGGGCCTGAGAGTCAAGAAGGAAAAAACCAAGTCTTAGTTTCCCCCCTTATGCTCACCTCGGTTTAGAGAGACTTACCAAGAGTTATCTTCTCAGACCTCCATCCAGGGATGGTGGTGGTTCTCCCTAAGCTCTATCAGGCTTACACATGGTCCCAATAGGAAATGAGATAGGACTACACTTGCTGGAGTCACTTAGTTTTCTGTTCTTGTCCTCCACAAGAGTTTTCAAAGTGTTCTTGGATCTAATTTTAAGGACTGCTTTCCTCACTCAATTATGTCCCTGACCTCACAGCTTTAGAACACTGCTGTTCAGCTATTTTTATATTAGCAATGATGGTTTTTTCCAAGGCACACACTTGTCATGTTTGTGGGTCCTCTCTCTGACAGGACAGACCTTGATAAGACAGCTGAGGTACAACATGAGCAGCCAAAGGCAAGCTCTGGGCTTCAGAGAATCAACCTAGATACTGGGACTCATTAGCCTTGCAAACCCACAGGGACTGCTAGTGATGTTTTGTGACACTTGACCCTCTCAGCCCTCACCTCTCCCCCCAACTGCCTCACTCTCTTTCTTGCAGTCCTTAGTTCTACTTTTTTTTGCCCTAAGATTGACTGCAAAAATCACCATCTACATGGTTACCTCTACAGCTTACATAGGACTAGTCTATCACTATATCAAGAAATTAGAAAGCAATCTTTAGAAGGATCATTTAATTTTTTTCTAACATACTACAAATTTTTTTCTTTTTTTTTTAATTTTTTATTTTATTTATTTTCCCTTTTGTTGCCCTTGTTGTTTAACATTGTTGTATGTTGTATGCTTTACATTGGTTTGTTCTAGCGCCCTCCCCCGCCAAGAGAATTAGATCAGGCCTGCTAATTTCGCGGGCCCGCTTGACCCTGCCCGAGGGAAACCCGCCAGAGTTCCAGAGTGACAGAGTTCCTGGGTTCCTGAGTTCCAGATTAAGAAAGAGTGCTTGCGCCGCCGCAAAGAGACAGCCGAGTTCTGTTTGGTGATTAGTTTGTCTTAGTTTATGAATCGTTGTTCCTGAATAAAGAAATACAGCTTCCCTGCCCAGCCGTTGTCTCTGCGTCTCTGTTACCCGCCGTGAAGCAAGCCAGCCCGGCTAGAGCCTCCGAATTTTAACAACAAATGGCGCCCACGTGGACCTGACCTGCGCATCTCTCAGATAAGTGAAGACAATTTGGCTACCTATGCACTATGGCCTTCTCTTCTGCTTGTGAAGAGATCTCCAAAGGCCTCTGCTCTTTCTTCACGAGACTGTTTTGCTGTTTCTGGAACATTTATGTCTGGACCACTCTGTGGTTTCCACTCGCTCGGGCAAACTCAGAACAGCCAGCGGGAAGAGCCAGTGGGCGGGAGGCGAGGCGCGGAGCTGCTGTTTCCACCTGGTTAAACAGCCAGCCATCCGGCTGTGCCCAGACAACCCCGCGCACCGCGCCCGCAGCCCCGCAGCCCGCAGGAGGCCAATGCCAGCACACAAGAGCCCCTGGAGCTCGAGGCCAACACGCAAGAGCCCGAGGCCAGCCCACAGGAGCAGGCTCTCCACCGCGTGGCGCAGGGCACTGGACGAGTGATCCCTCCACACTGCTCGGCCACTGCGAACAGGGCAGCAGACATGGCAGGGCCATGGGGCAGGGCCATGGGGCAGGGCCGCGGCGGTGGCCTATCATGGCCGCCACCACTGGGCACCTAGGCCCACACCTTCTACAAAACTGGCCTGCCTGCCCTCTTGCTATAAATTCTGGAACCATCCCAGGCCTCCTGGACCCCCGGGCTCCCTGCCGAAACTGGGCACACGAGATCTCCAGCTGCCGGTCCGGTCTGAAGGCAGACAAGCTGGAGTACGCAGAGATTTGTGCAGAGATCGCAACCTGCAATTCCTAGAAGTGGAGCTGCGCGGGAAGCCACCTCCGGATGGTGAACCCCCCCCCCAACAACTAAGACAGTACAGATTTAAATTGGTGTTTAAAATGACATGTCTTCGTAACAAAGGTTTCTCTCCTTGTGTATTAATGACCATGTTTATGTGTATGTTTAAAGTTTGGTAAACAGTAGCTTTAAGGCTAAATTCTTACTAGTCAAAGTTAAATGAAAAAGGTTTTCAACGTAATTCTCATAAAGATAAAATTAACTTACATTTAAAGTCTGAGGTAAAAATTAGTTAACAAGCAATATATTTTAACTAAGTTGGTCTAAACAAAAGGTTAAATAGACTTGTTGATATGTAAAACTCTCCATTACCTTCTCTATTAGAAATGGTAGATCGCACAATGGCTATGCTAATTATTCTCATGCCTGAGGTTTCCTCTCCAGCCCACACCTAGGGTGTGTCTCCATCTTGAATGGGTGTAACAAAAGGTTAAAAGACGTTGTTGATATGTAAAAGTCTCAAATTCCTTCTCTATTAGAAACATTGGATCGTGCAGTAGATATGCTAATAACAAGTTTTGTTTCATAGTAAGTAAATTGCAGCCAGCTGCCTTTGGGACTCTAGGCCATTCCCCGCCCCCATGCAAATGCCTGTCGAGGCAAGTAGCCCCCCAGAGGCAAGAAATGTTTTTTTTAAGCTGATAAAGTTTAGCCCACAGAGGCAGATATGGCCCCCTCAGGCCTTCCCTTAGCAGCACACTGGTTCTTGTCGCTTGCATGTTTCTCCATGTTTGTACCAGTTTCTTTTTATAAAAATGCCTGTATGATATAGATTTCTGTTCACCCCACACCCTTGATACTATAGTCATTTAGTTAAAAAGAAAAGGGGGAATTGTCGTATGCTTTACATTGGTTTGTTCTAGCCCTCCCCCGCCAAGAGAATTAGATTAGGCCTGCTAATTTCGCGGGCCTGCTTGGCCCTGCCCGAGGGAAACCCGCCAGAGTTCCAGAGTGACAGAGTTCCTGGGTTCCTGAGTTCCAGAGTAAGAGAGAGTGCTTGCGCCGCCGCAAAGAGACAGCCGAGTTCTGTTTGGTGATTAGTTTGTCTTAGTTTATGAATCGTTGTTCCTGAATAAAGAAATACAGCTTCCCTGCCCAGCCATTGTCTCCGCGTCTCTGTTACCCGCCGTGAAGCAAGCCAGCCTGGCCAGAGCCTCCGAATTTTAACAACAGTTGTAGTTATTGATGTCATCATCATTGGACAGGACAGAGAGAAATGGAGAGAGGAGAGAAAGACAGAGAGGAGGAGAGAAAGACAGACACCTGCAGGCCTGCTTCACTGCTTGTGAAGCGACTCCCCTGCAGGTGGGGAGGCGGGGGCTCGAACCAGGATCCTTACTCCAGTCCTTGTGCTTTGCGCCACGTGTGTCTAACCTGAAATTTTATATTTTTATTCATATCCCCTGATGAAATTGACATCTAAAATACCCATATATTTAATAGATTAAAACTATGGGATTTCTAGACTGTATATTGTGTGCCTGAAATACATGTTTTATTAAAACCTTGGAATTGCATATTTAGTCCATTTAATTGATTAAAAAATACCTGCTACATAACTTAATGGAAAATAAGGCCTATTATTTACTATTATAGCTACCAGGGTTATCACTGGGGTTTGGTGCCTGCAGGACAAATCCACCACTCCCAGGGGCCATTTTTTTCTCTCCCCTGCCCCCCTTTATTTGATAGAATAGATAGAAACTGAGGAGGAGGAGGTGGAGGTGGGGAGGAGAAGAAAGTGGAGAAATATACCTGCAGGACTGCTTCACCATTCCTGAAGCGGCCCACTGCAGGTGGAGACCAAGGGCTTCAACCCAGGTCCTTGTGCATAATAATGAGTATGCTCAACAGTCTGCACCACTGCCTTGCCCTGGAGAAAGGTGGTCTTCACATTTCAAACTAGCCAGCCAAGTCTTGTTTGCAATCAACAGAAACTAGTACTGTGACAACCATCTTACCTTGAATTCTCAATTTAAGACAAATGAGATAAATGACCAGCAGAGAAATAGCTCCAGGGCAGAAAGGAAGAAGAAGCAAAGTATCTTCCCTTGATCCTGTAAACATCTCCCTTCAATACTTCTGAGCTAAATTCTTTTTCCTAAGAGTCTCCTTCAGGAGCAACACATTCCCAAATCACCCCTCTTCTATAATGCTTCAGAGAATACCCTGGAGAAAGGAAAGACAGTTTGAGTATGGGTTAGAGATATGCTTCCTTAAAAATAATTATAGTAATAATAATAGACAGGGGCATTGTGAAAGGGAAGTGGGAGGTAATCAGACTGTTTCAGTGAAGAAACAGGCTGTAAAGGGAAACTGAGGAGATGAGTTCCATAAAGGCCACAGACTCAGGTTCAATAATCTTTATCCTTCTGTTAATCTGGGTTTCTACATTAATGCAACAGACAAAAGACTTCTAATAGCTGTACTAGGCATATAGCAGAAGTGATATATGAATTTCCAATAAATTTAACTTATCGTGATCAGCATATCTAGTAAAGCTAATTAATACCCATTTTGGGTCCCAGCAGTTAGATAATGATCTATTGCAGATCCTCCCCACTATTCTATCTTTCTCTATTTTACCTACCTTTTAGAGCCCAGATTCCCCCATATTTGCCTTAACACCTTCATTTTACTCTTTCATCTAAAAATACCCTTCCCCTCCTCTAAACCAGGGAATCACCCAAAGCTCCAACTCCAGGGTCTGGAGGAGTTAAGCAACACAAATAAGTAACTGAGAGGAACTGCTCTCCCCTCAAGGCATTTCAATTTAATTAAAACAAGGAAAAAAAGAAAAGCTGTACTATACCGAAGAAATATACCTACAGTCTGCTGGGTTTTGGCCTCTGTAGAATTCTAAGAACTTCATTTGTTCTAACGGGTGTTTTAACCCACTGTCTTGAGCTGCCACTTTGCTTTTATAATCAGTAATGAATAAAAAGTATTTGGATCATATAAATAATTTATATTTAAATTTATAATTTACAATCCAAGATTGTAAGCTACTTGCTGGGAAGGGTTAGGTTTCCCTCAACTCTTAAGTTCTCCACAGATTCTGATGCAATGTTTTCATGCAATTTTAACAGAATCTGCATTGAGATTATATATAGAAATCATAAAAGAAAAATTGGTGAATTGTTATAAATAATTATCTGCTTTTAATTAACAATCACTTTAACTGGAAACTTTTAAAGTGCAAAGCTACCTCTCCCAACCATCATTTGAGGCAGGAAAGAATAAAACAATCAATTAATGTATATAGGACTAGGGTCTGGCAGTCTGAATCCACAAAGAATACTATCTTTGGGAATTATAATTACTGCTAGGAAATTGCTCTTTAAATTTCAGCTTCAATAAGACACCAGTGTGCTCATAAATCTTAGAATTCTAACAAGCAGAAGTCTAATATAGTGGATTTTAAACATCAGAATCCTAAGAAAAAATAATTGGTGTAATTGCTAGCTCTAGAAACATTTCACTTTGTTTGAAAATAATTTAGAAGTTGATTTAAACTCTCTATCCGGCTTAGAAACCATTACCCATAGCCCAGCCCTTCAGGGATATAAGCATATATATATTTTTTTTTCTCAGAAAGCCATGAACTTGAGTTGTAAGGCAACTTAAATAATATAAATACCTTTTGACTCAAACTCCAAACCATAGATATTAACCTATTGATTTCACAGTTTATGGTAATGAGGTTAATGAACCACTTCCTTGGAAGGCCAGAAAGCCAGAAACAGGAATGTGTTCTCTACTGTGAGCTGTCTTCAACTTGTGTTATTAACTGAAGTTTATATGGACAGAGGTGTGAAGATCTGCTGTCTATAACTGTCTATCAAAAGAGATATGGATAATTTTCCTGCTGTAGTGGGATTACATTTTATTCACACTTTCTATATATTAGACCTATAATGTGAAAGAGAAAGGAGGCACAACTTGGACAGGAAACAGTTCCTACTACTAAGGAACTCATGGTCTGATAGGTACTAATCGGAATTTGAGTCCAGAGGTGAAACTAGGGGCGGAAAAACGAAACAAAACAACCTAGGAGGGAGTGTGGTCACAAGATAGACAAGTAAAGAGAATTTGTGTCTCCTTCCATCCAAATTAATAGCAAAGCCACAGCTCTGAAGGCAGGAGGGGAAAAAATAAAACCAGCATAGAAAAAGACCTTCTATTGCAAGGGACCAAAGGGTAGCAATGTGAGGCAGTGATCCAGACAAATGCCATTCTCTGAGAACCACTCTCCCCTTTCACACAACAAGGAAGCACTCAGGAAGAGGTCTCTATGTATATATTTTTTATATTTTTTGTTTACCTTTGTCACCACTGAGGCTTCAGCACTCCAAGCTGACTTTCAGACAGAGAGGCAGAGGTAAAGCGACAGAGTGAGAGCAAGAGAGACAGAGAGAACTTTCATCTGCTCTAACCTACTTTATGGTTCCTGTTTATTAAACCTTTTCAGCCACCAAGCTGTGGATGCTACCATGATGCCAGCGTGACTTCCCCTGGCAGAGGACCTCTCCAATGTGTCCTGGAACCCCATCTCTCCAGAGCCCTGCCCCACTAGGGAAAGATAGAAATCGGCTGGGAGTATGAATCCACCTGCCAAAGTCCATGTTCAGAGGAGAAAGAATTACGGAAGCCAAACTTGCCACCTTCTGCACCCCCATAATAATCCTGGGCCCATACTCCCAGAGAGATAAAGAATAGGAAACCTTTCAATGGGAGAGGGGGGGTGGGATGGAGAAATCAGGTGATGGGAATTGTGTGGAATTGTACCCCTCTTACCCTATAGTCCTGTCAATCATTATTAAATAATAATTTTAAAAAAAGCCTTTTGTCCTGCTTCCCATCTTACTGCCTTTCAGCCACCACGTTTTCCAGATGCTGCTGATTTTATACTGAGTTCCCTGGACAGATGACCTCACCAGTGCTTCCTGGGTTGCCTAACCTCTCCAGAGCCCTACCCCACTAGAGAAGTGGGCTGGGGGTATGGATCAACCTATCAACGCCCATGTACAACAGAGAAGCAATTATAGAAGCCAGAACTCCCACTTTCTACACCCCAAAAAGAATTTCAGTTCATATTCCCAGAGGAAAATGATAATCAGTGTAAACCAGGGAGCTCTGCATTCCACTATTCCATTCCACCAGGGCCCAAAGTGTTGTCACCAGGAGTATTCTTTTCAATTACATAAACCATTACTGGAAGGGAAGACAATCTGGAAATTACCAGAGGAAGTCAGGTACTGTTCTCTTATCTGAGAGAGAAGAGAAAAAAAGGAAGGACACACCAGTCATCTCTATCAGGAACAACACAACACACCCCTTTGTGAGCCCCCATAGGACCTTGTCCTCAATATGGATCAACAACAATAGAGAATGTTGGATTCTCCGAAGGGAGGCTAGACAACACACTCTTATCTTCCACCTGAGGAAGATGGGTCCTGAAATTGAGGCATCTTGGAACATTCCTACTCATGACCACCGAATGTAAGCTCAGATCTGCAGGAATGCAGAGGTCACATAGGCTGCTAAACTGAATATGGGCCCCAGATCAAATCGATGGAGTTTACAGTCAACAATATTTACACCTTTCCCATATTTGGGAGCTACTCCCTTCCCTGATCCAGCTTTCTGGTCCTTTATGCAACCATGACATCATCTCTCCAGACAATAACTTGGATCCACCTGCATATCAGATTTCAGGCTTAGGTAAAAACAAACAAACAAACAAAAAATAACCTAGTATAGTCATGGGCCCTTCATAACACAACTAAAATAGGCCTACTAATTATCTACAAAACAGAAACCCCAACTCTTCATCTGCACTATTCCAGCCTTTAGGTTCATTAGTCAATAATTTGTTTGGCTTCATATGTTAACTTTTCTTTCAGCACCCAGGTTCCAGATGCTACCATGATGCCAACCGGTCTTCTCTGTGCAGATGACCCCACCAATGTGTCCTGAAACCCTGCTTCCCCAGATCCCTGCCCCACTAGGGAAAGACAGAGACAGGCTGGGAGTATGGATCTACCTGCCAAGGACCATGTTCAGCAGAGAAGCAATTATAGAAGCCAGACCTTTCACCTTCTACACCCCATAATGACCCTGGGCCCATCCTCCCAGAGGGAAAAGACTAGGAAAGCTATCAAGGGAGGGGATGGGACACGGAATTCTGGTGGTGGGAATTGTGGAGTTGTACCCTTCTTATCCTATGTTTTTTGTCAGTGTTTCCTTTTTTAAAATAAAATTTAAATAATAATAATTTAACTCCTGAAAAAAAAAAGATGCCCAGAAGTAGTAATAGGTGTAGAAGTGACTTAGAAAGGAAGTGAAATCAAGACCACTGAAAAAAACGGGAAATAGAGGTGGAGGTAGAGCTAGAGCTAGAGGTTTAATCAGCCCTTATCAGTGACCTTGGGAGAACTACTGCACTATTAAATGGAGGGGATTGGGGCACAAGACTCTGGTGGTGGGAGCCATATGGAATTATACACTGATTATCTTACTATTTTGTAAATCAATATTAAGTCACTAATAAAAATAAATTATAAGTACATAATAAAAAAAAGAAATAAGGTAAAAAGATAAAGTGAGGGATTATGTGAGTGCAGCACAGGACCTAAGCTTCCTCCAATATGATAACGGTGGGACAGGACTCTGGGTCTCCACCATGGAAAAGATCTCTGTGTCAGGTATGAAACTGTAATCTTGGGAGCAGGAAGCAGGATGTACCATCCACCCACCACCTCAACATCTTTACAGACCTATCCCTACAAGTTTACAACAGAAATCAGGGAGTTAAATTCTGTAAAATGGAGAGAAGTCACAGAAACAGCATTCTCAACAGTGAGCACACTTGTACCTTAGTGAGAGCAGCATGGATAGAGGCCATATTGGAACTTAGTTTCCATAATAACAAAGCCTGGGGCAAATTCTGAAAGGATCCTTTACCTTCTTCGAGTTTTCTAGAGAAGCTTTTTTCTGCCAGCCCCAGAGTGTGTACAGTGTTGTCATTACCTGAACTGAGGTACCAGCTGCCTATCAGACCTGAACCTGCCCACTATAATTTAGTGATTTCTAAGCACTTCCAAACTCTAACTTTTGGTCACAACTAAAAAAAATTTAAACTTCTTTATTGGGGTATTAATGGTTTACAGTCAATAGCAAAATATAATAGTTTGTACATGCATAACATTTCCCAGTATTCCACATAACAATTCAACCCCCTAGGTGCCATCATATTCCAGGACCTGAACCCTCCTTCCACCCCAGATTCTTTTACTATTGTGCAATATACTAACATGTTCTGCTTTGTGTTTTTCCTTCTGATATTTTTTTTTTCAATTCTAAGTGCAAGGTCATTCCATATACATCCTTATGTTTCTGACTTATCTCACTTAACATGATTCCATCAAGCCCCATCGAAGATGAGGTTCAAAAGGTGAATTCACCATTTTTAATAACTGAGTAGTATTCCATTGTGTATATATACCACAACTTACTCAGCCACTCATCTGTTGTTACTACCAAAATTTGATAATGACCATATGGCAGTTCATATATATTCTAGGTTCTCATAGACTATCAAATATAATAAAAAGACAGGGGAAATGACCTACACTGTTAGACCAAGAGAAAAACAAGTAGGAATAGAGATATATAAATGTCCTAAAGTGGATATCAGAGCTATGGCTTTGATAAGAAATTCAATGGAAAAAAATGTCATCAAATTCATAGGAAATTTGAGATATTTTCTAATATAAATAAGATAAATTATTATTATTATTATTATTATTAACAAAGCACTGCTCATCTCTGGTGGTGTGGGGGATTTAAGGAGAGACATCTAATGCCTTAGGCACGGAAGACTTTTTGCATAGCCATCATGTTATCTCCCCAACCCTAATATAAAAAACATAGTATCTGGGCTGACAAAATAGCTCACTTAGATAATGTGCTTGCTTTATCACAAGCAAAGCCCAGGTTCAAATTCAGCCCCTATTGCAATGAAGGAATCTTCAGTGTTGTAGTGTCTTCTCTGTCTAACTGAAAAAAAAAAAATAGTAGTGAAGACCCAATGACAAGAAAAAGAAGAAGCATTAACAACAGAAATAACATTATAACTAAGCTAAAAATTACAGAGACAAGTAACAGAAAGCAAAATAGGAGCAGGTATATATATCATAATGGTTATGCAAAGAGTCTCTAATGCCTGAGGTTACAAAGTCTCAGTTTTAGTCCCCTGTACTGCCACAAGCTAAAGCTGAACAGTGCTCTGATAAAAAAAATAATAATAAAAATTGGGGTTCAAAGAAGATATCCAGAAATCACTCCCATTTATTGTTTCAGCAAAATCAATAAAATACCTAGGAATACAGTTGACCAAAGAAGTGAAAGACTTATATACTGAAAACTATGAGTCACTACTCAAGGAAATAGAAAATGATACCAAGAAATGGAAAGACATCCCATGCTCATGAATTGGAAGAATAAATATCATGAAAATGAATATTCTCCCCAGAGCCATATACAAATTTAATGCAATACCCATCAAAGTTCCACCAAGCTTCTTTAAGAGAATAGAACAAACACTACAATCACTTATCTGGAACCTGAAAATACCTACAATTGCCAAAACCATCTTGAGGAAAAGAAACAGATATGGAGGCATCACACTCCCAGATCTCAAACTCTATTATAAAGCCATCATCATCAAAACAGCATGGTACTGGAACAAAAATAGGCACACAGACCAGTGGAAGAGAATTGAAAGCCCAGAAATAAATCCCCACACCTATAGACATCTAATCTTTGATAAGGGAGTCCAAAGCCTTAAATGGAAGGAGGAGGCTCTCTTCAATAAATGGTTCTGGGAAAACTGGGTTGCAACATGCAGAAGAATGAAATTGAACCACTTTATCTCACCAGAAACAAAAATCAACTCCAAATGGATCAAAGACCTGGATGTCAGACCAGAAACAATCAAATACTTAGAGTAAAACATTGGTAAAACACTTTCCCACCTACACGTCAAGGACATCCTTGATGAATCAAACCCAATTGCAAGGAAGACTAAAGTAGAAACAAACCAATGGGACTACATCAAATTGAAAAGCTTCTGCACATCCAAAGAAACTATTAAACAAACAAAGAGACCCCTCACAGAATGGGAGAAGATCTTCACATGCCATACATCAGACAAGAAACTAATCACCAAAATATAAAAAGAGCTCAGCAAACTTAGCACCAAAAAAGCAAATGACCCCATCCAAAAATGGGCAGAGGATATGAACAAAACATTCACTGCAAAGGAGATCCAAAAGGCTAACAAACATATGAAAATCTGCTCCAGGTCACTCATTGTCAGATAAATGTGAATTAAGACAACATTGATATACCACCTCACTCATGTGAGAATGGCATACATCAAAAAGGACAGCAGCAACAAATGCTGGAGAGGCTGTGGGGACAGAGGAGCCCTTTTTGCATTGCTGGTGGGAATGTAAATAGATCCAGCCTCTGTGGAGAGCAGTCTGGAGAACTCTCACAAGGCTAGACATGGACCTTCCATCTGATCCAGTAATTCCTCTCCTGGGGTTATACCCCAAGGACTCCATAACACCCAAACAAAAAGAGGTGTGTACTCCTATGTTCATAGCAGCACAATTCATAATAGCTAAAACCTGGAAGCAACCCAGGTGGGCAACAACAGATGAGTGGCTGAGAAAGCTGTGGTATATATACACAATGGAATACTATGCAGCTATCAAGAATAATGAACCCACCTTCTCTGACCCATCTTGGACAGAGCTAGAAGGAATTATGTTCAGTGAGCTCAGTCAGAAAGATAAAGATGAGTATGGGATGATCCCACTCATCAACAGAATTTGAGAAAGAAGATCTGAAAGGGAAACTAAAAGAAGGATCTGACTAAATTGAAAGTAGGGCACCAAAGTAAAAACCCTGTGGTGAGGGGGAGGGTGGACATGCAGCTTCCTGGGCCGGTGGGGGGTGGAGATGGGTGGGTGGGATGGGACACAGTCCCACCAAAGTGGTGGGAATGGTGTTTATGTACACACCTAGTAAAGTGTAGTCATATAAATCACTAGTTAATTAATATGAGAGGGGGAAAATTAACTGTATGTCTCGAGGTCTTTAAAACACAGACTGAGTCTTTTTAATATATAGGCTGTGTATTTGATATGAGGACTCTCTCAAAAGCCTAGACCAAGTAGATCAGAATCAACCAACAGCACAGCTATATACAAGATACTGGGTACTGTACAGCAAACCCTAACAAAAGGACTTTTCAAAGTTAACCTAATTACCAAATAAAGTGATGATAACATTAACTATCCATTCTCTTTTTGAACCCTAAGACAGCAGGAACCTCACATCTTCACTATAGAACCTCTACTTCTCCCAGTCCTGGAACCTTAGGATAGGGCCCACTTTCCTGCATGCCTCTCCCAATCCATATCAAATAATATTGCATCTGCCGATCACAACCTAATCAACGCAAAGATTGCCACCTCGACATGCTTCAGCTCAGACTGTGTCCAGAGACTTCAGGTGTGGAGTGACAACCCTTCAGCTTCATTACTCGGGTGAGACCTTTCCTTTCATAGTATACTCTGATTCCATCCCAGGTGCTTCACTTTCTAAGAAAGTCCCAAAACCTAGATATAGATCAGGTTCTGTGAGAGAAAACATATGTTCACACGTATCAATAAACTACTGCAAAATATATACCTGAAAGCAGAAGTACACTAGAGTTTGCAGTAAGTACCCCCCTAACACTTCCTCTCCACTATTCCAAGCTTTGGGTCCATGATTGCTCAACAATTTTTTTGGCTTTGTATGTTAACTCTCTTTTCAACCACCAGATTCCAGATGCCATCAGGATGCTGGCCAGGCTTCCCTGGACTGAAGACCCACCAAAGCGTCCTGGAGCTCTGCTTCCCCAGATTCCCACCCTACTAGGGAAGGAGAGAGGCAGACTAGGAGTATGGACTGACCAGTCAATGTCCATGTTCAGCGGGGAAGCAATTACAGAAGCCAGACCTTCCACTTTCTGCAAGTCACAACGACCCTGTGTCCATGCTCCCAGAGGGATAGAGTATGGGAAAGCTATCAAGGGAGGGGATGGGATATGGGTGGTGGGAACTGTGTGGAGTTGTACCCCTCCTACCCTATGGTTTTGTTAATTTATCCTTTCTTAAATAAAAAATAAATTTAATAAAACATTGGGGGTTGAGCAGTAGTGCAGTGAGTTAAGCACACATGACGTGAAGCACAAAGAGGAGCCTAAGTTTTGAGCCCCAACTCCACACCTCCAGCGGGGTCGCTTCACAGGTGGTGAAGCAGGTCTGCAGGTGTCTATCTTTCTCTCCCTCTCTCTGTCTTCTCCTCCTCTCTTGATTTCTCTCTGTCCTATCCAACAACAGTAACATCAATGGCAACAATAACAATAATGACAACAACAAGGACAACAAAATGGGAGAAAATGGCCACCAGGAGCAGTGGATTCTTAGTGCAGGCACAGAGACCCAGCAATAACCCTGGAGGCAAAAATAAATAAATATTAAAAAACAGAGGTCTAAGTGATGACTTGGAAGATAGCATCAGAGAAACCATAAAATAAACAGCACAAAGAAAATTACAATTAAAATACAAAAAAATAATAGAAGTTATAAGACCACATCTAAGGGGAAAAATTCATATCAAAAGAGTACCTTAAGGAGAAGAGAAAGAAACTGAACTCTTATCTGAAGAACAAATAGCTAAGAATTCCCCCAAACTCAAAGAGGAGATGTACAACATAATCCCGGAAGCTCTAAAAGTTCCAGGAAAAAAGAAAACAAAAATAAAAAAACACCAAGTACATAATAAGTAAAATGGCAAAGATTAAAGATACAGTTGAATTTTTCAAAGAGCAACAAACTTTGGCATGTGTGTGACATAGGTTCAAGCCCAGCCCCCATTGCATTAAAAGAAACTCTGGTGTTGTGGTTTATTAAATAAATTTAATGGCAATGATTCCAATATTAAGGGATTCTCCATAATAGCACAAGCTATTTCTCAAGAGAAAGTCTAAAGCCCAGAAAAGATGTACCTCATATGTTCAAAGTTTTGACTGAAAAAGATAAAAGCATCTAAAGGTGTGAGGAAGAGCTTCCCAAACATACAATAACAATCAATGGAATTTATTGTTACTAAACTAGTCCTACAAGGAATACTAAAGCCCCTGATATAAGTGAGAAATACTGAATGACTTCAATCACATAAGATAAACAAAGAAATAAAGTAAGGGAAAATGGGCCAAGTCAAAGCATACAAATCTTTGGTCTTGGACTGAAGAACTGAGGTTATCAAAAGAAATGAGGGTGGGGTGTGGAGAGGGTTGTGTTGTGAGGGTAGTATGGAGTATAGATGGATATTTGTACCTGCAAGAAGGGTGCACAATAACATATATTGAAAAGGTATGGGAAAATGTACCTCTAAAACACTTAAAATATAAGCCAAGGTTACATGAAAATAATTTAATTTTTTTAAATAATATTAACAATCATTTTAATTGTAAATAATGTCTTCAATATGAATTTAATTATGCTGACTGGGGACACAGCATAGTGGTTATGCAAAACACGTATGTGCCTGAGACTCTGAGGTGTTAGGTTCAATCCCCAGTACCACCATGAGCCAGAGCTGAACAGAGCTCTGGTTTCTGTGTTTCCCTCTGAATCTCTCTCATTGAGAATAAACAAATACCTTTTTTAAAGAAGAAACTAATTGTGTACAGAATTAAAGAGTAAGTAGTCTGCCAGAAATAAAGAAAAATAGGAACTTTTTAGGTAAAAAAAAAAAAAGCAGGAAGGTATTCCTGGTAAAGAAACATTATATACAAAGGCAGAGAGATCTGAAATTGCACAATGCATCTAGTGAACCACCAGAAAGCAAGAAATTCTGAATAAAGCTGAATGGAAACTTCAGTTTGCCTCATTTCTGGGACACCCACATTTGAACACACAGAATATATAGCTACTTCACTGGATTATTCTTAGGTTCAAAGGGAAAAGGGTAGAAGTCACTCAGAAATTAATACTCTTGGGTTTATTTTTTAAAGTGTTAATATTTCTGTGGACAGTGCATCAAAATCAGGGTAAATGAAGGGGAAAAATGGAGAAGTTATGAATAATTATCACTTTTAGAGCAGTAACTGGTCAGGAGATATGTCAGATAACCACGGGTAGGTCTCAGTAAGATTCTGAGAAGCAATAACACCAGATATTCTTAAATTATATAACTTCTTATTGTGTAGGTGGGCTGTATATAGTGTGCACTGAAAGTTTTATTTTGACCATTTTCTTCTGCTGTAGTATCACTGCTATGAAGATATGGCACTATACATCATTTGGAGCACATAATCACAGAGCACCACAATGTAAGCAGGACAAAAGCACTTTAGTATTATCTTCTGGGTGACAAATGAGTGTGAGATTGTATGCAATAGAAAGCCTACAAGATGACCCTGTGACGGGGATTAAATCTTAAGTATGTATGTATATGCATTCAAACAGGTAACAGTGGAGCACTACACACACATCCATATTTTCCTACTACTCTGAATTATTTTATCATCACCTTTATCAGGTACTAAAAATATTTTATGTCTGAAATTGGCAGCAAAAGAAAATCCACACCCATCATCATATTCCTTTTTCAAATAGTCTTGGGTATAAAGAATAAAGGATAGTGAAAATAGCTTCCATCAATGTTGTATACTATGAATCACTATATTCAGTTGTTTTTAAAGTTTTACCACTACTTGAAATTCTATGAGTCTTCTTGAAAGTGAATTTTTCCTTTATAAAATTACAAAATATAAATGTATGCTATATTTCTAATTAATTCTCTCATTTCTGCTAGCCACCGAATTCAGTTTCTGCCTCATGAGGTTTTCCTAGGATTAACTGGATTGTTATTAGATCTCAAAATTGTACCCCCAATGGAATTAGATAGACAAGAAGAGGTAATTGGTTTATTTTTCATGAAGTAGAGAAAAATAATGGGAAAATCTCACCAAATAACAAGGCATGTTTAAAAGAAGGTGAAGGGAGGAGGGGGAGGGGGAGGGATCACTGATATTTCCCACCACCAGAACTCTGTATCCCATTCCCTCCCTTGATAGCTTTCCTATTCCCAAGGTCATTGTGGGATGCAGAAGGTGGAAGGACTGGCTTCTTTTAACTGCTTCCCTGCAGGTCGACAACCTGCCTCTCTCTTTCCTTAGTGGGGTGGGGTTCTGGGGAATCAGAGTTCCAGGACATATTGGTGGGGTTGTCTGTCCAGGGACATCTGGTTGGCCTCATGCTAGCATCTGGAGCCTGGTAGCTGAAAAAAGAGTTAACATATATGCCGGGCTAGAATCACCAGATAGAGAAGAGACCAGGAACTCCTGGCAGAGCATGAACGCAAATCTTTATTCATGCGGATGCTCCAGAGTTGGGTGTGAGCACGGCAGGTTTAGGCCACGTGGATCTAGCAAAATGGCTGCCTCCTGCTATGCACGCCAGCCCTTCTCCAGGTTGTGACACGGAAGAGAGAGAGAGTTGAAATAGAAGTGACTTTTATAGGAGAATCCAGAAGTGGCAAGTCGGGATGGAATTGGCTAGGAAAGGGAGTGGAGAAAACAAGGCACTCTGGGAAGGTAGAAAGCTTCCATAGAAACAGTTGCTAGGGTTTCAGTTGGCAGGAACTGGCGGTACCCTGAGGGGGTAATATGGTGGCAGAGGAGACATTTTTAAAACAAGGCAGAAGATTGATATGTAAATAATAATACTTGCATGGAAATA
This sequence comes from Erinaceus europaeus, assembly GCF_950295315.1. Taxonomy (NCBI): domain Eukaryota; kingdom Metazoa; phylum Chordata; class Mammalia; order Eulipotyphla; family Erinaceidae; genus Erinaceus; species Erinaceus europaeus. Next base: position 55,390,132 of record NC_080179.1, on the reverse strand, counting down.
TGGTGGATTGTGGGTCCTGCCTAACTCAACAACATCTGTACAATATCCCAACACATATAGAGCCAAACAAATTGTTGACTAATCATGAGCCTGATGGAATTTACAGTCAACAATATTTATACCCCTTTCCCATATTAGGGAGCTACTCTCTTCCCTGATCCAGCTTTCTGGTCCTTTTTCCAGTCATGACATCATCTCCCCAGACAATAACTTGGATCCACCTGCATATCAGATTTCAGGTTGTTTTCTTTTTAATATATCTGGTTCAAAAGAAATCAAACCAGCTTCCTGTGTTCTATTTTTTTTTCTCTTGCAAAAGTTTTTAATGAAAAACATAAGAGAATAGGGCCAGTAGTGCAATGGATAATGCATCTCACTAAAGATCAGAAAAAAAGTAAGAGAAAACTTGTAAAACTTAGAAATACTGGGAAAATAAAAATCTTTGATCCATACTCCCAGAGCAATAAAGACTAAGGGAATCTTCCAATGGAGGGGAGAATATATGGAACTCTAGTGGTGAGAATTATATGAACCCTCTTATCCATTGCACCCCTCTTATCCCAAAATCTTTTTGATAATTATTAAATAATTAAAAAAGAAATAATAAAAGATATACTAGGAGAGCCAGAGATGGATAGAGGACAATTTTGCTCTTCACTGTGTTTTTAATAATTAACTAGAAGTCTACCTTAAATTGAAATTCAACCTTTCATTTGCTCTCTTGGTTAACATACTATTTTTATTTTGTAAACTTTAATTTGTTATGAACTAGTATAGAAATACATTATTTACTTATTTTGATTGTCCAAATGTTGATTTTGTTCAGTCCATCCATTTGTTCTCTGTGTGAGATAATATCATGCTCATATCTCTTCATTTGGTTTCTTTCACCAAGCTTAATATTCTTATGTTGCAAATCACAGAGCATCATCTTTCTTTATAGCTGAGTAATATTCCACCACACATATAGAATATTATCATCTGGGGGGACAGGCGATAGCACAGCTGGTTAAGCACATATGACACAAAGTGCAAGGACTGGAATAAGGATCCCAGTTCGAGCCCCCGGCTCTCCACCTGCAGGGGAGTAGCTGCACAAGCTGTGAAGCAGGTCTGCAGGTATCTATCTTTATCTCCCCCTCTCTGTCTTCCCTTCCTCTCTTCACTTCTCTGTCCTATCCAACAACAAGGACAGCGACAATAACAGTAGTAATAACAACAACAGCAACAAAAGGAAAAAATGGTCTCCAGGAGCAGTGGATTTGTAGTGCAGGTACTGATCCTCAGCAATAACCCTGGAGAAAAAAAAAAAAAGAAAAGTAAAAAAGAAAAAGAATTTCATCATCTAACCATCTCTCAGTGAACATCTACTTTGTTTCTACTTCTTCACTGACTGAATTCAATAGGTGTTCACCCCGGTATGGCAGGGAAATTAGTTATTTGTAATTCCAAAATGTCACTCTCATATCAACAAAACACACTCAGTCAAATAATGAACAATCACACCGGAGTTTCAGTATAAATTATATTGAACTTCATAGTTTCAAGTCACTATTCAAGAAAATAGAAAAAGATAGAATGAAGTTTAAAGATACTTCATATTCATGGACTGGAAGAATTAACATCAAAATGACAGTTCTTCCCAGAGCCATACCCATCAAAGTCCTACCAAATTTCTTTCAGAGTACAAAACAAACACTATAATGGCTTATCTGGAATGAGAAAATAACAAGAATCACCAAGGTGATCTTGAGAAAAAAGAACAAAACTGGAGGTATCACATTCCCAGAGCTCAAACTACACTATAAGTAAATTGTAATAAACTTGTCTGCTACTGAAACAAAAACAGACACACTGACCAGTGGGATAGAATTGAGAGACCAGAAATCAGCCCCCACACCCATGGACAATATAATTTTTGACAAATGAGCCCAAATATTGAATGGAAAAAGTTAATCTCTTCAACAAATGGTGCAGAGGAAAATGGGTTGAAACATGTAGAAGAATAAAAGTGAACCACCTTATCTCACCACAAATGAAAGTAAAGTAAAAATGTATCAAAGACTTGGACATTAAGCCAGACATCATCAAATATTTAGAGGAAAACACTGGAAGAACTCTTTTCAGTCTAAGTTTTATAGGTGTCTTCAGTGATTCAAATCCATTCACAAGAAAAACAAAAACAAAAATAGACCAATGGGAATACATCAAATTGAAAAGTTTTGCACAGCAAAAGAAACTACCACCCAAACAAAGAGACTCCTTAAGGAGTAGAAGAAGACCTTGTTTATGCCACATATCAGACAAAAGGTTAATAATAAAAATATGAAAACAGCTCACCAAACTCAACAACAATAACACAAAAAAAACACACCAAAATTAGGAGAGGATACGGACAGAATATTCATCAAGAAAAGATACAAAAGCCAACAGACATGAAAAATATGCTCCAAGTCACTTATTATCAGAGAAATGCAAATAAAGGCAACAATGAGATACCATGTCACTTCTGTGATTATGCCATATATCAGAAAGGATAGTAACAGCAAATGCTGGAAAGGTTGCAGGGACAAAGAAACCCTCCTGTGCTATGGTGGGAATATAAATTGGTCTATATTCTTCTAGTTTCCCCATCCTACTTCATCCCAACTAAGGAGGGTGAATATAGTAACCTATATATGATATTGTAGTTATACATTTTTATTTTCTAAAACTAATTTCCAGATGAAGACAACTGGAAATTAATTTAGCTACCTGTTGCATTTATACTACCTAGAATATTTGGAAATTCTGGAATGTGTTACACAAATATACAGACTATTTCTCAGATTTGTAGCTCTTTTCTAGAGGCGATTATCCACTAAACATTATGTAGGTAGACAGATGTCTAGGACTCTGCAAAAACAAAGAGAAAAAACCAACAAGCAGTTAATTTAACCTGAGAAGCTTCTGTGGAAGATTAATCCCCAATAACAGAGAATGGCTAAAAAATGTAAAGACATACCATGTTCTTGGATAGGGAGAATTAGCACTGTCAAAATGACTATACTACCCAGATCCATATACCTATTTAATGCCATTACCATTAAGGTACCATCAAATTTCCTGAAAGAACAGAACAAAAATGTATCTGGAACCTGAAGGCCCTAGGATTGCCAAAGCAATCTTGAGAAAAAAGAACAAGATGGACCTAACAAATATATACAAAACTTTCCATCCCTAAAGAAATGAATACACATTCTTCTTACATACACACAGATCATTCAGAAGGATTGAACATATACATATAGACAGCCTAAACAATAATCCAAGTATCAAAATCATAAAATGCATCTTTTCTCAGACCATGATGATATGGTGCTAGAAACCAACCACAAAAATAAAAGAAACTCCCTCAAAATCTGGAGACTAAACAACATGCTTTTGAGCAGCACATGGGTCACTGAAAAAATAAAAAAAGAAATTAAGAATTTCCTCAATATCAATAAAAATGAAGAAATCAGTTATCAGACTTTATGGGATACAACAAAAGCAGTCTTAAGAATGAACTTCATTCTCAACTTCTGTTTGAGTGGAATCATCCCATACTGGTCTTTGTCTTTCTCATGTAACGTAATTCCTTCTAGCTCTATCCGAGATGGGTCAGAAAAGGTAGGTTTATGTACAAAGCAGAATTTGACTAGTTTGGAGTACTGCACCAAAGTAAAAAACTCTGGGAGGAGATGGGGAAGGGGGAGAAGAATGTAGATTTTCAGCTTCACTATAGGGGTGGGGGGGTAGGGACACAGACCTTTGGTGGTGGGAATGGTGTTACTACGCACTCCTATTAACCTATAGTCATAAATCACTAATCAATATGAGAGGGGGGAAAATAGACTGGATGTCCCAAAATTTTTGATGCATAGACCTCAGTTCTGAGTATATATTCCTTTAATCTAAACACTCAAGGCTTCAATTTGGTAACCTGATTGAATCTCAACAGTGGGCTTAAATTGTTAATACATTTCTAATAATATCTTTTTCTTTGAAATATTAAGTCACCTATAATCTTAGACCAGAGAGACCAGAAGCAACTTGTTGCATCACTACATAAGATACAACTATATGTAAATAGGACTAAATAACATAAATCATCGGGAGGTCTTACATGATACAGAAAATCCTAAAAATGGAATTTTCAAAATCAAAAAAATTCCCAAATAACTTAATTATAATAATAACTATCTGTTGCCTTCTTAATCCCTAAGGCAGCAAGAATCCTCCTCATTCTCTATAAAACCCATATTTCTCCCAGTCCTGGAACCTCTGCTATGGGGCTTGTTTTCCAGCAGGTTTCTCTCAGTCCATACCAACTGATACTGCATCTGCTGATCTCAACCTAATCAATACAACCAGTACCACCTCAACATGTTTCACTTTGGACTATGTCCACATGAGCCAGGACTGCAATGTCAACCCTTCAGCTCCAATACTCTGCCACCAAGTTGCAGATGCTACTATGATGCCAACCTGACTCCCCTGGGCAAATGACCTCAGCAATGTACCCTGGAACCCTATCTCTCCTGATCCCTGCCCAACTAGGGAAAGAGAGAGACAGGCTGGGAGTATGGATCAACCTGCCAATGCCCATGTTCAGGGGGGAAGCAATTACAGAAGCCAGACCTTCCACCTTCTGCACCCCATAATGATCCTGGGTCCATACTCCCAGAGGGATAAAGAATAGGAAAGTTATCAAGGGAGGGGAAAGGGTAGAGAGTTCTAGTGGTGGGAATTGTGTGGAGTTGTACACTTCTTGTCTTATGGTTTTTGTCAGTGTTTCCTTTTTATAAATAAAAATTTTAAAAATAGAAAGGGAATAAATGAAAAAAAAGAGAAATCATATTAAGTAACAGAAACTAAAAAGAGATGGGTGGGTACTGGATGATCTCACTCATAGGGGAAACTTATGAAACAAACACAGAAAAGGAAAACACAAAGTAAAACTTTCAGTGGGTGTGGTGTATTGCAGGAAAGCAAAGGTCTCCAGTGAAGGATGGGAATGGAGGTGTCTGCTGAAAGACAGGAAGTGCACGATGGATGGAAAAGGACCTAAGCTGGGCATGACAATGTCTAGGAAACACCTATTACAGAGAGATGAGAAATTATTCCCATGTGTCAACAACTGTACTGTAAGTCATTAATCATCCCCTTCCCCACATACAAATTGTTTTTGAAAAATTTAAAAATACTCTAGAATGACAAGAGAGACTCCAGATGCCTTCTAGCAGGTCCAGGAACACCGATCTGTCTCATGCATGTGTTGAGGGCCTACACCAATCTCTATGTTTTATTTTTATTGTTTTCCAGTTTGAAAAACTTGTCTTGAAAGCTGGATTTGGCTGACTCCCAAATTGCAGATTCTTTTGTTTTTTACTTAATGGTGAAACTGATCACCTGACATAGTAGGGACAACTGGATTTCATCTACATGCTAACTATCAATAGAAAGCAGAGTTAAGAGAAAAGAGACTTCTACTTCTGGCAAGAAAGAAGGCAGTTCTATAAAAAAAAAAAAAAAACAGACAAAAAAGCCAACCTATTCTAAAAGAGCTAGTTGTTAGATAAATTAAAACAACACTAAAAACTCTACTGAGTTCACAGATTCAGAGCTAGTGAAATCCCCAAGGGTAGAAAACAAAGTGTGAGTGTATCATAGTCAAGGCAGTCAACAGCCAACTGCTTTCACTAAGAATTTAGAATTAACAACTGGTCACAGAGGATAGTAGAGACTAGGGAGCCCAAAACTTAATCTGAGAACCTGAAATACTCTTCTCACCAACAAATATGCATGTACACTCACAGGCACATGCACAGCTAGCATTTTGCAAAGGGACAGACAACTACACAGGGGAAAAAAATTCTCAACAAAGAGATATGGTAAGATAAGCAGCCTCTCTCTGCTACAGTTTTGCAAGAAATAAGAACAACCACACCAGTCTCCTTCTATATGAGTAAACTTAGACTTATCCCATCTGGGTCCCAGTATTGAATTATATAACCTTCATGGTCAGAAAAATACACACCAAAGGATTAAAGGAGAAATTTGTTAGCACCCTATGGTATACACTGAAAAGAAAGATAAATTGTCTTCGGAGGAAAGCAAGCAATCCTGACTTCTCAAGAGACTCATCAATAGATCCAACTTAGCTAAATGTAAACACATAATTTTAAAAGTATAAAACATATAATGAAACAACATATCAACAACACAGATTGATAAATAAATGAATGATGATCCCCCCCAGAACCATAAATTAGAATTACCACATACAGACACAGAAAAAAACTGTAGGATCTATTTAATGCCATGTATATGAGCACCAACAGAAGAGATAATTAAAATAACCAGGAAGATTGGGGGATAGTATGTGAGGAAATTGTTTTAGTTTTTTGTTTGTTTGTTTGTTTGTTTTGCCTCCAGGGTTATCACTGGGGCTCTGTGCCTGCACTACGAATTCACTGCTCCTAGAAGTCATCTTTTTTCCCATTATTGCTGCTGTTGTTGTTGTTGATGGGACAGAGAGAGAAACTGAAAGAGGAGGGGAAGACAGAGGGGAAAGAAAGATACCTGCAGACCTGCTTCACTGCTTGCAAAACGAACCCCTGAAGGCAGGGCCAGGGGCTCCAACAGGAATCTTTGCGTCCATCCTTGCACTTCGCACTAAGTGTGCTTAACCCTGTGCACTACTGCCAGGCTTCCAAATCTTTTTTTTATTAAGCTAGAGACAGAAAGGCTGAGAGAGAGGGAGGGAGGGAGGGAGGGAAGAAGGGGGAGAGAGAGAGAGAGAGAGAAAAGATCATAGCATTTGTGTGTGTCTATTTCCCTCACTGATTAAATGAAATCTTAAAATCCTAACAGTGTGTGTGCGAGTGCATGTATATAAAATTGATGCAAATGTTTCATACTGAAGATGAAAGTCAAAATAATTATATCTAATCTATATCATATATCTAGATATGATTAATAATCATATCTATAATAATCATATAATATCAAAATAATCATATCATATAGTCAAATAATCATATTTATTATATATGATTATAAAAAGTCAAAATAATCATATCTATTATATATATGATTATATATATTTATTAGATATATATACTATATATATCTATTATCTGGGGTTCTTTTAGAATTATATATAACAAAGCACGTTAGATTTAATATTTCACTGAATAGTTTCTTCTTCATGGGACAGTCCAACATAGATGTTTTTTATCAATAAGAAATCTTTCAAGTGCTTCTTGGACTCAGAGTTCCCTACATCTAGCCAGCCAATGAAGAGAGAGCAGAGAGAGAAACTGCTTTGAGGCTGCTGAGAGATGGTGCACCTGGTTGATCACAAATACTACAATGTGCAAGGACCAAGATTCAAGCCCCTGGCCCCCACCTGCATGCGAAAAGCTTTGCAAGTGGCAAAGCAGTGCTGCAGGTGTCTCTCAATCTTGCCCCCTCTACCTCCCCCTTCCCTCTCAATTTCTAGCTTTCTCTATCCAATAAATAAATAAAGAGAATAAAAAAATTAAAAAGAGAAACTGCTTCTAAACTTCCTCCTTAGAGCAGTGACATATATACTTCCTCCTGGACACATCTAATTTCAAGGGAGACTGAGAACTGAGTGCTAGGAGCACCCTAAAATAGAATTACTTTGGGAGAACAACTAGCCAGGTTCTCTCTTGACATTCAAAAAAAGGGGGGACTAAATGGAAGGTAACATGTGCTATTTTTATGTTTGCCTTTTGAAAATTAAATTAACCATAAGCAGAAGAACAAAACTGACTAGAATCCAACACAATATAAAATTACATATATCCCATATCATATATGGAGAAAGAGAGGAGAAGGAGACAGAAGGCTGGAGAGGGGCAGTCTAATTGACTAACAAACTGACCTTCCAAATTCAGAAAAGAATTACAAAGAGATATAAACCTCATATTTCATATAAACGTGACATTTCAGATAAGTCGGAAAAGGATAATAAAAATTTCCATATGCAAATTCAAACCACAGTGAGATTTCATTTTACATGTATGAGAATGGCCTATATCAGAAAGATTAGAAACATTACTTGTTAGCGAGGACGTGTGTGGGAGGTGGGGGGAGGAGGCATTGGGGGTGGATAAGGCATTCTCCCACAGTGGTAGTGGAAGCGTAAATGACTGCCACCTCTATGGAGGCAACTATGGAGATGACTGAAAAAAATCAAAATAGAACTATAAGGTACAGCAACTCCACTTCTATGCTTTTATTCAAAAAATATGAAAAATATGAAAGCACTATTTCAAAGAGATTCATGCCCCCTTAAGTTCACTGCAGCACTATTTCAACAGACAAGACATGGAAACAGCTGCCCATGCACAGATGACTAGAAATTGTAATGTTTATACACTCAGTGGAAGGCTGCTCAACTATAAAATATAACGTTTCACTTTGTGGTAACGTGAATGAAACTTGAGATAACTGTGATAAGTAAAGTGGGTCAGAAAGAAAAAAAATAAAGCAAAGATAGGACGGTTTCCTTCATTTGCAGGGTATAAGCAAAGAAAGCACAAGCGCAAGCATGGTAACTAACCAAACACAAGAATGATCCTTGGAGGGGCCGCCAGGTGGGGGCGCAAGTGGTAAAGCACACAATTACTATGCTCAAGGACCTGGGCAGAAGATCCTGCTTGATCCCTCCCTGCAAGGCAGGGGTGCTTCATGAGCGGTGAAGCAAGACCTCAGGTGTCTTTCTTTCTGTCTCCTCCTGTCCTCTCCTGTCAATTTCTATCTGTCCTATCTAATAAAAAGAGAAAAAGAAAAAGAAAAAAAAATAGTCACTGGGAGCAGTGGATTCGTAATGCTGGCACCAAGAACCAGCAATAAGCCCGGTAGCAATAAAATTAGTTAATTAATTAATTAAAACAATCCTTAGACTCTGACAAAAAAAATAGTGATTATCAAGAGGGAGGGTAGTGGTGGGTGAAGTGTAATTAGAAACATTTGTAATGGTTTTAATCTATATTCCTGAAATCTATCTAGTTATTTAAACCAATGATAAATTATTAAAAAACAAATAATTACTAGACCCAGACATTTGGAAAAAACTGGAAATGAAAAACATGATTGGTTCCTACCTTACCATATGTACAACAAGGAATGCAAGAGCTGGGGAGATACACAGTGGAGGCATGCAGATACGTAAGCAAGAGGTCCCAGGCTCAGCCTCTAATATCACCAATAAACAGAGCTGAGTAGCGGTCTAATTAAACAAACAAAAAAAGCAAATGCAATGCGAATATATTAAATGTAAACAGTAAAAATATAAACATTGTAGAAAACAATATGGGGGATATATTTTTGTCTACAGAGAAAGAAGAAGCATTAACAGAAAATCAATAAACCAAAAAAGTATTGACAAATTGAACTACATTAAATTTTAAAATTCCCATTTATTATGATACAATAAGACAGACAGTATAAACCACAAACTAGAAGAACTTTGTTAATGCATATATCCAGAATTTACAAAAGAGCACTTTCTTAAACATCAAAAAAAAAAATGAGACAAACATGGTAATTGAAAAAAATGGATCAAGGATATAAACTGATACACTATTTCACACAGAGAAAACTGGTAGAAAATTTTAAAATAAGCAATACCCAGAGTTGAAAATAAAACAATTTTTATAGACCTCTGGTAAGGGTGGATATGGTATAATCACTTTGCATAATATTTTATTGTTAACTCTGCAATTTGGTTAACAATTCACTGTAAAGTAGAATAGGCACTGCTCTGCAGGCTTACATTTTTCTTTTTTTTTAAATTTTATTTATTTTTATTTATTTATTCCCTTTTGTTGCCCTTGTTGTTGTTATTATTGTTGTTGTCGTTGTTGGATAGGACAGAGAGAAATGGAGAGAGGAGGGGAAGACAGAGAGGAGGAGAGAAAGATAGACACCTGCAGACCTGCTTCACCTCCTGTGAAGCGACTCCCCGGCAGGTGGGGAGCCAGGGTTCGAACCGGGATCCTTATGCCGGTCCTTGTGCTTTGCGCCACCTGCGCTTAACCCGCTGCGCTACAGCCCCCGACTCCCCGAGGCTTACATTTTTCTAACAGGTATGCTTTCAAGAGAATCTCATAGCCATTATAAGGGTACAGATACTAAACCTTCAACACAGCATTGTTTTGTAATTGTAAATATCTGTTTATTGATGACTGAATAAATAAATCACGCAATATCTACCCAATGGAATACTTTATAGGAATAAAAGTGAATGGGGAGCGGGAAGTAGCACAGCAGGTTGAACACACACATTACCATGCATAAAGACCCAGGTTTGAGCCCTCCACCCGCGCCCCCCCCCCCCCCCCCCCCCCCGCCCATCTGTGGGAGGAAAGCTTCATGAACATTGAAGCATGTCTGCAGGTGTCTTTCTTTCTCCCTTACTGTCCTATGTGTCTTATCGAATAATAATAATGATAATGAAAAAAAATGGCCACTGGGAGCAGTGGACTTGTCAAACAGACTCAGCATGCAGGCACTGAACCCCAGCAATTCCCTGGTGTCAATAAAAAATAAAAAATAAAAAAATACATGAATGGAGTATTCCTACATGCATGACCATAGACAAATTTCAGAAACATAGTTTTGGGTGGAAGAAAGCAAGCTGAAAAATAGCACCTGCAGCATTTCTTTATATAAAGGTCAAAACCAAAACTAAACAGTAAATTTTGAGGATGCAACAGTTACAGAACACTACGAAGTAAAAGAAAAAGATGGTAAACTCAAACCAGAAAATTGCTTCTCATGAGGTAAATATGTATGAAATATCGATAACAAATTCAATGTTTTAATTTAAATAGATACACATATATAATATTGAATTATGTGCAAATATAAAACTTCAGAACAGATTTCTTAATCTTTCCATGATTCTCTTTCCCTATATGCAAAATTCCTTCTGTTGTATAGTGTGAGAGTGAAACATGTGTTTTAGATATATAAAGTATAACATGATCACAGGGAGTTATTTTAATATAGATAAAAACGCATACGAATTTTTATGGCTTTAATTTCCTGGTTCTATCATTCGCTAGTTGTGTGATCTTCATTTTCTGATTATCAGTTTTTTTCATCTATAAAGGTACCTACTTCAAAGGGCTATTGGATTAATCAAACACAATGAAGCATTCATAGGATGTATTTGTTTTGGTTAGGAGTGGCTTGCTTAAATAAAATGGGAAATTATTCCATCACACTTAAGCAAAATAAAAGATGTTTAAGATGATTGATTTCACTTAATATCAAAGATAAAAAATCATCTGGGTCTCCTGTCAGACTACAGCTAGACCAAGTGCACTCAGAGAAAGAAAAAAGTGCTTTGAGAAATTGCTTTCTCTCGGGGAGTTGTGTGGTAGCACAGCGGGTTAAGTGCGCATGGCGCGAAGTACAAGGACCAGCGTAAGGATCCCAGTTCAAGCCCCTGGCTCCCCACCTGCGGGGGAGTTGCTTCACAGGCGGTGAAGCAGGTCTGCAGGTGTCTTTCTCTCCCCCTCTGTCTTCCCCTCCTCTCTCCATTTCTCTCTGTCCTGTCTAACAATGACAACATCAACAACAACTACTACCAAAACAATAAAAAAAAGGGCAACAAAAGGGGAAAGTAAATAAATAAATTTTTTTTTAAAGAAATTCCTTTCTCTCTGGAGCTCTATGAACACCCACCTCTGCTTCGTTCTGATCTCGTACTTTAATGTTCTTAATACCTTTCCTATTGTATATGAAAAGTTGTATTTTCTTTCATAGTTGCCCACGACATGTTCGCAAATTTTAAGAAAGAATAGTCACTTGCTATCAGTACTATAGTCACAATTGCAAATTTCCAGAGTCAACTGTGAATCATCCATTGATTCTCACATCAGTCATACAGTGAAAACATGTCAGGACAGTATTTTCTTTAGTATTTGACATGGTTACACGCCTGAATAATGAATTTTATAATTATTACTGCAAAAATGTCAGAATACAATACACCATGCAACTTTACTTTCTCATACATATGAAGTGTATTTCCTGAGATAGTTATTTAAGAATACATGAAAATGGGCCATTAATCATGTTTTACAGATTATTGAAGCCCAAGGAGTCAGTCATTAGGATAAAATCAGAAAAACTGTAATTGTCCAAAGTTTTCATATATATATATATATATATATATATATATAATTTTTATGATTTATTTATTTATTTAAGCCTAACACTCTCAGCAACTGCAATTATTAATAAGAGGTGACTTCTTCTGCCCAGGATCCCTGAAAGGAACTCCCTGAAGGGCAGTCAAAATGGCATATCTTCATGCTCTTTGTTGGAAGGCTTTATTTGATAAACTACTTATTTGTAGGAATACACTGTGGAGAAAAATCTTTATAGACACTGTTAAGCTGTTGTTCAAACAGAAGTAGATAAACTCAGCAGGAAAGAAGCACAATGAAAGATCAATGTTATGGGCTATCCATTGGAGCAATTAACCTGTGTGTCACATGTCATCAGTCCAGGGACAGTTACTCACTTGTTCCAGATAGCAGGGTCAGAAGTCAGGGCACCATTTTCAAGGTCCTCATGGAAGACATTTCTCCATACTTAACTCTAAAGAGCTGACTCATAACAGCCACATACAGTATGTATCTGAACATAGAATTTTTTTTTATTTTACTTTGAATAAATACAAGTTTAAGTCTTGACTTAGGAACCACGCGGTGGCACACCTAGTTAAGAGCGCACATTACAGTGCACAAGGACCCAGGTTCAAGCCTTTGGCCCCTCCTGCAGAGGTAATGAAGCAGGTCTCCAAGTGTCTCTCTGTTTCTTTCTCTCACTATCTCCCCCTGCCTTTTCAATTTCTCTTTGTCTCTACCCAATAATAAACAAATTAAAAATTAAAACAAACAAGAGGCTGGCAGTAGTGCAACAGGTTGAGCTCACATGGAACAAAGGGCAAGAACCAACAGAAGGATCCCGGTTCAAGCCCTCAGCTCCCCACCAGCAGGAGGGTTGCTTTACAAGCGGTGAACCAGGTCTGCAACTGTCTGTCCTTCTCTCCCCTTGTCTGTCTTCCCCCATCCTCTCTCGATTTCTCTATGTCCTATCCAACAGCAATAGCAATAACAACAACAAAATACAGTCACAATGACAACAGTAACAACAACAATAAAATGGAAAAAAATGGACTCCAGGAACAGTGGATTCATAGTGCATGCACTGAGCCACAGCGATAACCCTGGAGGCTATAATAATAATAGTAATAGTAATAATAATAATAATTTAAAACAGACAAAAAATCTTGATTCTATTTGAAAATAAAAGTTGTATTATGTTGGACAAGTTAACTTAATCTTTTGAGGCTTTGTTTCTGTAAAAAAAAAAAAAAGAGTATACACATTCTTGAATGAGGTATTGAACCTGGAGATAAATTTCTGGCTCCTGAGTCACCACAGATCAGTAAAACAAACTCAGATACCTGTAGAAGACTGCAACATAAAGTAGGCTAGATGTAAAGCCGTAAGAGTGGATGAAAATGTGGTGGATTGGCATTCAAATTCAATTTTTAAAAATAAAATTTTGACAACAAATTCTCATTCAATCTTTGAACTTGTGACCTGTACCTTGGCATCCAATAAAGGTTAGCTTATCACCTTCTGCCTCCCTTTTCTATTCTATACTGACAACATGTCCTTCCCTCTTTTCATTTATTCCAGTAATTTTTAAGGTCAGTTTTTAAAACCTGTGAAAACATTTTGGATGCTACTTGACATTTAGTAAGGGCTGAAATTAAGAGAAATGGCTCACGTAATAAGGGATTTTTTTTTCCATTGAGGCGGGTGGAATATTACTTAATATGTTAAGCCTTTAACTAAATGCTGGTTTTTGTGATAGTATGGGTACTGTTCACCATTTGTATATGTTCACTTAGGAACACAGATATCAGAGAAAATAAAGGAAGAATCTATGTCTATTTATATGGGTCTTTACCAGAAGTTCCTTGCTACAGAATGAATCCAAATACTCCACAATTCATTCATTGAAGCACTAGCACTGAATTACTGTTTGTAGATATAGCCTTCAAGAAGATAATGATAGTTAGATATGGATGATGTCCTCCAGGTGGGACTAGTGTCCCATAAAACAAGAAAATTTGTTCCTCTCTCTTTACCATGAAAGGATATAAGAAGACATCTATTATAACCCAGTCATGCAGGTACCCTGACCTCAGATGGATGTCAAGTCTCCAGAACTGTGACAAATGTACATCTGGTCTAGGATACTTGAACATAGCAGTTCAAGTAGAGATATTCTTCATCACTTCAGAAAACCAAATGAGGCCAATTTTTCCTACATCTTTTTAGGCAATCTCAGACAAAAATCACAGAAAATTACTCTGTGAATTAAAGCTGCTTCTAAAGTTTATATGGGAGGGAAGAGGTCCAGAAAATCTGTAGTGCTTTCCCCTCTCTCTGTCTTGCTTGCTGCTATCTGAATGGAAAAAGTATATAACTCAGTCATGGGTAGTGAGACTGTACATGTGCAAGGTCCCTGCTAAAAAAATACATATATAAACATGCACATATTCTTACTATTCAATCCAGTAATCAACACGGCTTGGAAGGTATGCAAAGGGTTAATGTACCTATCCACACAAATGTGTGTACAGGTTCCTTACAACAGCTTAATTCACAATTATCAGAATTTAAAAGTAACTCAAATTACTTTCAGTAAGTGAACAGAAAATAAACTGTGGTAGGTCCAATGGACTATAATATTCATCACCAAAAAATAAATTAAGTCATGAAAACAGATGGAGGAACCTCTAATGCACTTATCTCTCTAATACTTAGAGAGATAAATCATATGTACACCAATGTATAATTTCAACTCTATGGCAACCTAGGAAAAAGCAAACAGTAAAAAGAAAGTGGTTATCAAGGCTGGGGGGAAAAAAGGAAGGATGAGCAGGCATACCACAGAGGATACCAGAGCAGTGAAAGTCCCCCTCCCCTCAGAATTTTTTACTTTGGTTCAGTACTCCAAACTTGGTCTATTTCTGCTTTGCATTTCCCTTTCTGTTCTTCTTTCTTAACTTCTGTTTATGAGTGGGGTCATCCCATACTCATCTTTCTCTTTCTGACTTATCTCACTTAACATAATTCCTTCTAGCTCCATCCAAGATGGACTCACTATTCTTAACAGCTAAGTAGTATTCCATTGTGTATATATACCACAGTTTCTCAGCCACTCATCTGTTGTCGGCTGGGTTGTTTCCAGGTTTTGACTATTATGAATTGTACTGCTATGAACATATGTGTACACATATCTTTTTGGATGGATGTGCTTGACTCCTTAGGATATATCCCTAGGAAAGAGGAATTATTGGGTCATAGGGAAAGTACATTTATAGCCTTGTGAGGGTTCTCCAGACTGCTCTCCACAGGGGGTTAGACCAGTTTACATTCCCACCAGCAATTCATAGATTTATATACAATAAAAATAAATAATAAATAAATAAAATGTCAAAAAATGGACTCAAAGAAAAGAAATAATTATTAAGGTCAGACAGACATGCTTCATCTAGAGCCTGGTTTCAGAACCAACTCATAGTAAGTATGTTCAATGTGAAACAGGTCACCTTCAAATTCCTATAATAAACTCTTTCAAAATCACAAATGTGAAAGGAATAATTCAGAATAAATGCAGAAACACTAGGAGAGACAAAACAAGAATACCGGGAGACTACTGAATTGTATCAGAAAAACTCATCAATGCAAGGAAATGCAGATAAGGACCACACCTCTCTCCACAGATTCTGGTAGCACACCATTAAGGTGAGGAATTTGTCAATTTTCTGCCTATTTGCTTCTTCACTGACTCTGTTCTACAGCCTTAATGCAATCTTAATGCCACTTTCACTCTATACATTTTGGGAGACAGAATTTTATTTAGTTATCACCTTCCAAAATAACTGCTGCTGTTAAAGAAAATCATATATGCAGTTAAAGAAATCTGCTAGTTTGTGGAAAGAAGAGCATGATTGGGAGTTGGGTGGGTTAAGTGCAGTGTGTTAAGCACATGTGAAGCTAAGTGCAAGGACTGCCATAAGGATCCTGGTTCGAGCCCATGGCTCCCCACTTATAGAGGAGTCGCTTCACAAGCAGTGACGCAGGTCTGCAGGTATCTATCTTTCTCTCCCCCTCTCTGTCTTCACCTCCTCTCTCCATTTCTCTCTGTCCTATCCAACGACGACGACAACAACAACAACAATAATAATAAGCACAACAATGATTAAAAAAAAACAAGGCCAGCAAAAGGGGGAAAAATGGTGTCCAGGAGCAGTGGATTCATGGTGAAGGCACCGAGCCCCAGCAATAACCCTGGAGGCAAAAAATAAAATTAAATTAAAATTAAAATAAATTTTTTAAAAAAGAGCACGATCTGCTATGTGTGTGATATCTGTGTTTAATGCAAAAATTCTATCTAATAATTCCATAAAATAACTGTTTCAAGCTGGGCTTTAAATGCAAACTGACTCCCCAGTCACATTAAAGGAAAGATGCTTTAAACATCTTTCTTAAGGTCATAAGATATTTAACATAAAGTTATAAGATATACCAATACTAGATGACAGAACAAAAATTGATTAATACAGCAGTTATTTGTGTTACAGAATCACACTGACTTGTTCACTGAATTGATCTCACGTCCAACTGGGCTGAGAACAGTTTTTGATGAACTCCCCAGTTCATACAGCAGGCTCTTCTGCTCTTAGCACCCTCCAATCACATACCACTAAGTTTGGAACCTGAGTTTCACAAGCTCCTTCAGCCTGCTGCAGAGTGAACTGGATTTCTGCTAAAAGGCTGATCCCTAACCCCATCAAAGGCTGTATTTTCTGCTAGAGGCTTGAACTTATTTTCAAGTATTTCCAATACCCTTAAAAGAACTCCCAGAGTAAGAATTTGCTTAAGACCTGTCCCTACAGTCAGATTATATTTTTTATATTTATTTATTTCCCTTTGTTGTCCTTGTTTTTTATTGTTGTAGTTATTATTGTTGTTATTGATGCCATCATTGTTGGATAGGACAGAGAGAAATGGAGAGAGGAGGAGAAGACAGAGAGGGGGAGAGAAAGACAGACACCTGCAGACCTACTTCACCGCCTGTGAAGCGACTCCCCTGCAGGTGGAGAGCCTCGGGCTCGAACCTGGATCCTTGTGCCTGTCCTTGCACTTCGTGCCATGTGCGCTTAATCTGCTGCGCTACCGCCCGACCCCCCAGATTATATTTTTATATGTGACTTCTGGAGTACCCAGTCACTCGAACATTTATGGACCACTTTCTTTATAAAATATTTTAAAGTGGAGCAGAGTGGAGGTGCACCTGGTTAAGTGCATATATTACCATGTACAAGAAGCCAGAGTTCAAGTCCCCAGCTCTCACCTGCAGGGGAAATCTTCATGAGTCTAGCCATGGAGCAATGCTCTGTCTCTCTCCATCACTATCCTCCTTGTCTCCCAAGTTCTCTCTGCCCTATCAGATAAAACACATACATATATATTTAAAGCTTAAAATGTTAAAGATACTTGTTTAAAATTTAAGGGGCAGGACTAGGGAAAGATAGAAACAGGCATAGAGTATGAATTGACCTGCCAATGCCCATGTCCAGCAGAGAAGCAATTTCAGAAACCAGACCTCCCACCGTCTGCATCCCATAATGATCCTGGATCCCTGCTCCCAGAGGAATAAATAATAGGAAAGCTTCCAACAGAGAGGATGGGATATAGAACTGTGGTGGTGGGAACTGTACCCCCCATCCTACAGTCTTGTTGATCATTATTAAATTAATAAATATTTTTTAAATAAGTAAATAAATAAAATTAATGGGAAGAGAGACATCTGAAAAGATTTTCATCACCCTAAGTCCCCAGGTTCAATCCCTAGCACCACCACAAGTCAGAGCTGAGTAATGTTCTGGTAAAAAAATAATAATAATAATATGATGATGATGATGATGATGAAGACAAAGTAGGAGACTTAGTATATTTTATGCATGCACTTTATATGAAGATAACTGATTGGGGGCCAGACAGTAACTCACACAGCACGAAGCACAAGGACTGGTAAGTATCCAAGTTCGAGTCCCTGGCTCCGCACCTCTGGAGGAGTCACTTCACAAGCAGTGAAGCAGGTCGGCAGGTGTCTATCTTTCTCTCCCCCTCTCTGTCTTCCCCTCCTATTTTAATTTCTCTCTTTGCCCTCTCCAACTATGACAATAGCAGCAATAACAACAAAAATAACAATAACAATAGCAACAAAATGTAAAAAAAATGGCCTCCAGGAAAAGTGGATTCATAGCACAGGCACTGAGTGCCAGTGATAACCTGGAGAAAAAAAAGATAAAAAAAAACTGTTTTAATTTTTTTTTGGCCTGAAAGCTTGGGATTTTACATTCATATTAAGAAAAATCACTAGTTAATTAATATGAGGGGGAAAATTAATTATATGTCTCGAAGTTTTTAAAACACAGACTGAGTCTTTTAAATATATAGGCTGTGTAATTGATATGCGGACTCTCTCAAAAGCCTAGACCAAGTAGATCAGAAGCAACCAACAGCACAGCTATATACAAGATACTGGGTACTGTACACCAAACCCTAACAAAAGGACTTTTCAAAGTTAACCCAATTACCAAATAAAGTGATGATAACATTAACTATCCATTGTCTTTCTGAAGCCTAAGACAGCAGGAACCTCACATCTCCACTATAGAGCCTCTACTTCCCCTAGTCCTGGAACCTTTGGATAGGGCCCACTTTCCCGTATGCCTCTCCCAATCCATATCAAATAATATTGCATCTGCCGATCGCAACCTTATCAACACAACAATTGCCACCTCAACATGCTTCAGCTCAGACTGTGTCCAGAGACTTCAGGTGTGGAGTGACAACCCTTCAGCTTCATTACTTGGGTGAGACCTTTCCTTTCATAGTATACTCTAATTCCATCCCAGGTGCTTCACTTTCTAACAAAGTCACAAAACTAGATATACACCAGTTTCTGTGAGAGAGAGAGCTTATGTTCACACATATCCATAAACTACTGCAAAATATATGCCTGAAAGCAGAAGTACACTAGAGTTTGCAGGGAGTACCCCCCCCCCCCCAACACTTCCTCTCCACTATTCCAAGCTTTGGGTCCATGATTGCTCAACAATTGGTTTAGCTTTGTATGTTAACTCTCTTTTCAGTCACCAGGTTTCAGATGCCATCAGGATGCCAGCCAGGCTTCCCTGGACTGAAGACCCCACCAATGTGTCCTGGAGCTCCGCTACCCCAGAGACCCACCCTACTAGGGAAAGAGAGAGGCAGACTGGGAGTATGGACCGACCAGTCAACGCCCATGTTCAGTGGGGAAGCAATTACAGAAGCCAGACCTTCCACCTTCTGCAACCCACAATGACCCTGGGTCCATGCTCCCAGAGGGATAGAGAATGGGAAAGCTATCAGGGGAAGGGGTGGGATATGGAGATTGGGTGGTGGGAATTGTGTGGAGTCGTACCCCTCCTACCCTATGGAGTTGTTAATTTTTCCTTTCTTAAATAAAAAAAAAGAAATAAAGAAAAAGAAAAAAAAAGAAAAATTAAAATATTTTTTGCAGATGCCTAAAAGTATTGCAAACTTTCGGTACTATGTGCTGTGTCTCATGGATAGATGAGCTTTGTTGTCTTGATTTCATTATAGTCCAAACAGTCTAAATCACTTTATTGTTAGGTAAATGCAATAATAAAATATTGAAAGGGTGATGACCCAGTTATACACACATTACCATATGCAAGGACCTGGGTTCAAATCCTAGTCCCCTTCTGTAGTGGGGAAGCTTCTTCTTTTTTCTTTTTGCTATCCCCTCCCCTTTTTGTTGCCCTTGTTGTTTATCATTGCTGTTATCATTATTGTTGTTATTGTTGTTGGATAGGACAGCGAGCAATGGAGAGAGGAAGGGAAGACAGAGAGGGGTACAGAAAGACATCTGCAGACCTTCTTCACCCCCTGTGAAGTGACTCCCCCTGCAAGTGGGGAGCCCAGGGCTCCAACTGGGATCCTTACACCTGGTTCAAGCCCCTGGATCCCCATCTGCAGGGGAGCCACTTAACAGGCGGTGAAGCAGGTCTGCAGGTGTCTGTCTTTCTCTCCCCCTCTCTGTCTTCCCCTCCTTTCTCCATTTCTTTCTGTCCTACCCAACAATGAACAACATCAACAATGGCAATAATAATAACCACAACGAGGCTACAACAACAAGGGCAACAAAAAAAGGGGGGAAATTTTTTTAATGTTTTATTAGTGATTTAATAAATTACAAGATAACAAGGGTACAACTCCATACTATTCCCACCACCAGAGTGTTGAATTCCCCATCCCTCCATTATAAACTACAGCAGTTCTCTTAAGGTAAGAGATATGGGCTGCTCTTTCTAGAACAATCTATCTATATTTGTATATACCCCTCCATGGTCCCATCTTCTCTTACTTTCCAAGTCAAATATACACATATTACTACATCCAAATGTCTTTCCCTTTCTCCTCTTCTCCTGACTGAGTTAGAGTTCAGAGCCCTCTAGTCACCTTCCCCCTATCCTACTGGGATTATGGATTAGATTTACTTTTGGGGTAAAAAAGGTAGGGAGTTCTGGCTTCTGTAATTGCTTCTCCACTGGACATGAGCATTGGTAGATCGATCTGCCAATTATGGGGAAGTTTCTTGAGTAATGAAGCAGCATTTCAGATGTCTCTTTCTCTCTCCCTTCCTTTCTCCCCTCCCCCTCTCAAATTCTCTGTTTCTATAATAGTTTTTTTAAAAAGAAAAATATATTGATACCTGTACTGTATTTGGGTCAGAGGTAGATACTTTAAAGAAACTGACATGGGAGACATGACAGAATAAACCTCATCAGAAAAAAAAAAACCCTAGGGGCTGGGTGTTGGTGTACCTGATTGAGTGCACATATTACAATGTGCAAGGACCCTGGTTTCAAATCCCTAGAGCCCACCTACATGGGGAAGGTTCATGAGAGGAGAGGTGAAGTGGTATTGTAGGTCTCTTTCTCTCTCTTCCTTCCTCCTTCCCTCTCTCTCTGCCCCTTCTCTCTCAAGTTCACTGTCTCTATTCAAAATAAATAACATGAAGATTTATTAAAAAGATAAATCTATATTAAAAAATAACCTGAAAGCAAAACCAGATACCACACGCCAAGCATTAGCTTTTATCAGAGGAAGCACACTCAATTTCCATGCACTTGTATTTTTTTTTTTTTTTTTTGCCTCCAGGGTTATTTTGCTGGGGCTTGGTGCCTGCACTATGAAACCAATGCTCCAGGTGGCCGTTTTTGTTGCCCTTGTTGTTGTCGTCAATATTATTGTTATTGTTGCCTTTGATGTTGTTGTTAGATAGGACAGAGAGAAATGGAGAGAGGAAGGGAAGACAAAGAGGGGGAGAGAAAGATAGACACTTGCAGACCTGCTTCACCACTTGTGAGGCGACCCCCCTGCAGGTGGGGAGCCAGGGGCTTCTTAAACTGGTGGTTGCGTTCTGTGCCACATGCACTTAACCCACTGCTCCACCATGCACTTGTATTTTTTAAGATGGGTGCCAAAGCTCATGGTACTGGTGGAATTCAGGAAGCAGGTCTTCAGATATCTCTTTATCTCCTCCCCTGTAAATTCTTCTGTGCCCTATCAAATAAAATAGAAAGAGAACAAAAGAAAAGAGAACAGAAGACAGGAGAAAAGAAAGAAGAGGAAAGAAAAGAAACAGAAAGAAAGAAAAGAGTTGCTAGTCACCAGGATTGGTGGAGTCCTCATGTAGGGACTGAAGCCCACTGATGACCCTATTGGCAAACAAAATAGAGGAAAATAACTCAGATAATCATGAATAAAACAAGGTAGAGTTACAACTGATACTACAGAGATATGAAGAATCATTAAAAATATTATGAATATGTACAAACAATTGGACAACCTACATCCAATCATCTCCCTTTGTCACTTTGAATGAAAAAAAAAGGAGCCCATGTGGCCCAGGAGGTGGCGCAGTGGATAAAGCATTGGACTCTCAAACATGAGGTTCTGAGTTCAGTCCCTGGCAGCACAGAGTGTACCAGAGTGATGTCTGGTTATTTTTCTCTCTCTCTCCTCCTATATTTCTCATTAATAAATAAAATATTTTTAAATTTTTTAAAAAGGAGCCCAGTAGTGAAATTATGTATACAACTTGACTCTGGAAAACAAAAGAGAAAAATAAAATATACAGACAAGAAAAAAATACAGGTATACACCCATGTAAAATCACTAAATAGGACTGCATAAAATTATAAATCTTTTGTATAATGAAAGAACCACTGTCAAAATCAGAAAGCAAGCTACTGACTGTGAGAAAATATTTGCACACCAGGAAGAGAAAATGGCAAAAAATATGAACTTTTTAAAAAAGCCCAGGGCCCTGTGGGGGCACACTTGATTGAGCACACACCTAATTGGTGCAAAGATTTAGTACCAAACCCCTAGTCTACACCTGCAGGGAAGAAATATCATACGTGAATGAAGCAGCACTCTATCTCCCTCTCACCTGTCAATTTCTCTCTGTCCAACCAAATAAAACTCAAACAAACAAAAAGCTCACATAATTCAATACAAACTGCAAAAAAAACAAAAAAACCATTTACACCCCTCCACCCAATAAAATGATTAGAATAAAGAAAAAAATGGGCAGGGTAACTAATCATTTTAGAGAAGACAATGATTAATATGTGCAAAATGCAGATTCACTTATTATTAGAAATTATAGGGAGTCGGGTGGTAGCGCAGCAGGTTGAGTGCACGTAGCGCAAAGCTCAAGGACCGGCATAAGGATCCCAGTTTGAGCCCCGGCTCCCCACCTGTAGGGGAATCACTTCACAGGTGGTGAAGCAGGTCTGCAGGTCTTCCTCTCCCCCTCTCTGTCTTCCCTTCCTCTCTCCATTTCTCTCTGTCCTATCTAACAACAACAACAACATCAATAACAATAAAAATAACTATAACAATAAAACAAAAAAGGGCAACAAAAGGGAAAATATATATATATATATATTTTAAAAAAGAAATTATAGTTTAAAAACCACAACGAGATACCAACTCACACCTATCAAAATGGCCTGTACAAAAACTGAGAATAATACGTCTTCAGCACACATGTTACAGTGCACAAGGACCTGGGTTCAGTCCTCACTTGCAAGAGAAAAGCTTCATGAACAGTGAAGCAGTGCGATAGCTGTCTCTCCTTCTCTCTCCCTCTGCATCTCACTATTCCTTCTCATTTCTCTATGTCTCTATCCAATGAATAAATAAGTAAATAAATAAAATATTTAAAATTAAATGACAAGAGTGTAGAGAAAAATTAATTCTCATACACTGCTGATAGAATGTAAATCAGTATAGTCTCTATGGAAAATGGTATAAAGATGCTTCAAAAAATTAAAAATATCTGATAACCTAGCATTAACACTCCTAAGTATTTACCCAAAGACTATGAAAGCACTAATTCAAAAGGCTAAAGGTAACTGCTCATAGCAATATTGTTCACAATAAGTGAAAATAGAGATGGAAAAAAATGAACACAGACTAAGAAAACCTAAGTGACCTAGGTAACTGGTAAGGACACAACGGAACCACTCAGCTCTTCAAAAGGATGAGATTGTGCCTTTTGCAACAACATGAATGGTCCTCGAGATAATCATGCTAAGTGTAAAATGTAAGAAAATGAAAGGCAATTACTGGATGGTTTCAAAGCTCGTGTGAAATATAAATAACCAAAGCAAACTAACAAATCACACACACTCAACATCTTATACGGGAATAATAAAAAAAGGTTATCACAGAAAGAGAGGGGAAAGTATGAGAAGAAAGGCAGAGACGAATCAGTCTGATAACGGGAATGGCTTTAGAATTTTGTGGTGGGACTGATAATGAGACGTGCACACATAAAGCAGTGTGAAGATGCACGCCTAAAAGTCATACAGTCTTGTAAACTCACGGTAAATAAATAACATTTTAATTTAAAAATAAATTAAAGAGGCTGGGTGGTGGCACACCTGGTTGAACACACTTGTTACAATGCACAAGAGCCCAGGGTTCGATTCCTGGGTTCCCACCTACTGGGGGAAAGCTTTGTGAGTAGTTTAGTAGGGCTGCAGCAGTCTCTTTGTCTCTCTCCCTATCACCCCCTTCCCTCTTGATTTCTGGCTGTCTCTATCCAATAAATCAATAAAGTTAATTAAAAAATTAAATAATATCCTTAAAAATATTAATTAGTTAATTAATTAAAATGAAGCTATTCCTCTTAGACACATTAGGGCCTAATCATCACTGCTATTTCACTGAGAAGCACTCATCCTGTTTAAAAAAAAAAAGAAAGTGACAGAATAAAATTGTGGGGAAGTTATCACAGTCTTCTAGGAAACTCTTGTAAAATAGTATGTGTTTCCTTTCCTTCTATTCTAAAACATCTTTGGGGGGGTAAAAATGTGATGTGTGGTTTGCAAAAATACCTGAAATTAATTCTTTAGCTCCTGTGTATGCCTAAAAAAAGTAGAGGCAACGTAAATACCTAAGTACAGATGACTAGATAAGTTATAGGATGGGAGCCGGGTGGTAGTGCAGCAGGTTAAGTGCACATGTCATGAAGTGCAAGGACTGGCAAGGACCCTGGTTCAAGCCACTGGCTCCCCGCCTGCAGGGGTGGGGGGGGGGCTACTTCACAAGTAGTGAAGAAGGTCTGCAGATGTCTTTTTCTCCCCCTCTGTCTTCCCTCCTCTCTCAATTTCTTTCTGTCCTACCCAACAACAACAATAGCAGCAATGACAATAGCAATAATAACAACAACAAGGGGAACAAAGTTGAAGAAAAGCCCACTTTTCTTTTTTCAAAAAAAAAAAAAAAGGCCTCCAGGAGCAGTGGATTTGTAGTGCAGGCACCAAACCCCCAGCAATAACACTAGAGGCAAAAAAAAAAAAAAGTTATTGGATATATATTCAGTGATTCAGTGGAATATTACTATGTAATCCAAAAAGATGGAGTGTGATTGGGATGGGTCTGTCCAGAGTCCTCTTTCACTGTCTGATAATGTCTGAGGCAATTTCTCTCAATCCGGCACTCATGTCAGAACCTGGATCCCAGCAGCATCAGGCATGAGAATATGAAGTTACTGGCCCTGTCCCAAGATGCTCATAGCCTGCTTCAAGGCACGGTGTGCGTGATGCCATAATACATCACTAGAAGAATATTGGAAGAGGTTAGAGCCCAGTGCCTAGAGCTCAGGGGATAATGAGCTAATTGTCAGGTTCTGACCTGAGTGCCCTGCGGATTCCTAGCCTCACTCCTTCCTTCTGGCCAACTGAGGTCTGCCCCACAACCATTGTCACCCTGGAGACTTCCAAGAAACTTCCTTTCCACCATCTGAATACCAACCTCCATATTCAGTAGTTCCGTGATGGTTGAGCTGCGAAGCATGTAGATAGATCTTAAAAGATTACCTCTCTCATTAGTCACCCTGCCTAGAAACAGCAATGTTTTAAAATCTTGTTTCACTGTTTACACAAGCATTTCACTGTAACATTCCAGAGAGGAAATCAGTAAAGAGTAAGTCCTTTCCTCACGGGGATTTACTTAGTTAAGTACCAAAAAACTTCATTATTAAAGCAGCCTCAACTTTAAGCTAGTCACATACCATGGATCCTACAAACAGCAGAATAATCAAGTTTGCCTACATTTTGAAGTTAAATTGTTTAATGCAGAATTAATATTTCATGTCAATACTATATAAAGAAAAGTCTCTTCCTACAAATATCTTCTGTTGGAGTACCTACCATTCCTGGAATTTCTGTCCATAGCATGTCTTTGGTTTATTCTGCCTGGGACAGAGTTGGAGTTTGTGAGTTTCAGTGCTCCACTGAAGTCTCTTTAGGATAGGCACTATTTCACACCTCAGGAAGTATTCCACAAATAAAATATGACATACTGTTGACCTGTGGGCTGGGTTTTTTTTTTTTTTCCATAAGGTGTTGTAAAGATTTTAGAATTAATTTCCCACATTTGAAAACTTGAACAGCGGTTTCCAAGCCAACAACATTGGAGCTGAGCTTCCACTACCTGTAACTGATTCAGATCAGGAGAATACTCTTATGGACATGAGATTCATATCCCTTGTCTGCTTGACTCAGTCCTGGGTTCATTCCTTTCTAGAGGCATCTATGTCCATGAGCCCCACAGCCTGCTCTCTCTTTATGTCACAACAGGTCACTCCAAAACAAGAAACTGTCCCAAAGTAGACGTTAAGTGAATCAAATTTTATACAAAATGCAACACAGGAACCACCTGGTGAGAAAATTTAGGCTAAAGGCCCATACTGGCAGAGAGGCCTACTAAACTCAGCACTTGGAAATAATTCAATCAGACAAGTTGACTTTACTATTATTACTATTAATTTGTCCTCAGGGCTTTAAAACTGAGTCAATTTGTTTTAAGACAGAAACAACTCAGAAGGAAAGATACTACAGCACCAAAGCTTCCTCCTATGTAGCGGGGGTCAGGTTTGAACCTGCACACAGCAGGCACACTATGTAAGAGAGTGTGGGTATTGCATTGGCAGAGGGACCTCATGTACCACCACAAAGCACCTTGTCTAATTTAGAGAGAACTGGATATAAGCCACCCTTCCTGCTTCAAGCAGACACAGGCCTGAGTTGGGCGCCCATACCCCTACACCGCAGTAAGACAAACACAAAGCCTGGAATGCAAGCTGGTAGAGTCTCAACAGACCGTCTCCACAGTATTGACTGACCTTGCCATCTTCTTTCACCTTGGTTAAAGTTCTCCGGTTAAAGGTTAAAGCCTGCTTTCCTGTCCAGTTCTTTGAATCTGCACAGTGGACACACAGATGCTAGTTTGGCAGGGTGAGAGAAGTGCTCCGTGAGCACCAATAGAATGCAGGGCTGAGTGTGTTTTGTACCAGACTGCTTACTTCCCAGCTGTGAGGATTTGCAAAGCGTAAAGCTCAGCCCCACGAAAATCCTGTCACCTTCATCCTGTCCAGCCTTATTTAGTCTATTCCAGTCCCGTGAATATCATGCTGCCTAAGTGAGTCCACTCCAGCCCGGTGAATACCATACCAGTTTAGTCCACTCCAGCCCTGTGAATATCATGCTGCCTAACTCAGTCCAGGGCAGCCTGTGAATCTCCCACGGCCTAATTTAATGCAGGACCACCTGGTGAATCTCATGCCACCTAATTTGGTCACTCCAGCCCGAGAACATCTTGCCGCCTTACACTCCAGCCAGGTGAATAGTGTGCTGCCTAATTCAGCCCACCTCAGCTGCACGTGAAGCTGATTTACAAGCAACTGAATGCACTCAGAAACACACTTGATACTTTGTTTACTTTCTAGGTTGTGGTAGGGCATAGTAAAGGTCAAGGACTGTGTTTCAGAAATTGCAACTTGAGAAGACCAAAAGATCTAAGAAAAAGCTTTTTTGTTGTTGTTTATTGTATTTTAATGAGAGATCACTCTTTATGGTGGTGTTTTAATGACTGAACCTGGGACTTCAGAGCCTCAGGCAAGAGAGTCTTTTGTATAACCATTATGCTATCTCCCCAGCCCTGAAAAATATTTTTTAAAGTACAAAGAAATCGTTTCTTTGGTATATTATCCCTACCTTCCTGTGGTCTTTCTCTCAGTTGTCTCTCCCCTACTCCCACTTAGTTTTCCCCCTGCCAAGATCTCATTTTTACATTATCCCACTGTTCCAGGCTGGCTTAAGTTTGTTTTAATTTCAGAGGAAGAGAAGAAGAGACACAGAGAGAAAGAGAACCACCCCAGCATGGCTCCACTGTTCATAGAGCTTACCTGGATGCCATGCACAGTACTCCCATGCAGTGTTGAAGGCTTGAACCTGGATCTTCCACATGGCAATGTGTGTGCTCTCCTGAACTCTCTCCCACCTTTATCCAAATTCAACCCCCATTTTATTTCCACTCTTCAGATCCCCTCTCCCATGTCTCAACCTCCAGCAGCAACACACACACACATACATACACACACACATACATACACACACACACACACACACACACACACACACACACACACACACACACACACACTCCCCCTACATTTCTGCTTATCTAAAGTGGACTTAAAGTGGGATTGTCATCTCCAGTACCTACAAGGACCAGCTGTGTGAGTATTAATGTAATAGTGTTTGGCACTGTGCTCTGGCTAATAAGAAAGAGTCTGCCCCATCCATAAATAATGCAGCAGAATAAAGATACTATGCCAGTTCCCTCTCTGCCCAAAAAGGGCCTTCCCTAACCCTACATCTCTGCTTCCTGGCTCTATGTCCCTAGCCTTCCCTGCTGGCTCAGTCCCATGACCCACCAACTGGCAACTTTCCCTGTGCCCCCCACATCAGCTAGTTTGGCAATGTTCAGCCAATGGGAAGTGTTAATGGAAAACTGTAGGACAGGAGGGCAGGAGAAGTCAAGGAGTTGCTATTTATTTATTTATTTATTTATTTATTTTTTGCTCAGTCTGCATTTTTCTTTGTATTTCCAACTTCAAAGGACAGTCCTGCCATAGTTCTAGTTGATGACTCTCAGTCCTTGCTTCTGATAATGCATTCTCCCTTTGTCCTCCTAAACTAGGGAGAAGTGACTTCCAATGTTTATAATCTCCCTGTTAACCTTTGTCATAGTCTGCTAAATCTATCATGACATGATATTATGTCAGAACATGAGTGACTTGTAAAACTGAAATGTCACAGAAGATTCAAGGCTTCAGTGGAGGTGGGAGGGAGAGAGGTGGGAGGAGGCTGAGGACCCATTGTTCTATGATAGAAGAAGAGGACAAGTTGGTGCAGTCTGTGCTGGGTTAACATCTATCCTGGAGAGATAAGACACTCTACATAAGAGACTACAAGGTGTCTTGTAAGTCATCATGTCCACAAATACAGTAATTTAAAAGAAAAACAGAAACACTTCTCACAGTTCTGAAGGTATACCAAATTCACATTCAAAATACTGTTGCACTCAAAAAATGGGAAAGAACCTCTTCCTGGCTTGCAGATGGCTGCCTTCTTTTTTTGTTTCATTATAATTTTTTTAATTATTATTTAAGAAAGGATAAATTAACAACTCCATAGGGTAGGAGGGGTACAACTCCACACAATTCCCACCACCCAATCTCCATATCCCACCCCCTCCCCTGATAGCTTTCCCACTCTCTATCTCTCTGGGAGCATGGACCCAGGGTCGTTGTGGGTTGCAGAAAGTGGAAGGTCTGGCTTCTGTAATTGCTTCCCCGCTGAACATGGGCATTGACTGGTCGGTCCATACTCCCAGTCTGAGATGGCTGCCTTCTAACACTTTGCTCACAGGACTTTTCCCTGCAGGAGTGGCGATGAAATTCTGGGGTCACTGTCAAACAATCATAAAGGAAACTGATGAATGCAAGCTCTCTCATCTTTTGAATAGATGATTTAGTGAGGGTTTGTACATGCTTCTCAGAGAATCAGAGGGGGAAGAACTCACTAGAGATTGATAGATAGAGATAGATAGAGATAGAGATAGAGATAGAGATAGAGATAGAGATAGAGATAGAGATAGAGATAGAGATAGAGATAGAGGTGAGCTCAGTAATGAGTTCTGGTTATCACCTGCAGGGGAAAAGTTTCACAAGCGGTGGTATGGAGTACTGCTGCAGAGTTGCTCCTCAGCTCTATCCCTCATACACGCACATGCACACGCACACGCACACACACACGCACACGCACACACACACACACACACTCCAAATGTGAGTCATGTAGGCAATGAGTCCCAGTGATAATCCTGGTAGAAAAAAAATGAAGAAAGCAAATAGGTAATGAATAAATTACTTGACATGTGTTCATTGACTGATGAATATCAGTTCACAAAGACAAATCCATTCTACTCAGATTCCTCACTATGAGTTTCCTCCCAGAAAAAACTAATGCTATAAAGTGATCCTCATACCTACCACACACCAAGCTCACTTTAGATAATAATTTCTAGACCTTTGGGCAAATAGTAGCTAAAATTTGTTATTTGACCAAAAGTAGTAGTGATATGTCATAGATATCCCAAATTTAGTTTTATTACTTCAGACACCAGATAGAGGTGAGCATTCTGCTAGACATAGTGCCTCCTTTGTATGTAGAAAACAGAGGAGAGAAGTTATGAGGAGCTGCAGAGGGAGAAGCAGGAAATTCATCTGGGATGTGCCGCTGTAATGAGTGGAGTGAACAAAGGTCTCAGAGGGCACAGAGAGACATGCCAACACATCATCATCTGTCCTAGAAAATGCCACTGAGGACTTTGAGAGTTCCGCAGTCCTGAGTACAAAATTTCCCACTTTATAATGCTATGGGAGAGCTACACATTAATTTATATTATGTCCCACATGTAGTAGGCATTTAATCAAAATTTAACCACCCATACCACATTGGAAGAGGCTTCAGTGCTATGGTCTCTCTGTGTGGCTGTCTGTCTTTCTCTGTATCTGAAAAAGTTGGTCTGGAGTAGTGAAGCCCCAACAATGATTAAAAAAAATAGTGCATCAACTAACCCAGGTGTTTATTGATCCTTACCTCTACAGCTCTGTGATGGAGAATGGGAGTACCAGTGACAGGGATGGCTGACTCTTATTGAATACTTGCTTCACAGTCCCTCTTCTACCAATTAAAGAAGCAAAAGCTTTGATAAATTAAGTATTTGTTTATGGTAAATAGCTGGTCAGTAACAATGCTGGACAGTATGGGAGAACATAAAGTGAAACTTGGACCAGGTATGATTTATTGCACCAATGCCAGGACTCTGGGGAAGGAGAGAAAGGGGTGGGCTGGAAGGTCTCTGGGATTCTGGTATATTATAGTGGAAAAGGACCTAAGCTGGGGAGAGAGTGTCTTGCAGACACTTTTTATGGGGAGATGAAAGGTTGTATCTATATGTCAACAACTGTACAGTAAAAGCCTACATACACCTTACCAGCAGAGGAGGTCTGCTTAAGTATGCTATCTTTCTTTTCATTTTTTTCTTTCCCAATCATCAGAAATTCAGAACTGGCACCTGAAATACCAGCATTTGACTCAAGGGCTGAAAAACCTCAATAATCCACTTTGAACATGTTTCTGTACCTCACGTTTGGCAACTTTCCACGGTTCTTATGTTTATCCTCTGCTTCCAGGCCTCATGCTCCAGCCCCATAGGACTGAACATATGCACACACTTTCTCTCTCTCCCCATAATAGGATCTTCCTGAGTCTCTATACGATATTTGACTATTGTTCTTCTCTGATACCATCTCTATAATTTAAGTCCAACGAAAGAGAAAGATGAGTCACTAACTACCATTGCCAATAAAGTAGCTTTTGCCTGAAATAGTCTGAGGTAAAAATAATAAAATAGTTAAATGAAATCAACCAACAGACTTTTTGACTCCAAATACTCACCATTTTCATGTGATTGCCACACACAGATTAGCATGTCACAAATTTTCTAAATTAGATTAAAAACCGGTTGTTTGACTGTCTTGGCTTATGGTGGTGCTAGGTATTGAACCTGGAATTTTACAGCCTCAAGCATGAACCAGTTTTTGCATAACCATTATATTAACTCCTCAGTCTCTGAAATTCTTTTTCATCTTGAAAGTATTTCAGCTATTTCATATTAATTTTCAGAACTCATAAGAAACACAATTCCAACTTTCATTTTTTGATTACTGAGAACAGCACCAGGATCAAGTCAAGAGGATGACTTCAAATCATGTTTTACTTATGCAAGGGAATAAAAATACACTCATGCAAAGAAAAGGTGAGATGCACAAGGCAGTGAATTTTTACAAGGCAAAGGGAAACTTTGATTTACTCCCCATTCAGTAAACTTTTATGGCTTCCTCATAAGATGAGACTGGTTGCTTTCTCTCTTTTGATGGTAAATATGCTTAATGTGCTGAGTGGTGCTGCACTCTCTCTCAACTATTTATTAGGAACTGAAGTTATTTAGTGACTCTTCCTTTGTCACTGAAATGAGTCCCTGAGAGATCATTGGGGATCCTAGAAATGATTCCCAGCCCAACGCACCATTGCCTGGAAATTTTCCTGGATAATGACAAGTGCAAGAGAAAGTATATGACATTCTTCATTTCTAGACTCCTCCTTCATTCTGGAAGCAAAATAGTCTGCAGCTTTTAGTGACAAAAAGGTAATAATTTTCTTTAGGTCCCAAGTTCACAGAAATGGGAAACAAGAACAGTAGAATAAAAGAAGAGGGAAATAACTTCGTCTAGTAGTGCAGTCATGGGAAACTGGCTATATTATTAGAAATGACTGGATCATCTTAAATTGAGGCTTATAAAGAGATGGCCCCAAGATTACAAAAAGCGATCTGAGTCAGAAGAATTTTGTGCTCTTGAGCCATGCTAGCCAATATAATGTGTCACAGGACAATTTCAAGTATTTTGCTAGCTACACTTAAAAATGAAAAAAAAATGAAACAATTGAAATTTCAGTAATATTTTCTTTAAGCCAACATATTATCATATTGGCAGTTAGTCAATATAAAAAATCATTTATGAGATATTTTCTAAATTTTGCCACATTTCTATAAGCTGCATACTTGTATCTGTGAAATTCACATTGTGAAACATTAATTTCCAAAATAGTAGTGCTAGGAGATAAGGTCTATGAGAAGTGATTAGGCTTAGATGAATCAGGGCCCTAGGCCATAATTTTTCTCTCAATACTTGCTTTAGGGGTAGTTCTCTATTTTATTCAGTAATGGTTTTCACATTTAGCATTTGCAGTTTACACAGTTTTAAAGATTTCTTTTTTATTACCATTATTTATTTATTAGATAGAGACAGCCAGAAATTGAGAGGGAAGGGGATTTAGGAAGGGAGAAAGAGAAACACCTGCATCCCTGCTTCACCACTTGCAAAGCTTTCCCCTTGCAGGTGGGGACCAGGGGCTCAAACCAGGGTCTTTGCACACTGTAACATGTGCACTTTCAGATAGTTCCTGGTCTAACATCCAAGTCCATGATCCACTTGGAATTTACTTTTGTATTTGGTGAAATATAGTGGTTCAGTTTCATTCTTTTGCATGTTTCAACACACTTTTTCCAACACCATTTGTTGAAGAGACTCTGATTTCCCCATTTAATAGTCTGGCCACTTTTGTCAAAAGTTAGCCCCCCACAAGCGTGGGGGCTTACTTCTGGGCTCAATGCTATTCCACTGGTCTGTGTTTCTATTCAGGTTCCAGTACCAAGTTTTGATGACAATAGCCCTATAATACAATTTGAGATCTGGGAGTGTGATGCCTCCAGTTCTATTCTTTCAAGATTGTTTTGGCAATTCTAGGTCTTTTCTGGTTCCAGATAAACATTTGTAGCATTTGTTCTATTCTCCTAAAAAATGTGGTTGGGATCTTGATGGGGATAGCATTAAATTTTTATATGGCTGTTGGGCAGCCCCCCTGCTCCATCCTCCATTGCTGACACTATGGTCTATTTACATAATCATTGTTTTGCCTGAAAGATCCCCACAATGTTATCCACTCAGGGTATTGCTAATCCCCACCAGTTAAAACCATAGCAACAGTTGCTAAGGATGCTTCCACCTTCCCAGCATGCCTTTTGCCTCTTTCCACCCCCTTTCTAAGCCATTTCCATTTCTGACTTGCCACTTCCGGTTTTTATCCCCCAAAAAAACCCACTTCTGTTCCTAATTTTGCTCTCTTTTCTCTCCTGTGTCCTGACCTGGAGAAGGGCTGGCGTGCACAGCGGGAAGTGGCCATTGTGGTTTGGTGCCACGTGGCCTAATCCACTGTGCTTAGACCGGACTCTGGGACACTCCCACATCAATAAAGAATTGTGTTCCTGCTCTGCCATGAGTTCCTGGTCTCTCTCCTGAGTCGTTGAGTAAGCAGCAGCACAGGTTGTCTCCGGTGGAGTTCTCTCCAACCCAGAGAGCACGTGCCCAGGAAGAAACACCCTCAGCTAGCCCGGAAGATGGCTCTGGGTAGTATATTCATTTTGATGATGTTAATTCTTCCAACCCATGATCATGGAATATCTTTCTACTTCTTTGTGTCTTTTTCAATTCCTTCAGTAGTGACTCATAATTTTCAGTAAGTCTTTCACTTCTTTGGTTAGGTTTATTCCTAGATATTTTATTGGTTTTGTTGCTATAGTAAAAGGAACTGATTTCTAGATTTCACCTTCTTCTAACTTAGTGTTTGCCGAGGAATGCCACTAAATTTTGGAAGTTAATTTTGTAGCCTGACACCTTACTGTATTGCCTGATGATTTCCAAAAGCTTCTTGCTGGATTCCTTAAGTTTTTGTATATATACTATCATGTCATCTGCAAATTGGGAAAATTTGACTTCTTCTCTTCTAATCTGTATCTCTTTAATTCCCTGCTCCTGCGTGATTACTACGGCAAGAACTTAACAACACTATGTTAAATAGTAATGGTGATAGTGGGCAGCCCTGTCTAGTACCTGATCTGAGGGGAAATGTTTCCAGTTTTTCACCACTGAGTATGACGTTGGCTGTAGGTTTGCTATATATAGACTCCATTATCTTCAGGAATTTTCCATCTATTCCCATTTTTGTAGTGTTTTAATCATAAAAGGATGTTGTATTTTGTTAGAGGCTTTCTCTGCATCTATTGATATAACCATGTAGTTTTGGGTCTTGCTTTTGTTGATGTCGTGGATCACGTTGATTAATTTACTTATATTAAGCCAACGTTGCATCCCTGGGATAAACCCCACTCGGTCATGATTAACAAACATTTTACTATACTGCTGTAGCTGCTTGGCTAGAATTTTGTTCAATATTTAACATCTATGTTCATCAGAGATATTTTTCTATACATTTCTTTTTTGGTTGTGCCCCTGTCTGCTCTTGGTATCAAAGTGATGTTGGCTTCACAGAAGCTGGAAGGGAGTATTCCAGTGTCTTCAGTCTTCTGGTAGACTTTTAAAAGTAGAGGTATTAGTTCTTCTTTGAAGGTACAAACACTTTCTTAAAAAAACAATAAAGGCACATAATATTGAAAGAAGCAGTCCTGTTTTAATTAATGGTATGCCTTGGATTGTGCTGAATGTAACCCAACCATCCCTCTGACTATGAAAACTATTGTATTGATTATCAGGGAAAAGGGGGGGTTGTGTTAAGTTGTACACACATATACACATACACACACATACACAGGCATGAAATTCTACCCTTGAAATAATGTAAATTTCAATTCACTGCTAACTAAACATTAATATTTTTTTCAGAAATGCTATTCTGTGATTTATGTTTGCAATCTAAATAAATCTGTTAACTCTGTCATTTACTTTCTCCCCCTATCTACACAGTTTTCCTGCCTACTAGAAATATGTGCTTAATGTCATTTAACTAGTTAACAGATGCCAGATTAGCCTAGGGTTTAGGGTGCTGGATACAGGTGTACACATATCCATAAACAAGGGGCAATTATATAATTGTGCTTAATAATGATTGAAGTGCCTAAAGGAGGTATCATAAATTCTGTAATTGATTGGATTTAAACCAAATTAACAAGACAGCTTAGCAGAAATGCCCAAAGAAGACAGATCCAAAAAACCTAACTCTGGTTGGGCTCAACAAATGATACTCAATGCCTAAACAAGTGAGAGAAAAATCTAAGACAATCAGATAAAGAAAGGACCACAAAAGTTGGATAAGGGCAAAAGACTGCCCCACTTAATAATGGCCTCTTTGGTCAATATCACACCATCTGATCATCTGTGGTCCTAGTTATGGAATCATTGGATTCTCATACACATATGATGGTCCTTGACCTCTAAAGGGTCCCTCTCTCCACTACCACTGGTAGCTTCCATAAGGAACAGCTTCTTGTGGGACCTCTTAGGTCCTTGGCTCTACCATAAAGCAATGATGGTAGGGATAACACCAGTCTCTGAAGAAAGTCTGGTGGTAAACTGCCCTGCCACTCAAAAAAGACTGGTACTGAAATGAGTGCAGCCTGCAATGTTCCTCAGATGTGACCATGAACTATATAGCTCAGACAAATATGGACTTAGAGGTTACACAGGTTCTGGCACTAAATATAAATATGCATTTACATATGGGCCCTGGAGCAGGTGGATGGAGGTAAATAGTTAATTTTAACCACAATTTTTTGGGGGGTCAGGTGGTGGTGCACCTGGTTGAGTGCACATGTTACAGTGCACAAGGACTTGGGTTCAAACCCTCTGTCCCCACCTGCAGGTGAAAAGCTTCACAAGTGGTGGATCAGTGCTGCAGGTGTCTCTTTGTTTCTCTCCCTCGCTGTCTCCCCCTTCCTTCTCAGTTTCTGGCTGTTTCTATCCAAAATATAAATAAATATAATAAAAACATTTTAAAATTATTAGAATGGGAGCTACTCCATTCCCTAATCCAACTTTCTAGCCCTTTTCTCCACTCTAATCTCATTTGCTCTGATCCTACTTTCTGGTTCCTATTCACTAACCATCTTGTCTCAACTTAGGTCACGCCACCTTTCAGACACCAGGCTGCAGATGCTACCATGACTCCACCCCAACTTCTCTGGGCAGATGACCTCAACAATGTGTCCTGGGCCATCGCATCTCCAGAGCCCTGGTCTACTAGGGAAAGATAGAAACAGGCTGGGGGTATGGATTGACAGCATCCTGGCAACAGAGTGGGCACTGGGATCCAAGCCTATACCAACACATGGCACCATTCTTGAGCTGCCTAATCAGCCTGCATTCATCAACAGCAAAGACATATTGGCAGCCATGGACACAGAAAATCATCACGTTGAACCCAGAAGAAGTGCATTGTGATACATTTACAAACAAAGGGACAGACACTCTGTCTTTTAATACAATCCCACTTTGAGCTTTCTTGCTATCATGTGTTTATGTGTGTTCAAGTTATCCCAGTCTAATATTTGATCTATTAACCAGTGTGTGCAAACCTCCAATAACTTAGTCTTTCAGGTTGTATAACACCACAGAATCTTTCTCTAGGCCATTTTCAGGCCAAATATCAGCATCCTTTTTTGCACAGTGATCCAGTTGTAGAATGGAACAGTTTTCTGAAAAGATTTAGGAATGAAAGGGACCATGGTGGTCATCAACCCTGTGAAGATTCAAATTTACGTATGTGGCACCTAAATTTTGCCTCCTGGGGTCAAGGGAACATGAACAATGAGACAAATAGGTGAAATGTGGAAACAAAGGAAAGGGTCTAAACAAGTCAGCTGTTACAGGTGGTGGTAGAGGCACCCTGGGAAGGGAGGATGCAGGAGGCAGAAGCTAAGTTGTTCTTCTTCCCTAAGTCTTGCTTTCCCAATTGTGAAGTTGCTGAATTCAAAACTCTCAAATGTACTTTACAATTCTAACATTCTCCCCTGGAAGAAATCAGGTTGCTAAGTTAACCACATCTTTTATAAGTAAAAAATAAATTCTAAAAAAAAAAGGCAGATAGCAGGGCCAGGCAATGGCACAACAGGTCAAACCCACATAGTACGAAGCATAAGGACCTGCTTAAGGTTGCAAGTTTGAGGCCCAGGCTCTCCACCTGCAGATATCTTTCTCCCTCTATCTCTCCCTCCTCTCTCAATTATTCTCTGTCCTATCTAAACAAACAAGTAAATAAATAAATAAATGCCACAGGAGCAGTGGATTCATAGTGCAGGCATGGAGCTCCAGAAATAACCCTGGAGGCAAAAAAAAAAAAAAAAAAGGCATATAGCTCCCATACTGCTGACAGTCACCTAATTTGTAAAAACCACACCCTCTCAAAGAGAATTGCCCCAGGCACTATAGAGCAAAATGTTGATGCTGGAGAGGGGGCACTTCTGACTCTGGAAGCATTAACTCTGCTTATGCCTGCAGCATGTTATTCGGGAAGCTCTCAAGCACCCTAGATAACATAGGCAAACCTGGACATGGAGATACAGCAGGCTGTATGCTCCTATCATATAAACAGCAAGACAGGAATCTGGGGGAAAGGCAAGCATCACTGAAAATAAGGTGAGCCAAAGTTCCATCCATACTCACTGCCAGAAAGCTGTACTAGATCCTCATGATCAGTCATTCAAGGAGCCATATTCTTAGGAAGGCAGAGATCACAATCAATGGTAAATTTGCTGAAGGCTGCAGGCTGTCAACTAGCGAGTTTCAGGCAGGAACACAAGCCTTTAGTCTGTACACTTTGGGCAAAAAATTTTATTTCTAGTCTTAAAAATTGAGAAATGATTAAATATAAATACAGATTTCTAGGCCCTCAAAAAGTTCAATTATTTAGCAACAGTGGATCTATGTTCCCACAAAGCTGTCATTTTTCTGGGGCTGAGGGTCGCCTGTCCATAATGGGGTCTGGCTTCTCACAGGCCAGTTCTCAACTGGATGTGCTTACACAGGAATAGAGTTAATCAAGTCCAAGAATAGTTACTGCTTTCTTTTCACATGTAAAGGCATGGGTTTTATCTATAATATTCTGTAGGTTCCACAAGATAAGGGCAACACATGAAAAAATTCTATGAAAAGAAAGGTAACCAAATGTTTATGGGGGCAATCTCTGAGTTAGCATTCTGGGTGATTTCTACTTTTCTCCTAATTCTTGTCATCCTGTAACTATTTTTTTGTATTTATTTATTTTCCCTATTGTTGCCCTTGTTTTTTATTGTTGTTATTGTTAGGACAGAGAGAAGTGGAGAGAAGAGGGGAAGACAGAGAGGGGGAGAGAAAGATAGACACCTGCAGACCTGCTTCACAGCTTGTGAAGTGACTCCCCTGCAGGTGGGGAGCCGAGGGCTCGAACCCGGATCCTTAACAGGTCCTTACACTTTGCACCACATGCGCTTAACCCCTGCACTACTGCCCAACTCCCATCCTGTAACTATTCTGAAAGGAATGTGCATTATTTACATAATCACAATGTTACCATAAGGATGATTTTGCTGTTAAAAAAAAATCAGATAGGGAGTTGGGCGGTAGTGCAATGGGTTAAGCACAGATGGTGCAAAGTGCAAGGACCAGTGTAAGGATCCTGGTTCGAGCCCCTGGATCCCCACCTGCAGGGGAGTCATTTTACAGGCTGTGAAGCAGGTCTGCAGGTGTCTGTCTTTCTCTCCCCCTCTCTGTCTTCCCCTCCTCACTCCATTTCTCTCTGTCCTATACAGCAACAATGACATCAATAACAACAACAATAAAACAACAAGGGCAACAAAAGGAAATAAAAATTTTTTTAAAAATCAGATAACTGGTACACGTGACCTTCAACAGTAGTTTTGTCAGTCACCCACCAAACTTTAATCCTATGCCATTAACAAAGACAATGGTAATTCACTGACATCTTACTCTTCTCCTGTTCCCTACCTGACCTTGAAAAAGCCTTGCCTGCCAAGGGCCAGGGAAAAAGTCACATGTTCTTACTAAGAGACGCCTAGACAGCTAATCAGCTCAAGTCAGCACCCCACAGCCAGAGTCAGGCACCAATCAATGGCTGACCAGATTATAGAACTCTCTCTTCTTTTCTGATCAATAAGTTTATCCTGAGGGCTCTCAGAGAGCTGAGCCGCAAGACATAGGCACTACCCTTAATGAGCTTACACACTAGTTAAGAGATGTGCAAAACACACCGCAGAAAGAACTTTGTGAAGCAGTAGGTTCCAATAACAAACCTCTGGGCTCTCCTACAGCCCAGCTCCACCTCCAGTCATGACAGTCTCCCTGTCTTCATATCTTGTCAAAAACTTTGTGTCCTAAAACGAAAGGCTTTCTGAAATGTCAAAGGTGCCAAAGACTTACAGAGGAGTCAGGCTGTTCAAGCAGACACCAGTCCAGACTCAAGCACAGATTCAAGCAACACGCTTCTCTTACTCAGGTATAACAGCATCACCAATAGGCTGAGTGTCATGTAGCATCAGGTTCTCTTACCCTCACCACTTCCCAGCCCCTTGTAAGTCATGTCTTACTTGCGGGCACTAAACACAGATAATCTCTGTGTCTAAAAATAAGCAGGTTTATATGTATTTTTATATAATTATCTGAATGCATATAACTGATTTTTTTGAGAGCATGCATGAGCATTCAAGTTCAAGCCCCTGATCCCCTGCAGGGGACAGATTCAACAACAGTGAAGTAGGTCTACAAATGTCTCTCTTTCTTTCTCTGTCTCTATCTCCCTTTCCACTCCCAATTTGTATCTGTCCTGTCATATGAAAAAAAAAGGGAAAAATCCAAAGGGAGGCTGGGTCATCCTATTATCCCACTCTAGGAGGACTGGTCCTAATGTGTATAGCCTAGAATGTTCTCAGTTGTGACCATGGACACTGTTAAGTCAGAATGACAGGGACCAAGAGGTTATAAAGCCTCCTGTGCTAATTATGAATACACATAGACCTTTGGTCAAACTGATGTTTTAAACAGTTGATTATATTTTTTTCAAATTTGGGAGTCACTCTCTTCCCTAACCCAGATCTTAAGTTTTATTCTACACTCTTGACACCATCCTCCTAGATAATACTTCTACCCCACTTTGATGTTAGCTATTAAGTTCAAGCAAAGATTACTAAAATCATGTGTTCCTAGGAACATACCTAAAACACACATCCTAGCTTCTTTCCACCCTAGGATCCTTATTCTCTCTCTTTTAAAATTTTTATTTATCAAAAGGAAACACTGACAAAAACCACAGGATAAGAGCAGTGCAACTCCACACAATTCCCACCACTGGAACTCTGTATCTCACCCCCTCCCTT
Organism: Erinaceus europaeus; assembly: GCF_950295315.1. Classification (NCBI taxonomy): domain Eukaryota; kingdom Metazoa; phylum Chordata; class Mammalia; order Eulipotyphla; family Erinaceidae; genus Erinaceus; species Erinaceus europaeus. The sequence goes on along the minus strand of NC_080179.1, from coordinate 55,349,186 downwards.
GATAGCTTTCCTATTCTTTATCCCTCTAGGATTATGGACTCAGGGTCATTATGGGGTGCAGAAGGTGGAAGGTCTGGATTCTGTAATTGCTTCTCTGCTGAACATGGGCATTGGCAGTTAGACTCATGTTCCCTGCCGGTCTCTCTCTTCTTATTGGCTCCAGTGCTACTCTGTTTGTTAAATACTTTGTCTTATTTTGTACCTTACTGCCTTTCAGCCATCAAGTTCCATATGATACTACAATCCCATCTTGACTTTCCTGAGCAGATGACATCACCAAGGTGTCCCAGAACCTCACCTCTCCAGAGGCCTACCCTACTAGAGAAAGATAGAAACATACTAGGGATACGGATCAACCACCCAATGTCCATATTTAGCAAAGAAGCAATTACAGAAGCCAGAATTCCTTCCTTCTGTGACCCCAAAAGAATTTGTTCCATACTACAAGCAAGGGAAATATTAGGTGAAAATGACTCAAGGGCTCTGAACTCCAGATCCACTAGGACTGGGAACTTTTATGACCAGAAACCTTTGTTTTTATACTGTCACTGAAAGAAAAGAGAATTTTAAGAATATTTGAGGAAGTCAGGCCCTGTCACCCTTACCTGAGATGGAAGAATAAAAAGGAAGGGTACTCAGAAATTATAGTAGGTGTGGCTTAGAAAGGGTATGAACTCAGGGCCTAAGAAGTAAATAAAAATGGGCATCAACTTCCACATGGGGTCATCAATATTTGCTCAAATGACCCATGTGCTTCTCTGGTGCATGCCTCTTTTTTTAACTTTCCTGATGAAAAGTTTACATATCTGTGTGTAGGGAAACACTATGAAGAATACTTAGATAGACTTTGGGAGGGAGCCCTTTAACAGTAAAATAAAAATCACTTATTTGTGTCTTATAAATACAAGGAAGAAGGAAGAAGAGAAGGAATTGTCACCATAGGACATATTCAGTGGAGTAATATGCAGCAGTTAAAGACTATATTGTATCCTTTGAGACAAAAGTGAGTAGGACTATCTGTGATTATGATTACTGAAAGAAATGAAGGACAGTCATGGAATGATTTCACCCATATGTGGAATATAGAGAATTGAAAAACATGAACTTAAAAAAGAATATATATATATATATATATATATATTCTTTTGAATATATATATTCAACCTATACCTATGACCTTAGGAGAACTATAGTGATTACTGTTGGAGGGGAGTAGAAGCATAGTTCTTTGGTGGTGAGAGTGGTATAGAGTTATACCCCTATTATCTTATAAACGTGTAAATAACTATAATCACTAGTAAATCAATAATAAAAATTATAAAGGGCTGGGGGTGGCCACTGGATGTGATGAATTTATAATGCAAACATCAAGCCCAAACATCAAACATCAAAGAAAAAAGAAGGGAGAGAGTGTGTGTGTGAAAAAGAAAGAAAGTCATAGTGTTTTTGTCTTAAGTTTGTATCATAAAAGTGAATCTAGTGGGCCTGCAAGATAGCACACCAGGGAAGATGACTACTTGCCACCAATGTGGCCCAGGTTCCAGCTCAGCCTCTGGGAAACTGGTGATGGGTAAAGAGGGGGACCTTTGGTATTCTTGTGTCTTTGCTTCGCTTCTTCTTTCTCTCTGTCTCTGTCCCTCTCTATGTGGAAAAGTCATCCTAGAATGGTGAAGCCCCAGGGAGAAAAACAAACAAACAAACAAACCTCAAACTACATATAACCTGTTAATCATGCCATAAAAAATAAAAAAGCATTTTTTCCCTCTAGGAGGTCCTGGTAGCCTGGCTGAAAAATATAGTTCTGAAATCTAATTAATGTCAAAAATAGGAGAATAAAATGTCTAATTTCATTATGAAATATGTGCTCTCATATGGGAAAAAAGAATTTACAGAGTAATAAGCTGAGAATGGAAACAGAAAGACAATATATATCTTCCCACCAGAGAAGTGACCCAGAATTCCCTCTAGAGAAAGTAGAAATGCAGACAGGAGAGGCCTCAGAATTTGGTTCTGTGTACAAAGAAACTGAGTCAATATTCAGCTCACACAAAAGTGTTGATGCTCAAGTAGATTCAAAAGACTTTAATCATCCTTACTCCCTCTTCTTATTGAGGAAGCAGGTATTCTCCTAAGTTCATGCAGTCCACACTTCTCTTAGAAGAGAGAAAAGGGATCTGGTAGTGACATACCCAACAGGACACACATGATATCATATGTGAGGACCATGGTTTGGCATGACCACTGCTAAAAGAGGGAAGCTTCATAAGTGGTGGAGTGATGCTACAAGACTTTCTTTCCCTCTCTGTTTCTCTCTGTCTGTATCAGAGGGAAAAAGAAAAGGCCCCCAAGAGCAGTGGAGTCATCAGGCAGGCGCCAAACTCCAGCAATAAGCCTGGAGGGAGGGAGGGAGGGAGGGAGGGAGGGAGGGAGGGAGGGAGGGAGGGAGGGAGGAAGAGGGAGAGAGGGAGAGAGAGTGAGAGAGAGAGAGAGAGAGAGAGAGAGATGTAAGGTCTAAGAAAGAAATTATGATAGTGTGAGAGAAAAACTTCTAGAAGGATAAGAAAGGTAGATGAGGAAAAGGAGGGGAAAGTAAAGAGATACCCCTCGAAATGTATACATTGCAGTGATAGTTTTACATTGGCAATAATCACCATCACTTCATGAACTCCTGATGTGTAGGGTGGGTAATTTCACACATATATGCAAATATAAATCAGTCTAACTTCATTCCAATTAACTTAACCCTAGCAAGCACCTATGTAGTGGATATCCAGTCCCCCGTCACATTGAGGAATCTGAGAGAATTATAGTTAGTGACTTCTTCAAGGTAGCAGAACTAAAATTTAAACTGTCTGACTTCAAGTCGCATGGTATTAGTTACCACACCACTCATTTGTAACAAATGCCAATGAATGTATGTTGCTACTTGCATATGTCCTGGTTCAAAGGAGTCATTATGAACACATTTTTAGAACTGAAGTACTTCTTTCAATTCAATTTTTTAAATTTTATTGAGCAGGTTAATGGTTTACAGTCTACAGCAAATACAGTGGTTGACACGTGTAAAATTTCTTAGTTTTCTGCATAGCACTGTAATCCCTCCCCACACTCCACGTAGGTCCTGTTCCACCATTGTGCTCTACATGCTCTGAAACTGTCCCCTAGACCCCAGCAGAGTCCTTCACTTTGGCACAGTGCACCAAACCCAGTGGCACATCTTATGCTTTAAGAGTGGAGTTTATTTAGGAAATGACCAAATATCACTCAGAACCAAAGTTATTAAAATAGTAAATGACACTGCTAGGTAATATCATCTTAAAGAATAGCATGATAATTTGGTAAGTTTTATTTACTTCCTTAAAGACATTCCCAAAGAGGAGCTGCTAGCGAGTTCTGACCAACTATGTTATGACTGTAATAAATACCAAGGCCTAAGATAATCTCTGAAGTCTAACGGTGAGCAGAAAGATTTGTTAAAATACCATTTGTGTGACAATAAAGTTATTCCTTCAGTCTTCTTTAGAGCAAATCGAATACTATCGTGTTGCTTTAGCTACTGGTAAGCAGAATGTCTCATGAAATAAAGAGGAAGGAAAGCAGGATCACAGCAAAATAGTCTTTGGTGTGAATGCCAATAATGCCCTTGCCGCATTAGTGCCTTTAAACTTCACATTTCTGATCACTTTGAGAAAGATAATAAGTTATTAGACATTTGGGATGGAGTGGTCTGCCTATCCCCTGCCCTGAGATTAACTAACCTTAGAGTAGCTCGCAAAGTTGACTCAATACGTTTGAGGAATGGCATCCTATTTATACTGGAAAGGCTCCTCTGCTATTCATGGTCCATGTAGCAGGTGCTCTCCTCTGAATGGTTACTGTTTTTCTCAAGAGCTGCCAATTTTCATTACTGATAGACTGGAGGAGTGGTGAAATGTCATTTTAAAAGAAAATTACTGGGCAGCCCCCTTTTTTTCCATTAGAATTTTGGCAAAGTAAGTAAGGCAAGGGTAGACAAGATAATGAAGGGCTTGCATGGGCATTTATTTCACTTTCATCTTTCTTTTGAAAAAGTGTTAATAAAATTAGAAGTGTTCTAACAACAGTGAAGATTATAAAACATGCATGTATCAACAATGTACAATTTTCCTACTGGAATGTATAATAAAACTTTTCAAATGCAAATCTCCTATCAGTGAACATATAAAGAAGGAGGAATGACATTAAGTTAATTCTCAGTCATCTCTGAAAACTAGAAGGATTAAAACTTTTTAAGTTAACTGATAAATCTCCCCAAACTTAATTTTAAACTTCTATTCAGTTTTCATTCTGCTATGGCTTTAGCCAAAGCTCCTTATCATGCTAATTCTTTTAAATTTAAAAGACTGGATCAAAATCATGAACGCCTTTTCATACCTAACACAAAAAACCAAAAATCCTCTTACATGACTCTCCAAAGCCAGACCCTGTCCAACAATCAAAGTTCTCTGTAACCTAGCACACTCTGACCCCAGAAGCTATTTCTCCTGTTTGTCAATCACAAATTCCAGGCTAAAAACCAGTCCTTTGCAGGTTTATGATGCCCACTTTTACCTCATTCATGCCCAAATCCTTTATAACACATAACCTTTTATACAAACCATCTTCCTGAGTGAATAACAGAGACAGTACTGGGCATAACCATGTTGATTGAGTCACAGACCCTGTGACCCTATTCTTCTTCCTATGGAAGTAATAAACAGACCTAGAGATAGGGCGAGAGAAACAATAGCAAGAAAAAGAAGGGCCCAGAGAGATAGCTACTAGCCCCAAATTTGAGTTCCTCACTTGAAAGGAGGTATAGTATTAGAGGAAATTCAGATGCCCTGGTGTCTATAACTTTCTTTGTCTTTCTCTTTCTTTTTCTTTATCTGAATAAAAAAAGCATTCAGGAACAAGTGAGAGCATATACCCATGAGACTGTGGCTCTGCCAAAAAATTAAAAAAGAAAAAACTGGAAACAGATCTAGGTACTCCAGAAACTGGAAAATCAATTGAACAACAAACTGAATAACCTTGAATTTACTGTATACATAGAGGAAACATATAGAGATGGTCAAAGCAATTTGTGTTAGATGTGTTGTGAGAAGTATAATGATTGGTTAGATATGGGGTCATCAAATCTAAGGTATACAAATGAGTCAAAATAGAACATTTTATGAAACCAATAACAAAATCACAAATATGTTAAAAAATTTCTTTTCCCCAAATCAGTCTCAACTCAACAGGGTAAATGGAATTCATTGCTGATGTATTCAGCCATACTAATGATATTGATTGGCCCTGCTAATGATGAAAGGATGCATCATTTTCACATACCCATTGAAAGTCTTCATTTGTCTTTCAAAAGTCTAAAGTTGGACTGAACCTTTCCAAAACAAAACAATAATACAGGAAGGGGTTAGGTGGTAGCACATTCAGGAGAGAATATATATTATAATGCTCAAGGAACCAGGTCCAACCTCCTAGTTCTCACCTGCAAAAGGAAAGCTTCAGGAGCAGTGAAGAAGTGTTGCAGGTATCTCTCTCTTTCCATTTCCTTCTTTCCTTTCAGTTTTCTCCTTTTATTTCCAAGAAGTAAATTAATTAGAGAGATATTTTAAAATTTTTCTATCCATAACAAGAATTATGCCAGTGTTTCTACTAAGCCAAAGCAAACACAATTATTTAAAAATACAATATAAGACTCACAATATAAAACTCAACCTATAAAAATATGGAGGTGCCCAAAACCAATAATGGTTTGTGTACCAAAATAGAGTTCCCCTTGGCAAACCAAATTCTATAAGTACCATATCATTTCTTGTCTAGTAATTTTTATCTTAACAGAGTTTCATAAATACAGTGACTAATAACTTTGCTCAACACAAGCCATCAACTATGAATCTATAGCTGGATTATGCAGCAAGTCAACCAGCACTTTTCATCTTTCACTCATTTTTTTTTCTTTAGCTCAGCAGTATTTCTAAAGGGACAATGACTTCTTATGATTGTAAATGTTAACATGTTACCCAAAAATGCTTTTAGGAGACTAAAAACACAGATAGAATAATATGTATGACTTTAACTCATTGCTACCCTGCAAAATATGCATGAATACATTTGTTTGGGAAACATATGAAAAGATAAAAAAAAACCTGAAAAAATACTTCACAAGAAAAAAAAAGATAATGCATGAAAGACAACCACATTATGGCTACTTCTATATCTGAACACAAATGATCACAGAAGGATCACACACAATGACTAACCCAGGATGTAAATGTCAATAGTATAGAAGATAGGTAGACAGATAGATAACTAGTAGGTAGATAGTAGACTTTAAAGGGCCTTTGCTTTGGACATCTAATTAGCACTAACTAAAGTCACCTTTATAACCCTGTTAGCACATGAAACAATGCCTCTGTATTCCATTTTGCTTTGCTGATTTGGACTTCTTCCACATGAAAACACACTTATGGAAGGTAATCAGTCATTTCTACAATTCCTTGCATGTGTGCAAAAAATATTTACTGAGCAATTGCTATGTTCCACATTCTGTGGAGAAGACAGACTCTGCCCCAGTAAGTCTACAAATGAACTGACACAGAGCTATCAGTCATTGCTAAAATTTGTGTCACTAAAGAGACCGCTATTTTGTGAAGGCTTATAGCAGGAGATCCTAAGTAGCTAGAGTGATAAGATTCCATGGAGGAAGTAATATTTAAGCTGTATGTGTAAATTAAATTGGAGTTGGCTGAGTGAAGTAGATAGGAGAAGATGAGAGAATGTTCCTGGTGGAGAAGAACTGCATCTGCTATGGACTGAAGATAAGAAAGGAGTTGGCATGCTGCCAAAAGAGAGCCAGTATAGCTGGGGGGGGGGGGAGAATGGGAGAGAGAGACTAATTAGGATCATGGAAAACAATAAAAATCACACTGAGGATACTGGACTTCACACTATTAAGATGTTTAGGTCCAGAAGTGATAACATCTGCTCAGTGATCACATAGTTTGCTTTAGAGAGTCTAGGTGGAGGGCTGGGAGAAAATAAGACTGACAACAAGGATATTAGGAGGCTCTTACAATAGTCCACAAGAGAAAAACCATAGCCTGCATTAAAATAAAAGAGAGATAAAGAAACTCAAGAAATATTTAGGGAGGGAGCCAGGCGCTGGCACACCTGGTTAAGTGCACACATTACAGTGCCCAAGGACCTGGGTTCAAGTCTCTGGTCCCCACCTGTAGGGAGAAAGCTCCACAGGTGGTGAAACAGGGCTATAGGTGTCTCTGTCTTTTCCCCTACCTTCTCCCCACCTCAATTTCTCTCTGTCTCTATCCAATAATAAATAATTTTTAAAAATAAAAGAAAAAGAAAAAAATAAATATTTAGGAAGAAGAAATGAGAAGACTTGGTAATGGACTATTGGAGGTCCTAAAGGAAAGAGTGTTGAAGTGGAATCAAAGGTCATGATTTTGAACTGTGGTAACTTAGAGAATAATAAATTCACTGAGCACAGGAATGGTTGAAGAGCGTTTACAATACTAAATGTCAGAGTTCTTACCTTGAAAATAGAACTTGTTCTTAACTTAAAATATGTTGATAAAGAATATTAGAAACTTCTCACTCAGTCCTGAAACTTCCGACAAGCAAGGAAATATGCAGATCTTCAAACTGAAATAGCGAGTCTATTGGAAGCATTGACCTCAAATCTGAGTATGAACAATTAGTACCAGCATTTTCTGACTTATTGCTGGCATCATCAGTGCTTCTATAAACAAAGGATTTATCCACCTGTGACCTGGGCACATGTCCCAAGGTCCACTTAAATGTAAAGTTCTCCTGAATGCCAGTGTTCCTGAGGAAGTAAATATATCAATTGTTAAGAATTTATATTAAGATTTCAGAAAGCTTGTGGAATGTCAAAGGTCTTTTGAATTTTTTCATTGAACTGTGGAACCCCTGGAGTTTATATTGATTGGACAAGATCAGGCAGAAAGCTTTCATTTCCCTTAAGTGTCTACTTCTTTGTTATGTTTCTCAAAAGATAATTACCTTAATTATTTTAGTCCTGTCAGAAGTAGATGGCAATAACAATTTTAACTTGCTTATTCTTCAACAATTCTTTAACACAAAATAATCAATTCCTGAAGCTCCTGGATCATATTCAATAATGCCCAGGACTGTCATCAGCCCTGAGGACTCCTCTTAGCTGCCATACTCAATAGTCACCTTCTACTGCAGCCTTTATTCAGCACTTTTTAGGTTACAAATTTCAAGGCCAAATAGCATTGCCAAGTCTCTCTCAACTCTAACATAATCTCTTTCTGATTTGAATGAACATTTTCTCCCAAGTCTATTATAAATAACACAGGGGCCATCATCATCAAAACAGCATGGTACTGGAACAAAAATAGGCACACAGACCAGTGGAACAGAATTGAAAGCCCAGAAGTAAATCCCAACACCTATGGGCATCTAATCTTTGATAAGGGGGCCCAAAGTATTAAATGGAAAAAGGAGGCTCTCTTCAATAAATGGTGCTGGGAAAACTGGGTTGAAACATGCAGAAGAATGAAATTGAACCACTTTATCTCACCAGAAACAAAAATCAACTCCAAATGGATCAAAGACCTAGATGTCAGACCAGAAACAATCAAATACTTAGAGGAAAACATTGGTAAAACACTTTCCCACTTACACCTCAAGGACATCTTTGATGAATCAAACCCAATTGCAGGGAAGACCAAAGCAGAAACAAACCAATGGGACTACATCAAATTGAAAAGCTTCTGCACATCCAAAGAAACTATTAAACAAACAGAGAGACCCCTCACAGAATGGGAGAAGATCTTCACATGCCAGACATCAGACAAGAAACTAATCACCAAAATATATAAAGAGCTCAGCAAACTTAGCACCAAAAAAGCAAATGACCCCATCCAAAAATGGGCAGAGGAAATGAACAAAACATTCACCACAGAGGAGATCCAAAAGGCTAACAAACATATGAAAAACTGCTCTAGGTCACTGATTGTCAGAGAAATGCAAATTAAGACAACACTAAGATACCACCTCACTCCGGTAAGAATGGCATACATCAAAAAGGACAGCAGCAACAAATGCTGGAGAGGATGTGGGGACAGAGGAATCCTTTTACATTGCTGGTGGGAAGGTAAATTGGTACAGCCTCTGTGGAGAGCAGTCTGGAAAACTCTCAGAAGGCTAGACATGGACCTTCCATATGACCCAATAATTCCTCTCCTGGGGTTATACCCCATAACACCCAACCAAAAAGAGGTGTGTACTCCTATGTTCATAGCAGCACAATTCATAATAGCTAAAACCTGGAAGCAACCCAGGTGCCCAACACCAGATGAGTGGCTGAGAAAGCTGTGGTATATATACACAATGGAATACTATGCAGCTATCAAGAACAATGAACCCACCTTCTCTGACCCATCTTGGACAGAGCTAGAAGGAATTATGTTAAGTGAACTAAGTCAGAAAGATAAAGATGAGTACGGGATGATCCCACTCATCAACAGAAGCTGACTTAGAAGATCTGAAAGGGAAACTAAAAGCAGGACCTGATCAAATTGTAAGTAGGGCACCAAAGTAAAAACCCAGTGGTGAGGGGTAGACATGTAGCTTCCTGGGCCAGTGGGGGGTGGGAGTGGGCGGGAGGGATGGGTCACAGTCCTTTGGTGGTGGGAATGGTGTTTATGTACACTCCTAGCAAAATGTAGACATATAAATCAGTAGTTAATTAATATGAGAGGGGGAAATCAATTGTATGTCTCAAAGTTTCTCAAAAGACAAACTGAATCTTTTTAATATATAGGCTATGTATTTGATATGCGGACTCTCTCAAAAGCCTAGACCAAGTAGATTAGAAGCTTCCAATAGCACAGCTATATACAAGATACTGGGTACTGTACAGCAAACCATAACAAAGGGACTTTTCAAAGTTAACTCAATTAACAAATAATGTGATAATAATATTAACTATTGATTGTCTTTTTGAACCCTAAGACAGCAGGAACCTCACATCTTCACTATAGAGCCCCTACTTCCCCCAGTCCTGGAACCCTTGGATAGGGCCCACTTTCCCGTATGCATCTCCCAATCGAAACCAAATAATATTGCATCCGCCGATCACAACCTAACCAAAGCAACGATTGCCATCTCAACATGCTTCACCTCAGACTGTATCCAGAGACTTCACGTGTGGAATGACAACCCTTCAGCTTCATTACTCTGGTGAGACCTTTCCTTTTATAGTACACTCTAATTTCATCTCAGGTAGTTCACTTTCTAACAAAGTCCCATAACCTAGATATACACCAGTTTCTGTGAGAGAGAGCTTATGTGCACACGTATCCATAAACTACTGCAAAATATATACCTGAAAGCAGGATTACACTAGAGTTTGCAGTGAGTACCTCCCTAACACTTCCTCTCCACTATTCCAAGCTTGGGATCCATGATTGCTCAACAAATTGTTTGGCTTCATATGTTAACTCTCTTTTCAATCACCAGGTTCTAGATGCCACCAGGATGCTGGCTAGGCTTCCCTGGATTGAAGACCCCACCAATGTGTCCTGGAGCTCAGCTTCCCCAGAGACACACCCTACTAGTTAAAGAGAGAGGCAGACTGGGGATATGGACCGACCAGTCAACGCCCATGTTCAGCGGGGAAGCAATTACAGAAGCCAGACCTTCTACCTTCTGCAATCCTCAAGGACCCTGGGTCCATGCTCCCAGAGGGATAGAGAATGGGAAAGGTACCATGGGAGGGGGTGGGTTATGGGGATTGGGTGGTGGGAATTGTGTGGAGTTGTACCCCTCCTACCTTATGCTTTTGTTCACTAATCCTTTCTTAAATAAAAAATTTAAAAATAAAAAAAAATAAAAATAACACAGGGGAGCAACTGAGAAAGATAAATTGGCTACTTTATAGTAGATGGTTTGGGAACTCTCACACACACACACACACACACACACACACACACAAGCCAAAAAATAAATAAAATAAAATTCTGGGCATAGAAAGGTACAAACATAGAAAACATAGAAAGGAGGTTAGAAATATAGGACAGGACTCACTATATATGGCCTTGATGTCTCTGTAATACGTAATCCCTAATGCTGAAGTTTAATAAATCCACACCTCATTGATAGGGGTTGGGCTCTCAATATCTGGAAGTTACACAGCTCATCCCAAAGACTATCCATGGAAAGAGTGGGGGCAGCTGGCATTGCTTTACAATGAAGTAATGAAGACTGGGGAGGTGGGGAGACCAGAAGACACCCAGAAAACCCTAACAGAATAAACATGAGGAGATGTCTGCTATCATGAGCCAAGATGATGGTTTATGTCCCTGAAATTAGAAAGTAGGAGGCTATGTGATCTCTTCTGCCAGTGGTCTGTTGGCTCATTCGGAGAAAATAAGACTTTTTTTTCTCTATTATCAAGCATTCAGAGTTCACGGAGGAACAAAAGGGCTATTGAGATGACTTTTCTAAAATGTGTCCAAATAAAGAGATGTAAATAATAATTACCTGGGCTCAATTAAACTGTATAGCAATAAAATGGTCTCTCTACCACATGAGGACCTAAGGATGTCTGGTAATAATTAATGTTGGCATTGCATTTGTTAGAAGAGAGAAGGGCTGCAGATCCATTGAGCTTTGCCTCTAATTTTCTCCCTGCAACACTCAGCACTTCTTAGTTTGGGATCAGTGATTCTGGGAATTTAGAATCATCCTTGTCATTTTGATTATGGTAACAACATCATTACTGACCCTCCTTTGATAAACTACTCAATGTCCCCAGGTCCTGTGACACCAGAACCAGACTTTGCCAACATCTGTCACCTCACCTGACCTTTACCCCATCAATGACTTGTATCTTAACTTTTGTGTAGTGTTGTATTTGACACAAGGGAACAATTGGTTGGTGGAGATATATCAGAATACACAATTGGAGAATATATTCACTCTCCAAATATTTACTTAGCACTCTTTATGTGCAGATTCTATTCTATATACTGTGGATACACCTGTGAAAATTCATAGATGTGCAATATTATGGGAAAAACAGACCACAAACATCTACATAGCCGCTTTAATGGAAAAGAGGGAAATTCATAGAGCTGCCAACATAAAGGGGAAGCAATACAATAAATTTCCACATGTAAAAATGAAACCTCAACATTTCCACAGGAGTAGGTATAAAGTGGCCTATTCTGCCATTCGTAGGTCACTCAAACTGTTCACTGGGCTTGTAGCTATGAGTCTGCCTCCTCAGCAGGTGCAAGAACTCTTTGTGAGACAAAAGAAATCAAGTTCAATTTTCCTGGTCTAGTATCCGTTAGCAGATCCAAGTACATGTCTGATTGGAATTGCTCCTAAAATAGAGAGATGTCTTAATATTCTTTTTGTTATAATCTTCAGGAGAGGTGCAGAAAATGGAAACCAGGTGTCACACATCTGAAAGCATTTTCCACTGAAGAGTGCTATGATTATTTCACCTTGGAAATGACACCACTGTTTATAATAAGATGGAATTACTGATTTGGTTTAAAATATTCAAAGACTCTGAGAAGTTGTAGGTCAACCAATGAGTGCATTTAGAAATAGTTTTTCTTTTCTTTTCTTTTTTTTTTGTGGGGAGAAGGTTAATGAATCACAGCATATTTGTCTACACATGTGTAAGGTTTCCCAATTCTGTGTAGCATATATCTGCTTGTCGGGTTCTCCCTGACAGATAGTCGCGAGGAGGGAGATCTAGACCAGCCGGACCCCCCTTTTGGGGCTGAGCAGGAGAAAGAGTGTCTGCGACTTGAGAAAAGAAAAGACACCAAGTCAAGTCGGGAGTTCTGTCAAGGCAGTGACTCACTTTATTGAGGAAAAGGCCATTCTTTATAGGCAGGGGTAGAGGCAGGGATGGAAAGGTAGGGTGAGATGACGTTAGAGGTGGTGTGAGGTGGAGTCACCTTCGGTGGGGCCTATGCGCTTTACGCATTATCAGCTGGAGGGCAGAGGTGAATTCAGGCACGGCCTATAGGAAATGCTGTGTCACTCTGAGGAAGTTAGTGACCGTCAGCGAAACTCGAGCCAGGCTTACAGAGTGTCTGCTGGGCCTAGATCGGGGCCAAGCAGGCCCCAACATCTGCTATATTCGTATCCCTTCTCAAATGAGTGCCCCAAACCACCTCTCTCACCAGACTCCCAATTTCATTACCTCCCCAGTGTTCCTTGCTTTGGTGCAATACTACACCCTCAGTCCAAGTTTTGTCCCATGTTCTCCCTTTCTAACTCATTCTCCCAGGCTGCACGCACTACATGTGGAGTTACCCTATTCTCATCTCTCTCTTTCTGACCTATCCCACCCAACATTTTTCCCTCTGCAGGTCTTTGATGATTGGCCTTGGCTCTCCAACATTGGTCATATCATTGTTGGTCATATCATATCTTTTCTGCCCTCCCTTTCCTTATATGTTTAATACCTTTGTTGTTCTTTAAGTTCCCATTGCCTTTGGTAGAAGGGACATTTTAATAATGTTTATTTTTTCCAATACAGGAACAATAGAACAAAGGAATGTTCTTCCATTTATGTGTGTCGTCTATTTTTTAATTGTCCTATAGTTTTCATTGCAAAGGTCCTTCATCTGTTTCATGAGATTCACTCCAAAGTATTTTCTGTTTGATTATAAATGGGATTGAGTCTTTTACTCCCCTTGCTTCTGACTCCTGGTTTGTATACATAAATACCACTAATGTAAGAATATCAATTTTGTGCCCTTCTACTTTACTAAATTTATTAATTTTTTCCTGTAGTTTTTGTGATGGAGTCTTTGGGGTTCTCTAGATATATAGTCATGTCACCAGCAAATAGCGATACTTTGATTTTTTTCTTTTCCAATCTATCTGCCTTTGATATCTCTTCCTTCTCTGATTCCAGTGACAAGGACCTTGAGGACTATGTTGAATAATAATGGAGACAGTGGACATCCTTACATGGTTCCTGATTTTAGGGGGAAAGCATTCAGGTTTTCCACATTGAGAATGATGTTAGCTATGGGTTTGTCATAAACGGTCTTTATTATATTGGGGAATTGTCCTTCTTAACATCAACTGGAGTTGGACCTTGCCAAATGCCTTTTTGGCATCAACTTACATGACCATGTGGTTTTTATCTCTTTTTGTTGATATGATGCATTACATTGACTGACTTGTGGATATTAAAACATCCTAGCTTTGCATGGATGAATCCCACTGTTCTTGGTGATTTACTCTCTTGATATGTTATTGGATTTGACTTGTCAAAATCTTGGTCAAGAATTTTGTACTAATGTTCATCAGAGATATAGATTTGTAGTTTTATTTTCTGGGAGAGTCCTTTCCTGTTTTGGGGATCAAGTGATGTTAGCCTCTTAAAAGATAATTATCTTTCAATTTTCTGGAAAAGTTTGAGGATAACTAGTGTAAGTATTTCTCTGAAAGTTTTATAGAATTCATTAATAAAGCTGTCTGGGCCTGAATATTTATTCTTGGAAAGAATTTTGATTATTGATTCAATTTTTATACTAGTAAAGTAGTTTTACTATCTACTTCCTCTTGGATTATGCTTGACAGGTAGTATGATTCTAGAAATGCACCCATATCTTCTGGTTTGTCCATTTATTTGCACAGAGATGTTCACATGCATGATTTTTTTTCTCTCTCTTGTTCCTGATTCTTTTTATCATAGTTTTTTCTCTTTTTCTTCCTATGAGTCTAGATAGTGGTTTATCTATTTTAACTATACTTTCAAAGAACCAGATCTTGGTTTCATCAATATTTTGAATTGTCTTTCTGGATTTATTGCATTAACTTTTGCTCTGATTTTTAACTATTTCCTTCCTCCTGATTTCTGGGTCTCTTTTGCTATTCCTTTTCTAGTTGACTCAGTTGTGATGTTAGGTTGCTTACTTGAGATCTTCACTGATTGTTAATATGGGCCTGTACTGCTATAAACTTCCCTCTTAGGACTGGTAGTGTTTCATTTTTCCTAAACCTTTCCTTTCCTGAAGCTTTATATTCAGAATGTGGTAGCTGTTTCTCCTAGTGTTAATATTCTCTCCTCCACTAGCTTTAGTCTACTCCCTAGGCCTCTTATGTCAGCATGAAGTGCATTCAAAGTGTACTTCATTCGCTGAAGCTCTGTTTGGAGTTGTTTTTGTTTGTTTCTGTACTTGGTAATTCCTTGGTAAAATGATCTTTCAATTCTTCAATCTGTATCTGAATGCTAAGTTTAGTTTCTTGAATTTATCATAATGAGTTTTCTGAACTCCATCTCTGTCATTTGTTCCAGATATGTGTCTGTATGGTCATTTGGAGTTTCTGTCATTGCTGTCTGTGTATTTCTCAGCATTTGTTCTTGTGTCAGCAAGGTGCTGTGGCTAAGGTGTTGAATTTTCTTAGAGGAGATTTTATCCTTATGTCAAGAGTCTGGTTTAGTAACTTTGATGTCAGCATAGGGTCTCCCTGCAGTTGTTCCAGCTTCTGTGGGTTAACAGCATTGGTAAATTCCTTTCTCCTGTAACTTAGTAGCTGAAGAAACCCTGCTTATATTTTGTTGAGTTTTGGGGTGATTTTCATTGCCTTTTCTAGATGCTCAGGGAGAGTGGAGTAAGACTGCAGTTAATCCATAGCCATACCTCCAGAAGTCTCCCTCTGTTTTGAGTAGGATATTTCTCAATAGCTCACCACATATTTTGGTCCAGAAAAAGCCACATCCTATTGCTCCAGTGGTGCAATGGGTTAGCAGGAGGTACTTATACAGTAATAGTCACATCCATTACTGCTCATAAAATACCTCAAGGGGAAAAGCTTACATTGTAAAGGTGTACTGTCTGGGACATAGGAAGAAGAAAGGACAGTCCAACACTTTCTAGTTCCAAAACATTTAAACGTCATTTATTTTTATTTTTATTTTATTTATTCCCTTTTGTTGCCCTTGTTGTTTTATTGTTGTAGTTATTATTGTTGTTGTCGTTGTTGGATAGGACAGAGAGAAATGGAGAGATGAGGGGAAGACAGAGAGGAGGAAAGAAAGATAGACACCTGCAGACCTGCTTCACCGCCTGTGAAGCGACTCCCCTGCAGGTGGGGAGCCAGGGTTCGAACCGGGATCCTTATGCCGGTCCTTGTGCTTTGCGCCACCTGCGTTTAACCCACTGCGCTACAGCCCGACTCCCTAAACATCATTTCTTTGGTAAAATATCTAATGTTGAAAGTACTCAATTTGGTCAATGCAAGTGGTTAACATTTGAGTTTCATCCTCTACAATCACTTGCACAAGGACTTGAGTTCTAAAATAAGGGGTCTTTTCTGACAATCTCACCTGCCTTCCCTAATACTTAAATGCTGACATCCTAGGAGCCCCATTACAGGACACTATGTTTGTGAGCACAGCTTTCCTAAGTACTGTTACCTTACACATAATTACTTTAAACACTGGCCTGCCATATAGTTTAAGCTTTTACAAACATATGTAACCAGAACACATTTTACCTTTGTTCCCAATCAGTGATTTTTCCATTTCAATGTGAATTTCCCTCTTAAAATATCCCTGTCTCAGCTCAATATCTTACATATTAATTAAATATGCTTAAATTATTAAATATGATACAAGAAGGAATAGTAGTTTCAGACACTTGTATAAAACAAGACTACGACAATTTGTAATAGCCAAAACCTGGAAGCAACCCAGGTGTCCAACAACAGATGAGTGGCTGAGCATGTTTTGATATATATATATATGAATACTACTCAGCTACAAAAAACGGTGACTTTACCATTTTCAGGTGATCTTGGATGGACCTTGAAAAATTCATGTTAAGTGAAATAAGTCACAAACAGAAAGATGAATATGGGATGATCTCACTCTCAGCCAGAAATTGAAAAACAAGATCAGAAGAGAAAACACAAGTGGAACCTGAACTGGAATTGGCATATTGCATCAAAGTAAAAGACTTTGGGGTGGGTGGGAGGGGGAGAATACAGGTCCAAGAAGGAATGACAGAGGACCTAATGGGGTTGTATTGTTATATGGAAAACTGGGAAATGTTATGCATGTACAAACTATAGTATTTACTATCAAATGTAAAACATTAATTCTCCAATAAAGAAATAAAAAATAAAACAAGAGTAGGACTGTAACATCCAATCCATCTGAATCCTTCACTCTTTTAATAGTCTTTTAATATTAATAGTAATAATGTGCATACTTTACTCCATTCTATTAACTTTATGCATCTGTGTACATAAGTACACACAAACATCTTTCCTCTCTAACTAAATAACATGCTTCCCAGAATGAGGAGTTTAATTCCTACTCTGCATTACTGTAATCTTTTATAATACCTCCCATATGGATGCACATTAAAAAATAGACTACCAGTGATGGCAATGATAACGATTTGTCCGAACCCATGTTAGTAATCTTACTGCATAGTAAGCACTGATAAGCTGTACCTGCCTGAGAACAGGCTGCACAGATGCAAGAAAGATGAAGGAAAGAAATCAAGTCATAAGTGTGCTTAGTCTGCTGGGTAAGAATCAGAAAGGAATTAGTTTTTACTATTTTGAGCAGGACTTGAAAGAAGAAGATCAAGAAAATTTCTAGTGTCCTAGAACACAGTTCAATGGTGCAGTATATTACCTGCATGACTAACAACCTGGGTTTGATGGCAAAATTGCACATGCCCAAGTGACTCCTTGGTTTCTCTCATAAAAGAAATTATTTAAATAAATATTTTAAAAGAATATTTCTGGACTTTGGACTGAAAAAATACTTCAACAATATAATCAATGACCTTGTTAGGGCTCTTCACTAACCAAACTGTCAAATGAGTGGCCATCTTTTATTTGCTCTACTAACCACAATAGCTAATGCCTATGTCCCAACCTAGACCTATGGCTAGGTTTTTTATGGAAGCCCTCGTACTTTTGCTTTCATCAAATGTGTTCCATGCCTGATAAAAGCGGGTTGAACTTTTTCCTTAGCCTGTTGTTAACAGTTTCACATACCACTGAAATTATGTAATGCAGCTAACTGCTACGTAAATCAGTAAAAAATGAAAATCAGTTCCATAAAAATTAGATTGAATACTTCAGAAAGATTTCAAAGTTTTGTTAAATTTGGTGATGGTGAAAGAATTTTAAAATACCTAAAGAATTCTTAGAAATTATCTAGAATGTTTTATATGGATCTAAGTTTCCCCTTTATTTTAAGAGATAGAAGCTGGGCATGGTTTTGTGATGTGTTTGTAAAAGCAAGACCTCAGTTCTATATTGAAAGATTGGGAAAAGTTTAGTCTGGAAACTAACAGGTTTGCTTTGTGATTGCATCATTGTTCCAGATTCCCATTTTAAATGTCTTTATATTAAAGGCACAATCACATCAGATAAAAGACTCTGCCATCTGTTATACCCCAAATCCCACCCAAGAAATTCTAAAAATACAGTAAGTCAGAAGCACCAGAATTTTTCACCTAAATGGTGAGAAAAAAAACATGTCAAGGCACAGAAACCTGTGTAATGTCTGTATCTCTAGATCTGAGCTTGCATTCTGTGGTCATAGCGAGGAACATTCTAGGCTACACTCATTGCAGGACCTATCTTCCTGGTAGAGTATTTTGACCCACCCTCCCTTTGGAGAATGGGGCAGTCCTTACCATTGTTAATCCACATTGAGGGCAAGGACATGTAGAGACCCACAAAGGGGTCCACTATGTTGTTCCTGATGGAGATGATCAGTGACAGTGGGGACAGGGATCTGTTAGAGGTCTAGGTCCATCATGTCTGTGTGGGCATCCCAGAATAGGGCCCCAGATGATGGGTTGCCTGGTAGTGATCAAAGAGTCATCATTAAAGTATGCCAATATCTTGCCTTTATAACTTTTGTAGTCCTTATTTTATCTGACATGGTTGGACTAAGAGTGATTGAGGGAATATGGGTCCCAGATCAAATCGATGGGGTTTACAGTTAATTATATTTATATATTTTTCCCATATTTGGGAGCTACTCTCTTCGTTGAGGCAGCTATCTAGTACTTTTTCCAATTCTGAAACCATCTACCCAGATAATACCTTTGGTACACCTGCATGTTAGTTTTCAGGCTCAGGCAAAAATTAGTAAAGTCATGGACCCCTTGGAATATACCTAAAATAGCCTACTAGCATTTTCTAAAATGGATACCCCAAAAAATATCATCTGCTATATTCTTGCCTTTAAGTTTATAATTATTCAACAATTAATTCTGCTTTATATCTTAACTATTTTGCAACCACCAAGTTGCAGGTGCTACCATGACACCAACCTGATTTTCCTGGGCAGACAACCTCACCAATGAGTCCTGGAATCCCACCTCCCCAGGCTGCTGCCCAACTAGGGAAAGAGAGAAACAGGCTGGGAGTATAGATCAACCTGCCAATGTCTATGTCCAGCAGAGAAGCAATTACAGAAGCCAGACCTTCCACCTTCTGCACCCTATAATGATACTGGGTCCATGCTCCCAGAGGGATAAAGCTTAGGAAAGCTTCCAATGGAGGGGATGGGATACAGAGCTCTGGTGGTGGAATTGTACCTCTCTTACCCTGTGGTCTTGTTGATATTTTTATTTTATAAATAAAAAATGTAACAAAGATATTGCTAATAGGGACTTTTGAGCTTTCCAGAAATAAAGAGAGATGGACATGGAAATAGACATGGACATGAACATAGACATGCAGATGGTGGCTTTTTTGCCTCCAGGCCTCAATACTTGCACAGCTCTGCCACTCCTAGTGACTGTTTTACCCATTTCTTTTTCATAGAGAGTGAGAAACAGAGTGGAACAGAGAGAGAAGGGGGTAGGGAACAGTGAGAGACAGAAAGAGAGAGGGAAAGAGGGAGAGGGAGAGGGAGGGGGAGGGGGAAGGAGAGGGAGAGGGAGAGAGAGAGATAGAGAGAGAGAGAGAGAGAGAGAGAGAGGCACTTGCAGCACTGTTCTACTACTTGTGAAGTTTTCCCCCTGAAGGTCGGGATGGGGGCTTGAATATGGATCCTCACATTGGTACTATGTGTACTCTATCATGTGAGCCAACACCCAGCCCTGCATGTTCCTTTAAAAGTTTCTGGGGTCTGTATAGACTATTTATAGAATATCAGTACATTCTTTAAATCAATAGCAACAAATAGAAATCATGTATATCTGCCAAGATGAGCAATTCACCTTCAACAGGTCACTATATAGATTCAATACAGCCAAGTGCTCAAATGGTCAGTTATATAAATAGGCAAAGCAACACATGCAGCATCCGGAACCACAGTTCTGGGTGATACACCGAGATTAGACACGCTCCCTTTCCCTGCACAGTTAACAGTTCAGTAATCAAACCAGGCCACCAAGTTGCATTTAGTTCTTCGTAATGACAGCAAGACAGGATTAAAATGGTGGGAGGGAGAAAAGGAGCCAATTTTGAGCTTCCACTCTTCAATAATTCTAAGCTTACTGCCAAATGAATGTTGGATAGTAAAAAGCATAACTTTAAAAATATTTAGATGACTAGTAATATTTATCACAGATTCAAAAAAATGTTAAAATGTGAAGAGTGGTTTTAGAAACATTTAATTTAATCCCTTGAATTTGCAGAAGTACAGACCAAAATACGAAGATATGAATGCATAAGAGAGTATTGCTAATCAGGAGAAGGGTGGGGCCAGCAAGTAGATATCCTGAAGCCAAATCCAGTGTTTTTTCTAGAAATCTATCCCTCTTTCTTTCTATTAATCTCCCTTCCCTTTTACATGACCCCAATTATAGGCAGTACACCCAACCTTATTGGAACTCATAAAAGCACATTCTGAACAGTTAAAACTCCAAGCCAAATTAGTTTATAAACCTTGGGGGAACAGAAAATGACTCACCTGGATAATGCACTTATTTTGCCATTCATATTGCCAAAGTTTAAGCCCAGCCCCACCACATTGTAAGAAGTTGTGGTTCTGTGTTGTCTTTCCTGTTCTCTGTCTCTATCTCCTTCTGAAAAAGTCAGCCTGGATCATTGAAGCCCAGGTGATGAGAGAAAAATATGAAAAAAATAATTTGAAAACAAAATTAACAGTGCCCACATGTCTCTGAAAATCACCATTTCTCACAAAGTCTAAGAGACAGTTTGGTTATTGGTTTTTTTAAATTAATTTTTATAGATAGAGGTAGAGAGAGTGAAAGAGACCACAGAACCAGAGAGCTTCCTTCAACGGGTGCTCAGCTGAACTCTGGGTGAAGCAAGCGAGAACATGGCAGAGTGGCACACTATAGAAATGAGTTATTTCTCTGTTCCATTACTATTTCTTTTTTTGACCTTCAGAATCCAATGCTTCTAGAAGCTATCTCTTTTTTTTTCCCCATTGTTGTTGTTGGATAGGACAGAGAGAAATGGAGAGAGAAGGGCAACACAGAGAGGGGGAGAGAAAAATAGACACGCAGACCTGCTCCACTGCTTGAAGCGACCCCCCTGCAGGTGGGGAGCTGGGGTCTCGAACTGGGATCCTTTCTCTGGTCTTAGCAGATCCTTGCACTATGTGCGCTTAACCCAGTGCCCCCATTACTTTTTTCTTTGTCATTTCATTTACTTTAGTTTTCTATAGTCCACATAAGAGTGGAGTCATTTAGTAGTTGTTTTTTGCCTATTTCACTTAACAAGTGTGCACATGCCTGCGCTCACACACACATGTGCTGGTATGAAATGATAGCCCTGGAACCTGATAATTTTGTCAAGCACTAGTAAATCACTAATAGTAAAAGTTATCAGATAGTAATAAATAAAAGATATATCAAACACTGTAGGTGGAAATTTAAAATAGTGCAGCCCTTACAGGAAACTGTATAGTTTTAAACAAATAATGGTCCAGCAGTGCCAATTCTACTTCATGCACACAATGTGTCAAAAGGATGTATGCACCCTTACATCCACAGCTGTGCTATTTACAATAACATAAGTGACCATGGACAGATGACTGGATAAAGAAGTTGTATAATATGTATTCAATATAACACTACTGTTCAATTTTAAAATAGGAGATTGTATCATATGAGACAAAATGAATAGAATCGGAGGTGATTATGTTTAGTGAATTAAGTAATGAAATGAAAGATGACTACTGGACCATTTCGTTCATATGATGGATATAGATAACAAAAGCAGATGAACTTGGAAAATATAGTAACCAAACTCTCTTGGACTAAAAAAACTATAGTGGTTATAATAGATAGGGGGCATAAAAATTTTGGTGGTAGGTGCTGTACTTAGAAAGGCATATGAAACTGTGCTTCTGAAATTTTATAGTTTTATAAATTAATGCTAAAGCAATGTTATTAGAACTTCACACATAAAACACAACATCAAGTTGAACATTTGAATTCTTATTGTGTGTGGTTTCATGCAAACAAGCTATACTTCTAAGAAATCTTTTTTTAGCAATACCTTTAAAACATAGACCCATTTATGTGGAAAGATCAGATTGGGATAGAAAACTTACTACATTTCATTCATTTAGTATACACTCCCTCAATTCAAAAACAAGTAAATCTTATGGGAATTATTACAAGACTTCCATTGTATTCTGTGATGTTTGTCTCTAAATAACATGTCAGAAAATATTTCACAAGCTTTGTGAAAGACATTAGTTGACCACTTACTGTGTTCAAGTCTAGATGTAAGGGCAACATCAAGAAAAAACTTTTATATCTATAAGTGCTTAAAATCCAGTCCCAGAAGTTGACATCAAATAATAAGCACAGACTGGAGGCAAGAATGACCTGGAAACAGTGAAGAATGTGTTTGGTGGTGGTGGGAGGAATTGCTGAAAGTGGGCAGGGCTTCACTGCCTTGACAATGGGAGGAAAGGAAGCAAAGAAAGAAGTCAGCCATTCTTATCTTAAAAGTAATAACTCATGGTTAAGTGCACATGGCGCAAATGGCAAGAACCAGCATAAGGATCCTGGTTTGAGCCCTTGGCTTCCCACCTGCAGGGGGTTGCTTCACGGGTGGTGAAGCAGGTCTGCAAGTGTCTTTCTCTCCCCCTCTTTGTCTCTCCTCCTCTCCATTTCTCTCTGTCCTATCCAACAACAATGACAACAATAACAACAATGATAATAACCACAACAAAGATAAAACAACAAGGGCAACAAAAGGGAAAAAACAGCCTCCAGGAGCAGTAGACTTGTAGTGCAGGCACCAAGCCCCAGCAATAACCCTGGAGGCAAAAAAAAGTAATAGCTCACTTTGAGGCCCCAGACCCCACCTGCAGGGGGGAAGCTCTACAAGTGGTGAAGCAATGCTGCAGGTATCTCTCTGTCCTCTCTATTACCTCTTTCCCTCTTGATTCCTGTCTGTCTCTATCGAATAAATAAAGATAATTTTTAAAAGAGTAATAGGCCACTACTATATTTTCTTGCTCTTTACCCTCATATTCCAACCCTTTGCAACTTACATTCTACTTCTGCAACTCTAAATCAATACTATTCTCACCAGTTTCTCCAGTGTTTTCCTAATTTCCAGATTCAATTGCTATTATTATTATTAATTTATGAATTTGCCAGAGCACTGTCTGGTTCTGGCTTATAGTGATACAATGGATTAAACCTAGGACCTTGGAGCTTCAGACATGACCATTATGTTGTCTCCTTAATTAAACCTGTCAACTGCCAGTTTTAGTTCCATCCCCAAACTAATCTTTTGCAAACCCAGTTGGCCTTAGAATTATTTTTTAAAAATATGTTATTTAGTTATTTTAATGAAAGAAATACAGAGAAAGAGAGAGAGACCAGAGCACTGCTCAGCTCTGGTTTATGGTGGTGTTGGGCATTGAACCTGGGAACTAGGAGCCTCAGGCATGAAAGCCTTTTTGTCTAACCATGATGCTATCTCCCCAACCCATAAATACAGTTTCTTTAGTGAATCAAACTGTACAGATTTTTTAAAGTTTGCTTGCTTTTGCTGAGTTAGCCTATAGGTTCAGAGGCCAATTTTTCTAAACAAAGTTTTATTCTGCTGACAATAATTTAATTGCTACATTAAAAAACTGGGTAATGATGAGGCCTTTGCTTTCTTAAACTCTCCTCTACTTTACGTTATTTATTCTCTCCCACTGTTTGCTGTCTTATTTCTCTGGCAGTTTTTCCTCAAGCTCCCTATTCTTCATACTTTCTGTCTTTTATTAGAGGGAAGGGAGGCATACCTCTACTTCAATGGCTCTAACTTCAGCCAGGAGACAATGAAATAGAAATTTAAAAGGCTAAGTTCCTATCTCCTTCTAAAGCTTCAAATGATTTTCTCCAACCTTTCACTGACTTGCCAACATGGTTGTTAAATAAAAACTACAGACTCAGCAAACATATTACCTCTACCTAAACATCCTCCACATGTTCATTTCTTTTTCATTTAGATGGAGACAGAAAAGGCAGAAGAGACAGAGAAGGAAGAGAGAGTGAAAGAGATCAAAGCACCAACTTTTTTCAATGTGTTGATGGTCAGGTTTCAGCCTGAGTTGTCCGCATGACAAAGCAGCATACTACCCTTGTGAGTTATTTCACCAACCATTCATGTCCATTTCCAGTAGAATACATAATCTCTTATCCCTCTGTATCTTTATATAGTTAATTCTCTATGCCAAGAATTCCTTTCTACATCTGACTTACTGAGAAGTTTATATATAAATGATTATATTATATATTATTATATAAATTATATATAAATTACATATAAATCATTATATAGAAATGATTAAGCAGCAACTCCTTAGTGACAGCCCAGGGAGCATATGGTGTTCTTAAAAAAATAAAATAACATATGATATTTTAAATAATGATTCTAGCTCTTATTATGTAATCAGGTAACCATGACCCCTTCCTTAATTGTAATATGTACCTCAGAAAATTATAAGCTTCAACAGATATGATTTCTATGAAAAGTTTAGTTTATGAAATAGCACTTTGGGGTCTTCCTTGAAAATGTGACGTCTTTCCCACTTTCCCTGTTTTGGGTTTGAAGAGTACTTGTTAACAGAGACCATAGTTTTTTGTTTGTTTGTTTGTTTTTAAAGGAGACGTTAACAAAACTGTAGGATAGGAGGGGTACAACTCCACACAATTCCCACCACCAGATCTCTATATCCCATCCCCTCCCCTGATAGCTTTCCCATGTTTTTCCCAGTTTTATGATACTCTCATTCTAACCTCCCAGGCCCTGAGGTTCTTAAAAGAAAAGGCTAGAGCCTAGTCCCACCAGCAAGTTATCTGTATCTCTAAATCTATATCTACATCATCATATGCCGACAACCCTCTTGAACCAGTATAATCTCAGGGAAAATTATGAGATATTTAAGCAAAATAAAGACATTGAGGATAAAGCAGTTTTTTTAAAATTTTATTGTTGTTGTTATTGATGTCCTCATTGTTAGATAGGACAGAGAAATGGAGAGAGGAGGGGAAGACGGGGGGGGGGGGGAAGAGAAAGATAGACACCTGCAGACCTGCTTCACTGCTTGTGATGCGACTCCCCTGCAGGTGGGGAGCTGGGGGCTCAAACCGGGATCCTTATGCCAGTCCTTGCGCTTTGTGCCATGTGTGCTTAAGCTTATCTCTCTCTCTCTCTCTTTTTAAATTTATTTATTTATAAAAAGGGAACATTGCACAAGGACCGGCATAAGAATCCTGGTTCGAACCCCGGCTCCCCACCTGCAGGGGAGTCGCTTCACAGGCGGTGAAGCAGGTCTGCAGTTGTCTATCTTTCTCCCCTCCTCTCTGTCTTCCCCTCCCTCTCTCCATTTCTCTCTGTCCTATCCAACAACGACAACAACAATAGTAACTACAACAATAAAACAACAAGGGCAACAAAAGGGAATAAGTAAATAAAATAAATATAAAAAAAGAAAAAGAAAAGGGAACATTAACTAAACCACAGGATAAGAAGGGTACAACTCCACACAATTCCAACCACCAGAACTCTGTATCCCATCCCCTCCTCTGATAGCTTTCCTATTTTTTATCCATCTAGGAGTATGGACCCAAGGTCATTGTGGGATGTAGAAGGTAGGTTTGGCTTCTGTAACTGCTTCCCCTCTGAACCTGAGCATTGACAGTCGGTCCATACTCCCAGCCTCTCTCTCTCTCTTTCCCTAGTGGGGAAGGGCTCTGAGGAAGCAGAGCTCCAGGACACATTGGTGGGGTTGTCTGTCCAGTTACACAGAATTCACTTTTGTTGTCACCAGAGTTATTTCTGGGGCTCAGTCCTGCACAATTAGTTCTCTGCTCTCAGTGGACATTATTTTAACTTTCTTTCTTTCTTTATTTCTTTTTTGACTTGATAGGACTGAAAGGGGAGGGGTAACAGTGATGGAGTATGAAAGAGAGACACTTGGAGCACTACTTCACCACTCCTGAACCTTCCCCACCAGGGGCTTGAACCCGGGTATTTGAACATATTTATGTATATGTTTAACCTGGTGTACTATCACCCAGTCCTCAGTTATGAAGAATTTTTCATTTTTAATATTATCATAGCAGAATTTACGCTAGAAGTCACCTTTTCTAGTTCTGGCTGTCATGATTTGATCATGCTGTTTTTGAAGGTACACGTGTGTATGTGTGTATGCGCTCACATGTGTGTGTTTGTCAATTTACTCTCCCCACAATTATCTCATCGCAGCTTCAACTCCCCCACCCCCTCATTTCAGGGGCTTCACTGCTCCAGGATGACTTTTTCAGATGAAGAGAACAAGACAGGGAGTTGGGGAGAGGGAGGGAGAGGAAAAGGAAGAAGGAGAGAGACAGAGAACCCACAGCATCAAAATATCCTTCATTTCTTTGGAGGCTGCCTTGAGCTTAGTTCACACATATGGCAAAGCAACTATTTTGCCTACCCCACAGCTATAACGCTTACCTAGATGTCAGCTGCCACTTTTATTCACCTAAAGGCTGAGAATCTAATGGATTTCTTCCTCGTGTTGCTGAAACTTTCATCACTTCTAAGGCTGAAGAAGTAACTAGAGGAATGACTTTTCCTTGATTAATTTTAGTCAGCTTTTAGGCTTGAATGTAGAAGAGGCAATGATAAGAATTTGGGGGAGGAAATGATGAAACTGTCCAGTAATAATAAAAAGAAAAGCAAGTTGGTGCTAATCAGGTATGACTCATGGGGTATAAAAATGGGATTTTATGATTGATTCCTTACAACTACACCCCTAAGGCATGGAGTTACTAAATGGAAAACAAGTCACTTGAGTTCAGCACCATCTGTTTAAAGTTTTTATATTAATTAATATTATTCATGACTAGCACAAACTAATACATTTTAAAGGGGAAAGTGGCACAAAACAAAAAGAATATTTTGAGGATGAGATGAGATCTCAGGATCACTCCAACAGGCTAGCAGAATTAATTGAAACTAGTAAGTATTCATTTTAATCATAAAAAGATAAAGCTCTGCATAGGGGTCACAGAAGATCAGAAGACTGGGATGGGTTAACCTATCAGAAATTAAGAAATAATGTTAAAATTGCTAATGATAAGCACTCAGAAACTAGAAACATAATCTGTAACTTGCACAACAGGGAAAAAAGAGCAACAACTTTAAAAATTATTAAGGAGAGACAAAGAGAAGGAAAACCAGGGCAGTGATAAAACACTGCTGCAAGCGTCTCTTTCTCCCCCATCTCTCTCGATTTTTCTCTCTCTCTATCAAATATATAATAGATAACTAAATAAATAATAAATAAAATATTTTTATAAAGAAAATATAAAGTTGTTTCTCTCCTCTCCTCTCACAGGTCAACTAGAAATACCAATGGAGATCATCTGGGACCACAACAAGGGAGGACTAGAATGACTTCAGGAACCCAAAAAACCATCGATGAGTGCAAATACCTCTGGTTCTTGGGCAGAGAGGAGCCTAAGCAGAGACTAAGTGGCTGGTAACAGTCCAGCAGTATACCAGTTGAGGAACTACCTCCAATCCGTTTCACCAATAAAAAGACTGTTGAAGGGAGGAGAAGACTCCCCTAAGATTCAACAAATGCAACCTTGAGTCTCCATTGCTACTGCCCTCAGAGGCTGGAACAGCAAGGGATAGGCCCTGTGCTGACAGCAGGGGACAGAAAACTAACCAACAAATAAAAGAGAAGATCTGTAACTCAGTAGCCTAACCCTGGGGCTGTGTGGTATGAGCCTTTCCATGTTGTTCTTTTGATCATAAACATCTACTGAAAAAGCTACAGCAATCTATTAATAGCAACACAGTAATAGTAGGGGACTTCAACACCCCACTCTCTCAACTTGAAAGATAATCCAAGTATAAAATCAATAAAGACATGAGGGAGCTAAATAAGGAGATAGATAAACTAGAACTATTGGACATTTTCAGAGTCATTCATCCCAAGAAACTGGAATACACATTTTACTCTAGTCCACATGGTCATTCTCAAAGACAGACTATATGTTAGGCCACAAAGGCAGCATCAGCAAATTCAAGAGCCCTGAAATCATCCCTAGCATCTTCTCAGACCACAGTGGAATTAAACTAAATCTTAACAATCAACTGAAGATTAGTAATAGCCCCAAAATGTGGAAGCTCACCAGTACACTACTTAACAACTACTGGTCAAAGAGGAAATAAAGGAAGAAATCAAAATGTTTTGAGAGTTCAATGAAAGTGAAGACACAAGCTACCAAAATATTTAGGACACAGCTAAGGCAGTACTAATATTTGGGACACAGCTAAGGCAGAGTGAAGTTCATAGCCATATAAGCACACATTAGGAAACTAGAAAAAACACAAATAAACAGCCTGACTGCACAGCTTACAGACCTAGAAGAAGAAGAAGAACAAAGGAACCCTAAAGCAATCAGAAGGACATAAATCACTAAAGTTAGGGCAGAAATCAATAACATTGAAAATATGAAAACCATACAAAAGATCAACAAAAGTAAATGTTGGTTCTGCAAAAGAGTGAACAAAATCGACAGACCTTTAGCCAAACTCACAAAACAAAAAAGGGAGAAGACCCAAATAAATTGGATCATAAATGAAGAGGAGATATCACAACAGACACCGCAGAAATACAACATGTCATGTGAGGCTTCTTTCAACAACTATATGCCACCAAGCCAGAGAACCTGGAAGAAATGGACGATTTCCTAGATACCTACCAACTCCAAAACTAAGTAAAAAGGAAGTAGATAACATGAACAGGTCAATCACAGCTAATGAAATTGAAATTGTTATCAAAAATCTTCCCAAAAATAAATGTCCTGCACCAGATGGTTTTACAAATGAATTCTACAAAACCTTCAATGAAGAACTAATACCTCTACTTTCAAAAGTCTTCCAGAAGAAGACACTGGAATTCTCCCTTCCAGCTTCTATGAAGCCAACATCACTTTGATACCAAAAGCAGAAAGGGACAAAACCAAAAAAGAAAACTACAGGCCAATACCTCTGATGAACATAGATACGAAAATATTGGACAAAATTCTAGCCAACCGGATACAGCAGTATATTAAAAAGATTATTCACCATGACCAAGTGGGGTTTATCCCAGGGATGCAAGGTTGGCTTAATATACCTAAATCAATCAATGTGATCCACTACATCAATAAAAGCAAGACCAAAAACCACATGCTTATATCAATAGATCCAAAGAAAGCCTTTGACAAAACACAACATCCCTTTATGATCAAAACACTACAAAAGGTGGAAATAGATGGATAAATCCTCAAGATAGTGGAGTCTATATATAGCAAACCTACAGCCAACATCATACTCAATGGTGAAAAACTGGAAGCATTTCCCCTCAGATCAGGTACTAGACAGGGATGCCCACTATCACCATTACTATTCAACATAGTGTTGGAAGTTCTTGCCATACCAATCAGGCAGGATCAAGGAATTAAAGGCATACCGATTGGAAGAGAAGAAGTCAAACTCTCCCTATTTGCAGAATACATGATAATATACAGAGAAAAACCTAAGGAATCCAACAAGAAGCTTTTGGAAATCATCAGTCAATACAGTAAGGTGTCAGGCTACACATTTAACATACAAAATTCAGTGGCATTCCTCTATGCAAACACTAAGTTAGAAGAAGTTAAAATCCAGAAATCAATTCCTTTTACTATTGTCAGGCTAGCATGGTGGGTAGGAGAGAGGATCCAGGAACTCATGGTGGCGTAATACAATTCTTTATTCACATGGGAGTGCCCCAGATTCAGGTGTGAGCCAGTGGGTTAAGCCACATGGCACCAAACCACAATGGCCCCCTCCCGCTCCACACGCCAGCCCTTCTCCAGGTTCGGACTCAGGAGAGAAAAGAGAGCAAAACCAGGAACAGAAGTGGGTTTTATGGGATAAAACCAGAAGTGGCAAGTCGAGAACAGAGATGGTTAGGAAAGGGGGTGGAGAAAAGAAAAAGGCACACTGGGAACTTCCTTAGCAACTGTTGCTATGGTTTTAACTGTCAGGAATTAGCAATACCCTGAGGGGATAACATGGTGGGGAGACCTTTAGTCATTTATAAGACAAAGCAGAAGATTGGTATGTAAATAAAGGGACTGGCCATACTAGCATAGGGTGGTTTGTAGGCCCTGGCTAACTCAACCACATCTGCACAACTTCTCAACATACTACAGCAACAAAAACAATAAAATATCTAGGAGTAACCTACCAGAAGAAGTGAAAGATTTGTATACTGAAAATTATGAGTCACTACTCAAGGAAATTGAAAAAGACACAAAGAAGTAGAAAGATATTCCATGTTCATGGAGTGGACGAATTAACATCATCAAAATGAATATACTACCCAGAGCCATCTACAAATTTAATGCCATCCCCATCAAGATCCCAACCACAGTTTTTAGGAGAATAGAACAAATGCTACATGTGTTTATCTGGAACCAGAAAAACCCTGGAATTGCTAAAACAATCTTGAGAAGAAAGAGCAGAACTGGAGGAATCACATTCCCAGATCTCAAAAGGTATTAAAGGGCCATTGTCATCAAAACTGCTTGGTACTGGAACATGAATAGACACACTGACCAGTAGAATATAATTGAGAGCCTGGAAGTAAGCCCCCACACCTATGGACATCTAATCTTTGACAAAGTTGCCCAGACTATTACATGGGGAAAGCAAAGTCTCTTCAACAAATGGTGCTAGAAAAAATGGGTTGAAACATACAGATGAATGAAACTGAACCATTATATTTCACCAAATACAAAATTAAATTCCAAGTGGATCAAGGACATGGATTTCAGACCAGAAACTATCAGATACTTAGAGGAAAATATTGGCAGAACTCTTTTCCGCATAATTTTTTTTAATTTCTTAATATTTATTCCCTTTTGTCACCCTTGTTGTTTTATTGCTATGGTTATTATTGTTGTTATTGATGTTGTCATTGCTGGATAGGACAGAGAGAAATGGAGACAGGAGGGGAAGACATAGAGAGGGGGAAAAAAAGATACACACCTGTAGACCTCCTTCACTGCCTGTGAAGTGACTCCCCTGCAGGTAGGGAACTGGGGGCTCAAAATGGAATCCTTATGCCGATCCTTGTACTTTGTGCCATGTGTGCTTAACCTGCTGCACTACTCCCCCGCATAAATTTTAAAGATATCTGATATGAAAGGAATCCATTTACAAAGAAGACTAAACCTATGGGACTATATCAAATTAAAAAGCTTTTGCATAGCAAAAGAAACCACTACCCAAACCAAGAGACCCCTCACAGAATGAGTGAAGTTCTTTACATGCCATACATCAGAAAGGAGGCTTATAACCAGAATATATAATGAGCTTGCCAAATTCGACAACACGACAACAAATAACCCCATCCAAAAATGGGGAGAGTACATGGACAGAATATTCACCACAAAAGAGATCCAAAAGGCCGAGAAACACGTGAAAAAATGCTCCAAGTTGGGGGTCGGGCGGTGCAAAGCACAAGGACCAGCCTAAGGATCCCGGTTGGAGCTCGGCTCCCCACCTGAAGCAAGTCTGCAGGTGTCTGTCTTTCTCTCCCCCTCCCTGTCTTTCCCTCCTCTTTCCATTTCTCTCTGTCCTATCCAACAATGAACAACATGAACAATGGTAATAATAATAACCACAATGAGGCTACAACAACAAGGGCAACAAAAGGAGGAAAAAATGGCCTCCAGGAGCGGTGGATTCATGGTGCAGGCACCGAACCCAGCAATAACCCTGGAGGAAAAAAAAGGAAAAAAGGAAAAAGAAAAAAAAAATGCTCCAGGTCTTTGATTGTCAGAAAAATGCAAATAAAGACAACAATGAGATACCAGTTCACTCCTGTGAGAATGTCCTACATCAGAAAATGTAGCAGCAACAAATGCTGGAGAGATTGTGGGGTCAAATGAACCCTTCTGCAATGGTGGTAGGAATGTAAACTGGTCCAACCTGTATGGAGAACAGTCTGGAGAACACTCAGAAGGCTAGATATGGAACTACCCTATCACCCTGCAATTCCTCTCCTGGGGATATATCCTTTTTTTAATTTTTAAATAAATTTTATTTTTTAATTTTTAATTATATTTATTTATTTATTGGATAGAGACTTTCAGAAATCTAGAGGAGGGAGGAGACTGAGAGGGAAAGAGACAGAAAGATACCTGCAGCCCTATTTCACCACTCACCCTGGGGATATATCCTAAGGAACCCAACACACCCATCCAAAAAGATCTGTGTACATATGTGTTCTTGGCAGCACAATTTGTAATAGCCAAAACCTGGAAGCAACCTAGGTGTCCAACAACAGATGAGTGGCTGAGCAAGCTGTGGTATATATACACAATGGAATACTACTCAGCTATTAAAAATGGTGTCTTCACTGTTTGTTTTCAGCCCATCTTGGATGGAGCTTGAAGAAATCATATTAAGTGAAACATGTCAGAAACAGAAGGATGAATATGGGGTGATCTCACTCTCAGGCAGAAATTGAAAAACAAGATCAGAAGAGAAAACACAAGTAGAACCTGGATTGGAATTGGCGTATTACACCAAAGTAAAAGACTCTGGGGTGGGTGGGGGAGGGGCGAGACTACAGGTCCAAAAAGGATGACAGAAGACCTACTGGGTGTTGTATTGCTATATGGAAAACTGGCGAATGTTATGCATGCACAAACTATTGTATTTACTGTTGAATGTAAAACATTAATTCCCCAATAAAGAAATTTTTAAAAAAGATAAAGCTTCACAAGTGGAATAATGCTGTGGTGTCTCTCCTCTCTCTGTCTCCCTCTCTATCTCTCACCTTTTATTATTTTTTATTTGTTCTAATATTTTATTTATTTATTAATGAGAAACATAGGAGGAGAGAGAAAGAGCCAGACATATTGATGGGGACCGAACTCAGGACCTCATGCTTGAGAGTCTGATACTTTATCGACTGTGTCACCTCCCAGAACACTCAACTTTTATTTTAAAATAAAACAAGAGGGGAAAGAAAAAAAGACATCAAGCTAAAAAATCAAAAAGTAGCACACTATATGATGTAAACCGAGGGAATTACTGCAGGAACAGATAGTAGTCATTCATGAGCAGGCGGAAGAGTCTGTTTTAGTTGATTCATGAGAAAATGATGGAGTTGTATCTTCATAAATTTAATATTGCCCCCAAGAATATTGCCCCCAAGAATCACTGCAATTTCTGGTAACACTGATAATAGCTCAGATAAGAGCTATTTTGTCTGCACTGTCCAAACTTATCTGCAGTAAAGTGCTCAGTTCTGCAGATGTCAGTCGGAGATAGGCATTGTCAAGCTGGAGAACTTACAATAAAGATTTAGTAATTTGGAAATAGTATGAAGGAGAAATCATCTAAGTAAGCACTGAAGGGCAGGCTATATCATTCAAACAAAAAAACAGTTTAGGGTATGGGGTAAACCAAAGTTGGCATGATAGAGAAGGAGTCAGGACTGGGACAGAGAGGACTTCATCACAGAGAGCATTCCAGTTATTCCTAATATTCTACCCTACATTGCCTCTCACTAAAAATAATGTGAAAAAATAAATCATTTTCTTGTCAGGGTGAAAAAGACTTCTCTAACTATAACAACAGCACCAATTCATAGTGAAGTTTTAAAAAGACATTTTAAGGGTCTAGGTGGTGGCACGTCTTGTTGGGTGCACATGTTACAATGCTAAAGGACAAGGTTTCAAGTCCCTGGTCCTCACTGGCAGGGGGGAAACTTTGTAAATTGTGAAGCAGTGCTGTAGGTCTCACTTTCTCCCTCTCTACCTCCCCCTTCCACCTCGGTTTCTGGCTGTGTCTATCCAATAAATAAACAAAGATAATAAAACACTAAAAAAAAGACATTTTAACATGGTTAATTAAAAATGTCTACAATAAAATACTAAAGATGCCATGGGCAGAGTAACAGCACAAAATATGACTAAAGACACAGAGAAACTAGAGATGATGAGGATACAAAGCAATACAGTCACTTCAAAAAACAGTTTGGTAATTCCTTATAAAGCAAAACATGCACTGATTGTAAAATCCAGACATAGGACTCTTGGGTGTTAAACCCAGAGAAATAAACAGTTATGTTCACACAAAAACCTGTGCAACAGTTATATCAGCATTATTCATAATAATCAAACACTGGAAACAGCCCAGATGTGCTTTCACGGTTGAATACTTAAACTGTGCTACGTAGAGACCCCAGAATATAGCTCACCAATTTGGAAAAGCAAACAATCAACACATACAGCTTGGACAGTTTTTCCTAAAATATTATTTAGTATGTAAATACATTTATGTAATATTTTTGAAAAGTCAAATTTTCACAAATGGAGAATAAAACTACTAATTTCCAGTGTTAACAGGAAACTGGTGACAGAGAAAGCTAGTGAGCTTGGTTGTAAAGGGACTACATGAGGGAGATTCTGGTGACAGAATCAGTCTGTAGTTTGGCCATGGTTGTGGGTACATGAGAGTAATGATACAAATTTGGGCCAAGATGTAGAAAAAATAGATAAACTATTGCTTGTAAGAATATAAATTGATACAGACACTTTGGAAGACAGTTTGGCAGTTCTTCATAACACCAAACAGGATTATTAAATTGATTTCTCAACAATTGAAGTCATGGGTCTATACCACAGAGAAATTAAAATATATAAAAACACGCAGAGCAGTGTCCACAACGGTATTAATGATAATAGTTCTAAAGTGAAGACAGCCCAAATATTATCAAATAATAGATAAAATGATGGGTATATATACACAATGGAATGTTATTCTGAAATGAAATAGAATGATGCACTGAATGAGTGCTACAGCATAAATAATCTTGGAAATATTTGTGATAAGTGAAGTTAAGTCAGTCACAAATTATTTGATTCCATTTATTTATTTATTTATTTTAATTTTTTTTATTAAAGAAAGGATTAATTAACAAAACCATAGGGTAGGAGGGGTACAACTCCACATAATTCCCACCGCCCAATCTCCATATCCCACCCCCTCCCCCGATATCTTTCCCATTCTCTATCCCTCTGGGAGCATGGACCCAGGGTCATTGAGGGTTGCAGAAGGTAGAAGGTCTGGCTTCTGTAATTGCTTCCTCGCTGAACATGGGCGTTGACTGGTCGGTCCATACTCCCAGTCTGCCTCTCTCTTTCCCTAGTAGGATGGGTCTCTGGGGAAGCTGAGCTCCAGGACACATTGGTGGTGTCTTCAATCCAGGGAAGTCTGGCCGGCATCCTGATGACACCTGGAACCTGGTGACTGAAAAGAGAGTTAACATACAAAGCCAAACAAATTGTTGAGCAATCATGGACCCAAAGCTTGGAAAAGTGGAGAGGAAGTATTAGGGAGGTACTCACTGCAAACTCTAGTATACTTCTGCTTTCTTACTTTGGTGCCATTTGATTCCATTTATATGAAATATCCACATAGATAAATCCATAGAGAAATTACACTAATGGTTATGTGAAATGAGAGAGGGATGGGGAATAGATATTTATGGGTTCAGAATTCTTTTTCAGGGTGATGAAACTGTTCTATAACTAAACAGCCACAAAAGTTGTACAGCTCTGAGAATAAACTAAAAATCATTGAGTTTAAATGTATAGCTCCACATACACAAATTAGCAAATATACAAAATTAGTACAAGTATCACTTGTGATATTATACTATCACCTTACAAAATTATACCACTGGTGGAAAGAAAAGTGTACACGACATTCCCCTGCAGTATTTTTTACAACAGCACACAAATCTAGAAACTGCTACAAAACTTCACATTCACCACATGCAACACAGTTTACAACCACCTACATACTACTCATTTATCAGTGTTTGTGGACCAATACTACTTTCTGCTCCTCTCTGCTTTCTAATCATGTGTAAGGCTTCTCATTGACTGAATCGAAATTAGAACCCTTCTGACAAAGAATTCTGGGACATGTCCTAATAATTCATTCCCTCTAATAAAGGAAAACATAAAGAAAATATGGATGGTAAATAAAATAAAAATAAAATCACATTTATAAAAATATAAGATCTGAAGACTTCCGGAGGCGGGGCTACAAGCAGCAGCAGATCTGTTTCTCTCCTCTCCTCTCCTCTCCTCTCCCGAATCAACTAGGAGTACCAAAGGAGACCAACTGGGACCTAAACAAGACAGGACTAGAACGACTTCAGGAACCCATCAAATCACTGGTGAGTGCAAACACATGTGGCTGGTGGGCACAGAGAAGCCTAGGGAGAGATTAAGTGGCTGGTAACAGTCCCACAGTTTATCATTGAGATACCACGTCCAGTCTGTTCCACCAACAAGGGGATGGCTGAAGGGAGGAGAGGACTCCCCTGAGACTCACCAAGTGCAACTCTGAGTCTCCATTGCTACTGCCCTCAGAATCTGGAGCAGTGGCAGGGAGGCCCTGTTGTGACACCAGGGGACAGAGAACTAACCAGGAAACTCAGGAGAAGATCTATGCCTCAGTGGCATAGCAGTGGGGCTGTGAAAGTCTGTTTGCATAACCACTGGATTATCTCTGCTATACCCCACTTTATCTCTTGGTCAGGAGTCAGTGATTAAGCTAAGAAGCCTACTTATGGTTTAAAAGCCCTCAGGCTCCCATAGCCTAGAGGGGGGAAAAAGCACAAAAGAGGCTTTTAAGCCACTGAGCTATAAATCAGGAATTAAATAATATTGAAACAATGGTCAATTTCCAGAACTATGAACCCTTTAATTACCTTACTTACACACAAGTCAATCCAGGCAAGAGTGATCAGTAATTTGAAAAGTACTGCTAGAGGGAATTCAAAATATAATATATAAAATGGTTAAACCATCAAGAAGAAATATTGGAGAAATGAACCAGGACAAGAGTCCAGCTAAAAGCCCCCCAGAGGGTGAAGCACAAAATAATTAGGTCAACATCCAAACATTAGCTAAGGAAATAATGACAGGAGTGAGTAAAGAGTTTGAAAGAATTGTCATCAGAAATACAGAACAACAAACGAGACCCTGGAAGAAAACACTAATTATCTCAAGCTTATTAGAGAGCTGAAAGCTGAAATAGCTAAGCAAAGAACACAACTAGCTGAGCAAGCTAAAACAGTATCAGAACAGGATAACAAAATAGATGAACTCCAGAAAACAACACAGGGGAGAGAGAATAGAATAAATGAGACTGAAGACAGAATTAGCAAGATCGAGGATGAATTAGAGACAACTAAAAAAGAAGTAAGAGATCTCAAAAATAGAATAAGAGATACTGAAAACAACAACAGAGTCCTATGGGATGACTTCAAAAGAAATAATATACGAATTATTGGCTTACCAGAGGAAGAAAGAGAGGGAGAGGAAGAAAGCATTCTTCAAGCCATAATAGCTGGAAACTTCTCTAATCTAGACAACATAAAAGACATAAAGGTTCAAGAAGCTCAGAGAGTCCCAAACAGAATTAACCCAGACTGAAAGACACCAAGCCACATCATATTTAGAATGGAAAGGAATAAGGATAAAGAAAGGATCCTGAATGATGCAAGAGAAAAACAAAGAGACACCTACAGAGGAAAATACATAAGATTAGCAGCAGACTTCTCCACACAAACACTACAGGCCAGAAGAGAATGTCAAGATATCTACTGAGTGCTCAATGAGAAAGGCTTTCAACCAAGACTACTGTATCATGCTTGAGTGTCATTCAGACTAGATGAAGGTATAAAAACCTTCTCAGAAAAGCAACAGTTGAAAGATTCAACAGTCACCAAGCCTGTCCTGAAATAAATTCTACAAGATCTCCTATAAACAGTCAGACCACCATAAATATGCCACATATCCGAACACTCTAAAACTCCACAAGAATGGCGTTAAAATGTCTTTAATCCTTGATATCAATAAATGCTAATGGCCTGAATTCACCTATTAAAAGACACAGAATAGGAAGATGGATCAGAAAATACAACCCAACAATATGCTGTCTACAGGAAACCCTCCTAACTCAACAAGACAAACACAGACTCAAAGTGATAGGATGGGGAACTATCATACAAGCCAATGGCCCACAAAAAAAGGCAGGAACAGCTATTCTCATATCTGACATGATAGACTTTAAAATATATAAGATTTAAAATGATAGGAATGGACACTACTGCTCAGTGGATCAGGTAATCAAGAGAACTTAGCAATTATTAGCATCAATGCACCCAATGAAAAGCCATCTAAATGCATCAAACATATACTGAAATAGCTATAGCAATATATTAACAGCAACACAGTAACAGTAGGGGACTTCAACACCCTACTTTCTCAACTTGATAGATCATCCAAGCAGAAAATCAATAAATACATAAGGAAACTAAATAAGGAGATGGATAAACTAGAACTATTGAACATTTTCAGAGTCATTCATCCCAAGAAACTGGAATACACATTTTATTCAAGTCCACATGGGTCATTCTCAAGGACAGACCATATGCTAGGCCACAAAGACAGCATCAGCAAATTCAAGAGCATTGAAATCATCCCAAGCATCTTCTCAGACCACAGTGGAATTAAACTAATACTTAACAATCAACAAAAGATGAGCAATAGTCCCAAACTGTGGAAGCTCAACAGTACACTCCTTAACTACTGGGTCAAAGAGGAAATAAAGGAAGAAATCAAAATGTTTCAAGAGTTCAATGAAAAAATATCAAAATATTTGGAACACAAGGCAGTACTGAGAAGGAAGTTCATAGCCATACAAGCACACACTAGGAAACAAGAAAAAGCATAAATAAATGGCCTGACTGCACATCTTAAAGACCTAGAAGAAGAAGAACAAAGGAACCCTAAAGCAATCAGAAGGACCTAAATCACTAAAGTTAGGGCAGAAATCAATAGCATTGAAAATATGAAAACCATACAATAGATCAACGAAAGTAAATGTTGCTTCTTCAAAAGAGTGAACAAAATCGACAAACATTTAGC
Source organism: Erinaceus europaeus (assembly GCF_950295315.1). Classification (NCBI taxonomy): domain Eukaryota; kingdom Metazoa; phylum Chordata; class Mammalia; order Eulipotyphla; family Erinaceidae; genus Erinaceus; species Erinaceus europaeus. The sequence continues at coordinate 55,309,635 of NC_080179.1, read as the reverse complement.
CAGACTCACAAAACAAAAAAGGGAGAAGACCCAAATACATCAAATCATAAATGAAAGAGGAGATATCACAACAGACACCAAGAAATTCAACATATGATGCGAGGCTTCTAAGAACAAATATATGCCACCAAGCTAGAGAACCTGGAAGAAATGGACGATTTCCTAGATACCTACCAACTCCAAAACTAAGTAAAAAGGAAGTAGATAACATGAACAGGTCAATCACAGCTAATGAAATTGAAATTGTTATCAAAAATCTTCCCAAAAATAAATGTTCTGGACCAGATGGTTTTACAAATGAATTCTACAAAACCTTCAATGAAGAACTAATACCTCTACTTTCAAAAGTCTTCCAGAAGAAGACACTGGAATTCTCCCTTCCAGCTTCTATGAAGCCAACATCACTTTGATACCAAAAGCAGAAAGGGACAAAACCAAAAAAGAAAACTACAGGCCAATATCTCTGATGAACATAGATACGAAAATATTGGACAAAATTCTAGCCAACCGGATACAGCAGTATATTAAAAAGATTATTCACCATGACCAAGTGGGGTTTATCCCAGGGATGCAAGGTTGGCTTAATATACCTAAATCAATCAATGTGATCCACTACATCAATAAAAGCAAGACCAAAAACCACATGCTTATATCAATAGATCCAAAGAAAGCCTTTGACAAAACACAACATCCCTTTATGATCAAAACACTACAAAAGGTGGAAATAGATGGATAAATCCTCAAGATAGTGGAGTCTATATATAGCAAACCTACAGCCAACATCATACTCAATGGTGAAAAACTGGAAGCATTTCCCCTCAGATCAGGTACTAGACAGGGATGCCCACTATCACCATTACTATTCAACATAGTGTTGGAAGTTCTTGCCATACCAATCAGGCAGGATCAAGGAATTAAAGGCATACCGATTGGAAGAGAAGAAGTCAAACTCTCCCTATTTGCAGAATACATGATAGTATACAGAGAAAAACCTAAGGAATCTAGCAAGAAGCTTTTGGAAATCATCAGGCAATACAGTAAGGTGTCAGACTACACATTTAACATACAAAATTCAGTGGCATTCCTCTATGCAAACACTAAGTTAGAAGAAATTAAAATCCAGAAATCAATTCATTTTACTATAGCAACAAAAACAATACAATATCTAGGAGTAAACCTACCTGAAGAAGTGAAAGATGTGTATACTGAAAATTATGTGTCACTACTCAAGGAAATTGAAAAAGACACAAAGAAGTGGAAAGATATTCCATGTTCATGCAGTGGAAGAATTAACATCATCAAAATGAATATACTACCCAGAGCCATATACAAATTTAATACTATCCTCATCAAGATCCCAACCCCATTTTTTAGGAGAATAGAACAAATGCTACAACTGTTTATCTGTAGTCAAAAAAGACCTATAATTGCCAAAACAATCTTTAGAAAAAAGAACAGAACTGGAGGTATCACTCTCCCAGATCTCAAATTGTATTAAAGGGCCATTGTTGTCAAAACTGCTTGGTACTGGAATATGAATAGACATACTGAGCAGTGGAATAGAATTAAGAGCCATGAAGTAAGCCCCCATACCTATGAGCATCTAATCTTTGACAAAGATGGCCAGACTATTAAATAGGGAAAACAGAGTCTCTTTAACAAATGGTGTTGGAAAAAATGGGTTGAAACATGCAGAAGAATGAAACTGAAACACTATATTTCACTAAAAACAAAAGTAAATTCCAAGAGGATCAAGGACTTGGATGTTAGACCAGAAACTATCAGATACTTAGAGGAAAATATTGGCAGAACTCTTTTCCGCATAAATTTTAAAGACATCTTCAGTGAAATGAATCCAATTACAAAGATGACTAAGACAAGCACAAACCTATGGGACTACATAAAATTAAAACGCTTCTGCACAGTTAAAGAAACTACTACCCGGGGGGAAGGAGGAAGATGGCGGACTGAGAAGTCGCTAACAGCGAGTGCTCTGATCACATCGTCAGCAACGGTAGGATTTTCTGCCTTTAGCATGCCAGTCAATAAGGAGTGACACCAAAGAAGTGATTACAATTTAATTTGGGTTAAGAATTAGAGTAAAGGTGACACGGACTAGCAGGGCTCCAGAATTCCCAGGCGGCGCCGGGCAAGGCGAGTGCGCCGGGCATTGTCCTCCACCTGGGAAGGCAGCTCCTCTGCAGGTTGCAGAGCGCGGCGGGCAGAGGACCCGGAGAGAGCACTTTAGCTCGGGGCCTTCCTCTTGGGAGTCTCCAGGGTCCACCGCGACCCTGAGGGCAGATCCAAAGACTTCTTGAGTATACCTCTCATTGGATCAAAGGACTTGGGAGCTAGTTTTCATTTTTGAGAAATCCTTTAAAAAAGGCTGGAGCGGGGGGTTTCCCGGAAGATGGCGGACTGAGAAGCGGCTAGCCTTTGAGCTCCGGACACATCTCGTGTAAACAATAGGATTATCTGCCTTTAGCAGGCCAGCCAATAAGAGGGCATAGCGGTGACAACAAGGAGGTGTCTATAACTTAATTTGGGTTAAGAATTAGAGTAGGGGAAAAAAATTCTTTTTTCTTCCTTTTAATTTTCAAGCATACATCCTTCCCGCCGCCGCCCCCCTCCCCCCATAAGCAGTGCCTGGGACCAGCTACTAGCAGGATACCCCATACCACCAAACAGGGTGTTTTTTTGTTTTTTTTTTTAATTCACGATACACATTTGGGAAGTTCCTCGCACTGCTCTTTAATTACAACTCTTCTTCTTATCTTCTCCCTTTTCTCTCTCTTATCTCTCTCTATCTCTCTTTTTTTTTTCTTCTTTAATCTTGTCATACACTTCTTTCTTCTTTGCCTTTCTGAATTTGTGAATTACTTTGGGGAAAAAATCTGACCCAGAGTGGACTCTCTATGTGTGTATCTCTACTCTAGTATCCTTTACACTCTTGTTACCCCTAGAATATACACTGGATAGTAGATTAGCATAACTGTCTATTCTTGCTATCCTCTCTTTCTTTTCTCTTTCATCACTGGGATTTGGTTACTATTTTTTCACGGACTGGAGAAATTGTTTGGCTAACTGGTAACGATTAAACTCCTTCAATACTTACTTCAGTTGCTACTGTAATTCCGGAGGTTGGTGAGTGCAATTGTCATAAAGGTATTTAGTACAGTGTTACTTGTGCTCAAAACACAACAACTGAGGAACAACAGAGCATTAAAAAAAGAGAGAAACACATAAATAAAAAAAATGGGTAGATTAAAAACAAATAAAACTGCTACCCCAATGAATGAAGACAAGAGCCCAGAAGAAACCACAAATCAGTCAGAAGTAACAATAGATAAGAAAAGTAAGCAAGCAATAATAAACTTATTAATCACAGAAATGAAAACAACATTGGAGGAAAAGAATGGCAGTATTAGGGAAACAACAGTTGAGACCCCCAAGGAAAATACTGATTATCTTGAGGCAATTAGAGAACTGAAAGCTGAAATAGCTGTAATGAAGAAAGAAGCTGAGGCAAGGGAAAGCAGACTAACAGAAGCAGAAAACAGAATTAGACAGAGGATGAGTTAGAGAAAACTAAGAAAGAGGTGAAAGAGCTTAAAAAGAGATTGAGAGACACTGAAAACAACAACAGAGACATTTGGGATGATCTCAAAAGAAGTAACATTCGTATAATTGGCCTGCCAGAGGAAGAAAGAGAGGAAGGGGAAGGAAACATTCTAGAGGAAATAATACAAGAAAACTTCCCAGACCTGAATAACAGAAAGGATATCAAGGTTCAAGAGGCCCAGAGAGTACCAAACAGAATCAACCCAGACCTAAAGACACCAAGACACATCATAGTCACAATGAGAAGAAGTAAGGATAAAGAAAGGATCCTAAAGGCTGCAAGAGAGAAACAAAAAGTCACATACAGGGGAAAACCCATAAGACTATCTGCAGATTTTTCAACTCAAACTCTAAAAGCCAGAAGGGAGTGGCAAGATATCTATCGAGCCCTGAATGAAAAAGGGTTTCAACCAAGGATAATATATCCTGCTAGACTTTCATTCAAGCTAGATGGAGGGATCAAAACCTTCTTAGACAAACAACAGTTAAAGGAGGCAACTATCACCAAGCCGGCCTTGAAAGAGGTACTAAAAGACCTCTTATAAACAAGAACATCACTATAATACTTGCAATATATCAGAGTAAACAAATTGTTTTTTAGAACAATGGCACTACAATACATTTAATCCATAATATCAATAAATGTCAATGGCTTAAACTCACCCATCAAAAGGCACAGGGTGGGGGGATGGATCAGAAAACATAACCCAACCATATGCTGCTTGCAAGAATCCCATCTGTCACAACAAGATAAACACAGACTTAAAGTGAAAGGATGGAAAACTATCATACAGGCTAACGGTCCACAAAAAAGGGCAGGAACAGCCATTCTCATCTCAGATACGATAGATTTTAAATTAAATAAAGTAATAAAAGATAGGCAAGGACATTACATAATGATTAGAGGATCAATCAGCTAAGAAGACTTAACAATTATTAACATCTATGCACCCAACGAGGGACCATCTAAATACATTAAGCATCTACTGAAAGAATTTCAAAAATACATCAATAGTAATACAATAATAGTGGGAGACTTCAATACCCCACTCTCACACTTAGACAGATCAACAAAGCAGAGAACCAATAAAGATACAAGAGAATTGAATGAAGAGATTGACAGACTAGACCTCTTGGACATTTACAGACTCTTCCACCCCAAAAAACTGGAATACACCTTCTTTTCAAATCCACATAACACATACTCAAGGATAGACCACATGTTAGGCCACAAAGACAGCATCAATAAATTCAAGAGCATTGAAATCATCCCACGTATCTTCTCAGACCACAGTGGAGTAAAACTAACTTTTAACAACAAACGGAAAATTATTAAAAGACATAGAATTTGGAAACTAAACAACATGCTCCTTAAGAACCACTGGGTCAGAGACTCACTCAAACAGGAAATTCAAATGTTCCTGGAAACTAATGAAAATGAAGACACAACCTATCAAAATATTTGGGACACAGCGAAAGCAGTACTGAGAGGGAAACTTATAGCCATACAATCACAAATTAAACACCAAGAAGAAGCCCAAATGAACGACCTTACTACACACCTCAAGGACTTAGAGGAAGAGGAACAAAGGAACCCTAAAGCAACCAGAAATCACTAAAGTTAGAGCAGAAATAAACAACATCGAAAATAAAAGAACCATACAAAAGATCAATGAAGCCAAATGTTGGTTCTTTGAAAGATTAAACAAAATTGACAAACCCCTAGACAGACTCACCAAACAAAAAAGAGAGAAGACTCAAATTAATAGAATTGTAAACAATGCAGGAGATATCACAACTGACACCACAGAAATCCAGAGAATTCTGCGAAACTTCTATAAAGAACTATATGCCACCAAGCTAAAGAATCTGGAAGAAATGGAACAATTCCTAGAAACCTATGCACTTCCAAAACTGAACCAAGAAGAACTACAAAATCTAAATGCACCAATCACAGACAAAGAAATTGAAACCATTATTAAGAATCTCCCCAACAACAAAAGTCCTGGACCAGATGGCTTCACAAACGAATTCTACAAAACTTTCAGGAAACAGTTAATACCCATACTTCTTAAGCTATTCCATAAGATTGAAGAAACAGGAATACTCCCTTCCACCTTTTATGAAGCCAACATCACCCTGATACCAAAAGCTGATAAGGACAGAACAAAAAAGGAAAACTACAGACCAATATCTCTGATGAACATAGATGCCAAAATATTAAACAAGATCTTGGCCAACTGGATACAGCAACATATCAAAAAGATTGTTCATCATGACCAAGTGGGATTCATCCCAGGAATGCAAGGCTGGTTCAACATCCGTAAATCAATCAATGTCATTCATCACATCAATAAAAGCAAAGCCAAAAACCACATGATTATCTCAATAGATGCAGAGAAAGCCTTTGACAAAATCCAACACCCATTCATGCTCAAAACTCTACAGAAAATGGGAATAGATGGGAAATTCCTCAAGATAGTGGAGTCTATATATAGCAAACCTACAGCCAACATCATACTCAATGGAGAGAAGCTGAAAGCATTCCCCCTCAGATCGGGGACTAGACAGGGCTGTCCACTGTCACCGTTACTCTTCAACATAGTATTGGAAGTTCTTGCCATAGCAATCAGGCAAGAGAAAGAAATCAAAGGGATACAGATTGGAAGGGAAGAAGTCAAGCTCTCACTATTTGCAGATGATATGATAGTATACATAGAAAGACCTAAAGAATCAAGTAGAAAATTACTGGAAGTTGTGAGGCAATATAGCAAGGTATCAGGCTACAAAATCAGTGTACAAAAATCAGTGGCATTTCTTTATGCAAACACTAAATCTGAAGAAGAAGACATCCAGAAATCACTCCCATTTACTGTTGCAACAAAATCAATCAAATACCTAGGAATAAAGTTGACCAAAGAAGTGAAAGACTTGTATACTGAAAACTATGAGTCGCTACTCAAGGAGATAGAAACTGATACCAAGAAATGGAAAGATATCCCATGCTCATGGATTGGAAGAATAAATATCATCAGAATGAATATTCTCTCCAGAGCCATATACAAATTTAATGCAATACCCATCAAAGTTCCACCAGGCTTCTTTAAGAGAATAGAACAAACACTACAATCATTTATCTGGAACCTGAAAACACCTAGAATTGACAAAACCATCTTGAGGAAAAGAAACAGAAATGGAGGCATCACACTCCCAGACCTTAAACTATATTATAAAGCCATCATCATCAAAACAGCATGGTACTGGAACAAAAATAGGCACACAGACCAGTGGAACAGAATTGAAAGCCCAGAAGTAAATCCCAACACCTATGGGCATCTAATCTTTGATAAGGGGGCCCAAATGATTAAATGGAAAAAGGAGGCTCTCTTCAATAAATGGTGCTGGGAAAACTGGGTTGAAACATGCAGAAGAATGAAATTGAACCACTTTATCTCACCAGAAACAAAAATCAACTCCAAATGGATAAAAGACCTAGATGTCAGACCAGAAACAATCAAATACTTAGAGGAAAACATTGGTAAAACACTTTCCCACATACAACAAACCAATGGGACTACATCAAATTGAAAAGCTTCTGCACATCCAAAGAAACTATTAAACAAACAGAGAGACCCCTCACAGAATGGGAGAAGATCTTCACATGCCAGACATCAGACAAGAAACTAATCACCAAAATATATAAAGAGCTCAGCAAAATTAGCACCAAAAAAGCAAATGACCCCATCCAAAAATGGGCAGAGGAAATGAACAAAACATTCACCACAGAGGAGATCCAAAAGGCTAACAAACATATGAAAAACTGCTCTAGGTCACTGATTGTCAGAGAAATGCAAATTAAGACAACACTAAGATACCACCTTTTGATGTATGTAAGAACGGCATACATCAAAAAGGACAGCAGCAACAAATGCTGGAGAGGATGTGGGGACAGAGGAACCCTTTTACATTGCTGGTGGGAGTGTAAATTGGTACAGCCTCTGTGGAGAGCAGTCTGGAAAACTCTCAGAAGGCTAGACATGGACCTTCCATATGACCCAATAATTCCTCTCCTGGGGTTATACCCCAAGGACTCCATAACACCCAACCAAAAAGAGGTGTGTACTCCTATGTTCATAGCAGCACAATTCATAATAGCTAAAACTTGGAAGCAACCCAGGTGCCCAACACCAGATGAGTGGCTGAGAAAGCTGTTGTATATATACACAATGGAATACTATGCAGCTATCAAGAACAATGAACCCACCTTCTCTGACCCATCTTGGACAGAGCTAGAAGGAATTATGTTAAGTGAACTAAGTCAGAAAGATAAAGATGAGTATGGGATGATCCCACTCATCAACAGAAGTTGACTAAGAAGATCTGAAAGGGAAACTAAAAGCAGGACCTGATCAAATTGTAAGTAGGGCACCAAAGTAAAAACCCAGTGGTGAGGGGTAGACATGTAGCTTCCTGGGCCAGTGGGGGGTGGGAGTGGGCGGGAGGGATGGGTCACAGTCTTCTGGTGGTGGGAATGGTGTTTATGTACACTCCTAGCAAAATGTAGACATATAAATCAGTAGTTAATTAATATGAGAGGGGGAAATCAATTGTATGTCTCAAAGTTTCTCAAAAGACAAACTGAATCTTTTTAATATATAGGCTATGTATTTGATATGCAGACTCTCTCAAAAGCCTAGACCAAGTAGATTAGAAGCTTCCAATAGCACAGCTATATACAAGATACTGGGTACTGTACAGCAAACCATAACAAAGGGACTTTTCAAAGTTAACCCAATTAACAAATAATGTGATGATAATATTAACTATTGTTTGTCTTTTTGAACCCTAAGACAGCAGGAACCTCACATCTTCACTATAGCGCCCCTACTTCCCCCAGTCCTGGAACCCTTGGATAGGGCCCACTTTCCCGTATGCATCTCCCAATCCAAACCAAATAATATTGCATCCGCCGATCACAACCTAACCAAAGCAACGATTGCCATCTCAACATGCTTCACCTCAGACTGTGTCCAGAGACTTCACGTGTGGAATGACAACCCTTCAGCTTCTTTACTCGGGTGAGACCTTTCCTTTAATAGTACACTCTAATTTCATCTCAGGTAGTTCACTTTCTAACAAAGTCCCATAACCTAGATATACACCAGTTTCTGTGAGAGAGAGCTTATGTGCACACGTATCCATAAACTACTGCAAAATATATACCTGAAAGCAGGATTACACTAGAGTTTGCAGTGAGTGCCTCCCTAACACTTCCCCTCCACTATTCCAAGCTTGGGGTCCTTGATTGCTCAACAAATTGTTTGGCTTCATATGTTAACTCTCTTTTCAATCACCAGGTTCCAGATGCCACCAGGATGCTGGCTAGGCTTCCCTGGATTGAAGACCCCACCAATGTGTCCTGGAGCTCAGCTTCCCCAGAGACACACCCTACTAGGGAAAGAGAGAGGCAGACTGGGGGTATGGACCGACCAGTCAATGCCCATGTTCAGCGGGGAAGCAATTACAGAAGCCAGACCTTCTACCTTCTGCAACCCTCAACGACCCTGGGTCCATGCTCCCAGAGGGATAGAGAATGGGAAAGCTACCATGGGAGGGGGTGGGTTATGGGGATTTGGTGGTGGGAATTGTGTGGAGCTGTACCCCTCCTACCTTATGCTTTTGTTCACTAATGCTCTCTTAAATAAAAATTTAAAAAAGAAAAAAAAAAAGAAACTACTACCCAAACCAAGAGACCCCTCACAGAATGGGAGAATATCTTTACATGCCATACATCAGACAAGAGGCTAATAAACAGAATATATAAAGAACTTGCAAATCTCAACAACAAGACAACAAATAACCCCATCCAAAAATGGGGAGAGGACATGGATAGAATATTCACCACAGAAGTGATCCAAAAAGTGAGAAATACATGAAAAAATGCTCCAATTCTTTGATTGTCAGAGAAATGCAAATAAAGACTACCATTAGATACTACTTTACTCTGTGAGAATGTCATACATCAGAAAAGATAACAGCAGCAAATTTTGGAGAGGTTGTGGGGTCAAAGAAACACTTCTACACTGCTGGTGGGAATGTAAACTGTTCCTACCTTTGTGGAGAATAGTCTGGAGAACTCTCAGAAGGCTAGAAATGGACCTACCCTATGATCCTGCAATTCCTCTCATGGGGATATATCCTAAGGAACCCAACACACCCATCCAAAAAGATCTGTTTACACATATGTTCTTGGCAGCACAGTTTGTAATATCCAAACCTGGAAGCAACCCAGGTGTCCAACAAGATGAGGGGCTGAGCAAGTTGTGGTATATATACACAATGGAATACTACTCAGCTATAAAAGATGGTGACTTCACTATTTTCAGCTGATCTTGGATGGACTTTGAAAAATTAATGTTGGGAGTCAGTCAGTAGAGTCACTTAACAGAGGGTTAAGTGCAGGTGGTTAAAAGCACAAGGACTGGCTTAAGGATCCCAGTTCGAGCCCCTGGCTCCCCACCTGCAGGGGAATTGCTTCACAAGAGGTGAAGTAGGTCTCCAGGTATCTATCTTTCTCTTCCCCTCTATGTCTTCCCCTCTCAATTTCTCTCTGTCCTATCCAACAACAATGACATCAATCATAACTACAACAATAAAAAAGCAATGGCAGCAAAAGGAAATAAATAATAAATATTTTTTAAAAAGAAAAGAAAATTAATGTTAAGTTAAATAAGTCAGAAACAGAAGGATGAGTATGGGATGATCTCACTCTCAGGCAGAAACTGAAAAACAAGATCAGAAAAGAAAACACAAGTAGAACCTGAACTGGAATTTGCGTATTGCACCAAAGTAAAATATTTTGGGGTGGGTGGGTGGGGAGAATACAGATCCAAGAAGGATGACAGAGGACCTAGTGGGGGTTGTATTGTTATATGGAAAACTGAGAAATGTTATTAATGTACAAACTATTGTATTTACTGTTGAAAGTAAAACATTAATTCCCCAATAAAGAAATTTAAAAAATATATAAGATCTATTTTATTTACACTGTATGAGAGTAGGATATATAATGTTCAAATTGAATTTGTGTTTGGAATTATATTTATAGTTCAGTCAACACAATGTACTATAGAAAGGAAGACCATATTCTTTTAAACAGATTTGATGTGGGTGGTTTATTGAAGAATGTGGGCTGGGTCAGCCTACTTGGCCACTCAAAGACTGGTCCTGAAATAAGTGCAGCCTAGAATGTTCTCAGCTGTGACCATGGACTCATATTGCAGGAACTCAGTTGTTACACAGGCTCCTGTGCTAAATATGAATAGATGTGGGCCCTACATCAGATTGATGTGGTAAATAGTTAATGGTATTTATATAATTTTCTCATTCTTTGGAAGCCACTCTCTGCAATAATCCAGCTTTCAAGCCCTATTCTCAACTCTGACACGATCTTCCCAGACAATACTGTTAGTCCACCTGTATATTAGCTATCAGGATCAGACAAAAAGTACCAAAGTCATGGTCCTCTTGGAATATACCTAAAATAGACATCCTAGGTTCTTTTCACCTGGAAACCCTTAGTTTCATCTGCTCTATTCCTACCTTTGAGTTCCTGGGTTTGTTTTTAATTTTTATTTATAAAATGGAATTATTGACAGGACCATAGGATAAGAGGCATACAATTCCACACAGTTCCCACCACCAGAACCCCATATCCCAACCCCTCCCTTGATAGTTCTCCTATTCCTTATCCCTCTGGGACTATGGACCCAGGATCATCATGGAGTGTAGAAGGTGGAAGAAGGGCTCACTTCTGTAATTGCTTCCCTGATGAACATGGGCGTTGGCAGGTTGATCCATACTCCTTTCCTGATTAAACAATTTGTCTTGCTTTATATCTTACCAACTTTCAGCCAAAAATTTGCAGACACTACTAGGATTCCATCCTTATTTCCCTAGGCAAAGGACTTCACCAATGTGTCCTGAAGTTTCTAGAGCCCTAAACCAGTAGGGAAAGACAGAAGCAGGCTGAGGGTACGGATCCAACTGCCAACACCCGTGTGCAGTGGAGAAGTAATTACAGAAGCCAAACCTTCCATCTTCTACAACCCATAGAGAATTTTGGTCCATATACTCAGAAGATAAAAAAATAGGGGAGCTTCCAATGGAGGGGATGGGACACAGAACTCTTGTGGTGGGAACTATATGGAATTGTACCCTTGTTATCTTACAATCTTGTCAATCAATATTAAATTACTAATAAAAATATTTAAGAAAGTCATTCCCAAAGCAAGAGTGGAAAAGCATTGAACAGAGAAGGAAGGAAAGATATATTGGTCACTATTATGGGAAACTGGTTGCTCTAACTCTTTCAAAGAAACTCATGGTAGTGACAGTCACTTCTCATCGTAAATACGGTATAAAATTATTATGATTCACCTTAAAATAGTTCAAATAATTTATTTTATATTATGTGAATTTTATTTGAATTGAAAATTACAGAAAATGACAGATAAACTTCTATACTAAACCTACCAAAGTTCTGTGTAATATCCAACACCCCACCACACACACACGCACGCACGCACGCACGCACACACGCACACAAACACCTGACAACCACAATACTTCTCAAGAAGACTTAGAGACATTTTGCAGTTTGGCTACTTTTTTTTCTTCATTTAATATGCTTCAGTTCTATATATTACACATGTGAAGAAAATCATGCAATATTTGCCTTTTATCTCCTCACTTACTACACTAAGCAAATCACCTTAAGTTCCATCTATTTTTGTCTCAAAGGACAAAATATCATATTTTCATTGCAAAGTTATATTCCACTTAGTTTATGTCCCAGAACTTCTTTATATAGTCATATGTGTATGGATATTTAAGTTCCTTCCATCCTTTATCTGGTATGAATAATGCAGTTATAAACATGGGAGTTCATACATACCTTCAAATTAATGAGTTTGTGTCCTTTGGATATGTATCTAGGAGAGGTATTGTTGGTTCCTAATATTAGACATTGACCTGAAAGCTTCTGTTCAGGGAGGACTTTCTTCTACTCTGCTCTCATTGCTCAAAGTCAGGCAAGTGGATATGTTCAAGGTCAACAGGATGTGAAGGGGTGCCAACCTACCAGATTTTGAACCCTAGATCCAATACTTAATAATTTTTGACAATGTTGCTTATATACTCTGAATTCCATAGTCCCCATCTATTGAATAAGAATAAATATTTCTAGTATGGGATCACTGTAAGGATTAAATCTGATTATTTAAATGAAGTACTTGGTATAATACCTGGCAATTGTAATTGCTCATTAAAGCAAACTGCCCACAAGATGACAAACTACTATGAAAAAGAACTTAGTCTGTATTTGGCACATCCCAGTACACTTTAAGTTGTTCAGTAGACTCTTGGTAAAGGAGTGAATATATGTTCGCTAAAGGAAAATTTAAAAGCACCTAAACAAATTCTCTACATACTTTCTTGCCTTAACTTCCACTTGATGCAGAAATTAAAGCTTTAGTAACTACTCAGCTATTAAAAATTATTAATTCACCTTCTTCACCTCATCTTAGATGGACTTAAAGGAATCATGTTAAGTGAATTAAGTCAGAAAGAGGATGAATATGGGATGATCTCACCCACAGACAGTAAGTCAGAAAGAGGATGAATATGGGATGATCTCACCCACAGACGGAAGTTGAGAAATAATAACAGAAGAGAAAACAAAAAGCACAACTTGGACTGGCACCAAAGTAAAGGACTCTGGGGGTTAAGGGTAATAGGGGTCGAGAGGGTTCCAAGTTCTGGTGCATGATGCTGAAGAAAGACCTAGGTGGGGTGTTAGACTATTTTGCAGAAAACTGTGAAATTTTACACATGTAGCAACAACTGTATTTACTGTTGACTGTAAACCTGTTGTGATGCAGTACACTGACGGCCATAGGAAGTCCATCACAGCGCTTGGCTGATGTCAGCCCTGGTGAAGAGCATGCAGTGATCTGCACAGGCGCACAGTAGACTGTGGGTGGGTCTGATCTATGCAGATTTACAAGGCATTGTGGGTGGACTGAATAGACTCAAACGGCCCAGCCAGCCAGAAGACTGATCTCTTTGGCTGCTGCTTCTTCTCCTGGCCAGATGCATCTGGCTGAGGCTGTCCGAGGTGCCCACCATGGCTATTTCTCCTGGGTCCTGAACACGTGTGACTCAGCTAACTAGTAAACTCTTAAGACTCTCCTACAGCCATACGCAACCTATACCTTGACTGGTAATTGTTTATCTCATGGTACTGAACTTTTGATAACTATTCATGGATTTTATGGATGTAGCGTATTCTTACCTACCTAGATATTTGCATTTTACCCTTGTATCACCCTAATAAAAGCTTGATTCCTTTAAACCTACTCCAAGATGTCTTTCAGCTGAATCCATTATGCACCATGCAGCAGCAAAAGTCTTTCTGTTTTAGTTACAACATAAACTATTAATTCTGGGACCAGGTGGTGGTGCACCTGGTTGAGTGCACATGTTATAATGTACAAGAACTCGATTCAAACCCCCAGCCCCACCTACAGAAGGAAAACTTCACTAGTGGTGAGGCAATGCTGCAGGTGTTTTTTCTGTCTCTCTCCCTATCTATCACTCCCTTCCTCTCAATTTCTGGCTGTCTTTATCCAATAAAGATAATTTAAGAAATAAAACAAACCATTAATTCCTCCCAATAAAAAAGGAAGAAGCTTAAATAAATAGACATAAATGATGCTTATATTTTGCAGGGCAGTTCACAGTTTCTGAATATCCTTCCTAACTCATCAGAGGCTTGTCAATAAACAGTGTTCATAACATTCAGTATCTAGACAGCACAATGGATTGCACTGTCAATAATCTAGAAAGTGATAACAACCAGGATAAGGAAAGGAACATTACTACACAATGTGGTCCCCTTGGGATGGGATCCACAAAGAATAGAATCTTTTTTTAAATATTTATTTATTTATTGTTGTTTTTTATTGTTGTAGTTATTATTATTGTTGATGTTGGATAGAACAGAGAGAAATGGAGAGAGAAGGGGAAGACAGAGAGGGGGAGAGAGAGATAGACACCTGCAGACCTGCTTCACCACCTGTGAAGCGACTCCCCTACAGGTGGGGAGCTGGGGGCTCAAACCAGGATCCTTATGCCAGTCCTTGCACTTTGCACCACGTGCACTTAACCCACTGCACTACCGCCCGACTCCCAGAATCTTTTTTTTTAAAGTATTTCATTTATTTGTCATCAACTTGAAGTAAAAGACAAGGCTTTTTGAGATTTTAAGTTTTTTCTCTTTAAATGAGATGTATGTGTTTTTTGAAAGTCAGTCTTACCTACAATAGGATGTTACTATTATATGTTTTAACATTTGTTGAAGAAAAAAATTTTAAAGTAACAAGTTAGGTATATTGGTAATATTCCTTTTTTTCTTTTCTTTCTTTTTAATATTTATTTATGCCCTTTTGTTGCCCTTATTTATTGTTGTAGTTATTATTGTTGTTGTTATTGATGTTGTTGTTGGATAGGACAGAGAGAAATGGAGAGAGGAGGAGAAAACAGAGAGGGGGAGAGAAAGACAGACACCTGCACACCTACTTCACCGCTTCTGAAGCGACTCCCCTGCAGGTGGGGAGCCAGGGGCTCGAACCGAGATCCTTACTCCAGTCCTTGTGCTTTGCGCCACCTGTGCTTAACCCACTGTGCTACCGCCCGACTCCCGGTAATATTCCTTTTAAAGTCAAAATAAAATGCATGATCTGTAATTTCTGAATAACATGTAAAAAAACAGTTCTGAAGAAACGATGCACAAATAAGTCATATTTTATTTTTGTTTTTATTTATTATTTATTTTATAAAGACAGTCACTGAGAGGAAATGGGGAGATAGAAAGTGAAAGTAAGAGAGAGAGAGAGAGAAAGCTTCACGGCTTGTGAAGCTTTCCCCTGCAGGTGGGGACTAGGGCTCTAAATCTGGGTACCTGAGAATGGTAACACAGTGCTCTACCAGGTACACCACCACCTGATCCCTCATATTTTATTTTCATAAAATAATCTTAAATGGGGGGCCAGGCGGTGGTGCACCTGGCTAAGTGCACACATTACAGTGCACAAGGATCCGGATTCAAGTCCCTGGTCCCCACCTGCAGGGGAAAGCTTCACAAGTGGTAAAGCAGGGCTGCAGGTGTCTCCCTGTCTCTCTTCTGTACTATTTCCCCTCCCCTCACAATTTCTCTCTGTCTCTATTCAAAATCAATAAAGGTTTTAAAAAAGTTTTTAATTAAAAAAATAATAATAATCTTAAATGTTTTGGTAAATGACATTTTCAACTTACACACATCCAACCAATATACTCTAATTATAGCAAAAACCTCAGACACACTAAAAAAATCATCAAAATAAGGCTAGGAAGGTGGTATAAACATAGATCACAGTGCTTGTATGCCCATACTCAAGTTTTATACCCTGCAATGCATGTGCTAAACGATGTTCTAGTTTCTTTTTTTTAATTATCTTTATTTATTGTATAGAGACAGCCAGAAATCAGGAGGGAAGGGGGTGTATAGAGGAAGAGAGACAGAGACACCTGCAGCACTGCTTCACCACTTGTGAAGCTTTCCCCCCTGCAGGTGGGGATGGGGGATTCAAACCTGGGTCCTTGCACATTGTAACATGTGTGCTCAACCAGATGCACCACCACCTGACCCCAATGCTCTAGTTTCTGATCTCTCCTCTCTCTCTCTCTCTCTCTCTCTCTGTGTGTGTGTGTGTGTGTGTGTGTGTGTGTGTGTGTGTGTGTGTGTGTGTTGTGTGTATATCCCAGGCACACTGACTGCAGGCTAATACACACAATTACTCTGTGGCAAAAAGCTTTCAAACACAACAGTTACTATACTTCTTTTATCTGACTAGCTGTTCACTGCTAAAATCTCAAATATTTTTTTATATAAATTTAACACTTTCTTGGACAATCAAAATACTACACCTGGTCTCTTTTAGAATATAGGCAAGATTGAAGAAAGACAATTTTGAATACAAAGATTCTAAGATGGAGTGCAGACCACTGTTCTTCAAATATTTCAAAGGACATTTTAAACTTGTTCCATCTGACTTTAAAAGTTAGAAGTTTGGATGATGAGAAGTTTGGCTTGACTTGTGACAGAACTTTGATGGTGCCAACTGATGGCATAAATCAGATTAGGAAATATGAACATGGGAGTCGGGTGGTAATGCAGCAGGTTAAACACTCGTGGTGTAAAGCACAAGGACTGGTGTAAGGATCCCAGTTTGAGTCCCCAGCTCTCCACCTGTGGGGGGGGGGGTGTCACTTCATAAGTGGTGAAGTAGGTCTGCAGGAGTCTTTCTCTCCCCATTTCTGTTTTCCCCTCTTCTCTCCATTTGTCTCTGTCCTATCCAACAACAATGACATCAGTAACAATAACAGTAATAACTACAACAATAAAAAAGGAACAAGGGCAACAAAAGGGAATAAATAAATAAATAAATATTGAAAATATGAACATTGTATCAGGGAAGAGAGTAGCTCCTAAATATGGGAAAGGTGTATAAACATTGTTGACTATCAATTTGATCTGATCTGGGACCCATATTCAGCTTAGGAGCCTATGTGACCTCTGCATCCCTATAGATCTGAGCTCACATTCTGTGGTCATGGGCAGGGGAACATTCCAAGCTGCCCCAACTTCAGAACCCATCTTCCCAGATCTCAAATCGCATTATAGGGCCATTGTAATCAAAACTGGTTGGTACTGGAACATAAATAGACACACTGACCATTGGAATAGAATTGAGAGCCTGGAAGTAAGCCCCCATACATATGGACATCTAATCTTTGACAAAGGTTTAAATGGGGGAAAGAGATTCTCTTCAACAAACAGTGCTGGAAAAAAATTGTGTTGAAACATGAAGAAGAATGAAATTGAAGCACTATATTTAATCAAACACAAAAGTAAATTCCAAGTGGATTAAGGACTTAGTTGTTAGGCCAGAAACTATCAAATACTTAGAGGAAATTATTGGCAGGACTCTTTTCCATATAAATTTTAAAGACATCTTCAATGAAACGAATCCAATTACAAAGAAGACTAAGTCAAGCATAAACCTATGGGACTACATCAGATTAAAAGGCTTCTGCACAGCAAAAGAAACCACTATCTAAACCAAGAGACCCCTCACAGAATGGGAGAAGATCTTTACATGCCATACATCAGACAAGAGGCTACTAACCAGAATATATAAAGAACTTGCAAATCTCAACAACAAGAAAACAAATAACCCCATCCAAACATGGAGAGAGGACATGGACAGAATTTCACCACAGAAGAGACCCAAAAGGTTGAGACACATGAAAAAATGCTCCAAGTCTCTGATTGTCAGAGAAATGCAAATGAAGTCAACAATGAGATACCACTTGACTCCTTTGAGAATGTCATACATCAGAAAAGGTATCAGCAACAAATGCTGGAGAGGTTGTGGGGTCAAAGGAACCCTCCTGCACTGCTGATGGGAATGTAAATTAGTCCAACCCCTGTGGAGAACAGTCTGGAGAACACTCAGAAGGCTAGAAATGGACCTACCCTATGATCCTGCAATTCCTCACCTGGGGATATATCTCAAAGAACCAAACACACCCATCCAAGAGATTTGTGTGTACTTATGTTCATAGCAGCATAATTTGTAATAGCCAAAACCTAGAAGCAAGGAGATGTATCTAACAACAGATGAGTAGCTGAGCAAGTTGTGGTACATATACACAATGGAATATTACTCAGATATTAAAAATGGTTATTTCAGCATTTTCAGCCCATCTTGCATGGAGCTTGAAGAAATCATGTTAAGTGAAATAAGTCAGAAATAGAAGAATTAAAATAGAATGATCTCACTCACAGACAGAAATTGAAAAACAAGATCAGAAGAGAAAACACTAAGCAGAACTTGGAATGAAGTTGGTATATTGCACTAAAGTAAAAGACTCTGGGGTGGATGGGGGGAGGGTTTAGGTCCTGGAGCAAGATGCAGAGGACCTAGTGGGGGTTGTATTGTTATATGGAAAACTGGGAAATGTTATGCATATACAAACTATTGTATTCACTGTTGACTGTAAAACATTAATCACCTAATAAAGAAAAAAATGTAAAGAAAAGACTACCGGGGAAAACAAAAGACTAGGTCTTAGTGCCTGTACAGGAATTTATGAAGAGTTGTGGCTAGAATATGGAAGGTGATATTAATTCAGGATTGGATTTCAGATGACTTTGAATATCAACAACAACAATATGACCTTGACTTAAAGACCATGCAGTCCTAGTGTTTTAAAAGGCATTTAGTCTCAATGAAAGTAGTCTGAAGTCTGGTGTCTTAAAGTCAACAAACTTTACACATTTATATTCCCTGCTGTCCACTGTGACTGCTACCACAGATGATGATAACCACTGAAATGTTAGAGTAGGAAAGTGGAATAACCAAAATCATAGGCAAATCAGTGCAGCAGAATCACGCAGCTGAGATCTGAATAAAAAAATCTAGAAAAATATCCATTTATAGTAGTGGAAGCCTGAGAGAGTTGGCCTAGTGAAAATGGGGGAGAAAAAAAAAACAGATGCAGGGTAGATTTGAAATGAGTTATAGGCAAGATGTGAGGAGAGGAATATTTGTTGGGTAGAGCCATTACTGTGTTTAAATCCCCATTCATTTAGGATAAACTGTGTAAACTCATGGAAAATTACCAAAGAGCTCTATACTTCATTTTCCTAAGATGCGCAATGG
The DNA here is from genome assembly GCF_950295315.1 of Erinaceus europaeus. NCBI lineage: Eukaryota > Metazoa > Chordata > Mammalia > Eulipotyphla > Erinaceidae > Erinaceus > Erinaceus europaeus. The sequence goes on along the minus strand of NC_080179.1, from coordinate 55,290,187 downwards.
GACAAACTGTTTTAATGATCTGTAATCATTTCATTAACTCTATGTAAAGTTTCTAACACAAATTTACTGTATTATTTAATAAATCTAGATAAATTCCATAGCATATGATTCTTAAACTAATATTCTTTGATTATGATTATACATATATGTGTATTGTAGTATATGAAATAACTGGAAATAGGAAAAGAAAAATACTAACTTTAATACAAATTCAAAATACAAGTTTGAGGAAAAATGAATAATTAGCTTTAACTATTTTGAGTCTAAAAGACAATAGTTCATAGGATATATCCAAGCAACTTTTGCTAGTTATATTAACAACATGTATGTGTAGGTGGAGAAGAGTTAAATTGAAACTTTGTAATAAAAAAAGAGTAGGCTGCAAATAACTGAAAACTCATCTGACTTCTGCTTAATATGTTGGTGGCTACCAAGTTCCAGATGCTCTACAATCCCATCCTGACCTCCCTAGGCAGGTAACCTTGGTATAGTGTCCCACAACCTCATTTCTCAGTGCCCTACCTTCTAGGAAAAGATAGAGGTACACTGGAGGTATGGATCAACTAGCCAATATCCATGTCCAGTAGAGAAGAAATTACAAAAGCCAGGACTTTCTTCTGCACTCTAAATAGAATTTTGGTCCATACTCCCATAGGAGGATAAGTGTTATTTGAAGATGACCAGAGAACTTTGAACCCCACTTCCACCCCAACCCGAAAATTTGTGACAACCAACTTTTGTTTTTGTACCATCATTGAGAGGGAGGAGTTTCTGGAGAATACCTGAGGAAGTCAGGCTCTGTTTCTCTTATCTGGGAGAGAAGAGCAAAAAGGAACGTTAACTATGGGATAATTTCACTCTTATGTGTAATATAGAGAATTGAAACACATGAACTTGAAAAAAGGGGAACTACATATATAGTCACACCATAACTATGACCTTGTGTGAACTATGATTACCACTGAAAAGAGGAGAGACAGAGTGTTGGTGGGAATAGTGTGAAATTTTACCCCTATTGTTTTTATACTTTTGTATATCACTATTAAATCATTAATGAAAATAAACAAAAATTAAAAATAAGTTAATAAAATAAGAACTCAACTGGATTAAACAAAAAGGAAACAGATTAACTCCTATCCTGGGAAATCGTGAGATGTGATGCCTAAGGATAACTTATTTTAAGAACTCTCTATTGTCCAGGATCCAAATACCTTGGATCTTTTCCTTCCCCAGCAGCCTATGCATGCCAATTTATCTCTCAGTCTACTTAGAAGTCCAATTTATATGTCAACAATTGTAATGTAAACCATTAACACTCCCCCAATAAAGTGTTTTTTAAAAGTAGCTGCAGTCATTTCAGAGGTTAGAATAAAGATATATATTAGAATAAAGATATGGAGGCTGAGGGTGGATGTTCAGCTTCATGGGGCGGGGGGGGGGGGGAAGGGGACATAGTCTTTTGGTGGTGGGAATGGTGTTTAAAAAACAAAATTAAAAAATTTAAAAAGAATAAAGATATAATAAGCCCATATTTTATTATGAGGAAATAGCTCTCCAATATAATTTTTGTCTGCTCTCTTTAACAAGATTTAGAACATATTTCCCTCCCAAAGCCACTATTTGGCATTAAGAATTGGTACTACCTCATCTCCCAGGGCCCTAGTCAGTGAATTCTGGTATTCACATACAAACATGACAGGCCTAGACCTCTAATAGATCCCCCTCTCCACTGTCTCTGGTCATCTCCATGGATCAAAAATGGTAGGAACTGTGCCATTCACGGAGATTGAACCAAAATCCTCTACCACTTGAGGAATATGGGTCTGGCAATGGATGCAGCCTAGAACATTCCTAGCTATGACTACAGAATGTGATGCAGAGGTTACACAGGCTCCTGCACTGAATATGGGCCCCAGATCAAATTGATGGGGTTCACAGTTAATGGTATTTATATACTTTTCCCAAATTTGGGAGCTACTCTCTTCCCTGATCCAGTTTTCTAGTTCTATTTACAACCCTGACACCATCTCCCCAGATAATAACTTTGGCCCACCTGCATGCTAGCTATCAGACTCAGGCAAAAACTAGTAAAGTCATGGGCCCCTTGGAATATACCTAAAATAAACCTACTAATTTTTTCCAAAATGGAGACAGCAAATTTCATCTTTATATTCTTGCTGTTTGTTTTCTGATTATTAAACAACCTATTCTGCTTTACATTTTAATGCTTTTTCAGCCACCACAATGCAGATGACAGCAACCTGACTTCCCTAGGAAGAGGATCTCACCAATGTGTCCTGGAACACCACTTCTCCAGAGCCCTGCCCCATGAGGGAAAGACAGAAATAGGCTGGGAGTATGGATTGACCTGCCATTGCCCATGTCCAGTAGAGAGGCTTACAGAAGCCAGACTTTCTACCTTCTGTACCCCATAATGATACTGGGTCCATGCTCCCAGAAGGATAAAGAATAGAAAAGCTTCCAGTGGAAGGGATGGGATACAGAACTCTGGTGGTGGGAAATGTGTGGAATTTTACCCCCCCCCCCCTTATCCTATGGTTTTGTCAATATTATCTAGTTTTTTAGTTTATAAATAAATTAAAAAATAAAAATTAAAAATTAATTGGGCTACTATGTTTGGCTGAGGTTAATCTGCATTTCTCTCCTGGACCCCACCTCGGGAGATGGAGAAGTGAACTCTCAGATGGAAGACAAGAGAAGTTATTGGGTGTTGCTATCTGACCAGCTTACAACCCTGGCTTGGATCCAAACCCTGGGGAAAGGGATCTTGATAAATTCTTCCCACTGTCACCTCATTCCTATAGATACTACTGCTAGCTGCTGATCCCTTTCACCTCCTTTCCAAGATCAGGATTTTCAGTCTTTCTGGTGGAAGCAGTGACCCCTCCTTCAGGCATCCAGGCTGAAGCCATCACTATAGACATGGATCTAATTCAGTGATGATAACAGTGATAGCAGTTTCTCTCTTACCCACTGCCACCTGCAGTAACCCCTATTCTGACATTATCTTTGCAAAACCAGGCTGACTTGAATTAGTTATATGAATTGCCTGAACACTCCCTCTGGTCATACAAACATCAAGAAAGTGGAATGGCTAATTGGCTCACAGACGGTGGCAAGGAGTGGCTAAGAGATAGATGATGGATGGATAGCTGGTCCTTGCAGAACGTAAGACAGTCATTTTCCCCCTTACTAATTCTCAAGACAAATTCCCTTTAACCAGCATATTTTCTCTCCTGTCCTGAGGTCCTCGTTTTTGGTGAGTTCCCAAAGTATTCCAAGTCTAGTCTCATTGTGTTTTTAGGTGATCTTCTTTGTTATTCTTAGTTGACTGGGGAGAGGAAAGAGAAGAAGCTGCTGCTACTCTGTAGCCCCTGAACTCCCTCCTTGTTTTTGACTGATGAGGCAGTGGCATCAGAGCATTCTTGAAACAAAGTGCTACTAAGATTTCTCTGACTAGGACAAAGCAGAAGAGTTCAAGTGAACTGAAGACCTTCACCTCACCCCCACAGAGCAGGAAACTCACAACAAGCCAATCCACAAACAGTAAAGCTCATTAATCTAACTCTGTCTCCAAATTCTAAGAGTTTTCCCTAAGAAATTAAAAATAAAGTCATTAGCGATTTAATAGTGGTTTACAAGACTATAAAGTTTCAGGGGTTTAGTTCCATACTACACCTACCAGCAAAGTTCTGTGCCCCTGCCCTCCCAATGATAACCACCATAGTTCTCCAAAAGTCTTAAGACATGCTCACAACTTTTGTGGAGATAAGTTTATGTGTTTAAATTCTCTAGATTCCACATACAAGTGAAACCATCTGGTAATTGTTTCACCTATCATTTCATCAAACGCAATCCCTCCAATTCCATTAATTTTGTCCCAAACCACAAAATGTCAAGTTTTTATTGCAGAGTATTATTGCAGGGAGTATATATCCCATAACTTCTTTTTTTAAATAATTTTTTATTTATTTAATTTTAATTTTTTATTTGTTGTTGGATAGAGATAGAAATTGAGAGGGGAGAGAAAGTTAGGGAGAGAGGCAGAGAGATACCTGCAACACTTCTTCACTACTCTTAAAGCTTTCTCCCTGTAGGTGGGGGCCAGGGGCTTGAACCTGGGTCCTTGTAAACTGTAGTGTGTATGTTTAACAAAGTGTACCACTACTTGACCCTTCTCATAGCTTCTTTACCCAATCATCTCCCAATGGTCATTTTGGTTATTTCCACTCCTTGGCTATTGTGAATAATGCTGTTATGAATTCGGGGGTGTACATATTCCCTCTGAAGTACTCTTTCTGTGCCCTTTTCCCAAAAAAAAATGTTTCATCATTTTTACCTAGGGTTGGGCCCATTCAGAAAATCATTGCCTTTTGAATAATTTCCAGAAATAATCAATGCCCACTCCCATTTAAAATGCCATTAATTAATTACATACACAATAAAAACCAGATAGTACCATTTTATAATTTCTACTAAACACATATGAATTTAATTTAATATGCTACAGAACAACACATATATCAAAAGTATGTTGGTGAATTTATTTCCACAGTCTGAATACACCAATGTGACCAGTACCAGATCAAGAAACAGAATGCACTCAGCAGCCTGATTTTTAGCACTCTGTTTCTTTAAAAGCAAATACTGAATTTTATTGGGGGTTAATGAATTACAGCAAATTTGTTTATACATGTTTGTGGTTTCCCATTTCTGCATAATAGGTGTCTGCTACATACTCTTGCCCACCCCCATCAAGGATCCCAAATCCCTCTCCCACACACTCCCTATCCCATTCTTTCCCCCAGAATCCCTTGATTTGGTGCAGTACACTACTCCAGAGGAAAAGTTTGGGGTAGGATAGGTCATGAAGAGAGATATGAAAACTGGGTGACTCTATGTGTATGTGGTACTTGGGAGACAGATTTAGAAAGGGAGACCACAGGTTTGCTTGCACTCTTGGTCTTTCTGTCAGTCACTGTGCATGCACCCTTTAAGAGTAATCTTTATCTTTGATTTCAATAGCATTGAGTAGTTTGTTCTTTTCCTAGTCTTGAGGTGCCTTCAATAAATATTATCTAAGACTCATGTTATGCATGGATCTTCATATTTACACTAACTTGGTTTATATTCTACAATAGCATCACAATAAACCTAGTAAACTGTATCATAAAATACTGTATTAGTTCTTCTATTGATGGGAATTTGGGTAATTTCCAGGTGCTGGCTATCTACAATAGGACTGCTTTCAACATTGTTGGACTTGTCTTTCAGATGATATATATGGCTCTTTTGTAACTAGTGCTCATACCTAGTGGAGGAATGGCTTTAATAGACAGATTTTGCCAAATAGAATTGACCAAAGTAGTTTCATTAAACTTTAGAGATTTTTGAAAGGTGAAAAATAGCTTGTGAATCCCACTACTGCCACCATAGATCCCAGAGTTGTCTAAAGATATGACTAAAGAAAGTTTACTTAAGAGGAATTTATTGTCTTGTTCTGTCCTCAGTGAAATAAGTAATACTTCCTCATAAAGCACACTTCAATTATTTGACATTGTGATGAAGTCCTTCCTCAGTCCTTTTACCTCTAGGCTGTAAAACCTTTCTTCCTCAGCTAGCTCATCTGAGACCTTCCTATGATTAAAAAAAAAAAAAAATCCTGAGGCTCTGAGCCTTAGGTGATCACAGAAACAGGGTGATGAGCAACAGAAGCACATCCTCAAAAAAAACACAAGCTCACTCTACACAGTCAGTTAACAAGAGAGGCAAAGCAGGGTCTCAGTAGCACCAATGTCTAGCTAGGCAGGCCTAAATATGAACTAATACTAATTTGGCCACTATACTGTGTAAAGCTCAGCCTCATAATTAAGATAGTTTTCTGGTCTCATCTATGGGCCTGTGAAGGATGCTTTTCTTTTTAATTTTTATATATAATTTTTACTTATAAAATGGAAATATTGACAAGACCATATGATAAGAGGGGTACAACTCCACACAGTTCCCATCACCAGAGTTTGATGTCTCCTCCCCACCCTTGATAGCTCCCCTATTATTATTTTAAAATTTATTTATAAAAAGGAAACACTGGCAAAAACCATAGGATAAGAGGGGTACAACCCCACACAATTCCCACCATCAGAACTCCGTATCCCATCCTCTCCACTGATAGTTTTCCTATTCTTTTTTAGAAAGGGTTTTTTTTTAAATATTTATTTATTTATTTTCCCTTTTGTTGCCCTTGTTTTTTATTGTTGCTGTAGTTATTGTTGTTGTTAGTGATGTCGTCATTGTTAGATAGGACAGAGAGAAATGGAGAGAGGAGGGGAAGACAGAGAGAAGGAAAGAAAGACACCTGCAGACCTGCTTTACCGCCTACAAAGTGACTCCTCTGCAGGTGGGGGGAGCCAGAGGCTTGAATCAGGATGCTTATGCCAGTCCTTGCACTTTGCGTTATGCACTTAACCTGCTGTACTACCGCCAGACTCCCTGCTGTCCTATTCTTTATCACTCTAGGAGTATGGACCCAGGGTTATTATGGGGTGCAGAAGGTGGAAGGTCTGGCTTCTGTAATTGCTTCCCCGCTGACATGGGCGTTGGAAGTTTGATCCATACTCCCAGCCTGTCTCCTTCTTTCCCTAGTGGATGGGGCTCTGGGGAAGGCAAGCAGGGCTTGGGGAAACATTGATGGGGTCATCTTTCCAGGGAAGTTAGGTTGGCATCATGGTAGCATATAGAACCTGGTGGCTGAAAAAAAGATGCTTTTCTAAACTCAACACCTTTCTTCTTGGCTGGAATCAAAATCCCTTACCATGTCCTTGGGCTCCCCCCACCCCCACCACTTTAACTTTCTCCTGACCTCATCTCCTCCCTCTAACTTCCCTTTTCTTGATGCACCAAATCACAGAGTCCTTTTTCTCCCCTTAGACATGACCAGCCTATCGTCTCTGAGACTGCTCTTCTCCAGAAACAGAAGGTTCCTGCTCTCTCCCTTGACCTCCACATAGCTGCTTTATTCTCCTGGTTACATCTCAGCTTAAAGAATACATTCTTGACGTGCCTTTCACTGACCAACTCTCAGAAAACAGCCCTCCCCCCATCTTTCACTAGCTTATTGACTATTAAATATTATTAATAGTCTATAGCATTTATATGACAACATTTGCTTATGTGTTAACTACCTTTTATAACCAGAATGAAAGCTCTAGAGGGATAGTGGCAATGTTTGCATTCGTTGCTATATTTGCAGCACCTAGAAAAGTTCTTGGCACATAGTAGATTCTCAGTGAATATGTGAGGAGTTAATGACTAATGTTTGAGTGAAGGAGTGTACTGGCCCAGATTAAGCTCCTATTGATTAACTTTGGGAGAGAAAAAAATCTGAGAGTTCAGATCTCATTCACCATAGTTCAATATTCCTCTCCTCCTGAGTCCAGGATCAGCAGTTTTGCTGGACTCAAAGGCACCACTCACCTGAGAAACCATCATTTCTTTTACATGATTTCAACAAATTAATGCAGTGAAATTTCTATTCCACACAAATTTGCGTTAATGCCTTGCAGTGAATCAACAATCCACCAAGTAGGCTGTGTAACTTGTCGAAAATGAAAACTGTCAGCTGTGTTAGATGCAAACCTGGAGTTTGAACATTTTGCAAATTTAAGGTGCATTCCCTCCTAACCTGTCCATCTCTATAAGCTAAGACTCACTCACTCACACAATGGAAAAGTCACCTGACAGGGTAAACCTCACACAGTCGAAAGGATTCTGTGCCTGCCAAGCTCAGAGAAGTTAAGAAATAAGGGATGACCCTTTGTGCTGTATGGCCACCAGATAGAAAATTTTCCATGAAGAAGAAGGGATTTTATTTGTTGGAAAAACTCAGATGTAAAAATAATGTGTATCAGTAGTTTTGTCTCTTTCCCCCCAAACCTGAATTTCCTGAGTAACAACAAAAATGTTCTTACTTTGCTAACTTCAGCCTTGGTCTAATGTGTGCAAGAAGACAAGATAAAATACAAAATAACAAAGATATTGAGAAATATTCTTTGTGTATGTTATGTCCTCATATATGTAATGCATGCTGAAAGCTGAAATAGCGGAGCTAAGAACATAACTAGCTGAACAAGCTAAAAAAAGTATCAGAGCAGGGTAACAAAAGAGATGAACTCCAGAAAACAGCACAGGGGAGAGAGAATAGAATAAATGAGGCTGAAGGAAGAATTGACAAGATCGAATATGAATTAAAGACAACTAAAAAAGAAGTAAGAGACCTCAAAAAGAAATTAAGAGATGCTGAAAATAACAACAATGGGATGTCTTCAAAAGAAATAATACACGCATTATTGGCTTACCAGAGGAAGAAAGAGCAGGAGGGGAAGAAAACATTCTTCAGGATATAATAGCTGAGAACTTCTCTAGTCTAGATAACATAAAGACATAAAGGTTCAAGATGCCCAGCTGGTCCCAATCAGAATTAACCCAGACTTAAAGACACCAAGACACATCATATTTAGAATGGAAAGGAATAAGGATAAAGAAAGGATCCTAAAGGCTGCAAGAGAAAAACAAAGAGTCACCTACAGAGGAAAATCCATAAGATTAGCAGCAGACTTCTCCAGATGAACACTACAGGCCCCGAGAGAATGGTAAGATATCTGTCGAGTGCTCAATGAGAAAGGCTTTCAACCAAGACTACTGTATCCCGCTTGAGTATCATTCAGACTAGATGGAGGCCTCAAAACCTTCTCAGACAAGCAACATTTGAAAGAATCAACTATCACCAAGCCCGCCCTTAAAGAATTTCTGAAAGATCTCCTATAAACAGTCAGACCATCATACATAGGCCATCTATCAGAACATTCTAAAACTCTACAAGAATGGCATTAAAATATATTCAATTTTTGATATCAATAAATGTCAATGGCCTGAATTCACCTACTAAAAGGTACAGAGTAGGAAGATGGATCAGAAAACAAAACCCAACAATATGCTGTCTATAAGAAACCCACCTAACTCAACAAGACAAAAACAGACTCAAAGTGATAGGATGGGGAACTATCATACAAACCAATGGCCCACAAAAAAGGGCAGGAACAGCTATTTTCATATCTGACACGATAGACTTTAAAATAAATAAAATTTAAAAAGATAGGGATGGACACGACATAATACTCAGAGGATCAGTCAATCAAGAGGACTTAACAATTATTAATATCTGTGTACCCAATGAGAAGCCATCTGAATACATCAAACATCTACTGAAAGAGCTACAGCAATATATTAATAGCAACACAGTCATAGCAGGGATTTCAATACCCCACTCTATCAACTTGAAAAATCATCCAGGGAGAAAATCAGTAAAGGCATAACAGAGCTAAATGAGGAGATAAATAAACTAGAACTGTTGGACATTTTCAGAGTCATTCATCCTAAGAAAATGAAATACACATTTTACACTAGTCCACATGGGTCATTCTCAAGGATAGATCATGTGGTAGGCCACAAAGACAGCATTAGCAAATTCAAGAGCACTGAAATCACCCCTAGCATCTTCTCAGACCACAGTGGAATTAAACTAACACTTAACAATCAACAAAAGATGAGTAATAGTCCCAAACTGTGGAAGCTCAACAGTACACTCCTTAACAACTACTGGGTCAAAGAGGAAATAAAGGAAGAAATCAAAATGTTTCGAGAGTTCAATGAAAATGATGATACAAGCTACCAAAATATTTGGGACACAGCAAAGGCAGTACTGAGAGGGAAGTTCATAGCCACACAAGCACACATTAGCAAACAAGAAAAAGCACAAATAAGCAGCCTGATTGCACATCTTAAAGACCTAGACGAAGAAGAAAAAATGAACCCTAAAGCAACCAGAAGGACAGAAATAACTAAAGTTATGGCAGAAATCAATAACATTGAAAATAAGAAAACCATACAAAAGATCAACAAAAGTAAATGTTGGTTCTTCAAAAGAGTGAACAAAATTGACAAACCTTTAGCCAAACTCACAAAACAAAAAAGGGAGAAGACCCAAATAAATCATATCATAAATGAAAGAGGAGATATCACAACAGACAATGCAAAATTCAGCATATCATGTGAGACTTCTATGAACAACTATATGCCACCAAGATAGGGAAACTGGAAGAAATGGGCAATTTCCTAGATACCTACCAACTTCCAAAATTAAATAAAGAGGAACTAGATAATATGAACAGGCCCCTCACAGCTAATGAAATTGAAATTGTTATCAAAAACTTTCCCAAGAAAAAATGTCCTGGACCAGATGGTTTTACAAATGAATTCTACTAAATCTTCAAAGAAGAACTAATACCTCTACTTTCAAAAGTCTTCCAGAAGACTGAAGACACTGGAATACTCCCTTCCAGCTTGTATGAAACCAACATCACTTTGATACCAAAAACAGACAGGGACACAACCATAAAAAGAAAACTACAGACCAATATCTCTGATGAACATAGATGCAAAAATATTGGACAAAATTTTACCCAACCAGATACAGCAGTATATTAAAAAGATTGTTCATTATGACCAAGTGGGGTTTATCTCAGGCATGCAAGATTGGCTTAATATACGTAAATCAATCAACGTGATTCACCACATCAATAAAACAAGACCAAAAACCACATGGTCATACCAATAGATGCAGAGAAAGCCTTTGACAAAATATAACATCCCTTTATTGTCAAAACACTACAAAAAGTGGGAATAGATGGATAAATCCTCAAGATAGTGGAGTCTACACATAGCAAACCTACAGCCACCATCATACTCAATAGTGAAAAACTGGATGCATTTCCCCTCAGATCAGGTACTAGACAGGGCTACCTACTATCACCATTAATATTCAACATAGTGTTGGAAGTTCTTGTCATAGCAATCAGACAGGAGAAAGGAATTAAAGGCATACAGATTAGAAGAAAAGTCAAACTCTCCCTATTTGCAGAATACATGATAGTATACATAGAAAAACCTAAGGAATCTCACAAGAAGCTTCTGGGTATCATCAAGCAATACAGTAAGGTGTCAGGCAATACAGTAAGGTGTCAGGCAAACATTCAAAATTCAGTGGCATTCCTCTATGCAAACACTAAGTTAGAAGAAATTAAAATCCAGAAATCAATTCCTTTTACTATAGCAACAAAAACAATACAATATCTAGGAGTAAACCTACTGGAAAAAGTGAAAGACTTGTATACTGACAATTATGAGTTACTACTCAAGGAAATTGAAAAAGACACAAAGAAGTGGAAAGATATTCCATGTTCATGGGTTGGAAGAATTAACGTCATCAAAATGAATATACTACCCAGAGCCATATACAAATTTAATGCTACTCCCATCAAGATCCCAACCTCATTTTTTAGGAGAATAGAACAAATGCTACAAATGTTTATTTGGAACCAGAAAAGACCTAGAATTGCCAAAACAATCTTTAAAAAAAAAACAGAGCTGGAGGCATCACACTCCCAGATTTCCAATTGTATTATAGGGCCATTGTCATCCAAACTACTTGGTACTGGAACATGAATAGACATACTGACCAGTGAAACAGCATTGAGAGCCCAGAAGTAAGCCCCCACACCTATGGACATCTAATCTTTGGCAAAGGTGCCCAGACTATTAAATGGGGAAAACAAAGTCTCTTCAACAAATGGTGTTGGAAAAAGTGGGTTAAAACATGCAGAAGAATGAAACTGAACCATTAATTTCACTAAAAACAAAAGTAAATTCCAAGTGGATCAGGACTTGGATGTTAGACCACAAACTATCAGATACTTAGATGAAAATACTGGCAGAACTCTTTTCCACATAAATTTTAAAGACATCTTCAATGAATCGAATCCAATTACAAAGAAGACTAAGACAAGTTAAACCTATGGGACTACATAAAATTTAAAAGCTTCTGCACAGCAAAAGAAACTACTACCCAAACCAAGAGACCCCTCACAGAATGGGAGAATATCTTTACATGCCATACAGCAGACAAGAGACTAATAATCAAAATATATAAAGAGTTTGCTAAACTCAACAACAAGAAAACAAATAACCCCATCCAAAAATGGGGGGAGGACATGGACAGAATATTCACCACAGAAGAGATCCAAAAATCCAAGTAACACATGAAAAAATGCTCCAAGTCTTTGATTGTCAGAGAAATGTAAATAAAGACAACAATGAGATACCAGTTCACTCCTTTGAGAATGTCATACATCAGAAAAGGTAACAGCAGCAAATGCTGGAGAGGGTGTGGGGTCAAAGGAACCCTCCTGCACTGCTGGTGGGAATGTCAATTGGTCCAACCTCTGTGGAGAACAGTCTGGAGAACACTCAGAAGGCTAGAAACGGACCTGCCCTATGATCCTGCAATTCCTCTCCTGGGGATATATCCTAAGGAACCCAACACACATATCCAAATAGATCTGTGTACACATATGTTCTTAGCAGCACAATTTGTAATAGCCAAAACTTGGAAGCAACCCAGGTGTCCAACAACAGATAAGTGGCTAAGCATATTGTGGTATATATACACAATGGAATACTACTTAGCTATTAAAAATGGTGACTTCACCGTTTTCAGCCAATCTTGGATGGACCTTGAAAAATTCATGTTAAGTCAGAAACAGAAGGATGAATATGGGATGATCTCACTCTCAGCCAGAAGCTGAAAAACAAGATCAGAAGAGAAAACACAAGTAGAACCTGAACTGGAATTTGCATGTTGCCCCAAAGTAAAAGACTCTGGGGTGGTTGGTGGGGGGAGAATAGAGGTCCAAAAGGGATGACAGAAGACTTAGTGGGGGTTCTACTGTTATATGGAAACCTGGGAAATGTTATGCATGTGTATACTATTGTATTTACTGTCAAATGTAAAATATTAATTCCCCAATAAAGACATTTAAAAATAAATAAATAAGTAAATAAATAAACAAATAAAAGGAAATGGATGGAACTAGAGGTGATTATGTTAAGTAAAGTCAAGAGATGAAGGGTAACTACCAAATGGTTTCACTCATATTTGGAATCTAGAGATCTGAAGCACATGAATGTGAATTTAAAAAGGTAAATAATATGACTTACACTTTGTGATAACTATGGTGGTTATAGGGGATCGGAGATAGTCGAACTTTTATGGAGGGTGTTGTGACTTACACTTTACCTGTATGAATTTGAATTATACCCCTGAAATCTTACACTTTTGTAAAACCCTGTTAAGTCACTAATAAAAGGGAGGAAAAATAGTATAGTACATTCTCATTAGTCACAGTTTTTATTCTAAATCACAGCCTGTCATAAACTAGAACCTAAAGTGTCCCTGGTCCCATACATTTCTGGCAAGAGTTCAATCAGCACACAGCCTTGTCTACACTTTTGAATGTACCTACTGTAATGGGCTTCCCTGAATGTCAATGTTCCCTTTATGTTGATCTCAGTGTCAGGTGAGGGACCCAGACATATCATGAATCATCTATGCCCATACTTCCTTATTAACTTTTCAGAGCTCCTTGACTAAATGCATGATGCAGATCACTGTAGCCAGGTGGTCAAGCTGCACTTACTGGTGACTGTGATGGCCATGCAGGAGACCTAAAAGCAATAGTTGATCCTTTTGTGTCATTTGACCAGAATGGACAGGTAGAGACTGCATTACAAGGTAAGAATTCACAGGTGGGTTTCCATCTAAAAGATTCCCATTGAAGTATTGATAAATCATGAAGCCCACCCAATAGCACACCCATCAAAAGCTGAGGTTCTGGGGTTTGTGGAGCCCATAAGGGTTGGGTTAGCTCTTAGCAGAACTTGAACATCTATGAGAAGCTCAGTTCCTTCCAAAGAAGGGTATAGAGGACACCAAAACTAAAAGGTGAACCACTTAGAAGAATTAGGTCAATTATGCTCATTTGGTAGTCAATCAGGCCAGCAGAGAGCACAAAGACTGTTAATGTCAGCAGTAACAGGAACCCAAGATGAAAGCCTGAAATTTGCACAGTAGCCATGGCAGTAAGTATACAGTCATACTGGTGATCCCTTAGGAGTTTTTGGCTGTCTCTAAAAGGGGCACTGACCTTGAAATGGTTCTTTAGAGACTTCTTTCACATAAACCTCTAATTATATCCACGTTCCCATGACTCTGGCTTATACTGTTATTATGTTGTATTCACTCAATCACCTCAAAGGGCTAAGTCAGAGAATGTTTTTTTAAAAAATGGTAATGCAGTACACGGATGAGGAGTATTTCCTATCATGAATTACTTGACATTATTCTTTTAGAAAATTTTCTTTAAAAAAATGTACAAAAATCTATATTTGCAATCTCTCTTAAGAAATGTGGCGATCTGGGGCCGGGTGGTGGCACACCTGGTTGAGTGCACATGTTACAATGCACAAAGACCCAGGTTCAAGTCCCTGGTCCCCACCTGAAGAGGGAAAGCTTCACGAGTGGTGAAGCAGTGCCGCAGGTGTCTGTCTCTCTTCCTCTTGATCCAACCCTTCTCTCTCTATTTCTGCTGTCTTTATCCAATAAATAAATAAAGATAGTAATTTTTTTTAATTTGGATATCTAATGGAAGTGATCCTAGGATCTGAATTTGACTGATTCAATATCAAAAATCAAAACTGCAAAATTAAGTCAAAACTAAGTAGCAGTCTCCACTTTGATAAAGTCATAGGCTTTAGGCTCATCCCCAGCTGCCTAGTAACCTTCTAAAGTTCATACACTGCATGGCAGGAATCTGAGTTTGGTATTTCTGGTCTCAGCAAAAAACAGATGCCTGTATAGTGGAGTTTAGAGTAGCAATAATCATGTTGGTAGCTGATGCAATTGCTGTTATCCTTGTTATTGTCAAGTGTTTCTTGTTGAAGATTTTATGTGCTACTCTGTCCATTTCAGAGAGACAAGATAAGCATGCATCTTCATTGCAAGAGTTTTAAACCAATGGGGAGATCAACATAGGTTGATTTTGTAAGACATTGAGAAAATTCAAAGTGACAATGACTGATGGGGTATAGGAACAGAGGCTCCATAAAGAGAGCAGGAGATCATAAATTATAGTGTCATTGCTCACTGGTGCATGAGGAATGAAAGATTCAGTCTAGAGTCTCAGATATGAAATGGAAAGATGTATCCAGTCCACCTGTCGGTTTTAGCTGTAATGACCTGAGATATTCAGAGAAAGGAGAACTTCTAACCCCAAAGCTAACCACATGTCAACTCAGAATGGCCCTCAAAGGGGAAATTTTGAGCACTTATTATGTGTTGTCATTGAATGTAGTTGACTTAGATTGGCTCAGAGCAAAGACAACAAGTAAAGATTTGGAAAGTATGCTTAGAGTTGACTGATTGGGTTCAGTACTAGAACACACAATGTTGGCATTTAGATAACTAAAGTTTTTACATTGTTTTTTTTAATTCAGTCAATGAATGAGAAGATTGATAGTACCTATCATGTTGGTATTAGGGAAGTTAAAGATTTAGATAATAATACCTGACTTATAATACACAATAAATGTCTATGAGCCTTACTGTTACCAACCCTCTCTTTTACTAGGCAAAGGAACTAAAAGTCAAGGCTGGGAGTATGAATCAATCTGCCAATGCCCATGTCCAGCAGGGAAGCAATTAGAGAAGTCAGACCTCCTACTTTCTGCACCCTATAATGATGCTGGGTCCCACTCCCAGAGGGATTAAAGAATAAGGAAGCTTCCAATGGAGGGGATTGGATATGGAACTCCAGTGGCAGGAATTGTATTCCTTTTTTTTTTTTTGGGGGGGGGGGTTCCAGGGCTATTGCTGGGGCTCAGTGACTGAACCATGAATCCACTGCTCCTGGAGGCCATTTTTTCCCCTTTTGTTGCCCTTGTTGTTGTAGCCTTGTTGTGGTTATTATTGTTGTTGATGTTGATTGATGTCATTCATTGTTGGCTAGGACACTGAGAAATCGAGAGAGGAGAGGAAGACAGAGAGGGGGAGAGAAAGATAGACACCTGCAGACCTGCTTCACCGCCTGTGAAACAACTCCCGTGCAGGTGGGGAGCCAGGGCCCAAACTTGGATCCCCACAATGGTCCTTGCACTTTGCCCCACATGCGCTCAACCTGCTGTGCTACCACCCATCCTCAGGAATTGTATTCCTCTTATCCTACAATCTTGTCAATCATTATTAAATCAATTTTTTAAAAGTACCCAAGATTTTCATAAGAAAGTATTAGAGTCAATACACAAGTTCAGGTTCATGAAAATATCTATGATGTTTATATCTTTCCTATGATATTTCTCAGGGCTTTGAGAACAATGATTGGAGATCCTAAATGAGAAAGCATTGAGGTAATGTTTTCAAAGTATAGCATTAAATTGTTCATGGTTTCTAGAAATTTAAAATTCTAAGTCCTACTGTTCTGCCCATCAATGAGGTCATTTTCCATGTATGTCTTAAGCCCAATTCTCCATGGAAAGACAATGCTATACATCCTATACATAGGTCATGCTTAATAGAGAACGACAGGCCAAGGTCATCAGCAAAGTCACCTGGGTCTTTGCCAGTCCTCCCATATGGAAGGCAAACTCTGTGCCACTCATCCTGCTGTCCTGGAACATTTCCAGGAATGAGTGACAGGCACTGGCATGTGGACAATCAAAAGCATGGGGAGAATTGTATGGGAGATGAAAGAAGCATATCGATATGAGCAAAAGCAGAACAGATGGCAAGTCCTCACCGCAGGTGACTAAGAAAACACAGCAGCAAGCTAATGAAATGGGCATACGTATGACTACAGAACCATAAGAAGGGCATAGAAGCAAAGTCCCAAAGGCATTAGACTAGAAAAAGACCACTTCACCCAGGAAACTAGAGGAAAATATCCACGGGATATTGAAGAATCAAAACCTAATGCTATGAGGGACTTCAGGACTGGTGAGGCGAGGCATATGAGGCAGAATGGAATAATCAGAAACAGAAAGGAGGGCTAGGGAGGTCATGCAGCAATAGTACACAAGACTTGCATGAGAGAGGTCCCACTATATGCCAGAGATTATTGGTGCTCTAGTACAAGAAAAAAGCAGAGATACAAAACAAAGGCAGCAGTTTAGAACTATAGTCAGAAGCCAATTGGTGAAATCTAAAACACCAGAAGAAAGTATCACTAACACAGGGATGATAGTGGGCAAAGTTGATGAACTAATAGTAATTGGTTTCCTGATGTATCAAAAAAAAGATAAGAAACATAACATGACATTTCTCCCCAATAGAAGATATTATAATTATATTGTCAATTTGTTAATATCTACATAAACTATGGAGAACTGATTTAAAAAAAATAAAACAAAAAATATGGTGTAATTCTCCTATATCTATCTCTCTGCATAGTAAGGGAATAAATACTTTTATAAGTGTATTCCTAAAGCATATGTACAATATTTATTCACCTAGGGCTGTGGAGATGGTACAATGGTGATGTAATAGATTTTGTGCCTGAGGCTCTGAGGTCCTAGATTCAATCCCCAGCACCACTCAATCAGAGCTGAGCAGGTCTCTGATCTCTTTCTCTCTCAGCCTTTCTTTCTCTCTGCATTTCTTTTTCATTAAAAATAATAAATTATATTATATATTCCCTCCCTCTGGGATTATTGCTGGGGCTCAGTGCCTGCACTACGAATCCACTATTCCTGACAACCATTTTTTTCTATTGTTGTTGTTGCTGCTTCTCTTGTTGTTGAATAAGACAGAGTGAAATTGAGAGAGGAAGGGAAGACAGTGAGGGGGAAAGAAAGATAGACACCTGAAGACCTGCTTTACTGCTAGTGAAGTGACCCCCTGCAGAGAGGTAGCCAGGGACTCAAACTGGGATCCTTGCGCCAGTCCTTGCACTTCATACTATGTGTGCTTTACCTGCACCACTGCCCGGCCCCCAAATAATTTTCTTTAATTATTCACCTGATACAGAAAGCAGTGTGTGAAATCAGTTGGTCAGCTGATCAGAACTGACTTGGCCTGTTCTGTTTTCCGTGTGCTGGTTCCATCAGGGGTGTCAAGGATTATATTTCAGCTGTACCAACGCAAAACCTCACTTCTAGTCTCTTAGGTATAGGCTGCATCAGGTTCTTAGAAGACAGACATTTACTGAGAAAATTCAAAGAAGGTGGGTTGCTAAACCAAGATGTCAACTAGTCAATTTATTATAGAGAAGTAAAATCTTTCTAGCAATGGGAATACTCATGTCCAATATCTAGGATAATCCTGAAAATAAATGAGGAATCAGGAAATTAATTGATAAATAAAAACTTATCCCCAAAGTATAGAGGAGTGAGAGAATACTTCTAGATACTAAATATCTAGAGTATATAATAAATATATCTACAGAGAGAGTCAGAGTTCCCCACTGGGGAATTCTTTCTCTAGCTCCATGTAAAATGCTCTAGTTTATCCAAAGATGTGTCCTAGCTGGGGACATAACATAGTGGTTATGTATAAAGACTGATAGCTGAGGCATCAGAGATGTCAGGTTCATTCCCCAGCACCACAATAAATCAGAAATGAGAAATTCTCTTGTAGATGATAGATGATAGACAGATAGATAGTGAACAGATTTTAAATATATATATATGGCTCCACTCTCCTGCAGATATAAGCAGGGGAAAGTTCTGTGGTTAGAGATAATTCGTATGGTGATCAAACTAACAACTTCAGTCTCAGTCGCCTCCTGCTCTAACCTACAAAGTTAATCAGCCACACAGACCCTTATACACAAAACCATTAGCCTCTATTAATTCCATGGTCTAACCTTTTGGGTCAATTGATCAGTTAATCAATCAGTCTCTAACTATTTGTTAATATTCAAACTCTTTCTCTTCATTTTCTTATACAGAAGTAAAAATGCTATCTATTTTGTTTTAGCCTTCTTTCACTACATAGAACACTAGTTTTTCTCCTCAATTTCTACCTACCTGAAACCACCCATGTGTTCTCAAATTGGAATGTACACAATTTGAAGAGTGTATTGGAGTTTACTAAGCTATACTTGGGAGTGAGAAGGTAAGCATGAGTTATCTTAGAAAACTATTTTTTATAAATGTTACATAATTTAATACATTTCAAAAAAATAGATAAAAACAAGACTTAGGGAGATAGCACAATGCTTATGCAAAAGGTTGTCATACCTGAGAACCCTCAGACCCAGCTTTAAGCCCTGGCACCATCACAAGACAGAGGTAAGTAGTGCTCTGGTAGGATAAGTAAAGGAAGAAGAGGGAGGAGGAAGAGGAGGAAGTGGAGGGGAGTAGTAGAAGAAGGAGAAGGAGAAAGAAAAGGAGGAGACTAGGAAGAGGAAGAAGAAGAAGGAGGAGAAGGAGGAGGAAGAGAAGGAGAAGGAGGAGGAGGAGGAGGAGGAGGAGGAGAAGGAGAAAGAGAAGAAGAAGAAAAAGAAGAAGAAGAAGAAGAAGAAGAAGAAGAAGAAGAAGAAGAAGAAGAAGAAGAAGAAGAAGAAGAAGAAGAAGAAGAAGAAGAAGAAAGAGGAGGAGGAGGAGGAGGAGGAGGAGGAGGAGAAGGAAAAATAATGAGGAGGAAGAGGTGGAGACGAAGGAGGAGAAAAGAAAAATACTTTGAGCTTGAGAGACAGTTCATCTGATAGGGCACATGCCTTAGCACAGGTGAGGACCCAGATTGAAACCCCCAGCTACCATATAAAAGAGCCAAGAAAGGGGGTAACATTAGTCATAGCTAGTAGAAAATTAGCTCAATAGTCTCTGTCTCCTGTGATTAGACTTAGACCTAATAAACTCAGCAATCAAGTAGAAAGGCCTTAAGAAGGCACCATAAACTGTCTAATTAAATATCTACAACATAGGGCTAGATACCCTCCTCTTCTACAACCTACTTCACTTCTCTCACTCTATCCACAACTAACTGTACAAAAGAAAGTAAGATATATTTCCTAACCTCTTCTGACAGCATCAGCATTATTGTCACCTCTTGATAATCTTCACAAGAAACACTGTACAATTGCCCAAGAGATATACTGGCAAAAAAACATATATCAACTAAAGGACAATTATTGTTTTTGTGACAAATTTTATTATAATCTTCAAACAAGTAAATGCAGTAAAACTTAAGGTTAACTTAGATGCCTAAAATCCAACGTGCATCCAGAGACCATAAGCTTAGTACCAATTTGGATAAAATAAATCAAACTTAACACTTTAACAACTGGGAGAAAGTCTAACCTTATTAGATAAAGAAAGCACTACAAAAGGTGGATAAGGGCAAGAGACTGATTCATTTAATGGTGGCCTTCTTGGTCAATACCAGGCCACCCTGTCATTTGGGGCCCAAGTTAGGGAATCCTTGGATTCCTACATAGATAGGATTGGCCTAGAACTCTAACAGATCCCTTTCTCTACCATCACCAGTCACTTCCAGCACAAAGGTTATCATAAGCCGTCTTGTGGGCCTCTCCAGGATCTTGCCTTCACTGTAAAGTAACAATGGTAGGGACTTGCCCACTCTCCAAAGGGAGACTGAGTACTCCTACCATGACACTCACTTCAGGAAGACTGAAATGAGTGCAGCCTAGAATGTTCCCAGCTGTTACCATGGACTACAAGCTCCAGCTTACAGGGACTCAGAGTTTACACTAGCTCCTGTGCTAAATATGAATATATATGGCCCCCAGGTCAGATCTTTGGGGCTATCAGTTAATTGTATTTATACATCTTCTTCAGGTTTGGGAACTACTCTCTGCCCTAATTCAGCATTCTTAGCCCTATTCTCAATACTAACACCGTCTTCCCAGACAATATTTCTAGTACACGTGCATGTTAGCTATTAAACTCAAACAAAAATTGGCCCCTAGGAGCATACCTAAAATAGACTTTCCAGCTTCTCTGCACCCTGTGATTCCCTATTATCTTCTGCTCAATTCCTAATTTTTGGTTCCTATGTATTAAACTATTATTCCTGCCTTATATCTTACTGCCTTTCAGCCACCAAGTCGCAGAGGCTAGTATGATTCTTTCCTGACTTTCTTGGGCAGAGGACCTTACCAATATGTCTTGGGACCTTACCTCTTCAGAGCTGTACCCCACTCGGGAAAGATAGAAACAAGTTGGGGATATGGATCGACCTGCCAATGCCCATGTCCTATAGAGAAACAATTACAGAAACCAGAATTCCCACTTTCTGCACACCAAAAAGATTTTGGTCCATATTTTTAAAGGAGGATAAGTGTCAGAAAAAGATGAACAGAGGGCTCTGAACTCCAACTTCATCAGGAACCGGACAGAGAAGAGGGAAACGGAACGACATTTGTAAGTATTAATAAGGTGTGGGTGTGACTTAGAAAGGAAGAGAAGACAAGCCTTATACATGACTAACACCTAAACTTTGATTCCATACACTGCCAGAAGTCAGAACCTAGGAGTGTTCTGGTCTCTCTGTGTGTCTCATTCTCTCATAAGAAATAAATCTTCAAAAATTCTATTTTTGAATAGAATGTAATATTTGCAGGGGTAGAAAAGGAGATAACCCAGTAAAGTACACACTTAGCCACACGAAAGGATCCAAGTTCAAGTTCCCAGTTATCACATGGAAGCACCTGCACAGGGGAAGCTTCTTAAGTGAAGAACCATGCTGTGGTGTGTCCTCCCCCCTCTTTATATCTTAATGAAAAATATTCTACCAAATGGGGTAGAATAGCGTGGACAACAAACATAAGTAATTTATTAAACTGGAAAAGGTAAAAAAGAAAAAGAAAAAATTGAAAGCAGCAAAAGAAAATCAGAGTCCTCTAAGATGGAAGCCCATAAGACTATTAGTTGATTACTCAACAGAGACTCTAAAAGCCAGAAAAACAGAAGGATAGTTTCAAAGTTTTGAATGGAAAAAAAAAAACCCATCCAAGAATGCTCTAACCCAGTAAGTTATCACTAAAGTTAAAGGAGTAGTGAAGAAATTCCCAAATAGTAGTTAAAGGAATTCATTATCACTAAGCCAACACTACAAAAAAATTCTAAAACCACTTACTATGCAAGGTGTTGAAAATACAAAGGTACATAAAAGTTAAATATTGAATAATTCCCCACCTATAGGGTAAATAAAGAAATAAAACAAGTAAAACAGGCAAAATGAACAAACTCTTAAATTCAAACAAACTCTTCAAAAAACAAACTCTTAAATTCAGACTGTGGAACTGAGGTTACCAAAGGGAATGTAGGAGGAGTGGAGTGCAAAGGTGGAGGAAAGCCAATAAATTTTGGTGGAGGGATATCAGTTCTTTGGTGGTGGATTCAGCATTGATAACATTTAGAGGATTTGTAAAATTGCATTTTTGACATTTATAGTTTTTTAGATTAAGGGCAATTCAAAAGCAAACCTTAAAAGCAGTGGTAGGGATGCCAAACCTCCCTGTAGCTGCCATCATTGACACATTCTCAAAGCAGTCTTCTCTGGCCTGTTTCTGTTGCTCAGTCAGACACCTTCCTAGCAGCATACAGGAACTTGCTGCTAGGCCAGTATTTGTGATTTATCCATTCAAGGAGCTACATTAGAGGTGGAATATATGAAGGAGGAAGGGTGACATCTTTGTGAAACCTCATGGAATTTCTCTCATTGTAAACAATGCTGGACTCCAGGTCAACTTTACTATTCATGATGCAGCACCCTGGCTTATCCCCTGCTACTGTATTTCCTTTAATAAACATTTAACCTGTAGGTCCAGGCAAGGAATAATATTATTTTTTCTTCTTTAATTTTTATTTATTGACTTATTGATTGATTGATTGATTGATTTAATAATGACCGACAAGACCGTAGGGTAAGAGGGGTACAATTCTACACAATTCCCACCACCAGAGTTCCATAACCCATCCCCTCCACTGGAAGATTTCCTATTCTTTAACCTTCTGGGAGTATGGACCCAGGATCATGATGGGGTGCAGAATTATTTCTCCAAGGTCAGCTTTGAGCCATGAGCTATTTAAATAGTAGCTACACATGAAACAAATGTCATCATGTGTTCCCAGTCCACCAATAATATAAGTAAAATTAAATAGAAACCTTAGTGATCAATAGTGAAATAGCTATTCACACAAAAAAAACCCCAGCAAATGGAGAATACTTCCAAACTTAAAATATACAATCTATGACTTGAAGTGGCACTTTCCTCTAAGTATCATGAAAGTTAACTAATTTTAAGATCTTAGGGAATATGAGTGATATATAAATGCTAAAGATTTATGTTTGCTGAACCATTTAAGATGTTTGCTGCAATACATATATTCTAGAAGATTAATCCTTTAAAAAAGCAAATCACTTACAAAGTGGTTTGACAAATGACAAGGAGATATCAATTTTATAACTCTGATACTTGTATGTTTTCAGCATGGCAATAGAACAAATATTAAAAAGAAAATTCTATCAATATTTCCAAGATAATATTATGGTACTTGGTTAACAGCACCTGTGTTTCTGTAAATATATATATAATCATAGTATCCCTAAAGACACTGGCACCTGAAGAAATGGGCTTGTTAACTCAAGTAAATATTTTGTGAAGCCTTATATATGCTAATATTATGCAAAGTGTTGGAAATACAAAGGTAAAGTACAGTCCCTGAGGTTTCTCACTCCTGTTTAATATCATTTCTATATCTTCTCTCTTGATAATCAGCACCATTTCCTGGATTCTCTCTGCCAGTCTCCCCAGTCTCAACACCTGGCAATCATCTAGAACTCACTCCATGTCCTTCAAATGCCAAATTCAGTTAGTCATCAAGACTCAAGGTTACTGTAGCGAGACTTCTGTCCAGGGATAATGCCCGCACAATTCCAGATTCAACATTAAAGAAAACCTTTAGTAATAAATTTATATATACATATATAGAAATATATATTTCAGGGAGCCAGGTGGTAGTGCAGCGGGTTAAGCGCAGTGTAAGGATCCCAGTTCGAACTCCCGGCACCCCTCCTGCAGGGGAATCACTTCACTGGTGGTAAAGCAGGTCTGCAGGTGTCTATCCTTCTTTATCCCTCTCTGTCTTCCCTTCCTCTCTCCATTTCTCTCTGTCCTATCCAACAACAATGACAATAATAACTACAACAATAAAACAACAAGGAGAACAAAAGGGAAATAAATAAATATAAAAAAATTAAAAAAGAAATATATATTTCAGCCAGTAGAGCATGGGGCTCTCAAGCATAAACTCCACCAATTATACCATCAAGGAGGACTATAGAACTGGAAGATGGTGAAACGAGCATTTATTTGGATGAGAATGGGGACTAGAAAAATGTAAATAAGGGACAAGAAAAATAGAAAGAAGAGGACAGGAAGGAGATAGACTGAAGAAGTAATGAATCTAGAAGCCAAATGAATAGCAATTCAAGTCTCAGTGAAAGCTCAATCTACATGATCAGGGGAACAGATGAACCATGCCCAACAGACTTTAGACAAGTCAGACAGTGGAATCTGGAAAAAAGCAGGGTTGAAATTTCTTAATATAATCTAAGTAAAATTCTCAGATAATGAAGGCAAGAGTCATGAAAGGTTTTGTGACTTTAGTGTAGAAGATACAACTTGAGCTGTGATTCTGACCCTTTCTAGCTGTGTGAGCTTGGAAATGCATCTTAACCACTAGTTTTAGTTTTATCACCCATGAACGGGTATTAAACATATGTACCTCAGAGGTTTTCATGAGGAGAAAATGAGAAAGAAATGGCACTGTGTTTTGCCCTAAAATATAATCACATATGTAATTTGAATAGAAGGTTCTGAGAATCTGAAAAATGCAGCTTCAGGGAATCATGCACAAAGGCAATTACTTGGTTTACATGTCTCATAATGACTGGCAACTTCTACTGCTAGCGGAAAGTATGCTACCTTCACTGGTCTGAGATTCTCTAACATGATGTGATTCTAGGATGAGAATGGGGAAGATTCAACACCTAAAATACCTCTCTCCTCGCATACCTTTCTCTTCAGTTCACTGATGCCTAAAATACCGCAAAGTTTTGTATTTGGTAAAAGGGAAGAAATGAATGACTGAGTATTGAGTGCCTATTCTGTGCTAGCTCTATGCCAGTGAGGATTTGCATGCATTTACATCTCATTTTCTCCTCACGAAAACCCCCGAGGTAGCTATATTTAATCCCATTTTATGGATGATAAAACTAAAACTAGTGGTTGAAACGCATTTCCAAGTCACATAGCTAAAAAGGGACAGAATCACAACTCAAGCTGTATCTTCTACACTAAAGTCCCTAGTCTTTCCTCTACACCATGCTGCTTCTATTGGACATAACACTAAATTTTATGGTAACAATGATAACATTCCTAGAGAGAATCACACACTTTTAGACATCACTAACTTTATTCACTCATTTGCTACTTACCCATTCAGCATGCTGTTGGATTCATTCAGTTACCAGGTATTTCCAGAGTCCTTGTACATTCCTGACATTATACCAGACACTGGGGACACCTCAGCAAGTGACCCAGATGTAATTCCTGTGGCCTATTGAAAGGGACACAAACAAAATTAAGAAAGAAATGCAATTTGTGTGATACAGTGTGAAGAAAATAAGCAGCAGGAGACTGGTACAGAGTACCAGCAAAGAGTGTTTTTCATTAAAAGTTACATTCACTGGGAAGATAGGGCTCTAGGACACATTGGTGAGGTCATTAGGCCAAGGATGTCAGATTGGCAAGTGGCATCACCTGCAACTTGGTGGCTGAAAAGTATTGATATATAATGCACAACAAATTATTTAATAATCAGGAACCTAATGGTAAGAATACAGCAGATCAAATTTGGGATCTTAATTATGGAAGAAGCTAGGAAGTCTATTTTAGGAGTCCATTACTTTACTAAATTTTGCCTGAGCTCCACAGCTAACATGCAGGGGAACTAAAAATTACTGTCTGGGAAGATAGTGTTAAAGTTGAAAATAGGGCTAGAAAGCTGGATCAGGGCAGAAAGTAGTTCCCAATATGGGAAAGTGTATAAATACTGTCAACTGTAAACCTTATCAATATGGCCTATGGCCCATGCCTATTCATATTTAGCACAGGAACCTGAGTGACCTCTGCATCCCTATAGGTCTGAACTCACTTTCCATGATCACAGCTAGGAACACTCCAGGCTGCATTGATTTTAGGACCAGTTTTCCTTGAGTGAAAGAGTATGTTGGCCCAGCCTCCCTTCAGAGAGTGAGGCAATTTCTACCACTGTTGTTCTACATTGAGGGCAAGCTCTTGTAGAGGCCCACAGGAGGGGTTGTGATGTTCCTGCTGGAGATGACCAGTGATGATGGAGAGAGGGATCTGATAGAGGTCTAAGTCAATCTACATCTGTGACCTTGGGAGAACTATTATAGCTTCCAATGGATAGCACGGGGATACAGAACTCTGGTAGTTGGAAACATGTGGAATTATACCCTTGTTATCTTATAATTTTATAAATCAACATTAAGTCACTAGTAAAATAAAAATAGAGCAAACCAAGAGGAAACCTATATAAAAAGATTTAATGCAGGAGGAAGATGTAGCAATAGATTAACAAACAAAAAAATAACTGAGAAGGGGAATCTGGTAAGGCCTTAGATGAACCAGAAGATAATAATGTCAAGGAACTCTAAGGGCTATTATAAGGTTGCAGAGAGGTGAAGTGAGATTTAAGACTTAAGTGGTGAATAAGATAGAATTTTCAACCTAGAAGTGTTCACAGTCTGATGAGGAAGACAGAAATGATTGATGAAGAAATAAAAAGCTAGCATAACATTTATTGAGCACTTACTTTGTGACAGGAACTAAACTGAATGATTTACATACATTATTATCAAAGCTGCTGGTGTAGTTGTTATCATTGTTATCCACATATTACAGATGAGTGAAATAAGACTTGAGGAGAGCGAGTACATCACCCAAGATTACAAACTTGGAAAGGAAAGAGCCAGGATTTAACAGTAGGCGGTTTGACACCCAAAGGCACACTTGTAACCACAAAGTTATCCATATCTAGTTGTATTCACAGAAACGGAGCCGGCAATAACCTTGTTCAACATGAAGCAGGCTGAATAAGGTGATGTTCTGAGAGGCAGCCCCAGAAATTGAGATCTCACAGCATCAAAATTTCATATCCTCTCCATCACAAGACAGCTACAACATTAACCTCACCAGGATACTCAGTCTTATTCAAGCTCCCTGTAAGTGTCCCAACCTGGCCCACAGATACTTAATCTTCACTTTAGACCAGAAACTGATCAGATCAGTCTTAGGTACTTAGAAAGTGGGTTGACATGTTAAAGCAGCAAAGGGAGAAATCGTTGCTGATGAAACTGAGAAAAATGGAAGAAAAGGCTATTTTTTCTTAAATTGTTTCCTATAAAACAGTTTTGAAGGTAAAAGGTACTATCTTCTTGTCAGTGTCAACATTTGTCTCACTGGATAAGTGAAATTATGTTTCTGTCATTGACAAAAATCTCTTCAAGAGGAATATGAAATTCTCTTTGGGTTTTGATGATAGAAAGGTTGAATTTGATGAAACTGGTAATTATATAACCATATAATGGATATATGTTAAAAAATGTCTGCACATTAACAGAGAGCTCTGAACTCCAATTCCATTAGGACCTAGAGAGAGAAGAAGAAAAAGAGAAAGACATTTGGAAATAGTTATACATGTAGATGTGACTTAGAAAGGAAAAAAAAAGGCAGGACTATAGAAAAAAAGGATATATATATATATATATATATATATATTAGTCAACCCATCTATAAAAAATGGGTATATATATATATATATATATATATATATAATAGTCAACCCATTTCTGTGGCCTTGGGAGAACTACTGCAGTTTCCAATAGAGGGAATGGAGACACAGAATTCTGGTGGTGGGAACAGTATGGAATTATATCCCTGTTATTTTATAATTTTGTAAATCACTAATAAAAAATGTCTGTATATGACACAAAGGAATATCACCAAATTTCTAACACTTTCAATTACTATATGCACAAAATATTTAGATCTTATCTACACTAATTTGACTTGATTAATTTGATGAATATTTTTCACTAAATGTTTGCCCGTGGGGGGGAGGGGTAGATTTAGCCAGAGACAAAATGCTATTGCTTTCTCTTTCTTAGCTGTTATATATAAACTCATCATCTGATAACTATCACCTAATATCAAAAGCCACCTTTGCTTCTCTACCAACAACTTCCAGTAGGGCAGTCTTGCTGACCTAAACAGTGCCATAATCTATCACCCTTTCATACGAATTCAAGTGTGTCACAAAATAAAAAATGAGTTTAAAAATGCCTTTCCCTTCAAGAAAACTCAGTATTTACATTTTATCCTACAGTGTCAGGCCCTGGATTTCCAGCTGCACTTTCCTCTGGCTGTGTGATGGAAGACTTGCCAACTGAGCTCATAATAGTGACTATCCTCCCTTCTAAGTGAACATCCTCAAGACCTACAGCTACAGAATGGGGCAGGAGGATGACGGGGAATTCTCTCTTGTGGGAGAGTGCCAATGTCCATTTATTTCATATTTGTTGAACTGAATTTTGCAGCTGCTTTGCATGTAGCATGAGTGTGTGCCCTGAATAGCAGAAATAAGAAACAGAGAAGAAGCACAGTTTGGACACATATCAGTATGTTTAGACACAGCACAAGTGAAATGTCCAAAGAGATTAAGAGTCATCTCTGTCCCAATCTCTGATATCACAGAGCATGTCATGATTGAGTCTTTTTTTTTTTTTTTTTGCCTCCAGGGTTATTGCTGGGACTTGGTGTCTGCACCACGAATCCACTGCTCCTAAAGGCCATTTTTTTCCCTTTTGTTGCCCTTGTTGTTTTATCATTATTGTGGTTATTATTACTGTTGTTATTGTTGTTGGATAGTACAGAGAGAAATGGAGAGAGGAGAGGAAGACAGAGATGGGGAGAGAAAGATAGACACCTGCAGACCTGCATCACCACTTGTGAAGCGACCCCCCTGTAGGCGGGGAGCCATAAAACCGGGATCCTTAAGCAGGTCATTGTGCTTGGTGCCATGTGCGCTTAACCCACTGCCCTACTGCCCAACCCCCTATGATTGAGTCTTGTTAAACCAACACTTGATCTACATTATGTGCACTATTTGTAGTTGTTATAGAGTTAGCACCAAACCAATATTGCAAATTAAGAGAAGCAAAGACAAAGAGGTTGATGGTAAAAAGAAAAATTTTTTCAGGTAAAAAAAAAGTAATAATTTCCAGAAATTTATTCAAAAACTAAATACAAATTTATTTTATTCAAAATAGTAATAAAAATAAACAATATGAAAGCTTAAAATTATTTTCTAAGTTATACCAATATACCACCCATTGTTTTCTCATCTCTGTCTTCTTCCTTCTATTTCACTCCCCTCATCCCACCACTTCTAAATAAATCAACATTATAGCCTAAGACGCAGCTGATTCTAATATGCAACATTATTTTGCAAGCGATCAAGAAAGGGGAAAAAATGCTGCCAATTAAACCCTGCCTGTCACACACCTTGGTTTCAGAGATGTTAAATGTGGAAAGAAAAAAGTGTTCATCATAAAATCCATGAACCACAGCAGACATGTGTGCATGCACACACACATCCCACTCATCAATGAATTTTTCTAGCAAGAATAGAAAAAGAAAAGATCTGTGCCACCTCTAAAAAGAAAAAGGATGAGTTTGAAGTTTATTCTGTGGCATATATTTGCGGCCTAAAGACAACTCAGAACACCACTGACAGATAATGGACCACATTTTGTATCTGAGAAATGTGTCTTATTTTTAAAACTGAAAGCAGGGAAACTCATTAGAGTTGCTTTCACTCTTGCCACAGAGTGGCAGAGCAATTTTCATCATACCTGCTTGTCTTTGCTTTCTTCATTTTTCTTTTCTTCTTTACATTCATCTTTATTTTTACTCTTTTTTTCTTAAAATCTCATTTAGTTGTCTCTATATCTCATTAATGTGGTCTGCCTCAGAGTCCTTAGTAATAATTTATTGTACATGTTTATTACACTTGATAAGAAGCAATTTTATTAAAGTCACTCTTGTCTCCTCATTTGCAAGTAATCTCGTGTCTCCATGCCTATAATACTGTCCCCAAGAAAGAAGTATTTTTAGCATTTTACTTGTTTGTTATAACCAGTTAGCTGATAATGAGAATTCATGAAGCTGAAAAGCAGGTACAATGACTCCATCTCCAAAATAGCCCTGTGCCTAACTAAAATGAAAATGACTTTTATTTATTTGGCATAATGTTCCCAACACCTTATAGTATTCATTTTCTCTTCTACACTAAAAAATTTGTTTAGCGCAAAATGTCACATTGGTTATTTGTTAAAGTCTCAATTCATCCAAAATGTTGGTGTGAATTAATTGAGATTTAATTGTTCATCAAGTCAATATTTATTAAATGACCTACCTTCCCCAAAAACTCTAGCAAGCACTAAGGATAGATTAGCAGCTAGACATAATCCCTAGGCTCAACTTTAGCAGACCAGAGAGACCAGAAGCAACTGGGTGCATCACTACATAAGTACAGTTATATGTAAATAGCGTTAAATGACATAATCATGGGGAGGTTTTGTATGATACAGAAAATCCTAACAATGGGATTTCAAAGTAAAAAAAAAATTCCATGTAACTTGGTTATAATAACAACTATCTGTTGCCTTTTTAAACCCTAAGACAGCAGGAACCCTCCTCATTCTCTATAAAACCCATATTTCTCCTAGTCCTGGAACCTCTACTATAGGGCTCATTTCTAGCAGGCTTTTCTCGACCCATACCAGGTGACACTGCATCTGCTGACCTCAGCCTAATTAATGCAACCAGTACCAACTTGACATGTTTCACTTTAGACTATATCCACAGAAGCCAGGCCTGTGATGTCAACCCTTCAGCTCCAGTACTTTGGTGAGACAGTTCCTAGCTCATAGGATTCCTTAATTCCATTTCAGGTGGTGCACTTCCTAACAAAGCCACAGAACCTAGATATGGACCAGGACCCAAGAGATAGAGTACATGTGCACATGTACCCACAGGTTATAGAAAAATAGATACCTTAAAGCAAAAGTACACAGTAGTTTTCAGTGACCCAATAAGTGCAGCAAGTAGAAAGACCAAAAAAAAAAAAAATCATAAAGTACTTAGTCCAATAGTTTCTGCATAGACCTAGATACCCTTCTCACCTACTTCCTATTTCACTTCCCTCAGTCACTCCAAGGCTAATCTTGTCTGACAAAGTAAGGACTATAAAGGTTGAATAAGGGCAAGAGATTAGCATACTTTATTTTAAATTTTTACTTATAAGATGGAAATATTAGCAAAACCATAGAATAAGAGGGGTACAGTTCCACAGAATTCCCACCACCAGAACTCCATATCCATCCCCTCCCTTGATAGCTTTCCTATACTTTATCCCTCTGGGAGTATAGACCCACGGTCATTATGTTGTGCAGAAGGTGGAAGGTCTGGCTTCTGTAATTGCTTCCCCACTGAACATGGGCATTGGCAGGTCGATCCATACTCCCAGCCTCTCTCTCTCTCTTTCCCTAGGGGGGCGGGGCTCTGGGAAGGCAGTGATCCAGGAAACAATGATGGGGTCATCTGCCCAGGAAAGTCAGGTTGGCATCATGGTAGAATCTGGAACCTGGTGGCTGAAAAAGAGTTAAAATATAAAGCAGAACATATTGTTGACTAATCATGAACCTAAAGCCAAGAATATTGCAGATGAGAAGTTGGGGTCTCTGTTTTGGAAAAAGCTAGTAGGTCTATTTTAGGTATATTCCAAGGGCCTAAGTTTGACAGCTCACATGCAGGTTTGACCCAAGGTATTGTCTGGGGAGATAATGTCATAGTTGGGAAAAGATTAGAAAGCTGCATCAGGAAAGAGAGTAGCTCTCAAATATGGGAAAAGTATACAAATATTGTAAACTATAAACCCCATCAATGTGATCTGGGGTCCATATTCAGCACAGGAGCTTATGCAAGAGACTGGTATATTTTAATGATAGCTTTTTTGGTTATTATCAGGCCACCCCTTCAGCTGTGGCCTTAGTCAGGGAATCCTGGGATTCCCAGATAGACATGATGGGCCTAAACTTTTGTCAGATCCCTCTCTCCACTGTCATTGGTCATCTCCACCAGGAACAACATAATGGACCCTGCGGTGGGCCCCTACAGGATCTTGCCCTAAATGTGGGTCAACAATGGTAGGGACTGCCCCATTCT
Organism: Erinaceus europaeus; assembly: GCF_950295315.1. Taxonomy (NCBI): domain Eukaryota; kingdom Metazoa; phylum Chordata; class Mammalia; order Eulipotyphla; family Erinaceidae; genus Erinaceus; species Erinaceus europaeus. The sequence goes on along the minus strand of NC_080179.1, from coordinate 55,257,881 downwards.
CTGAAAGGAAGTTGGGTCAAAATAGTCTACCACTAGAGGAAGATGTGTCCAGCAGTGAGTGCAACCTGGAATGTTTCTAGCTGTGACACAGAATGTGAACTCAGATATACAGGCATGTAGAGGTTATACAGGCTCCTGCATTGTATATGAGCCCCAGATTAAATCAATGGGGTTTCAGTTAAAGATATTTACAAACTTTTCCCATATTTGGGAACTGTTCTCTTCCCTGGCCCTGCTTTCTAGTACTATTCCCAACTCTGACACCATCTCCCCAGACAATACCTTTGGTCCACCTGCATGTTAGCTGTCAGGCTCAGGCAAAAATTAGTAAAGTTATGGGCCCCTTGGAATATACCTAAAATAGCCTACTAGCCTTTCCCAAAATGACCCCAAATCTCATCTGCTACATTCTTGCCTTTAGGTTCCCAAGTATTAAACAATTTGTTCTGATCTATATGTTAATTCTTTTTAAGCCACCAAGTTACAGATGCTACTTTGACACCAACCTTACTTCTCTGGGCAGAGGACCTCACCAATGTGTCCTAGAACCCCACCTCTCTAGATCCCTACCTCACTAGGGAAAGATAGGGACAGGCTGGGAGTATGGACTGACTTGACATTGCCCATGTCCAGCAGAGGAGCAGTTACAGAAACCAGACCTTCCACCTTCTGCACCCCCTAATGATCCTGTGTCCATGCTCCCATAGAGATAATGAGTAGGAATGCTTTCAAGGAATAGGACTGGATATAGAGTTTTGGTGGTGAGAATTGTGTGGAATTGTACCCATCTTATCCTATGGTCATCTCAATATTTTTTACTTTATAAACAAATTTAAAAAATAAGTAAATAAGCATGGACAGAGCCCAATGTCAGTTCACTCAGAAGAGAGTTCACATTGCCTTGTGAGAGAACCCAGGTATAAGTCCCTAGTCCTTGCCTCAAAGGAGCAAGGATATAGGAGATGGAATAGCGCTGCTGGTATTTTCATTACCTCTGTCTCTTGTCCCCTTTCCTCCTCCCAACCCCATGTCTCTCACTCGATAAAAGAAAATGAAATAAAAATTACCTACCAGGAGTAGTGGGGCATCGTGTAGGTACAGAGCCACAGTGAATAAAGGAAAGATACAAGGCCCAAGGTATTAATATATGCTGACTTCTATAATACAATAATACTATAGATTGGTTTATAAACAACAAAGATTTCTGTCTCTCTGTTCTGGAAGAAAGAAGTCCAAGATCAGGATGCCAGCATGATTGAGTGAAGCACTCTTCTGAATCACAGACTCCTAGATACACATTCCTTTAATGAAAGGGGAGGGGATGAGGGATCACTCCATGAAGTATCTCTTATAAAGAGCACTACATTAATTCATGAGGGTTCTACCTAATTACCTCTCCAAAGTCCAACTTCTAATATCATCATTGGAGAGTAGGATTCAACATATTAAATAGGAGAGACAAACATAGAGACTATAGTACCCAACAACCCTCACTTAGTACTGTCTCTTCCATATGCCCATATTCCCCCCATTTGACTAGCAATTACTTTTCCTTCTCCAGAATCCTTCTCCCCTCAACCAAGGTAACTAAGTCTGAGGTCACAGTAGTACCACCTCCTAATTCCAAAGAAACCCTATGCTATTACCTGTGCCCTATGTTTCATTTCTCTGGGGCCTTCAAATATAAGCTATGACTTGTTTTAATTATGCCTTAACCATTTACTATTTGAAACTAAGGTTTCAAATATAGAAAATAGATAGAACAAGAATCTACCCTCAGTGTTGATAACCAGTGAGTCAGTTCCCTGGAAAGGCAACTAAGAAAAGTAGTCGGGGCAGTCAGCCTTAGGTTAATAGTAAGACTGCCCACTGAACAAGGGTTGCTGCCCTAACCATTAGCTCCAATTTCCTTATAGAGATGATAACTTATCATGACTCAAAAACTAAGTTCAATCTCTTCACTAAGCTCTTCTTCTTCTAAGCTCTAAGTCTTATATTCCTTTTAATCTTTTTTTTTATTGCTAAACCAGCATCACTCACAGCTGTATGCTGAAATCCCATCCCCAATATTTGGTATTTGTATTTGGTAGTAGGGCTTTTGGAAGGTGATTCATTCACACATGGAAGGAGGGTCATCATGCATGGGACTACTGTATTACTAAAAGAGCCCTTCAATTCTTAGGTAATTGATTGGGATTTGAGAAACAACTGCTTACACGGGCTTCATCAACTGTCCAACATAGAGAGCTGTCATTGGACCATATATCTGGAAATCAAATAGCAACACTCATGGGTAGTCCCTTCCTAGTGAAAAGGGACCTTTTTGAGGTAGAGCTTCTGGGGAAAAAAAGCTTAAATGCTTCCATTTAGTTTTCTAATAGCTAGTTGATCACAGGAAGAGCTTTTAAGTGACAAAAGGCTAGTATATACAATTATGTGTACATTATTAACTATCAGTATGTTTTAAAGACTGACTGTCTCCCCCTACAGAGAAGACACAGAGACAGAAAAGAATACAAGTGTCGTAACATGAGACAGACACTTTTTCTGTTTATTGATGTCTCTCCAGTGACAATGGTTTTGCTTGACACACATTTGCAGGAAGGAAGAGAAGAAAGAAGGAAGGGAACAAGAGAGGGAGGGAAGCATAGAGAAGGAGATAACAGAGTAAGGAGGAATTATTATGATTGGTCTTCCATCAGGAAAAAGCTAAACTAATCAATAAAAGTAATCTACTGTTAGTAGGTGATCATGATTTTACCCTTTTATATTGAAAAGAAATAGCCAGTAGAAATATTTCAGGTTTCAAATACATTAATTCATATTCCAAAAGCAGCTCTCTATTCTACCCCTATTTGGAACAGCAGGGCATCTTAAAGGTATGTTTATCTGTTCATGGTGCCCTCAATTAGATACAATTTGCAACCAATTGAAGACAGCACTCATATTTTTAGAAACTCTTACAAGAACACAGCACTGTTCACCTACAAGACTTCCTATAATAATTCACTTCCTGTCAAACAGTGAGGTCACACAATGGAATGAGCAACTGGGTCTCATTAAAACACAATAGCCTTAATGGGTGAATCTTTAAACACACCTCCTAGTGTGGAAGCTGATTAATAGAATCAAGACTGAGATGGAATTTACTGTTTGCCTCCTAGTTTCCTTTTCTGGCTGTAGAAAGATCTAAGGTATGATTTTAACATAACTTTTTGCAGTTCAAGATTTCTCTAGCAGTAAAATCAGGTCTATACTAATTTTGTTTGTTTGTTTCAGTACTCACTAGGTTTGGAGAACAAATTCTCAGAAATCTATCTGAGATTTCCTGCATTATTTATCCTCAAAAAATAATAAAATCATTTACCAGCTAGTTTCATGCTTCTTGGCAAGTCTAACCATTAAGCTTAATAGAATACTGTTTAATAGAATACTTCATATAGAATTGGCATTTCTATTCAGACAGTATTTAAAAAAAAAAAAAGATGACTGTGGTCTTTCACAGCAGTTGCTAGGGTCCAGAAAGGGGGGGGGGGGTCCAGGTAGTGAAGAATCAATGGGCACTAGGGACCCAGTGGCCTATGGAGAAGGTTGAGTGGAGGGTGAGTGATCACATCCATCTTGAGGAGATCTGGAATTGTGCCCCTATGACAACATTATGCAACTCAACTTGTCTCAATAAAGTGATTTTTAATAAAAGAAAATTTAAATCTCCAGTCTTTAATTTGAAGCTAGTTTCACAACTACTGCTATTTTTTAATATATTTTTTAAGTTTATTTATTTATTCCCTTTTGTTGCCCTTGTTGTTGTTTTATTGTTGTAGATATTCTTGTTGTCATCATTGTTGGATAAGACAGAGAGAAATGGAGAGAGGAGGGGAAGACAGAGAGGGGGAGAGAAAGACAGACACCTGCAGACCTGCTTCACGCCTGTGAAGCGACTCCCCTGCAGGTGGGGAGCTGGGGGTTTGAACCGGGATCCTTAGGCCGGTCCTTGTCTTTGCGCCACGTGGCGCTTAACCCGCTGCGCTACCGACTCCCAACTATTTTTAACTTGGGGCAAGGAGGAGGGGGGAAGGAAAATAACATTATCCCAGGCTTCCTGGAGTGCTGTGTCTATATATGCACTTAGATGTGAGAAGAATGTGGATTTTGTCTCACCCCATCCATTTTCCTGCAGCATGATACTCAGACATACACCCATAAATTATCCTAGGATCCAAACAAGAGATCAAAGAAGAGTAGTGAGGCAGCCTAACCAACACCTGGTTTTATAAAAGGTAATCCGTCTCCTTGCTTCTGTATATGCAACAACAAGTAGGAAATGTTTATTATGCACAATAGACTGAACATAGTTTCTGTGAAAGTAGCCAACATGTGTCCCTAGACATTATGGCCTTTAATTTCCACAAGATACAAATTAGCTTTCTCCATTTATCCTGGGCAGAAACTAAGGCTCAGATAAGTTAATTAACTTGCTTTAGGACAAAACCTATTGTGATCCCATGCTCATCTTGTTACATCACACATTGTCTCTGCTCAGCTCACTATGCACTGTTTTTCTCCATATGGCTTCACTATTTATGCTTCTTTCCCCATTCATAAATGGTCAGGGCTTTGCCTAGATTTTCTACTTTAAATACAGCAGGCAGGATTAAAGATACTTTCTTTGAAGATAACCTCCAAAAGGGTTGGTGTTTAATGCTATTGCTAAATTCAACCAGAGCAGTAGGCCAGATTTTGGGAGATTTGGATAATACCACTAAAGCATTTATGATACCCTTTCCAACCAATACAGTTATATAAAATGAAGGATAAAGGGCAGGCAGATTACCTCAGCTAGATAGTGCATCTGCTTTGCTATGTGCACAACCCAGGCTAGAGCACAATCATTACCATCTTAGAGGAAGCTTCACTGCTGTGGTCTTTCCTTCTCTCCCTGCCTCTCTCTTTCTAGATGAAAAATCATCCTGGAGTAGTGAAACTCATTGATAAGAACCACAGATATATATATATATATATATATATATATATATATATATATATATATATGAAGAAGAATATGACTCTTCAGATCAAGAGCTGGAAAACAAGTATGTGATCACCTCAGCAGGAAAAAAAAATGATGATACATCTTTTAAAATAAAACCTTTATTTCTTCACTAGGGATCATTCCTTAAAGTTGCACCGATTAATAACTAAACAAATAAATGAATAAAGAGTCTTTAAAGGCAATAAGGACCATAGGGGAATAGCCTAATGTGTTCTTTCTCCGCTATTACCAAATCAAATCAAAATACCCTAGTGCTTTTTTTTTGGGGGGGGAGTCTCTTGCTCACCTATATTTGCCTGTAAGAGCAATGATGTCTGTTGATTATACCCATTTGGGTTTTAGAGGCCAAGGTGGATTGTATTCTCCTTTCCTATTAGCCTAGCGATAGCTCCCTGTATTTTATGCAGTAGATTTTCTGAACAGCAATAGGTTCTAATCAATCTTCTTGTCTTCATTTCTCAGAATCTCACAATCTCCTCAAGGAACATTTCAAACATGATTTATCATCATTACCAGACCCTAAATATTCACCAGATTCTATATTATTTATTACACCTAGTTAATTTCCCTGTTCTGGCCTTATGGATCTAATCACAGAGCATGTGAAAGATTATCCTCATAGAATGTCACAAAGACTGTACTATAAAGCAGAGTCCTATTTAGAAAGATCATTCCACCTCCAACTTCCACCCAGAGTAGTAGCTGAATATACCCCCACCCCAACCCTCACTCCAGCCAACTGCTCTTGGAGACTACACCATGTGCAAGCACAGATTCTCAGAAATCCCTGAACTACATAAATCTAAATTTAAGCAGTGGAACCTCCCCTTCTCTCTGCAGCCTCACAAAAGCCTAGCAAGGAGATTGGGCAAGAAAATAAGGTCCCAGGTCATTCCTGTGTAGGAAGAAAGTGTTCTAAGTCACAATGAGGTGAGAAATAGACACAGGTCATAAGAAAACAACCTTCTGAAATAAAATGATGTCATCCAGTTTGACCATTCTACAAAACAAAGATCTCCCAGGGGTGGCCCTCCAAAGAAGACCATATTCTCTATCCTCAAGGTTCCAAAGTTTAGTTGTCACTCTCCAGGGCAGACTAACAGTTAGTCCTTCTGTTTGCCAAATGGGGAACATTGGCTCAGTCATGAGCAGTCCAAAATTGCATTCCATCCAGGGCACCCAGTGACAATGGAAGGGATTACATCCCATTTTTCCTTTAGGACACTATTCTTAGCTCACCCAGAATATTGTACTCTAAAAAGACCTATAAAAGTATTAACTTCCCAGGAGATAGCTATCTGGTATTTTCTAGGGGTTGGGAGCAAAGGAACCAAAGATGTGCTCTGTGTTACTCCAGATGACAAAATCAGAACCACTAAGAGATGATGAGTGAAGGTTTTCTTCTCAACACAAGGAAGCATTTGGAACAGAGTCCTTTTCAGAATGTTCTGTTATATAAAACAGCTAAATAAAAGTTAGGTAACAACTGACAGGGACAGTGCATGAGAAGCAAACTGGTTATTCACTTAGCCATCTTTCTACACTCATTTAGTGCTACTCTAAGAAGATATTTTGCACTAAACTCACGAACCACAGCAGTATGTGCCTGCAACAGATTTATTTCTTTTTTAATGTGATGCCAGAAACTGAAGTCAGGGCCTATTTCTTGCATGATACTTCTGATCAGCCTCCCAGTCTGATTTTTTTTCTCCTTTATTTATACAATGGTCAAGTATGACTCCATCCCATCCATCATGGTGCCATAACCCAAATCCAAGGTCCTACACACTTGAACTCTCTACTAGATAAATGATCTCTTTGTTCTTGGGACATATCCTAAGTTCATTTGGTATAGTTTGAAAATTAGCAACCCTAAACTTAATTCAGCATACTAAAAAAATACATTTGTTCATAATGTTTGTATATTACAATAAATTTATATTTCCCCGCAAGATTTTGCATTAAAAAATCAGGAATAGGGGATGAATTCCACAGGCGGGGCTATGGAGCAGCAGCAGCTGTGTTTCTCTCCTCTCTTCTCCCTAGTCAAATAGGAATACCAAAGGAGACCACCTGGGACCACAACAAGGTAGGACTAGAACAACTTCAGGAACCCACAAAACCACCAGTGAGTGTAAATGTGTGTGGCTCGTGGACAGGGAGGAGCCTAAGGAGAGATTATGCAGCTGGTAATAGTCTGACAGTTTACCAGTTGAAGCAACACCTCTAATTTGTTTACCAACAAAAAGACTGCTGAAGGGAGCAGAGGACTCCCCTAAGAATCAAGAAATGCGACTGTGAGTCTCCATTGCTACTACCCTCAGAGTCTGGAGCAGCAGGGGGGAGGCCCTGTGCTGACATCTGGGAACAGAGAACTGACCAAGAAACTTAGGAAAAGAGCTATGCCTCAGTGGCCTAGCAGTGGGGATGTATAGTTGGAGCCTTCCCACATTGTTGTCCTGATGAGTACATGGTTAATAAGTGCCTCAGAACCTACAGACTATAAACAGGACTTGTTTAGAAACTCACAGGGCCCAGCAGTGCTGCCCAGCTTGGCAGAGAAGCTGAATTGAGCCTGGAACATTGAATCCTTGGGGTGTGAGAGTCTCTTTGCATAACCACTGTGCTATCTCCCCCCCCCACCATGCTTTATCTCTTGGCCAGGAGTGAGTCATTAAGCTAAGAAGCCTATTTATAGTTTAAAAGCCCTCAGGCTTCTATAGCCTACAGGGAAGAAAAAGAACAAAAGAGGTTTTTAAAGACACTGTGCTCCAGGAATTGTAATATTAAAACAACTGCTAATATCCCCAACTGTGAACTCTTTAAGTACCTTACTTAGAACCAAGTAAATCCAGGCAAGAATGATCAGTAATTTGAAAAGTACTGAGAGAGGGATGTCATAACATACTATATAGAATGGTTAAACCAACAAGAAGAAATACTAGAAAAATGAACCAGGACAAGAGTCCACCTAAAAGCCCCCCAAAGGTTGAAGCACAAAATAGTGAGGTCAACATCCAAATGCTTGTTAAGAAAATAGTCACAGGAGTGAGCAAAGAGCTTGAAAGAATTGTCATCAGAAATGCAGAAACAACAAATGAGACCTTGGGAAAAAAACACTAATTATCTCAAGCTTATTAGAAAGCTGAAAGCTGCGATAGCTGAGCTAAGAGCACAACTAGCTGAACAAGCTAAAACAGTATCAGAACAGGGTAACAAAATAGATAAACTCCAGAAAATAGTAAAGGGGGAGAGAGAATAGAATAAATTAGGCTAAAGACAGAATTAGCAAGATTGAGGAAAAATCAGAGACAACTAAAAGAGAAGTAAGAGATATCAAAAAGAGATTAAGAAATACTGAAAAAAAAACAGAGACCTATGGGATGACTTCAAAAGAAATAATATATGCATTATTGGCTTACCAGAGGAAGAAAGAGTGGGAGGGGAAGAAAGCATTCTTCAGGACATAATAGCTGAGAACTTCTCTGGTCTAGACAACATCAAGACATAAATGTTCAAGAAGTCCAGAGAGTCCCAAACAGAATTAACCCAGACTTAAAGACAACAAGACACATCATATTTAGAATGGAAAGGAATAAGGATAAAGAAAGGATCCTGAAGGCTGCAAGAGAAAAACAAAGAGTCACCTACAGAGGAAAATCCATAAGATTAGCATCAGACTTCTCCGAACAAACACTACATGCCAGAAAAAAAAAAAAAATGACAAGGTATCTATCAAGTGCTCAATGAGAAAGGCTTTCATCCAAGACTACTGTTTCCTGCTAGACTATCATTCAGATTAGATGGAGACTAGATGGAACCTTCTCAGACAAGCAACATTTGAAAGAATCAACTATCACCAAACCTGCCCTGAAAGAATTCTGAAACATCTCCTATAAATAGTCAAACCACCATAAATAGGCCATATATCATATCACTCTAAAAACTAGAATAATGGCATTGAAATATCTTCAATCTTTGATATCAATAAATGTCAGTGGCCTGAATTCACCTATTAAAAGGCAGAGAGTAGGAAGATGTATCAGAAAACACAACCCAACAATATACTGTCTACAGGAAACCCACCTAACTCAACAAGGCGAACAGACTCAAAGTGAAAGGATGGAAAATTATCCTACAAGCCAATGGCCCAGAAAAAAGAGCAGTAACATCTATTCTCATATCTAACATAATAGATTTTAATAAATAAAATTTTAAAAGATAGGATGGTCATTACTTAGTGCCAAGAGGACTTAACAATTATTAATATCTATGCACCCAATGAGAAGTCATCTAAAAACATCAAACATCTACTGAAAGAACTACAGCAATATATTGACAGCAACACAGTAATAGTAGGAGAATACAACACTCCATTCTGTCAACTGGATCATCCAGGCAAAAAAATCAATAAAGACATGAGGGAGCTAAATGAGAACATAGATAAACTAGAACTATTGGACATTTTCAGAATCATTCATCCCAAGAAACTTTAGTACACATTCTACTCAAGTCCACATGGGTAATTCTCAAGGATAGATCATATATTAGGCCACAAAGACAGCATCAGCAAATTCAAGAGCATTGAAATCATCCCAAGCATCTTCTCAGACCACAGTGAATTGAACTAACACTCAACAATCAATAAAAGATTAGTAATAGTCCCAGAATGTGAAAGCTCAACAGTACACTACTTAATAACTACTGGGTTAAAGAGGAAAAGGAAGAAATCAAATTGTTTCAAGAGTTCAATGTAAATGAAGACACAAGCTATCAAAATAATTGGGACACAGCTAAGGCAGTGCTGAGAGGGAAGTTCATAGCCATACAAACACACATTAGGAAACAAGAAAAAAGGACAAATAAACAACCTGATTGCACACCTCAAAGACTTAGAAGAAGAAGAAGAAAAAAGGAACCTTAAAGCAACCAGAAGGACAGAAATCACTAAAGTTAGGGCAGAAATAAATAACATTGAAAATAAGAAACCCATACAAAAGATCAATGAAAGTAAATGTTGGTTCTTCAAAAGAGTGAACAAAATCGACAAACCTTTAGCCAGACTCACAAAACAAAAAACTGAGAAGACCCAAACAAATCAGGTTGTAAATGAAAGAGGAGATATCACAACAGACACCACAGAAATTCAAAATATCATGAGAGGCTTCTATACACAACTGTATGCCACCAAACTAGAGAACCTGGAAGAAATGAACAATTTCCTAGATACCTATGAACTTCCAAAATTAAATAAAGAGGAGGAACTAGATAATATGAACAGGCCTAGCTTATTCTTACCCTGCTGATAATTGCTTATTTTGTTGTACCTAAAATATAACTGTATTTATTTTCCTGTACTACTATACTGCCATAATAAAGCTTTAATTGTTTAACTTGCTCCCAGCCACACTACAGCCAAGTCCTTTTATTGTAATTACAACACCAAGGTATCTTTGCTCACATGCATTTTCTACCTTTCCTTTGTGGTCATGAGTGCTTGCCACTGCTGGTCAGTGAAACCCTATATAAGCTGACTAATATTCATAGATATTAAATTACTTATCCAATGGCACATATGCAAGACACAGAATTCAGGTTTCTTTGTGATTCAGTCCTTCTTCAACTTGACTGTACTACTACATTTAAGAATGCTGATTCCCCTGAACCAGGGTTTTGACTGTTTACAACTAGGTGGTACAAAGTGCTCCTCTACACCTTCATGTAATATGTCCTAGTAATTGAGTTCCCACATTTTTCTTGGAAACAATAATATAAGATAACTTGTGTTTCCAGCTGCAATTACAAGTAACTAGGATGCAAACACCAAACACTCTTTTTGTATGTCAAATAAAAAAAAAATCGACCTGATGAACACATAGAATTTCTATTTTCTTTCAAAATCAAGAATAGGCCACAACCTTATTACTTCAGAGTCTGCACTGAAAGTATAAATCAATAGCACAAACAAGATTTCTGGGGAAAAGTTTAAAGTAATTGGCAAAACACACAGGTGTTAAGCCACCATAAGCACTTTCAAAGCAACAAATTAAATACAAATAATTGATAAGCTCATTATAAATCTATATACAGATAGAGGGAGATACTAGGAATTTTAAAAGACATGTTTATATAATCTCATTTGAGTTACTAACTGCACTTGAATGCGATATGACTGTACATATCTTTAAAATCTCTTTAAAATATTCAGACCTATAGTTGATTTCACCTATTATCCCAATTAGTTAAAATGTGTACAGACTGAGTAAACTGAAGAAAAGACTGGTTATGGCCTTATTATTATTATTTTTAATTTTATTTATAAAAAGGAAACACTGGGGAGTCAGGTGGTAGCGCAGCAGGCTAAGGGCATGTGGTACAAAGCGGGAGGACCAGTGGAAGGATCCCGGTTCGAGCCCTGGCTCCCCACCTGCATGGGAGTTGCTTCACAGGCAGTGAAGCAGGTGTCTATCTTTCTCTCCCCCTCTCTGTCTTCCCCTCCTCTCTCCATTTCTCTCTGTCCTATCCAACAACGACGACAATAATAACTACAAGGGCACCAAAAGGGAATAAATAAATAAATATTTTTTTAAAATAAAATAAAAAATAAAAAGAAACACTGACAAAACCATAGGGTAATAGGGGTACAACTCCACACAATTCCCACCACCAGAACTCCGAATCCCAACCTCTCCCTTGAAGCTTTCCTATTCTTTAACCCTCTGGAAATATGGACCCAAGGTCGCTGTGGGATGCATAGTTATGGCCCTCTTAAAGCTTTTGCTTTGAGTATCTCTATAGCCAAAGCCAGATTTAATGCCTTTGTCTTTGTATTGTCTATTTTTGCTCTAGAACTAACTAACCAGAGATGCAACTTGGATTAATTTGTTTCAGGTTTCTATCAGAGTTGGACTTAGCAGATTCAGGTCACATCTAAATTCACCTTAAAGAAAGCAGGTTAAAAATTGGTGTGGGGTTGGGCAATAGCACAGCAGGTTAAGCACATGTGGTGCAAAGCATAAGGACCAGCACTAGGATTCCCCAGCTCCCCACTTGCAGGGACATTGCTTCACAGGCAGTGAAGCAGGACTGCAGCTGTCTGTCTTTCTCTAGCCCCTCTCTGTCTCCCATCCTCTCTCAATTTCCCATCCTCTCTCTGCCTTGTCCAACAACAACAGCAGCAGTGGCAATAATAATAATAACTACTACAACAAGGACAACAATATAGGGAAAATAGCCTCCAGGAGCAGTGGATTCATGGTGCAAGCACCAAGTCCCAGCAATTACCCTGAAAGACAGAAAAAAAAAAAAAAAACTCTGACGGCAGAGGTTAGTTAATGGTGTCTGGCTTGAGTGCACATCAAGTCACCAAATAAGGACTTAGGTTTAAGCTTCTGGTCTCACCTATAGGAAGAAAACAGATGTATCTCTTTCTCTCTACCTCTCTATTTCCTTCTCAATTTCTCTCTGATCTATCAAAAATAAATAAATATTTTAAAATATATATGACTATATACTCACTGTTGCCACAGATACTGAGTTATCAGACTAGAACACTGGGATATGGGGCTTTGTAGTTGTCTAATAAGCCTAACACTAAGAGAGACACATATAAAATTTAGCAGTTAGCCAACAAAATAGTTCACTTTGTAGTATACTGCTTTGCCAAGTGCTTGATCCAAATTAGAGTCCATCCTCCAGCACATTAAAGGAAACTTTAGTGCTGTGGGTTTTTTCCACTCTCTTCCTCTCTCTACCTGAAAAAGTCATAACAGAATGGTAAAGCCCCAAAGAAAACCAAAATAGATACCAACAAATAAAATAAAACTTCAGCAGTCACTGTTGGCAGCCTACCCAGGGGTCATTATCCATTCCTCCTTCTGAGGAACCCCTTGGTTGTGGATAAGCATTTAATCAGCAAATACAGAACAGATAGACTTGCTAGTATTTATAGGTATTCTTCACTCTGTGACAGGCTTCCATCTCTGAAACCCAGTCAATAAACAAATTTGTCAAGAAACAAAAGAGCACCTCTTACTGGAATTTCAGGCACAGTATACCATCTGGTAGTGGGTTTGCCAACCATCTTTAGCTAATTTACCACTACCTTTACATTATTTATAAAGTTTAAAATGTATTTGAAATTTTTACTCATTTAATTATAATGTACTCTAATAGAAAATAGAGAAAAAAGTTTGCTATGGAATGTGCCCATTAAAATGAGGGCATACGCGGCTGAGTGTACATGTTACAATGTGTAAGGACTCAGATTCAAGTCCCCCATCCCCGTGGGACTATGTGAAAGCTTGGTAGAGTTTAGGGAAGCTCTCCCATCCTTAGATAGAGGTCTGGAAAGACTTCCCACTTAGTAGCCTCTCTCCTTATAGAGATGAGCCAAGAGGGAAAAGTCTCCCAGACTCAGTTTCTCCTTGTTTAGTATCTCAAGCTCACAGAAAGCCTATAGGTCTCTCACACTTAGTTTCCCCTGCTAGCAGCAGGCCAAATGGTTGCCTGCTTTAGGGTTCACTCAAAGTTCACACATCCACTTCACCTTTTGATCACAAAGAAGAACATGCTCTATCATACACCCTACAACACCAGACAGTGAAAAGCCCACAAATCTTATTTCCTTGTTCTCTTTGATATCTATGATTTACATCAAGTTTTGTTTTTCTTTTTTCTACCTCACCTTACTGGTTTAACCCCTATGCTTCTCTCAAATGCCTTTGGATAATTAACCTGCCTGCATCATGAAGAATAATCGTTTTGACCTTTATGTATCTCATCAATTCTTGTCATACCAGCCCCCTAGCATAGGGGCAAGCTGACCTTTAAGAAATCTGTAATTTCTGACATATGTGAAAAATGTTCTTTGTTTAACTCTCTATATAAACCTGTTCCCATCTCCAAATAAATGTGTGTTCATACCAGAGTATTCCCAGAGTCCTCCTTTCTGTATCATGTAGTCACTAGAACTGGTGTAGGAGGATCGGAGACTTACCCCCTGGCTGGATCCACTCCACGTAAGTGCCAGCACACCCCCACTTGCAGGTGGAATGTACCACAAGTGGTGAAACAAGGTTACAGGTCTCTCGGTCTCTCTCTCTCTCCCTCAATCTTCCCCTTCCTCTCAATTTTTCACTGTCTCTATCCAATAAGTAAATAAAAATGATAATTTTTTAACTTGCAAAGAAAGCCATGGTATATGCAAACCTATATGTTCAGAGTTGTACTATATATAATAGCCAAAGTATGGAATCAACCTAAATGCCCAAAGACAGATAACTGGATGAATATATTCAAGAAGCACTACTAGCTAATCAAAAATGTTGTATCATTTGGGACAAATGGAAGGAACTGGAGGAGATTATGCTGAGTTATGTAAGTAAAGAGGTGAAGAACAACCACCAGATGTTTTGATTCATATTTGATTAAAATAAATGCAATTATCTTAAGAAATGGCAGCAAAACTGTCTCTTGGACATTATGATAACTAGGTTATGTACAGGGGTAGGGGTGGCATGGAACTTTGGTGAAGAATGTGGTGACTTATACACACTATGTATATACTTGACATCTTATAATTTTGTATAGCACTGCTACATTAATAAAATATGTTTTAAAATAGAGAGATAAAAATTAAAAGATAATAAAAAGTAAAAGAAAAATATAGAGCCATGGTATCAAGGATTCAGACACCATAGCCAGTTCCTTCCCTACTTTACATTCTCTGTCCCCCAAAAATAATAAATTTCTTCATTAAAGTATTTTAGGTAGGATTTCCTTATGATAAAAAAATACCAAAACCTCATTGTATATTAAAGCCAATAAATCTGAAGCAGTGAGGTGTCCCAGACAATGCCAGCCTCTTAACTTGTTTACATATAAATTTATTTGTTATTAAAGCAGATCAAAATTAAAATGTTCAGCCTTTAATATTCCAGGATACATACCACTTATAATCAGGTAAGGCAGGAAAGTTAGCAAATTGGGGGAAATAGCCTGAAAAGAGGTAGACTTAGGTTCATTTCAACCCTATCTTTTACAAACTTTTTGGCCACAATAAGTGTCAATATCTATAAACTACAGAACTAATATGTATCTTCAGGTACTATTCTGATAATTCAGTGAGGTTTCCATGTACAAATTATCTAGTGCACAAAACATAAGGCATTTTCCTCCTTCTTTCCTTGCATATCATTTCAAGAAGTCTTTCCAAATCCCTATTCTCATGTTTTAGATACTCTGACTGCTACAACTTAATTTTATCCTTTTCTTTATCCACCCTCCAATTCTTCACTTGGTTATTTGTCTATCTCTGTTACATTTTGTGTGGTTGGTATACTTTCCTCTATTGATTCCATTTACTGGTTCTTAGTATATGACAGGTACTCTTCAGACATTTAATTCTCAGAACCACAAGCTTCCAGCAAGGAATGTGGTATATTTGTTTTACAGTTGATGGAATGAGACTCAAGAAAGTGGTGTGAATTTCTCCATGACAGTTTATTTTTATTTTTATTTATATATTTATTGCCTTTTGTTGCCCTTGTTGTTTTATTGTTGTTATTGATGTCATTGTTGTTAGACAGGACAGAGAGAAATGGAGAGAGGAGGTCAAGGCAGAGGGGGGAGTGAAATATAGACACCTGCAGACCTGCTTCACTGCCTGTGAAGTTACTCCCCTGCAGGTGGGGAGCCAGGGGCTCAAACTGGGATCCTTATGCTGGTCCTTGCACTTCATGCCATGTGCCCTTAACCCGCTGCACTACTGCCCGACTCCCTCCATGACAGTTTTTAAGAGGTGAATTATAGAGTGAAGAATTTCAGGTGTGACTTTAAAAGATTTTACTCTCAGCTATTAATTATGCTGCCCAATCAAGTAGCACAATTTATACACACATATTCCAGTGAATCAAGAACTTTTAAAGATAATGATAATTTTCTGAGGGAAAGGTAGTTAAAGCAAGAGCTGTGCAGTCACCAGTTATAAGCCATCTTCAGTAGTGGAAACTCTTGATTGTATACTTGTGTAAGCCTTTGTGGGCCTGGGATACACAAAGAGTCATTGCCCTCAAGAGACAAAGAACCAGATGCAGAAATAGAATGCAATATAAATAGAAAGCAATATGATATAGAATATCTTATTTCCAAAGGGAAGCATGCCAAATATAAACAGCACGGGGGATTAAAGGAAGGAGGAGCCCATCAAGAGCTAGAGTGAAATGGATTGAGGGAGAGCAGGCACTGCAGTCTCAGAGGAAGATTAAGCAAACAGTTAGAGGGAAGATCCTATGTGCTGTGGGAGCAGTGCAGTCACAGACCAGGCATTGGAGAGAACGCAGGCAGAATAGAGGTGGGAAAATCAGACTCTAGTCAGAATTGTCACAGTAACAGTAATAGTAATAACTACTGTAATAGGAGCAGAACTCCACAGTGAACTGAACTCAACTTCTAATAGTATCGAAGTGAGTGAACAGTTTACAAGGAAGGGAAGAAGACAACCGGGTTGGGCGGGAGCACAGCTGGTTAAGCGCACATGAAGCTGGCCCACCTAGGTTTTCTTTGATTAACAAAGTTCTGTCCCTACCCTTCCACAGATTAGAAAACAGGTATGCCATCTTCAGATATTGAGATTTCACAGACAGGTAATTAATTGTTTTATATATTTATTTGTTTTCCCTTTTGTTGCCCTTGTTTTGTATTGTTGTTGTATCTATTATTGTTGTTGTTATTGATGTCGTCGTTGTTAGGACAAAGAGAAATGGTGAGAGGAGGGGAAGACAGAGAGGGGTAGATAAATATAGACACCTGCAAACCTGCTTCACTGCCTGTGAAGCAACTCCCCTGCAGGTGGGGAGCTGGGGGCTTGAACCGGGAACCGCTCCTTGCACTTCGCGCTATGTGCGCTTAACCTGCTGCACTACTGCCCAACTCCCTAGACAGCTAATTTATTAAGCCAGGGAGGTGGGTACAAGGTCATCCTAGGAATATGACTGTGAGTTGAAAGAAACTATGCTAGTTTTTGTTCAAGTCTTGATAGGTTAGGAATGTGGCCTACTGGAGAAAAAGCTTAAGGAACCTAGTTAGAGTTCAGTCAAGGAATTCTTTGTTAGAGGGGAAGTGACATGGCACTGATAGACTTATCTAGATGGAAAAACAGTAGCCTGGATTAATAATTAATGGCAAAAAATCCGGGAGTCGGGCAGTAGCACAGCGGGTTAAGCGCAAGTGGCTGCGCAAAGTGCAAAGACCTGTGTAAGGATCCCAGTTCGAGCCCCCAGCTCCGCACCTACAGGGGAGTCCTTTCACAAGGGGTGAAGCAGGTCTGCAGGTATCTGTCTTTCTCTCCTCCTCTCTATCTTCCCCTCCTCACCATTTCTCTCTGTCACATCCAACAACAACGACATCAATAATAACAACAATAATAACTACAACAATAAAACAAGGGCAACAAAAGGGAATAAATATGTTTTAAAAGAAAGGCAAAAAATCCAGGCTGGTGATTCTGATATCCCTCTCTCTCTCTCTTTCTCTGAGATTGGGTAAATAACAATTCTAATTTACCCAAGTTTGAAGGATTTCCCAGGACAGGAGATACTTGGTATTATAATGTGGGCGGTTGGGGAGGGGGGGGAGGGACAAGTAAAGCAGAGACTCATAATCAACTTGGACAGCATCAGGCACCTAGGAATAGTCATCAAGAAGGAACTCAGTGTGAATCAGGATTGGTGGTTTCAGGATGCTGGGGGATAGTTCACATTAAAATATGTGATAACCCAGGTTCAAGCCCTGAGTCACCATATAGGAGCATGTGCACAGGGAAACTTCACAAGCAATGTAGCAATATTGAGGTGCCTCTCTCTCTCTCTGTTTCTCAGCCTCTTTATAATTAAAAAACAAAAAAAATATGTTGGGAGCAGTAAAATTATGCAGCAATAACCTTGGTATGAAAAAAATGGTATCTTCAGATGATTTCTCCAAATGTAAACATTCAACAGTCCAAGTCTGAGGATTCAGAATGCAGATCAAGTTGTGTGGCATGTGTGTTTTGTTACAGCACTCTGCTATGCTAGTCCTGGAAATTCTTATCAAAATTCCACAAATTCTGAGCTGAGATACTCTCCCTCCTCCCACCTTAGATTTAGGAACCTTTATGAACAGTTGATAAAGGTAAGACCCACTCTGTTATAGCTGCATTTAAGGAGCTTAAAAATTGGACTCCAGAGAAAGTATGGGTTAGGATTTTCTCTTTACTGATAACTAGTCATATGACCCTATGGAGAGCTCTTTATTTTCCTTAAGCTTCAGTCTTCTCCTCTATAACAATGAAATTAAAAGCATCACCTACCTCTCAGGACTACTAAGAAAATTAAAGGAGATTACATATATAAAAGGTCCTTGACAGAGTGCCTGGAACATGTTAAACATGCTATGAGTAATAGCTATTTTTATAATTGTGGTGATTGTTTTTGTTGTTAAGCATAGGAAGGAAGCACAATTTTATCCACAGTGTTTAAAGGTCAGCATCTTGAAACATGTCTACTGCGTTCTGGATGAAATAAACAAACATGAGGAATCTGTCGCATAAATAGAAGTTGACTCTGAGTCCCTCAGAACCCTTTAATTGCCACTCAGACCTTTGGAAAACAGAGCAGACTAGTGAAAGATGCTTGTATTGCCCCTGGGTACCATCCATCAGTGAAAGAGGCCAAGCTCCAGGTTTTATTTTTGATGTTAGGGCAAGGTCAGAAGAAGGAGAACAAAATTCAATTTAATAAAATATAATTGATTTCAGAAATCTATGAGCACTGGGCATCATTCTTGCTCTTCAAAGAAAGCTCTATCAGCATTAAGTGTGGTTAACAGAGAGTTAAAACAGTTATAGACTTTTAAAAACATGCTTCATCGACCAGTGAGATAGCTCAATGTTAAAGCACAGACCTGCCTGCCTAATGTCCTTTTCTTCTAAAACCATAGGAATGAAGTATCACCTAATCACTGTACAAAACTGACACTATTATTGGTGTAATAATGAGTGGTATCCAGATAAGCCAACTTTCTGAGAGCTCCAAATCCAAGGAAGTTACTGAAAAAGGTAGTGTGAGGGTCAATTGAGGATTTTGTAAAGTACTTGAGTGTGTACTTGGTGGCCAGAGGGTAACCCAGCAAGTAGCAGACCCAGAAGTTGCATATCTGAGGACATGAGTGAGGTACCAAGTTTAATCTCTAGCACAGCATTGCGTGAATAGGTACTCTAGAATCTCTAAATAAATAAATAAATCCTTACACTGGTCCTGAAATAAGTGCAACCTAGAATGTTCCTAGCTGTGACCATGAACTGCAATCTCAGACTGAAAGGGACTCAGAGTTTACACAGTCTTCTCTGATAAATATGAACATATATAGGATATAGGTCAAATTGATGGGGTAAACATTTCATTGTATTTATGTATCTTCTTCAAGTTTGGAAGCTACTGTGTGCCCTAATCGAGCTTTTTAGTCCTTTTCTTAACTCTTGACACCATTTTCACAGATGCTATTTCTAGTCTACCTGCACGTTAGCAATCAATCTCTAGCAGAAATTACTAAAGTTATAGCCCCCTAGGAACATACCTAAAATACACTCCCTCATTTCTTTCGGCCCTAAGGACTCTATTCTCATCTGCTCTATTCCTACTTTTTGGTTTCTGTTTATCATTCAATTTTATTGCTTTGCCATCTTTCAGCCACCAAGTTGCTGTCATGATTTCAACCTGACTTCCCTGGGCAGAGGGCCTCACCAATGTGTCCCAGAACTTTACCTCTCCAGAGCTCTACCCCAATATAAAAAAATAGAAGGAGTATGTATCCATCTTCCAATGTCCATGTCCAATGGCAAAGCAACTACAGAAGCCAGAACACCCGCCTTCTGCACCCCATAATGAAATTTTGCTCCATACTCCTAGAGGGGGATAAATGTTGGGGGAAGGTGACCAGAGGACTGTGATCTCCAATTCCATCAGAACCTGGAGAGAGAAGAGGAAAAAAGGAAGGACATTCTCAAGTAGCAGTAGGTGTAGATGTGCTTAGAAAGGTAGAGAAGGCAGAACCATAGAAGACAAAAAGGCAAATATATATAAATATAGATAGATATAGAAATAATAGTCAAACCATATCTGTAACCTTGAGAGAACTACTGCAGTTTACAATGGAGGCAATGGGGACACAGAACTCTAGTGGTAGGAACAGTGCAGAATTATGCCTCTGCTATTTCATAATTTTATAAATCAATATTAAATCACTAATAAAAAATTTAGCTTGGAAAAAATTCAAATAAGAAAACAACAGAGAGTATCTGTTATTTCTCTGATCACACAGATGCATCTGTCAGGCCTACCCTGACTCCTCAAATATGTTTAGCCCTAATTGAATATGGATTTTGCCACAGTGTTTAATATTGGGGTAGAACAGTGGCACATTTGGTGAAATAGTCTAACCATGTCTAATGATGCAGGCTCTAGTCCCAGTCTCCATTTGCAGGGGGATATAGCAGTGTTTCAGGTATCAACTTTTCTATTTTGAGAAAGAGAGACAACAAAAAATAAAAAACAAAAAAAGGCCATCAAGATCAGTGAAGTTCCACTGGTGCCAAGCCCCAGTAGAAACCCTGGTGGAACAAATAAATAACTAAATAAACAAATAAATACAAAGCTTTAAGTTTTTAAGTTTAATGAAAGAGAGAGAGAGAGAGATACCAGAGTACTGCTCAGTGGCTTATCTTAGTGCAAAAGATTGAACCTACAACTTTGGAGCCTCAAACATAAAAGTCTTTTTGCATAACCACTATGCTATCTTCCCCAAGCTAATTTTACCTTTTTTAAAATTCTCAGTTTGAGGTCCCATAGAGGTCACTCAGTCCATTAGAGTACCAATTTGGATGTCTGGGGACCCAACAATCACAGATTGAATCTTCAGTATCACCTTATGCCAGTGTGACTTGCCACCTTCTCATATCCATTCTCTGTCTCAAATGCATACACACATATATGCACGCATATCCTCATTTTTCTCAACATTAGCAATATCTACTACCAATAATTACTTTAAAGATTAAGAGGAAATGTAATGAAAAGTCCTTAGTTTAGTGCCTTGCACACATCAAACTCGATGACTTTTTACTGTCTGTCCTCTGAACCCATTAATTCTTCTGCCCCTGTCAGTATGCCAACCCATGCCCTTTTCTAAACTTGTAGCATTGGTTTAATAATTATGCCTCATGTAATCAATACACATTTTCCAACCTTAACAACAGAGTAAATATTTAAAGTCAGAGAGACTTTATCTACCAACTCAGCATTAATTTTTAATTATACTTTTAATAATGCTTAAGATTTATTTATTTATTTATTTATTTTGGATAGAGACAGAGAGAAATTGTCTTATCGAATAAACTTTAAAACAAAGGAGAAACTGATGGCCGAGTGGTGATGCACCTGGATAAGTGCACATGTTATTTTATGTAAGGACCCGGATTCAAGTCCCTGGTCCCCACCTGCAGGGGAAAGCTTTGTGAGTGGTGAAGCAGTGCTGCAGATGTCTCTCTGTCTCTCTCCTTCTCTACCTCCTCTTCCTCTCAATTTCTGGCTATCTCTATCCAATAAATAAATAAAGATAATATTTTTAAAAAATGGAAAAAATGGTGGCCAGGATCAGTGGATTCCTAGTGCTGGTACTGACCCCCCAAAGACTTGAGGCAAATAAAGAAAAAAAATGGGAGTCGGTCGGTAGCGCAGCAGGATAAGCACACACAGCGTGAAGAGCAAGGCAAGGACCAGCGTAAGAATCCCGGTTCAAACCCCTGGCCCCCCACCTGCAGGGGAGTCGCTTCACAGGCAGTGAAGCAGGTCTGCAGGTTTCTATCTTTTTCTACCCCTTTCTGTCTTCCCCTCCTCTCTCCATTTCTCTCTGTCTTATCCAACAACGACAGCATCAATAGCAACAACAATAAGAGAAACAACAAGGGCAACAAAAGGGAAAAAAATATATATATACATATATATAATTTGAAAAAGAAAAAGAAAAAAATTAGGAAAGAGAGAAAGAGAGATGCTGCAGTACTGTTTCACTACTCATGAAGCCTTCCCCTTGCAGGTGGAGACTGGGAACTTGAACTGGGGTCCTTGTGGACTGTATTGTGTGAGCTCAATTTTTTGTGAACTAAATTTTTATAAATGTTAGCCTGTATAGTTCTTGAAACAACATTGTGAGGTCACTGCTAATATGATTTCTCTTTTATAACTGAGGAAACTGAGGCATAGATTGAACAACCAGTCAAGGTGGCAAATTCATGAGCTGTGCTGAAACTTTTGTGCCCCATAATGCCTACCACAAGAAGATCCTCAACAAAGAACAGTCAACTGACAGTTAATTGAGTCAGATAGTCTATTAGGAGACAGGAAAGCACTGAAGTTGTATAGTTTGCCACTGGTCAGAATGAAAACTGGGACATGGATTGTAGTCCAAAGTGTCAAATCCTGAGTAGTTTGCTGTCTCTGTCACACCATCCAGGTTACTTTTAAAGGAAGAAGCCAGTTACCCACTGATGAGCAGAGAAAGAGAAAGGAGCTTGAAAAGTCTCAGCCACTAGCTTACACTTGGGCCAGATAACTAGCACACCCTCCACCATAGACCCACCCACCCCAAATAGAGCCTTCAAGTTATAGAGCAAGTAATAACTTCTAGTACATTTTGTTTTTAGGAATCTTAAGAGTTTGTACGTACAAGCTAACCAGTTAAGCTTAAGAATGAGGAACATGGGCAGGTCCAGTGAATGAATCAGAGGCCCACATACCCCACAGGCTACTTCTTGAGATAAGTCTTCACAGATTTCAAATAATCATTTCAAGTACACAAGTTTTTTAGAACAAACTGCACTTCTGGAGTGTTGAACGTGCTTTATTGATATTGTTTCATTTTGTTTTAATTTGTTGAGCCTAGGACTTGTACCTGTGCAATTTCACTGCCTCCTGGTAGGTTTTTTTTTTTTTTCATTCCAATAGAGAGGCAAAAAGGGAGATAACAGAGCATCTCTTGGAGCTATAGCACCTGTATGGTGTTGGGCTAGAATCTGGGTCACACACAGTAAGGCACATACCCTACTCAGTGAGCTATCTTTCTGATCATGTAAAATTTTATTTCAAATAGCATTTCTGCATCCTTCCACAATTCAGCCAAGTAACTTTTTAAAATAAAAAAATACTAGATCCCTAATTGTAACCCTTTGTAATTTACCAACATATTATCTTGTGTTACTAGGAAACTGCATTGTTGCATGAATCTGGGAACAATCTCAAGAACTAAGAGCCTAACTTCAGATCTTCAATACTCTATCTTCAGAGATAGCACGGTGGCTAGAGCCTTACACTCAAATTTCAGCTCCTGAGTTTGCTAGCTTTGGAACATCAGGTCTTAAACCCATCTTCTCATATTTAAAAGGGTAATGATCAGGGGCTTGGCAGTGTTGCACCCATGGAGCAAACAAGTTGCCATGCATAAGGACCAAGGTTCAAACCTCCAATCCCTACCTGCTTCAGGATGTGTTGCCACTCAATCTAACCCTTCTTTTTCAATGTCTGTCTTTATCAAAACAAAAAAGAAAGAGAAAGAAAGAGAGGAAGGAAGGAGCCATCAAGATCTGTGGATTCACCATGCAGGAAATAGAAGATTAAATGAGTGTGTGTGTATGTGTATGTGTGTGTGTGTGTGTGTGTGTGTGTACATACACATAAAGATATATTTATATAATCCCCCAGTAAACAAATTTTTAAAAAAGATATATATATATGTATTTTATATATGAATGTACATATATAACTACATGTGTATGATAATCTACACACATAGTGATAGGTTGAATTATATTCCCCCTTCTTCTTCTGGCATTTGCCCTTCTTCTGTAGGCAGTCAACAGCGTCAGGTTGAGCCTGATGTAAAGTTTGGAGACCTCCTTTGAATCTGGAGAGGTGGCAGTCGTTGAACATTCCCCCAAATCTAAATGTTAAAGTCCCAACCCCCAGTTTCTAAGAATGTGACCTTATTTGAAGACAGGATATTTCCTGAGGAAATTAAAGTACAGCAATTTAGGGCACATCCCACCCAATATGACTGGTATCCTTCTAAAAGAATATTTGGACACAGACTTGTATAGAGGGAAGACAAGGCAGCATGCAGATGTTATACATAACAAGGAGCAAGGCCTAATTCTCCCAAATTACTCTCAGAATGAACTAACCCTGCTAATACCTTGTTCTCAATCTTGCAGCTTCCAGCACTGTGGGAAAATAAATTTCTGTTAAAGTCATCCAACTTGTGGTACTTTGTTATAGATGTCTTTGAAATTAATGAGAGAAAGGCCCTTTTAAGTGTTAATATTTAAATATTAGCCAGTAATACATTTAAATAAGTTATTAGTCAGAAAGTGTATCATTTTATACTACACTTAAGAAAAATCCATACCTGTACACACATTGTCACATAAGAGGAAACAGAGGATAATAGCTCTTCATGCCTTCATCACTGAAAAGACAGCCTTATGTTTTATGACCTGGGCCCAACCAATATTGCTGAACTGCAAGAATTAATGTGGAGTCTTGACTCTGTTCTAGGTCTTTACTGGTTTTCTCTGACTCCTATAAGTCAGATATGAGCAAATATCAAATATGACTGAATTAACTTTGGAAAACACATTTCTTACTCTCCCTCATTTTCAAATAAGTTTAATGGAAATGCATTCTTTTACGTGGAGGCAAGGCACCAAAAAAAAAAAAAAAGAAAGAAAAGGAACATTTTTATAGCTACTTATCTGTAAATTCAATTCAGTATTGTGCAATCAAATCACAATGCAGCCGTTTGGGACCTGAGGCTGATGTAAGATCACAACTGCCATCCATAACTCCTTATTGCATATTTTTTGTGTTCACCACACAGTCTCGCTGACTGTTTATTACAAGATTATAAACTTGAACTCTTGGTATAATGTAGATTGAAACTAGCACAGATTCCTATTCTTATCTATGTCATGGATTAAGGAACTGAAAAAGTATTGTTTGGAAAAGAGGACTATGTGATAGTTAATTTTTATGTAAATTTGACTAGACCACAAAGTGCCCAGCTATTTGGTTTAACATTTATTTCTGTGTATCTTTGAAGGTGTTCCTGGATGAGATTTTCCTTTAAACTGGTAACCTGAATAAGGCAGAACATCTTTTCCAACGTGAGTGAGTTTAGAATAGAAAACAAAGGCAGAGGAAGGAGAGAATTCTCTCACTCATTCTCTCCCTTGCTCCTCTCTCTGTCTATGAGCTGAGATATTGGTCTTACCCTATCTTCAGACTTGGACCAGAACATATACAGTCAGTTCTCCTGGATCTCTAGCTTGTTAACTGCAAACTTTAGAACTTCTCATCCTCCATAATTAAATGAGCTTTTTAAAAAAAATCTATGTAAGTTTATTCATCACATGACCTTTTACCGCTATTTGCTCATCTATATTCAATGAGCTGTTCCTTCCAAATGAACTTCCATGGATCTATTAGGGGAGGACAACTGATATCCTTTGCAGCAGATACTTAAAAATCTTTGACAGAAAGTTTTCTCTTAGAGAATCCCTCTTGACTCTCTTAAGAAGTAACTATTGTTCTGGGTTCTGCAATTGACAAACTATTCCTTTTTCTGAAATGACCCAGAGTCACTCATAGACCTCAATATCAATTTCCTTCACTCTATATGAATCCATTTATTTCATGGTTACTTACATAGGATGGTTTTATATTTCCTCATCAAGTTGTTTGTGTTTCTCTAGATGTATTTCAGGTTTTTACTAACTTTTCTCAGCATCATCCTACTTTCTACTTCTGGGAAAATGGCTCAACTAGTAGATCATGGACTTACATATCTGAGGTTCCCAGTTCAATCCCTAGCACTGCTTGTACTGGAAATATGCTTTGGCTCCTCTCTTTATTTTTCTTTTTTATTAGGGATTTAATAATGATTAACAAGCTATAGGAGGAACTCCAGTGGCACAATCGGTTACTATGCGATACTTAAACAAGTTATAGGATGAGAAGGAAACAAATTCATATAATCGCCACCACCAGGGGGAATTTTGGTCCATACTCCCAGAAGGATAAAGCATAGAGAACCTTCCAATGGAGGGGATGGGGTATGTGTTAATTTTTAATAGATTATTTTTTGACATTATTTTTTATTATTTTCTGATTATTTTAATAGATTATTTTTTGACAAATAGATTATTTCATTATTATTTTAATAGATTATATTTTGATATTTTAATAGATTATTTTTAGCCTTGGCTCGTGTACAGGTTAGTTCACTACTCGTAGGCCACTTTTTATTCACAGGAAGAGGGAAAAGGAGAGGAACCACAGCACCAAAACTTACTCCAGTGCCATAGCACTCTCCATGTGGGTCCAGATATCAAGCCTTAGTCACTAGCATGGCAAGGTATACATGCCTCTAATGAGCACTTCTTCTAGTTTTTCTAATAAATGTATTGATAGAAACAGATAAAGAGGGCCCGGGTGGTGGCACACCTGGTTGAGTGCACATGTTACAGTGCACAAGGACCCAGGTTCGAGCCCCCATTCCCACCTGCAGGGGAAAAGCTTTGCAAGTGGTGAAGCAGGGCTGCAGGTGTCTCTCTGTCTCTCTCCCTCTCTGTCTCCCCCTTCCTCTCGACTTCTGGCTGTCTCTATCCAATAAATAAATAAAGAATAAAAAAAATTTAAAAAAAGAAACAGATAAAGAGACAAGTAGGTAGATGTCTTGATTCTGTTTCTCTGGAGTAATCTTACTTGTTAGATATGTGCTAGTATAGCTACTGGTCTTCTAGCATAGTCACTGGGAGAAACTGGTTTTAAATTATATTCAAATGATGATGAACTCCCCTAGGCAAAAATGTCATGTATCATTTCTTCTGATGGGAAAAAAAAATAATGTTCAGATTACTAAAACAAGATTTTGGTCAACTACAATGACAGCATTGATCCTTAAGACTGGCTTTTTTTTTTTTTTTTTACCTTCATGTAATAATGGTCAGCTACATCTCAGGGTGAAAACAAGTGAACATAATTTGGCTTTTCTTTCTCACTCTGTTCTCCATTCCACCCCTAACTGTTTCCTCCAGAACAGAACTGCATAGTGCTTAAAAAATAAAATAAAATATGATTTGAAAATGTCTCATACCTGACAGTTTCTGAAGCATCACCGTGTTCTCTATAATCATTTTTAACTGTAGGCTCAATAGGCAGATATATTGGCTTATCTCCTCCTGCCCAGGTTCCTGAAAAACAAAACATAGCAATTACTGTTAAAGGAAAGAATTACAAAAATCATGCATCTTTAATGAAAGGCACAGGAATAGAAACATTATTATCTAGCTCAGCTGGTTCCCAGTTTGAGCCTCTAGTGAGCCAGTTCTGCCAGTAATTCTGGGGGGAGTAGAGAGAACATGGGACTGAAGGGTGAAGATCCTAAGGTTCCAGTCCTGCCTCTGCATTTAATAACTAACTGACCTTGGGCAAGTTAAGTATCCCCTGTGGAGCTCAGTTATCTGTAAAACTAGGATCCTGCTCTTTATATCTCTGGAAGTATGGACCAAAATTCTACAAATACCTACAAAACATGAGTGCAGGTCTGTCTCCCAAATCTAAGTGGTAAGGTCCAGGCAAAGACCAGCAAATAATGTTGATTCCATTTATTGTATGTGGCATTGTGGTATACAGAACAGATGTTTAGTAAGTGATTGATAAGTAAGTAAGTGAACTCCACTGCTCTGTACAGGGATAGAGAACTAGCTACAAAATGTGTGGGGCCCAGTGTAAAATGCCTCTTTTTCAGAAAACAGGAGACGAGTGATATTAAAGGAACAAAAACACAAAGTTTTTTCCCTTGTTCTGCAGTTTCTTTCTCTACTATGCCTAGGGCTTCTTACTACTGTCTAAAGCTATTCTTGGTAAAGAAAATTAAATGTTTCGATTACTAGCAAGAATCTTGCTCATATTATATTGTAAAATGCAAGCATTCACTGCATCTATAAGAATGGAACTTCATAGGTTACATGCTTATGAGCTGACCCAGCCAGAATACAATACTAACAAATTAAAGAGAAAAATGACAAAATTCAAGTTATCTCCTGGCAGTAACTTAATAACAGTAGCAAGCAACATCAAATAAATTTGCATATCATAGCAAAGAATATTTTGAGTAATTTACTTAAGTTAGCAATAACACAAAGAAAACCTTTTCACTGAACTGTTAGTAAACCAAATTTATTCCCATGGAGATGAAATCCCTGGATTGAACATAAAATGCTCACATAAGTTTCTATCTTTGGAAGAAAAATAGAAAGTGAAAACAGGGAAAAATATTTTATTGATATGGAAGAAGTATGGATGAAGAAAATTGCTGGGTTTTATATACTCATTCTATTCTACCTATGTACAGGCAAGAGACTAGCAATATATTATATCACAATTACACTACTCCCCAGCATCTTGACTATCAATGGCACCTATTGTTCCACATCTCTGCAAATCCATAGGCTCCAAAATTACATCACACACAGAATGACAGGAAGAGCTAATTGCATTGCATATTTATACATACTCAATCCTCACCATTACTCGCATAACTCCCAACGCATTAAAATTAGTTCAGACAGGGTTGGGGGCAGATAAAGTTTCAAGCAACTTCAAATAAATATGAGATTTGCTGCCATGCTGAGATTTGGCAACATGCTAGCTATATCGAAATGCATTTTATCTCCCATTTCTGAGGAAACTGTGTAGGTTTCTTCTTGTTGTTGTACTTAAATTAAATCAAGAGCAATAGATTTTTAAATAATATCCTTGGCAGTAAGCATTTTGGTGTTTTTCTGGAATTGGAGAAAAAAATCCATTTTGAATATACATTTTAAGTGTCACTATGAAGATAATATTCAATAACTTTCCTATGCTCCTTTTCCTCTTCCATTTTATTATCTGTGTTGCCCAGAATATTTACCTTTTAATCCTGTGCAAACTATATTAAATGGTACTTAGGAAAATAACTTTCCTGAAGGGTCATACTCTGCTCCAGTTACCCATGAGTAACTGAAAGTTTTAAGGAAAGTATATCTAGTGACATCAACTCAAACTTCACTAATATAAACAAGAGCATCAAGCTGCTCCTCACCCTATCACCTCATTATTAATTCATCTGGTCTGAGAATCTCACTTCTAATCAGGGAGTCGGATCCTGCGGTTGCACTTACAATCAGCTAGAAGCCAGAGTGGTTTCATGCAATCATCCTCCTCAGATCTACCTCCTGACTCCTAATGAAGAACATCATTCAGTGGACTGATATGCTAATACCCTGTTTGGGGTGTCTGATGGCAGGAGCTTGGCCTTCACAGCAACTGTCTTCTCAAAACTGGCGAAGGTCTAAGGGTACAGGGAAAGGGAGACTCCCATAGAACATCTAAGTACAGGACTTAGCCTAGAGGCCAAGCTGGGTCACCCAGGGGCTGAATGCAGCCCTTAAAACCACTGCTTATCTCAACACCTCTACTCTGTCATGAGAGTCACTATTTTACTAAAATCTAACCTATAACTATTAGAAATATTTGCACAAATTTTTTGAGAAGGGCAAGTTGTATTAAAAATTCTGATGTTTTAGAGGGCTAGTGGTGCATCTGGTTAAGTGCACACATTACAGTGCAATTGGATGCAGGGTCAAGCCCCTGGTCCCCACCTACAGAGGGAAAGCTTCACAAGTGGTGAAGCAGGGCTGCAGGTGTCTTTCTGTCTCTTTTCCTCTCTATCTCCCCTCCTCTCTCAATGTTTCTCTATTTCTATCCAATAAATGTTAAAAAAAAAAAAAGATAAAACACACACACACAGAAAATTCTGATGTTCTATAAACAATTTATTCCATGTTAGAATGCAGGAAGCTGCATTCTAACATGGAATAAATTGACAAATGCTCAGTACAAAGTAGTGGCAACCACTTTCCCATAGGAAAAAGGGAGGTGTCTGATATTCCACACCCTTATACCCTTTAAGCTGGCTCATTCTTTAAACTACCTAACTTCTATAGATAGTTAAATTTGTTCCTCTGAATCTAAAGGCCAGAGCCCTCTATGTGAATCCTTTCTCCAAGTTTCTACAGGTTGTCGTTAACCTGATTCAGAACTCCAGAGAGTTTGCTAGTGTAAAACAGAAATAAAGTACAACCTTTAGTTCATTTGATATTTACTGAGCAAACACACATTCCAGGCCCATTTTGGGTAGGTGGAAATGCATTAAATAAGATGTGATTACTATTTCACCAAATTCCTTTTTCTCTTGTGAGACAGGAAATTAATAGAACAATAAATATATGTTGTTGGAGAATCCTGATTATAATGCCAATTATTTCTCTTTTTAAAAAATTTTATTAGTGATTTAATATTGATTTACAAAATTTCATGTCAACAGGGGTATAATCCACTCCATTCCCACCACCAAGGTTCTGAATCTTCAATCGCCCCACCACATGGGCTGGTCATTGCCGGGCTGAGCTTCACTGACAGGAGACAGACGACCCGGGACTCATGGTTGAGCTGTACGCAGTATCTCTTTATTCATGCAGAACGCAGCACAATCTAAAGCAAGCTAAGCTAAAACTAAAACTAATATACTTGCCAAGTAGGGTGTAAACAGGATGTGATGTAGAGAGGGTGGAGAGAAAAGTGACTGGTGAAAATCAGGGTGTGACAAGGAGAGGGGGCGGAGCAGGTGAGAATTCTACCACTGAACCACCAATGCCCTGGAGGGAGGGTGGTGCTTAGTTAACAGTGGTTATGTAAATAGAATACAGTGTTAAGCAGGGGGGATTAAACCAAATGAAACAGAAGGGGTTTTCAGAAGCAGAATTAGAAGCATACCAACAGGTCATCACCTCTACAACTATCTGTCCACATTTATACATAATTGCCCCATTTTCTTTCTTATTCAATCCTCTCTTCCCCTCTGAGACACTCATGACAACATTACTACCTCCATATGTCCCTCTCCTTTTCCTCCTCACTGTCTGGGTGCTGATGAAGCTGGAGGTCACAGTCTTCTTATCTTCTTCCTCCTATCACTTTTCCCCCAATGGGAGTATGGATCAAAGTTGTATTTTGGGGTGCAGAAAGTAGGAGTTCTGATTTCTGTAATTGCTTCTTTGCTAGATGTAGGCATTGACAATGTTGATTATTTCTCTGATGAACTATTTTGCTTAATTACTAACAGTTATGCATTATGTCAGACATGTCAGAAATTCTTTGTTATCTCCATAGTTCCATAGTTCTATCCCACACCCCAGTGATGTCTTGGCTATATCATAGTAAACACAGATAGTAGTCAACAGACCTTCAGGCCAACATGAGACCTGTCTTATCTGACATCCTTGGGGTAAGGTTAGGATTTTCAGAGTAAACATACAATCTGATATAATCACTAGAATTCTATCTTCAATTGTATCTTACTATCTTGTAAGTCTGATATAGGGTGGTTTACGTACTAGGAGAGAGGTCATTCAGTTATTCATGCCCTTAAGGTGTTTTATGCCCATAAAGTGTTTGTACTTGACATTGCTATATGCACACATACAGAGTATATAGAGATACAGTGAGCCCATTAAAGACATTAGAGACTTGAGAGAGATTAGAAAGATAGGAAGATTGAAAGGCAGACACATATAGAATATTAGAAGACATATGTGGGAGACATTTTGCCAGAACCTCATGGTGCCCACATGGAATATACTCGATAAACCCTTTTCCCTCACTACTAATGATGTGATGAGGTTTATTTCTTAACCCTGAGACATAAACAAACTGCTGCATACAATCATGTAGAAACCTAAAAGCACAGTTTTTTATTATAAAAACTACATGGTACTGAGAAAGTGAGTATACAGAGGGCTAATAGCCAAACTATATATAAAATAGAATGTTGTCCCAGGGTCTGGGCGGTGATACACTTGGTAGAGTGCACAAATTACAGTGCAGAGGATCCAGGTTTAAGCCTCTGGTGCCCCCCTACAGAGGGGAAACCACAAATAGTGAAACAGATCCACTGGTGTATTTCTAACTCTCTGTCATTCCTCTCCCCCTCTCAATTTCTCTCTGTCTCTACCTGAAATAAATTAAAAAACAAAAAAAAAGAATGTTGTCTCATAAGTTGAACTAATCTGCTTTAAAACAAATCTAAGAAACTGGCATGCTAAAAAACATACTTGTAAGAAGTTCAACAGGATAACCACTGGTATAATTGGTCCAAAACAGAACTTGATTAATAACTGGAAGCTTCCTTAACTATCCCCACTACTTCTAACCTAGGACCAACCAGAGAAAGTCAAAAATGCATCCCTAACCAATCACAAAGGACTCCCCCTTCCAGATAGCTATCATACAGTTTCCTTGGGTCAAAGCTTCCCTTTTCTGCTTTTCTACTCTGGAAATCTTTCAGTCTCTGTCAAATGCAAGTAGTGGTGGGTGACTCCCTCACTAAAACAATCTCTGTACAACAAGAATTTGGTTATTCTTATTTGAACAGTATTCACTTATTTCCCATAGAACCATAAATAGAAACAAGGCAAAAAAGGGGGTAGAGTGATAGGTGTAAGGGTATATTGAGAGAGAAGTAACATTAAAAGTGAAGTCTTGAGAAGAAGTGAGAGAAGGAAGAAGCCATGATTCTACTAAAAATACACTCCAAGTAGAGGAAACAGCAACACATAGACCAATGAAGGAATAAACTAATGTGTCAGGAGGGTAGATTCCTCTCAGTGGAGTTAATGTCCTTATAAAGTGCTGGCACTCTCGTGAGGTGAGGTCCAGCAGGAAGGCAAAACTGACCGTCTCTCTCTCTCTCTCTCTCTCTCTCTCTCTCTCTCTCTCGATAATGCAAAGACAGACAAGAGGCACCAGGAATAATCGAGGCACTCTCATTTAATGGCAGAAGAATGTAGGTTTAAATAGGAATTCAGACAAAGAACATATTTCAACATGTCAAAAATTACAGGTTTATTAAAGGTCAGCTTGCCCCTATGATAGGGGGCTGGTATGACAGGAATTGATGAGATACAAGACAGTTATTCTCCATGACACAAACAACTTAATTATCCAAAGGTATTTGAGAGAAACATAGGGGTTAAACCAGTAGGGTGAGACAGAGAGAAGATGGATATAAAAGGCCATATAGTTTGGAATTTCTCTTGTCTGGGGTCTGAGGTGTATGATGGAGTGTGTGATAAGGTGTGTTCTCCTCTGTGATCATAAGGTGAGGTGAACTTTGAGTAAATGAACCTTAAGGTAGGCAGCCATATGGCCTGCGGTTAATAGAGAGAGGTTGTGAGGTTTCTGTGGGCTTGAGAGTCAGGAAGGAAAGAACAAAGTCTGAGAGATGGTTTCTCCCCTTTGCTTACCTTGGCAAGAGAGACTCACAAGGGGGTATCTTCTCAGACCTCCATCCAAGGATGGGGGGAGTTTTCCCTAGGCTCTATCAAGCTTACACATATCCCAACAATAAAAGAGAACCCTAAGAACTCCTCAGACTTCTCCCCCAACTGAGACTACAACAAGAAGACAGCTACTTACAGCCTGAAAGGAGGTTCTCAACAGATACTTTGAAGGAAACTAGATCACAGTCGTTCAGCCTCCAGAACTGAGAAAGAGGGAAAAAATCTGTTTTAATTTAATTTTATTTTTTTTAATATTTTTTAAGTATTCCCTTTTGTTGACCTTGTTGTTTTATTATTGTAGTTATTGTTGTTGTTATTGTTGCTGTTATTGATGTCACTGTTGTTGGCTAGGACAGAGATAAATTGAGAAAGGAGGGGAAGACAGAGAGGGAGAGAGAAAGACAGACACCTGCAGACCTGCTTCAGCACTTATGAAGGGACTCCCCTGCAGGTGGGGAGCCGAGGGCTTGAACTGGGATCCTTGCACTGGTCCTTGCACCTTACACCACCTGCACTTAACCTGCTGTGATACTGCCTGACTACCAAAAATCTGTTTTTGTAAACCAGACAGTTGCATTTTGTTATCTCAGTCTAAATAGACTATGACAAGATTTTTCAAACGCTTGCATAGTATTCACATAATGTAAGTAGTTAGAAGTTCCAGGTCACAGTTTGTAAATACCACTGCATACTAAAGAGAACCAGGCTCCCTGGAGGAAAGTCTAATTCCAGATCAGGACTAGAGAAGACTTTCTATTGTCCCCAGGTAATATTTGTGTATTTTCAACATAGCCAATAAATCCTCAAATTACCAAAGTAACTGAAAACAAAAAGGATGAATAGCTTCAGGTTAGTCTAGGACTTCCCGCTTTGCGGTTGGTTCCAGCCTGCCCTGTACTTTGTCAGCCAGAAGACTTGACTTCATCAATTCTGGGTTTCTTCACCAATTCTGGGTTTTTGATTTTTTGGGGTTTTTTTTATTGGCTTCTCAAATTAAGTGGCTTTGATAATGCTTGATATGTGGCTGTATTTTTCTTCATGTCACCCTCCCCTCTATAGATGGGTAGCTAATCAACTTCTGTCTCTTTTGGTAAGGGCATTAATTTAGGAACTACAGAGATAACCCAGGTAATTTCATCTCAAAATTTTGAATTTAAGAAATTTTTTAAATTTAATTATAACTGAAAATAATTCTCTCTTTCTCAAATCTGAGGATCAGAACATGCATGTCTTCTTGGAAGCCATATTTATCCTACTACATGATGCTAAAACTGTTTCAAAACTTTGTATCTTATATAATAAACATGAAGGAATGGGTATAAAATAAAGAAAAATGGGAAGAACCAAAACCTTTAGAATCTATGTGTGTTTGATTCACAGGAGTAATTTGGAGAAAGGCAGTTAGGCTCTGATTTGATGTTTAAACTTTAGATAAATGAAGCAAGGTGAGGAGAGGTGGTGTCAGTCACAGAATGAGGTAGTGTGCATCTTCACTGAGGGACCGAATGTGACCATACTTGGTGTGTGTGTGTGTGTGTGTGTGTGTGTGTGTGTGTGTGTGTGTGTGTGTGTGTGTGATGTGTCTCTCACTTCATTTATCTCGCTGACTCCCCTTTTCCTGAAGGGATCCTAACAACTCCCGGGGCTAGCCCCTGGCATAGAATGACCACTCTGTGTGAGTAGAAGCAGTAACCTCCCTTCACAGCTCTCCCTGGCCCATTCTGTCCCCACTATCTCCATGACTTAGGATACCTATTGCCCAGAGAACAGCAAAACAGCTATGTGCAACGGTTTGGAAAATCACACTTTTTTTTCTTTTATCAATTTATTATGGGATTAATAGTGTACAGTGTAGTTGTTGACATATGTTATCTCCCAGTGATAGGTGTAAGCACAATACTCTCACCCCCAACTCAGGTCCTTTTCTACTCTCATGTACCAGGACCCAAAACCACACTCCCCAGCCTCTAGCCCCTGGAGCACACTCTGCCCTTCTTCTCCAGAATCCATTCACAGGCCCTCACTGACACCCGAGAAACAGACAAACAGAAGCAGTACATGGACTAGCCCAACAGCTACAGGGTCTCTTAATCACACATTTTTAGATGACTCCTGTTTCCTATGGTCCTCTTGTCAGAGTTCTCTTGGGATTCAGGTAAAATCTGGTGATAGGCACACATGGAAGGAATAGGTAAACGAGAGGAAAGAGAACCGGAACTTCATGTCAAGTAGCCAATTGCGTGGGAGCCAGGAGACAGTTCACCCATACAGGGCCTACTCTACCATGTGTGATGACCTGGCTTCCAGTCCCCGGACTTCACATGGGAGCATTATGCAAGAGGAAAGCTTCATGGAAGGTGGAGTAGTATTGTCTCTCTCTCTCTCTCTATCTCTCTATCTCTCTCCCTCACCCAATCTCTCTTAGGAAGAAAAAAGAAGAAAGAAAAGTGATCTATGAGCAATGAATTCTTGAAGCTCCACTAAAGCCTAGGTGGCAAAAATTAATTAATTAACTACTTTGAAATGCAATTAATATATACCTTGGGTGAGAATTTGAACACTGCCTGTATATTCTTCTCATCATTAAGTTGCAAATGGCGTTGACTTAGCAGTTTCCCATGCAGCACACCTCCCAACATTTTGACAAATACAAAAGCACCTCAAGTTTCATATATTCAACTTCCAAGAGTTTATATGACCACACATTAGGTATTAGCAATCCACACCCCTTTTCATATGCCACATTCTGACTTTAAGTGAAGATCTAAAGAACAACCATTTCAAACTATCACATAGCAGTGCTACCACAAGTGTACCATATTGTTGTTTTAATTTAGCAAAATTCATACAATTATTTAAAGAGTTAGTATTCTGTCATATTATTTTATAAAAATGTGTATAAAATGGGAAAATGAAAGTGATGAGACAAATGGTAGGAAGTATAGGTCATTTAGAGTTAAGACAATTGAAACAAAGATGAAAATCATTAAGCATCTTGAAGACAAAGACCCTGTCACCTTAATCAGATTCTTATTGAACTTAGGCAGGTCAATTGTGTGTTCAATTAATCGTGAAGGAAGAGAACACAATTAAAGAATGTGAACCAAATGTGAGCAATAAATCATATGACTGTGCTTTTTAAAAATTAAGGTGTAATTAGTGATTTTATCACTCTTTTAGCTCTCTGGAAGTAAAATTCCTATCTCTTTTATATCAAGTATATATTGACTGGTTTTCCTATATTCCTCTCTGGTGCAAATTTTCAAGGCCATGTATACATGTAAGGAGAAAACTGTAATCATGACAGAAGAAAAAGAAAAATACTGACACCTAAACTGATGTCAGCACTATATGAGTAACTAAAAAACCAGAACTTTAAGATGGCATGGAAAATAGCATAATGATTATGCAAAAAGACTTCCGTTCCTGGGGCTACCAAGTCACAGGCTCAATCCCCAGCACCACCATTAGCTAGAGCTGAACAGTGCTCTAGTAAAAAAAGAAAAGGAAGAAGCAAAGGAAGAAAGGTGAAAAGATGGAAAGGGAGAGGGGGTGGGAAGGAGAGAGAAAAGAAGAAGAGAGAGAAAGAGAAGAAGGAAGAGGAGGAGGAGAAAGAGGAAGAGGAGGAAAGAACTTAAACGAGGGCTTCTCTTCAGAACAAAGATATCTGGAAAAACACAATTAAAAAAACCTAAAGATAATCCTCCACAAATATGAAACTATAATTCACAATGATTTGTTGTGGTTGTAGCACTTTTAGCAGCAAAAGACTGGAAATGCATATAGTCTCTCAGTCCAGAACTGATTAAATAACACAGGGAATCAAATAGCCATGTAGCAGATTTAAAATGTCTTTGAATTAAAATGGAGTGATTTCAAGGAAATATTACAAAGCCCAAAGTATCAAACTACAAAATGTTATACAGAATGTGAAACCTTCTATGTAAGAAATACAGCTAAATAAATGCTCACATATATAGTTTGCTTCTTTTTAAAAACAAAAGCATAATAATTAACAAGTAAGGGTCAGTAAAACAGTTCACTTGCATAGTGTGCTGCTTTTCCATGCATGCGACCAAGTTTGAACTGGATCCCCATCACATTGAAGCTTTAATGTTGTGTCTCTGCCTCTCTCTTTGCCTACCCATCTCTATCAAATAGTAGTAGTAGCAGCAGCAGTAGTAGCAGCAATAGCAGCAGCAGCGATAATAACAGTAATAGTAATAATAGTAATAATGTCAGGTGGTGGAGCACCTGGTTAAGTGTTCACATTACAGTGCACAAGGAGCCAGGTTCGAGTCCACAGGCCCCACCTGCGGGGGGAAAGCTTTGTAAGTGGTGAAGTAGGGCTAAGATATCTCTCTCTCTCTCTCTCCTTCCCTCCCTCTCTCCCTCCAATTCTATTACCCCCTCCCTTCTCAAATTCTGACTTTCTATCCAGTCAATAAATAAAGATAATTTAAGAATTAATAAATAATAATATTAATATTAATAATAATAGATACCTGATGGTTTTCTATAAAAGATAGCAACAGTGGACTGGAGAATATAGCAACAGGAACTTTTCTCAATTTGTTTTTGCATATAATTTTTTTTCTGCCTCCAGGGTCATTGCTGGAGCTCAGTGCCTGCACCACGAATTCACTGCTCCTGGAGGCCATTTTCCCCCTTTTGTTGCCCTTGTTCTTTTTTATCATTGTTGTTGTTATTATTGTTGCTGTTATTGATTGATGTTATTTTTGTTGGATATGACAGAGAAAAATCAAGAGACAGAGAGGGAGAGAGAAAGATAGACACCTGAAGACCTGCTTCACTGCTTATGAAGAGACACCCCCACACATACAACAGGTGGGAAGCCAGGGGCTCAAACCAGAATCCTTGAGCTGGTCTTTATGCTTCACACCATGTGCTCTTAACCCACTGTACTACCACCCAACTCCTCATAATTTTTATTTTTAAGAAATACTGTAAAACACGATAAGCAGTGATGCCTATGAAATTAATAGAGAAAATCTGTATTCAGTATTTCTTTAAAAACAAGATTGTGAAGGTATATATTTTAAAAATAAAGAACATCAAGAACAGTCCAGAGATATAGCACATGGAGTAAGGCACATGCCGTGCCGTGCCGTGCACATGGCTCAGATTCAAACCCCAGAACCATTTGATTACTGTGACACCAAAGGTAGTTCTAGTGTTGTGGTGCCTTTCCCTCTCTGTGTCTCTGTTTCTCAGTCTCTCTCTACTTGAATGAAAAAGTGGTCCAAAGGCACTGAAAAAATGCACGCATGAGACCTCAGTTTTTCAAATAAATAAATAAATAAATAAAGTGGAGAGGGCATCTGGCAGTATAGTCCACCTGGACAGTGCACTTGCATCAACATGCACACAACCCAGGCTGGATAATGGCCCCACCACACTAGGGGAAGCTTCAGTGCTGTCATGTCTTTCCCTCTCTCCCTCTTTCTCTGCCCTACTATCTGAAAGTCAGGCCAGAATGGTGAAACCCCAATGATTTAAAAAATAAGAAGAAGATATATTCAAACCACTCATTGGGTTCAATATGGATATTCATAGTAGGATTTTAGTTTTAAATCTATTTTAAGATACTATTTTTTTGTAGAGGAAAGACTGTGGAGGGATCTTTATTCCACAACTTTTGCTTTTCATTTTCTAAATTTTTTTTAAATTCTTTATTGGGGAATTAATGTTTTACATTCAACAGTAAATACAATAGTTTGTACATGCATGACATTTCCCACTTTTCCTTATAACAGCACACCCCCCACTAGGTCCTCTGTCATCCTTCTTGGACTTGTATTCTACCACACACACACACACACACACACACACACACACACACACACACACACCCTGGAGTCTTTTACTTTGGTGCAATACACCAATTCCAGTTCAGGTTCTACTTGTTTTTTCTCTTCTGATCTTGTTTTTCAATTTCTGCCTGAAAGTGAGATCATCCCATTTTCATCCTTCTGTTTCTGACTTATTTCACTTAACATGAATTTTTCAAGGTCCATCCAAGATCGGCTGAAAACGGTGAAGTCACCATTTTTAATAGCTGAGTAGTATTCCATTGTGTATATATACCACACTTGCTCAGCCACTCATCTGTTGTTGGACACCTGTGTTGCTTCCAGGTTTTAGCTATTACAAATTGTGCTGCCAAGAACATATGTGTACACAGATCTATTTGGATGGGTGTGTTGAGTTCCTTAGGATATATTCCCCAGGAGAGGAATTGCAGGATCATAGGGTAGGTCCATTTCTAGCCTTCTCAGAGTTCTCCAGACTTTTTCTCCACAGAGGTTGGACAAGTTTACATTCCCATCAGCAGTGCAAGAGGGCTAAGATACTATTTTGAAAAGGGAAAGTTTTTAAGAATTTTTTTTACTGACACCAGGGTAAACATGGGGCTTCAGTACCAGCCCTATGAATCCACTGTGGGAGACAAGGGGAAAAAGACAACTGCAGACCTGCTTCACCAGTTGTGAAACTTTCCCTGCTATAGGTGGGGAGCAAAGGCACACAACCAAGTCCCTGTGCATGGTAATATATAGGCTTCACAGTGTGTGCCACTGCCCCCTTTAAGAAATTTCTAGGGAGAATTCCAGATGCTGGGCTATGAGCAGCAGCAGATTTGTTTCTCTCCATTCCTCTCCTCTCCCGGATCAACTAGGAATACCAAAGGAGACCACTTGGGACCGAAACAAGACAGGACTAGAACTACCAAATCACTGGTGAGTGCAAACACATGTGGCTGGTGGGCAGAGAGGAGCCTAGGGAGAGATTAAGTGGCTGGTAACAGTCCCACATTTTATCAGTTGAGACACCATGTCCAGTCTGTTCCACCAACAAGGGAACGGCTGAAGGGAGGAGAGGACTCCCCTGAGACTTGCCAAGTGCAACTCTGAGTCTCCATTGCAACTGCCCTCAGAATCTGGAGCAGTGGCAGGGAGGACCTGGTGTGACACCAGGGGACAGAGAACTAACCAGGAAACTCAGGAGAAGACCTATACCTCCATGGCATAGTGGTGGGGCTATGTTATGTTATGTGCGTTGCATAAGCACTGAATTATCTCTGCCCCACCCTGCTTTATCTCTTGGTCAGGAGTCAGTGATTAAGCTAAGAAGCCTACATATATAGTTTAAAAGCCCTCAGGCTCCCATAGCCTACAGGGAAGAAAAAGGACAAAAGAGGCTTTTAAGCCACTGAGTTCTAAATCAGGGGTTTAAATACTATCTAAACAACTGTTAACTTCCACAACTGTGAAACCTTTAATTACCTTACTTAGACACAAGTCAATCCAGGCAAGAATGATCAGTAATTTGAAAAGTACTGAGAGAGGGACGTCATAACATACTATATAAAATGGTTAAACCAACAAGAAGAAATATTGGAGAAATGAACCAGGACAAGAGTCCAGCTAAAAGCCCCCCAAAGGGTGAAGCACAAAATAATGAGGTCAACATCCAAACACTAGCTAAGGAAATAATCACAGGAGTGAGTAAAGAGTTTGAAAGGATTGTCATCAGATACAGAAACAAACAATGAGACTCTGGAAGAAAACACTAATTATTTCAAGCTTATTAGAGAGCTGAAAGCTGAAATAGCTGAGCTAAGAACACTATGAGCTGAACAAGCTAAAAAAGTATCAGAACAGGGTAACAAAATAGATGAACTCCAGAAAATAGTAAAGGGGGAGAGAGAATAGAATCAATGAGGCTGAAGACAGAATTAGCAAGACAGAGGAATTACAGGCAACCAAAAAAAGATGTAAGAGATCTCAAAAAGAGATTAAGAGATACTGAAAACAACAAGAGACCTATGGGATGATTTCAAAAGAAATAATATACGCATTATTGGCTTACCAGAGGAGGAAAGAGAGGGAGAGGAAGAAAGCATTCTTCAGGACATAATAGCTGAAAACTTCTCTAGTCTAGACAACATAAAAGACATAAAGATTCAAGAAGCCCAGAGGGTGCCAAACAGAATTAACCCAGATTTAAAGACACATCATATTTAGAATAGAAAGGAATAAGGATAAAGAAAGTATCCTGAAGGATGCAAGAGAAAAACAAAGAGTCGACTATAGAGGAAAGCCCATAAGATTAGCAGCAGACTTCTTCTCCACATGAACACTACAGGCCCAAAGAGAATGGCAAGATATCTACTGAGGGCTCAATGAGAAAGGTTTTCAACCAAGACTACTGTATCCAGCTACACAGTCATTCAGACTAGAAGGAGGCATAAAACTCTTCTCAGACAAACAACATTTGAAAGAATCAACTATCACCAAGCCTGCCCTAAAAGAAGTTCTGAAAGATCTCATGTAAACAGCCAAACCACCATAAATATGCCATATATCAAAACATTCTAAAACTCTACGAGAATGGCGTTAAACTATCTTCAATCTTTGATATCAATAAATGCCAATGGCCTGAAGTCACCTATTAAAAGGCACAGAGTAGGAAGTTGGATAAGAAAACACAACCCAACAATATGCTGTCTACAGGAAACCCACTTAACTCTACAAAGTGAAAGGATGGAAAATTGAAAGACTCAAAATAAAAGGATGGAAAACTATCATACAAGCCAATGGCCCACAAAAAAAGGCAGGAACAGCTATTCTCATATCTGACACGATAGACTTTAAAATAGATAAGATTTAAAAAGATAGGAACGGACACTACTTAATGCTCAGAGGATCAGTCAATCAAGAGGACTTAACAATTATTAACATCTATGCACCCAATGAGAGGCCATGTAAATACAGCAAACATCTACTGAAATAGCTACAGCAATATATTAATAGCAACACAGTAATAGTAGGGGACTTCAACACCCTACTTTCTCAACTTGACAGATCATCCAGGCAGAAAATCAATAAAGACATAAGGAAACTAAATGAGGAGACGGATAAACTAGAACTATTGGACATTTTTAGAGTCATTCACCCCAAGAAACTGGAATACACATTTTACTAAAGTCCACATGGGTCATTCTCAAGGATAGACCATATGCTAGGCCACAAAGCAAATTTAAGAGCACTGAAATCATTCCAAGCATCTTCTCAGACCACAGTGGAATTAAACTAACACTTGACAATCAACAAAAGATGACTCATTGTCCCGAACTGTGGAAGCTCAACAGTACACTCCTTAACAACTACTGGGTCAAAGAGAAAATAAAGGAAGAAATCAAAATGTTTCGAGAGTTCAATGAAAATGACGACACAAGCTATCAAAATATTTGGGACACAACTAAGGTAGTACTGAGAGGGAAGTTCATAGCCATACAAGCACACACTAGGAAACAAGAAAAAGCACAAATAAACGGCTTGATTGCACATCTTAAAGACCTAGCAGAAGAAGAACAAAGAGTCCCTTCAACAAATGGTGTTGGAAAAATGGGTTGAAACATGCATAAGAATGAAACTGAACCACTATATTTCACCAAATACAAAAGTAAATTCCAAGTGGATCAAGGGCTTGTATGTTAGAACACAAACTATCAGATACTTAGAGGAAAATATTGGCAGAACTCTTTTACGCATAAATTTTAAAGACATCTTCAATGAAACGAATCCAATTACAAAGAAGACTAATGCAAGCATAAACCTATGGGACTACATAAAATTAAAAACTTTTCCACAGCTAAAGAAACTACTTTCCAAACCAAGAGACCCCTCACAGAATGGGAGAAGATCTTTACCTGCCATATATCAGACAAGAGGCTAATAACCAGAATATATAAAGAACCTGCAAATCCAACAAAAAGACAACAAGAAAACCCGTCCAAAAATGCAGGGAGGATATGGACAGAATATTCACCACAGAAGAGATCCAAAAGGCCGAGAAACACATAAAAAAAATGCTCCAAGTCTCAGATTGTCAGAGAAATGCAAATGAAGACAACAATGAGATATCACTCCACTGTGAGAATGTCATATATCAGAAAAGGTAACAGCAGCAAATGCTGGAGAGGGTGTGGGGTTAACGGAACCCTCCTACACTGCTGGTGGGAATGTAAACTCGTCCAACCTCTTGGAGAACAGTCTGGAGAACTCTGAGAAGGGTAGAAATGGACCTACCCTATGATCTTGCAATTCCTCTCCTGGGGAACCCAACACACCCATCCAAATAGATCTGTGTACACATATGTTCTTGGCAGCACAATGTGTACTAGCCAAAACCTGGAAGCAACCCAGGTGTCCAACAACAGATGAGTGGCTGAGCAAGTGTGGTATATATACACAATGGAATACTACTCAGCTATTAAAAATGGTGACTTCACCATTTTCAGCCGACCTTGAAAAATTCATGTTAAGTGAAATAAATCAGAAACAGAAGGATGAATATGGGATGATCTCACTCTTAGCCAGAAGTTGAAAAACAAGATCAGAAGAGAAAACACAAGTAGAACCTGAACTGGAATTGGTGTATTACACCAAAGTAAAAGACTCTGGGGTGGGTGGGTGGGGAAAATACAGGTCCAAGAAGGATGACAGAGGACCAAGTGGGGTTGTATTGTTATATGGAAAACTGGGAAATGTTATGCATGTACAAACTATTGTATTTACTGTTGAATGTAAAACATTAATTCCCCAATAAAGGAATTAAAAAAAAAACTTTCTACATAGCCACATTTCCTGTTAAAAGTAAAGCAGGTGCTATCCCAAGTGTATTCCTTTGTGGAATGAAAAAAAAATAGTCTAAGAATATGCTCCTAAAACCAAGGAAAAGCTCACATTAAAGACATAAAATGTCAGTAGTAGAATATACT
The DNA here is from genome assembly GCF_950295315.1 of Erinaceus europaeus. Taxonomy (NCBI): domain Eukaryota; kingdom Metazoa; phylum Chordata; class Mammalia; order Eulipotyphla; family Erinaceidae; genus Erinaceus; species Erinaceus europaeus. Next base: position 55,213,496 of record NC_080179.1, on the reverse strand, counting down.
GATTCATCAGTCTTCTTTTACTTAGTTTGGACTTCAAACAAGAATGTTGGGTCTTGTGTTCTCAGATGGATTCCATAACCCAAGACATAGGTTGGTCTTCCAGTGACAGTTTTGGCCACTGTCTCTGTTTTATCAATAGCAGAAAGTATGCTGCTTGAGACCTGTTCTTTATTCTAGACCTCAGAAAAAAACTTTGATCATATTTGATTACCACTTAAAATAGCCTATATTATTCTGTTCAGCACTTGCTTAACTATGTACATTAGCATGATGCTGTGCTGTGAGAATTACTAATCTATTATTTCTTTCTTTGTCCATAAAAGTATAACTGTAGAGAACAACATAATAACCATTTTCAGTGCCAAAGGACTTAAGTAAAGATTTTCTGAAACTTTAAAACTCATATTGAATGGCTGAGTTCTCAAAGTTTTGCTTTTTAATTGATAAAAAAAAAATTAGTTCACAACAAACATCATTTATTTCAACCCTTGTTTTCATCATCTTCTAGATTGTAAATGCCCCTACATTTACCACATTTTACAATATTTTCAGTTTTGCAGAAAAAATTATATGGATGCCAGAGGGCTGGAAAAGTAGCTCACTTGGATAGTGTGCTGTTTTGCGACGTGCATAACCCAAGCTTAAACCCACTCTCCGTGACATGAATTTTCGGTGCTATCGTCTCTTTCACTCACTTTCTCTCCCTCTTTCTCTGCCTCTATTTAAAGCAAGCAAGCAAATAAACAAAATAAATAAAGATAAATAAATAATGAATACAAGAAATGAAGCAATAGCATTTGTCTCCAGATGATAAAATTTTTGAAAATATTTTTCTTTATATTTTTCAAGTTTTCTGCAAATACCACTTCATTTATACAGCTGCAAATATAGATGTATAAATCAGTTCATACAACTGCATACATAGTACAGTCGTAATTGTGTTTTTCAAATATAGGGTAGGGGGTAGATAGCATAACAGTTATGCAAAGAGACTCTCATGCCAGTGGCTCCAAAGTCCTTGGTTCAACTTCCTGCACCACTATAAACTAGAGCTGAGCAGTGTTCTAGTTGTGTGTGTGTGTGTGTGTGTGTGTGTGTGTGTGTGTGTGTGTGTGTGTATAAAATATTTACTTCTTGTGATAAGATTGACTTTCCCTCTGTTTTTCTGTATTTTACAAGTTTTCTGTGATGCATATATATCCCTCCTATAAATCACATGGGACAACAAGGAAAAGAACAAGTCAAAAATCACTGGTCACTGGGAAATCACCATGTTAGCTATTACTAATTCGAAACAGTTCCAAGGTTTAGGGAGCAAAGAGACTTCTAGGAATGTTTATACTGAGATACACATGACTTCCAGGATGGTCTAGCCATACACAGTGAGCAGCAAAGAGCTGTCCTTCCAGACTGGCCTCACCCATGTTTCCAGTTCTCAGTCCTGCACGTTTGTGGGTCACAACAAGAAGATGGTAAATTTCATTGTAACCCTCCCCTCCTCTGATTTTCTTCCATCCCCCATACTAAGAGACCTATACATGAACCAGGTGGTGGCTTACCAGTAGAGCACAAAATGTTACTGTGTGCAAAAGCCCAGGTTCAAGTCCCCTGTCCCCACCTTTATGGAATAACCGTCACAGACAATGGAGCAATGCTTTAGATGTTTCTCCCTCCTCTATCTCTCTATGTCTCTCACCCTCTGTCAAAAAAATATAAGATGGAAAGAAGGAAAGCAGTGGAGTCATCAAGCAGGAACTGAGCTCCAGTGATAAAGAAGAGAGAGAGAGAGAGAGAGAGAGAGAGAGAAGAGGAGAGGAGATAGGGAGACCAATACAACCCCCTAGCTGGCATGTTCATCCAGTAGAGAGCATATATTACCATGGTCGAGGATACAAGTTCAGGTCCAGGGTAGCCAGATATGGGAGTGCCTACAATGCAGAAACTTCACTAAAAATGAAGAAGTACTACAGTGCTACTTCTCTACGTCTACAGCTATCTCTCTACATCTCATTTTCTCACATTCTATCTAGAGTAAAGAGGGGGAAAGTTGCTAGGAGGGGCCAGGCAGTGGCATGCTCAGCAAAGCACATGCATTACCAAACTTAAGACCTGGGTTCAAGCCCCTAGTTCCAAATTGCAGGAGGGAAGCTTCACAAGCAGTGAAGCAGTGCTATGGGCATCTCTCTTTCCCACTCCCTATCTATCTCCACCATCTCAATTCTGTCTCTACTAACAAAAGAAAAATAAAGAGCTGCTGAGAGCTGTAGAGCCAGATAGGTACTTATCCCCAGAAACAACCATGATGGGAAACAAAGAAAAGGAAAAGAAAGGGAAAGGAAAATAAAAGAAGAGAAAAGAAAAGAAACCAATACAATACACTCAGCACATGTGAACTCATTCCACTTAGCATATGAATTGGAGATCTGTGTGCTTATTCACAAAGAAAAACATAGTTCCCACTTAATGCCCAGAATAAATGTCCTAAACAGATTCTGATTCACAGTACTATTTCAAGATGTGTTCTATTTCTCCTAATAAAGTTTCCTTCCTTGATGCTAGAGTAGAAACATTTAATAGCTTGCCTTTAAAAATGATATGGTGGGAGGCTGATGGTACCACAAGAAATTTTATTCCCTTTTTGGAAAAGCCAGAATTAGCAGTTAGTCTATAGCAACTAATATCCTTTAAGTACAGATATCTCTTTAAAAAAAAAAAAACACTGGATAAAAGCCTACTGTGCATTTTTATAACAATTGACAAGTTTTATTTGGCTATTGTGTTAGTCTAGTGACTTTAAAAGGAGTTGGGGAGGGGGTTAGTGTATGGTGTGCTTCAGAACTATTTTTAATAATCCTTGTTGCTGCTATACTACACATGACAAGAAACAAGTCTGGCTGGGTGCTATTACAAGTCCTCACCCCTGGAGTGTTTATACTATCATTGTGCTCATAATCATTCCTCTTCAAGCTTCACTGTGGGCAGAATGATATTTTCCTTTTTCATTTTATTTCTTCTAATATCCTTCACTATACTATGCAATATTTCCTTGGAGCCTCTGGGGGACATAGGATCAATTTTTTTAGGATGTGTCCATGATGCTCTTAAAATTCATTTTTAGGCTGTCACTTTATCAATTTCTCACCAACCCTCCACCCTACCGCAAATGAAAGGGACAATTTTCCCCTTCATGACAGCAAGCTGAGATTTGGAGCCAGACACTCTTGATTCTAAGTCCACACCAGTCCTTTATTGGGTTGCTGAGTTACATGACACCTCTCTCTCTTGATCACTTCAAAGTCAATCAATAGCACTCATATCACAAGAGTGCCAAAATAAAATAAAATAAAAATGAATGAATAAAAACTTTGAGAATTCCAACTAAAAGCTAGCTTCATGAAAAGGCAGTTGCATGGCAATAATAGTTAACACATTTCCCCAAGGTCTTCACTGCCCCTATGTTAATGTCCTGCTTTGTTAGATATCACTAATGGACTTGCACACTGTTTTGTTATTTAGCTGATTAAGTTTAGTTCCATTCTTTGTATTATCCAAGACTATTAACTATCTTAGATTTGAGAACTAGTCCTACCAAGTCTTATCATTATACCTTACTGAAAAGTAAAGCTGTTTCCCTATTTTGTTTATTCTGTTGACTAAAGAGCATATTCAGGGGGCCAGGTGATAGTGCACCTGGTTAAGCACACACATTACAATGCACAAGGACCTGGGTTCAAGCACCTGGTTCCCACCTTCAGGGGGAAAGTTTCACAAGTGGTGAAGCAAGGCTGCAGGAATCTGTCTCTCTCCTTCTCTATCTCCTCCTCCCCCTCTCAGTTTCTCTCTATCTCTATAAAAATAAATAAAATTAAAAATAAGTAAAAATTTTGAGAAAGTTAAAAAAAATGCATTCAGTAAACATGACTGAGTGCATAGACTCGTCTGGACGTGTGAAGATGAAATGTCTGCCCATCCAGAGCTTATAGTCTAGGAGAGAGATAAGATGTATACATCCAAAAATTCCACTGCAAGAAATTCAGCTGAATGCTTTATGAGATTGTATTATGTGAAACAAATAACAAGATAACAAAATAACAAACCAGACTAAGATAGCATAACAAAGTGGCTTGGATAAAACACAAAGCCACACTAAGATAGAGGGATCTGGACACCTTTTTGTATTTTCAGGTTGCAAATAAAAGAGGGAATGAATCTAGGAGGTGGCTCAGAAGGTCAAGCACATTTCTTGCCTACATGAGGCCTCCAGTTTGATCCAAGGCACTGCACTTGATGGAGCAGTCTCTCACTATCTGTCTATCTATCTATCTATCTATCTATCTATCCATCCCACACTCTCATAAATTAAATAACTTTATGTTTTTAAATAAAAGAGGAGCTGATAAAACCAAATACTGTATCTTCTTATTACCTAGAAAGATCTAGAATATTTTGAAATTTCCTAGAATGTCTAATTTATGTAAATCATTAAGACAAAAAGTAGCTTAGCAATTGTCCTGGCTGAAGAGAGAAACAACAGTCATGCTTAATCATCCCTGCATCAATTTGTGATGGTGAGAAATTTTACAAACAATAATAGCAATGACTGCAAATTACTTTAAAATGCAGTTACTACCAGTGGATTGACCACTTCTCGACTCTGACACAATCCTCCTAGACAATATTTTTAGTCCACCTGCAAGGGCCCATCTGAATATACCTAAAATAGACTTCTGAGCTTCTTCCAACATGAAGACCCCAATCTCATCTGTTATATTCTTACCTTCAGGTTCCTGATTATTAAGCAATATTTTCTGATCTTAAGCAATCTTAATGCTTTTCAGCCATCTAATTGCAAATGTTACCATGACACCAACGTTAACTTTCCTGGGCAGATGGCCTCACGAGCGTGTCCTGGAATCCTACCTCCCCAGATCTCTGCCCCACCAGGGAAAGAGAAACAGGCTGGTTGGATAGATCTGTCAATGCCCATGTCTAGTGGAGAAGCAATTACAGAAGCCAGACCTACCTTCTGCACCCCATAGAGATCTTTGGTCTATACTCCCAGAGAGAGAAAGATTAGGGAATCTTCCAATGAATGGAACAGGATGCAGGACTTTGGTGGTGGGAATTATATGGAGTTATGCCCTCTTATCCCACAATCCTGTGGATCACTAAAAAATCACTAATTTAAAAAAAAAAGTGCTCTCATGCCTGTAACTCCAGAGATTTTGCTGTCCTTTTGTCTGAGCTCATATTTCAGCCTTCCTTGTACTATGTGCTTCGTGTGTCAGTCTTTGCCCAGCTCCTGCCCTGGTAAATGCCTTGGAGGTCTAGAGTCTTGTCATGACAACTTTGCACATGCTCCTTCATAAAATGTACTCACAGCAAGCCTCAGTCTAGGTTGAGTTGAATTGCCTGGGAAATAGCATTTTCAGAGCTTTCCCACAATCCAGAAGTAGCACCCCACCCTTTAATCACTTAATCCTCTCATCCTTCCTCACTCTTCTGCTTTTCAAAGCTGCTTCTTAACCACAAATTAAAAAAGAAATAACTATTTCTCCTTTGTGAATTAGCCATTGCAGCAGGAATGCTCAGATGAGCTCAGCATAGGTCTCCTATCCCCAACTGATAAAGGAAACACACTCCTGAGTGTTCAGTGCACAACAAGTATTTTAATTCCAGATAAAGTCCATCATTCTCAATCAAAAGAAATAAATGTGGGCAAAGGAGACTGGGAAGATGGAGGGTGTATTCAATTATACAAATAGAGAAAATATTCCTCATAAATGACAAGCAGTATTAGAGAGCTAATCTCTCTTTCATTGAACTCTAATGGAAATAATTTTGCATGCAAAGACTTTGAAAAACCTGTATATAATCTATTTTTATATTTTAATATACAAGCCTCTTTTAAAGATAAAACACAGACCATTTTAAACCTGTAATAATCTGCTACTACTTACTAGGTACTTACAACACACCAGACACCATTAATGCTGACATCTATTAACTTACTGACCCTCTGAAACAATTCTAAGAGGATATAAATACTGTCACCTAAGGAGGCCAGTGGCCAAAAAAAAAAGGATAAATCCCTTGTCAAATGTACACAGCTGGGAAGTGGCAATTAAGATTAAGACAGTTTTTTCAGATTCCTAAGCACATAATTTATTCAGTACCCCAAGTTGACTGTTCCCTCATGCCCTCTGCTTTTATCTTAGTACTTTTGTCAAAAAAATCATAATTAATTTTGTTTATTTACTTCCTATTTTCAATTAGTCATCATCCTGAACCTAGTCCACTCCTTTCCTCTTCTGTTCAAATTCATATCCAAGCTGATCACCTTGTCTGTGCAGAGCCCCACTGTGGTATTCCAGCTGATCTCTCTACTTTCCCATCTGGCAACCAAATCAGTCTTCATTTAGTGTAAGTTCTATCTCACCACTCTTCTGATTAAATCTTCCAAAAGCTCTCTATTAGCATTTATTTGCCTATTGAACTATATATTTATTTACTTACATTTATCAAAGCACTGCTCAGCTCTGCCTTACAGTGATGCTGGGGAATGAACCTGTGGCCTACGATGCCACAGGCACAGAAGTCTATTTCCACAACCATTACACAATCTCCCCAGCCTCCCCACTAACTTTAGAAGGTTTTGTTTTAATTAATGTTTTTGTTTTACTTTATTTTTTAAATTAGGTTACAAGTTTGTAGGATTACAGAATACGGTTCCACACCACACCCACCAAAGTTCTGTGTTTCTATCCTCCCACCTCCCAAAGATAACCACCATAGTTTCCACAAGTCTCATTGAATTTTCTCATTGAAGTTTGCTTGCTTTTGTCTTTTGCTTTTTAAAAATAATGATAATATTCAAGAGATTTAAATAACTCAGGTCACATATCAACAAATGCAAACAGCCACTAAAAAGGTATAAAAATGTTCAGCAAACCCAGGAAAACTCATCATCAATCATGTTAAGTGAGATAAGCCAGAAAGAGAAGGATGAATATGGAATGATCCCATTCATATACAGAAGATGAAAAATAAGAACAGAGGAGAAAACACAAAGCATAACTTGGACTGGAGTTAGTGTATTGCACCAAAAGTCTAATACTCTGTGGGTGGGGGGGTGTTCAGGCTCTGGAACATGATGGCAGATTAGAGTCTGGGGGGGGGGGTTGATTGTTATGTGGAAAACCAAGAAGTGTTACACATATACAAACTACTATATTTTCCTGTCGACTATAAACCATTAATCCCCCAATAAAGGTGGGGGGGAAGCTCTCATCCTCACTTATTATTATAGACATGTAGATCAAATCACACTGTTACTCTATCCCACTATGAAAACGGCTTACATAAAATGATAAATAAATAGGAAGTGCTGGTAAGGATGTAATAAAAGAAAGGGGAGAGCCATCCTCATACACTATTGGTAGGAATGAGAATTAATGCAATCATTTTTGGAGAATAGTAAGGAGTTGCTTCAAAAAAGTAAAAACACCAATCTCACTCCCAGGTATATACCCAAAGACAGGGGAAAAAAAGTTATCTTGGAAAGCTATACTGACCCTAGTGTTTATTCTAGCCATATTTGCATTAGCTAGACATGGATATATCTGAACTTGCAATGAATAGATAATTGGAAAAGATGTGGTGTTTAAGGAAAATGAGACATCATTAAATTATAAAAGAAAAGGGAGAAGTTTTACCATTGGCAACAAAATGGTGCTCAAGAGAATTAGAAGTGAAATAGTGAGATAAAGACAAATAACTGGATCATTTAACTTATTTTATACAAAGTAAGAAATATAAGCTGTTAAACAGAAAAAATAAATATAAAAAATCAAGTATAATATACTAATGAATATTAACAAGAAAATAAGGTTATATCACCTCATCTGGGGCCCTAGTTGGGAAAATTCCCATACACATATGATGGGCCTGGACCTCTAAAGGGTCCCTTTCTACACCATCATTGGTTGCTTCCATAAGGAACAGCATCTTGTGGGCCCTCCCAGGATCTTGTCCTCACCATAAAGCAATGATGGTATGGTTAGCCCCAGTCTCCAAAGGGAGGCTGGGGTATCCTGCCCTGCCACTTGAAAAAGACTGGTCCTGAAATAAGTGCAGCCTGCAATGTTCCCAGCTGTGATCGTGAGCTATGAGCAGACCAATAGGGACTTGGAGGTTACACAGGCTCTGATGCTAAATGTGTGTGTGTGTGTGTCTGTGTGTGTGTGTGTGTGTGTGTGTGTGTGTGTGTGTGTGTGTGTATGCCTTGGAGCAGGTGGATAGAAATAAATAGTTAATTTTAGCCACAGAATTATTTTTAAGAATAGGAGCTACTCTCTGCCCTAATCCAACTTTCTGGTCCTTTTTCTCTACTCTGGCAGCATTCTCTCAGACAATATTCTTATCCAACTTCAGGCTAGCTACCAAACTCAAGCAAAACTACCACAGTTGTGTGCCCCCAGGAACATGCCTAAAATGGATTTCCCAGCTATCTTCTACCATAAAATCCCTAATCTTGTCCACTCTAACCCTATTTTTTTGGTTCCTGTTCATTAACCATTTTGTCTCAACTTAGGTCATGCCACTTTCCAGACACCAAGTTACAGATGCTACCATAAATCCTTCCTGATTTCTCTGGACAAAAAAACCTCACCAGTGTGTCCTGGACCCTCACATATGGAGAGCTCTGGTCTACTAGGGAGAGCTAAAAACAGGTTGGGAGTATGGATCAACCTATCAACACCCACACTCAGCAGAGAAGCAATTACAGAAGCTAGAACTCCTAACTTCTGCTCCCCCAAAACAACCTTAAAGTGATAGGATGAAGATAAGAGGACTCTGCACTCCAGCTCCATCAGCACCCAGAGAGAGAGAAGGAAAAGGAGAGGAATATATAGAGGTAGTAATGTTGTCATGAGTGGCTTGGAGAGGAAGAGAGGATTGAATCAAGAAAAAAAGGGTCAATTATGTATAAATGTGGACAGACAGTTGTAGAGATGATGGTTGTCCAATTATCTACAACCTTAGGGGAACTGTGGTAGATTGCAGTGGGGAGAGTGAAGATTCTGAACTCTGGTGGTGAGAATGGTGTGGATTCAAACCCCTGTCGACATGTAATTTTGTAATATAAAAATAAATAAGTTATTTTAAAATTTTTTAAAAAGAAAATAAGGCTATCAGAGGGTAAAGATGGTGGGGAACTTAGAGAACATCTAATGGACAGTGAGTATTTTTGTTTGTTTGTTTTACTTTTTCATGAGGAAATAAATTATTTTGTTCTACAGCAAAGACAGATAATTTCCTCTTGTTGTTTGACCTTTAGCCTTTCCTACATCTTTATTTGAGTTGTTGATAGAATTTCCCCACTTGATCAATGTGATTTCATTGTGTGTACAATAGCATGCAGTAAATAATCCTTGTCTCTAGGATTGTACTGGCTCTCTCCCTAAATTGCATTCTCAGAAGGAACTGCCTCATTTCTCTGAATTGAGTCTACTTAGTCAATATGGGGTCAAAAAAGCTGAAAGCCTGAGATTTATGGAAGTTACTACCTATGGTTTGGTAATAAATTTCTCTAACATACTTACTGGACACTGCAAATCTGCTGGCCCTTCTTATTTTAGATGTTGGCAAAGCAAGTCACATCTTAGATGGCACCAATTCCCATTACATCTTATTTCTACATTTCCAAATAGAGGGTGAAAGAGAGGGAAAGAGGAGAGAAATAAAGCACTGTGCCAGTGCTTGGGAAGCTTCCCTTTGCGTGTTTCTCCCCTATGCTGCTAGGGAGCTAGAATCTGGTCCTCACAAATGATGAAGTACAAACTCAAGTGGATGAGATATCACTCACTCCTGCTGCTAGGGAACTAGAACCCGGTCCTCACAAATGATTAAGTGTGAACTCAAATGGATGAGTTATCACTCACTCCTGCTTCTTGCTAGACACTCTGACTGGGACTTATACTCCCTCCTAGATCCTCTTTTTTCTACCTCTATCCTTCCCCACCCCATTCAAGTCCTCACAACTCTCCTCAGTTTTTTGTTTATTTGTTTGTTTTTGCACAGCTATAAAACTCGAAATGAAATTATTTTGAATGTAGTATTCTCTATTGAGCCAAATTAAATCAAAATTAAATTTTCAGAAATATCTTAATTTAGAAAGTTTAACTACTATAAACACTTCTTAGAAGTATATTGAAATTTTTATCCCATTGAAATGTGGGGGAGATTATGATAAAATAATAAATAAGGTAAAGAAGTATAGAAATAATATATCCAACTAAAACTACAATGGAAAGAAATCTCAGGTTAACATCTATATAACAGACCTAGAAAAACATTATAAAATTTAACAAGTTGCTTGTTTTATAAAACTGGATAAGCTGAGGCATATGGTGAAGAAGGCATATGTTCCTCTAACCAACAACAAAAATGAAGACAGTTATGAACTTTCAGTAAAATAAATGGCATGTTCCTAGAAAACTGCATTATAAATACAAAGCAAACCCAGGATAATTTTGAAAAGAATCTTTAAAATTGTAGTATATACCCTTAAACTCAATTTTAGTAATATATTACATATGCTTTTTAGAAAGAGGTCTAATAAAACTAATTTATCCTATAATAAATATCATTAAAATGTGATTGTATCTTGATATTTTAATTAAACAGGCAATACAGAACCTTGCTGGAAAGAATAAACTAATATTGTTTGACCAGATGTTCCCCTTCCTCCTTTTAGATTCCAGTTGTCGTGCAAACAGAAGCCTCAGAAGACCAGGAAACCCCTTTTAACCTAAGCCTAAAACATTGAGCTTCTGCTTCCTACTTTGCATCTCCTCTTACCTATAATTAATCATCTGCCATCATAAGGTTCTACATACCACCTAGGAAACATTTTATTTTGCATGGACAACTGCCTTGTTATCTTAAAAGTGTTCACATGGGGCCAGCAAGATAGCTCACTTGAACAGAGCACTTGCTTTGTCATTTGCAGGATGGGACAATCCAGCCCCAACCTCACTGGAGGAAGCTTATGTGCTATGGTATATTTCTCTCTTCAGCCTCTCTATCTCTGTCTGCTACTATTTGGAAAAGAAGAAAATGGATGAGAAGAAGAGGTAGTAGGAAGAGGAGGAGAAAGAAGAAGAGAAGCAGTTTACATGGAGCAGTGAAACCCCAGTGAAGGGTGGGGGATATTGACTTAATGTAAGCGTCTGTCATGCAATTTT